>NC_079315.1:70840017-71475402 GCF_029931775.1 Euleptes europaea
AGAGCAAGTAAATCTGTGTATTACTATAGGGAAAATATATAGTCATATCAGTTGGCACTAGGGTTGCCAACCTCCAGGTACTAGCTGGAGATTTCCTGCTATTACAACTGATCTCCAGCCGATAGAGTTCAGTTCCCCTGGAGAAAATGGCCGCTTTGGCAATTGGCCTCCATGACATTGAAGTCCCTCCCCAAACCCCACCCTCCTCAGGCTCTGCCCCAAAAACCTCCTGCCGGTGGCGAAGAGGGACCTGGCAACCCTAGTGTATACCTAGAATGCAATGCAGATGGAGTTATTACCAGTATTTGTAACTGTTTTCTTGGAAGCGTGTGACTCTCATATTTTCAAAATGTCCAATATTTGTAGAGTTCCATCAAAACACTTGTAGGATTTGACTGGATTATAGCTAAGAGGCTATGACTTTTTCTAATCATTCACAGCATCGTGTTTAGTTATGTTATTTTTGTGCATTTTCTCTTTAATTTGCAGATAACTGTAGATATCCATTACTTCTTTTTTTAATGACCCTCCTTAGAAAATCTCATTTACTCATTTGCTATGATTCTATGATTCTATGAATTAAAATATGCCCACAAAAAAGCAAATATGACAATAAGAGCCATAACTGAACAGACTATAGGACACCTTTTGCTGTGATACACATAGCACACCTGGGCCACCAGTGTGTGTGAAGATAGGAACTTTTGCTCACAGGCAAGGATATCATTTTCAGAAAAGGCAAGGCAACCAGAATTTTTAGAAAGATGAATGGATCTTTGTTCTTAACACACATAAAGATGTCTACCAGGGCTCTTGTCTGGCAGGAAACAGTGGCTGTAGCCCTTTTCACAGCAATAACAAAGGGTTAGAGCTGTTATTGATAGATCCCTGTGTTTTATGAAAGAAATGAAAGGCCTGTCCTGTTTGGAGTTTGGAGGTCAGCCACAAACTCCATTACACAAAGTCAGACACAGTTTGTCCACAAGGGTTGCCAATCTCCAAATGGTGCCTGGAGCTCTCCCGAATGACAACTGATCTCCACATTATAGAGTTCATCTTGGCTAGAGAAAATGGCAGCGTCAGGAGGTGTGGCATCACATCCCTGCATAGCCCTCTCCCCAAATTCTGTCCTCCTCAGGCTCCACCTCCAAATCTCTAGGAGTTTCCCAACCTAGTCACCATGTGGATTTTTTTTTCGTATTCTGCTGTTTACTCCAAAGATTTTTCCCAATAGCTGTTTAATGTGTGCATAGAAATAAACCTGTTAAAATTTGTACTTTGGGCTTTAAGAGACTTAAGTGCTCTCTCACCTGGGTCAGTATGTCTGATCAGCCCTAAGAATTTTCCAAGTTGGGGCCAGGAAGACTACTGAAGGTATATCTCTGGGGTCCAATATGTCTGGGGAGTGTAAAGAATGCCCAGCTAGAGTCAGAGAAATACAGAGATCTATAATCAAGTATTATAGCAGGAGCTATTCATGAGCCTACAAAAGTCATTAATTCACTGGCTGGCCATTCCAAGGGAAATTAAAAGCAGGGGTATGATCATTCCTTTACACAATTGAGGTCAAAATGGAAGTGCAAGAATAATTTGTACGCTCAAGATTGCGAAGCAGCTGCAAGGTTCTACTTAAATGTAAACAGGTATTGGAAACCTGCTGGAAAGCCAGAATTCAAAGACACGTGTTGTTACATGCACCCAATAACACTCACAGAGTTTGAGAAGAGGATATAGCACAAAAGCATTTTGCAAACGTCAGCGCTCAATACTTTGCTTGCTACAAAGAAAGCTGTTGCATATGCATCATCATTAAAGGTCATGCATCCTCAAATTGAAAAATTAAGGCCCAAGAACCATTTTTATTTACTACATTAATTCAATTCAGTCTTGCACAAGGTCTGCCACAGAGAAATACAGGAAATAAATGATAAGGAGGACAACGGTGAGAGTGGGTGCTGAGACTGATGATCAGGCTACTACTGAGAGTGTTCCAACGTAGCCTACTCCACAGCAAGCACCCAGTCTGTGAATGCACACATGCCAATCTGTCTCCGTAGGGATCTCGCAGAAGTAGGACAGGCCCTGAGGCAGAAAAGTGAGTGTATTAATTACATGCAGCTAGAAATTATTTGAATCGCATCAGCATCAAAATGGCAGAATATATGTCCCTGACTTCATGAGTGTGTTTGGTAAGATATAAATGTATACAAGTTTAATATGCATTCAGTCATGCATCTATGCCAATCAAACAGGGACATGGATAGATGTACCCATGCATTTTGGATATGCTCTGTGGAATACAGTATAATGTACTATTAAGATGAAGCTGCAGGTGAAAATATTCTTATTAAAAATAACGAACACTCATGACAGCTATGCTTTTTGCTTTTCATGACCACGCTAGGAACTACAATGATGGGAATATAAAGGAGAACAATACTGGTAACTTGAAGGGATATAAAAACTGTGCAAATTAGAATTTTCAAAAAGAAATTGGTTTCAATATTGTTGAAATACTGTGTTATGGGTTTTTGAAAAGTATGGTTTATTCATTGTTATTTTAAAGGGTTATATTGATTTTTGTTATCTCTTTATTAAGATATACAGCAAACATTAACGCTGACAAGAAGAAGAAGAATTGGGTTTTATATGCTGATTTTCTCTACCTTTTAAGGAGAATCAAACCACCTTACAATCACCTTCCCTTCCTCTCCCCACAACAGGCACCTTGTGAGGTAGGTGGGGCTGAGAGAGTTTGGAGAGAACTGTGACTGGCCCAGGGTCACCCAGCTGGCTTCATGTGTAGGAGTGGGGAAACCAACCCGCTTCGCCAGATGAGAGTCTGCCTCTCATGTGGAAGAGTGGATAATCAAACTCCAGATTAGAGTTCACAACTCCTAACCACTACACCACAACAACAGTTAATATTATTCTCAGAGGGATGGAAGTAAAAACGTTGTCTGAAGTCCTGAGCAAATAAGTACAATTTCATCTGGTGCCCAGAAGGTCAACAAAACAAGCATCTATCCAAAGGACTGGCATTCCCATGTTGGGATGCCAACTCATAATGTGTGTGTTAAGTGCTGTCAAGTCGCTTCCGACTCATGGCGACCCTATGAATGAAAGTCCTCCAAAATGTCCTATCTTTGACAGCCTTGCTCAGCCAACTCATAATGCTCGGCTTCTATTCACCGCCTATCTTACCACCAAAAGAGAAGGTGTGTACAGCAGGGCATTAGATTAAGATCTTAGTCCTTTCCATACACAAGTCATTTAAGGATTTAAATGTAAAAACCAGTACTTTGAATTAGGTCCAAAAAACAAACTGTCAGCTGATGTGTTCCAGCACAGGCAAGATGGAGTAGTTGTCTCTATTACTGGTGCCAGTCAGCAATTTAGCTAGGGTTTCCAACTCTGGGTTCGGAAATACCTGGAGATTTATGGGTGGATCCTGGGAGAGTGGGGTTTAGGAGGGGAGAGACCTCAGGTAGGGTATAATGCCATGCAGTCCACCTTCCAAAGCAACCATTTTCTCCAGGAGAAGTGAAAGCTTTAAATAAACAAATAAGAAAGTAAGTAAGTGAGTGAGTGATATGTGTAGTTTGGAAATCAGTTCTAATTCCAGATCTACAGCCTCCGCCTGGAAGTTGGCAACCCTAAATTCAACCACTGCACTCTGAACCAGTTAACGTCTCTGAAAGAAAGCCCCACCACAGTAATATAATCCGGATGTGAAGATCAATTATAACTCTGGAAGAACTCCAGGCCTTCCTTGGCAATCCTATACATACCACTGCTTGCCTTTGGAGGAAATCGCCTTGATAGACAGTGGTGAGAGCATTTGTCACTACACAAATCAAAATCTTCAACAATGAATTGGTTTGAGGATTGAATGAAAAACAGTTCTTTCTTTTTTATTCTTTCACTACTCCATACAAACCAACAACCAAGGTTTCAGGTCCCTTCCTAAGCCTTCTTTTATGAGAACATTATTGAGGATTGGGGGTGGTAAGCTTGAATGTTTACTGGTAAACCTAATTTTAGAGTCAAATATCCTCAAAAGGAAATCTCAAATAATTCACCAGGCCATGTTTTATGGACTTAGCTGAAGTACTGACAAACCCAGCTTTTCAAAGGCAGAACATTATAACATTTCAAGGACAAATAAAAGCCAAGCCTGTTGGAGATAATTATAGAACCTTGATGATGAATTTTGTACCATATAATATGTAAATTGATCCATTGCTCCGGGAGCCCTTAAAATATAGCATAATAAATCCCAGCAAGCTATTTATTCTTGAGCAAATTATTTTCTCCTGCCCCTAAATAACTGCTAACCATAATTTTTATTTTTGCCTTGTGTAACTAAATAGCTTCTCTATGGCACTGAAAAATAGATGGAATACACACACAAGCAAATGTGCTAGAAGATCTGCAAAAGGTGCCAGTGACCTTGCGTCCTCATTGCACACACTCGCAGCAAGAAGCTTCTTTCAAGCATATTCTTGGTTCTTAAAACCAAGACAGGTAAGTGAAGCCAAAGGAGGAGCAAACATGCCCGCAAAAACAACAATTAAAACCAGGATTAGGCCCACAGCGGGATCAACCAGGATTAGGCCCACAGCGGGCACAAACTGTTCAGCCTCAAATGGAAGGGAGATCTGCCAGAATTATTCCAAGCACAAAAAAGCATTGAAATTGCTCCAGCATCTTCCTGCAGCAAAGTTTTTTTTTTAATCTTACCACTAATTAGCCTGGCATCCCAGAAACATACATACATCAACAGTTTCTTCTTCTAGTGAATCTAGGCTTTCAGATTAGGCAATGCCTTAGATCCCAGCCCAAGCAAGCCGTCCCAAGGTACCCTTTTTCTCCAGTTAGTCATACAATGGAGAATAATGAGGAGAATTTTTATGATGCAATTAATATCCACTTAGCCAGGATTCACACATTTCCTGATTGGGCTCGTTTTTCTATTCACTGGTAAACCAGCAGCTGAAATGATAGATGGAACACATTTCCCAACAGAAATTATGAATTCTATGCAACTGCATGTAAGGAGAGCAAGCAATTTATATTATCATCATAATTAGGTGTCATTTTGCCTTCCTGTCCAGTAGGTTAATGTCTCCACTTTTCTACAGCAGAATGGCACCTATTGACCAGGTATCTATTGAACTAAGGATGTCATATTCTGTGCCACACCATACCTCTGAGGAATGAATAGAAATCTCTGCAGTTTCTTTTGCCTTCAGTGGGGATAGAATCTTGTTAGAGAAACATACAACCCTGGGTAAATTCAGGATGCAAACTAGATTCTCCTGGAACTCAAAACTTTAATTACTCTTGATTATTTGAGCAAACCGTGTACTGTTTTATGAACAGATTGATGGAGTAGCTATGGGAAGTCCACTCAGTCCAGTAATAGCAAACATTTACATGGAATATTTTGAAAAGACAGCATTAGAATCAGCACCTTACAAACCTACAGTCTGGTTCAGATTCGTATATGATACATTTACTATTTGGAGCCATGGTGAAGAAAAATTAATGGACTTTCTAAACCATCTTAATAATATCCATCCAAACATTCAGTTTACCATGGAAAAGGAAATTGAGGGTAAACTCCCATTTCTTGATACCCTTGTCATCCGTAAAACAAACTTTCAGTTAGGTCACAAGGTCTACCGGAAACCAACTCACACAGATCGCTACTTACACAAAAACTCCAACCACCACCCCCGACAGAAAAGAGGAATAATCAAAACATTAATGGACCGTTCAAGACGGATCTGTGAACCACAGTTTCTCAAGGAAGAAACTAATCATCTAAATCACGCACTGCTAGCAAACGGCTACTCCAAGAATGAAATCAGAAGGGCCATTAAACCAAACAAAAATCAGAAAACTCAGGAAAAACAGTCTCCCATAGGAAAGGTATTCTTGCCATTTATTAAAGGAGTAACTGATAGGATGGAGAAACTTTTGAAAAAACATAACCTACAAACAGTGTTTGAACCCACCAAGAAAATACAACAAATGCTACGATCAGCAAAAGACAAAAGAGACCCCCTCACCTCTGCAAGAGTATATCGTATACCTTGCAGCTGTGGAGAAGTTTACATTGGGACCACAAAACGCAGCATACAAACAAGGATAAAAGAACATGAAAGATACTGCAGACTTGGCCAACCTGAGAAATCAGCAGTGGCTGAACATGGACTGACACAAACAGGACACAGGGTCTTATTCCAAGACACTGAAAGACTGGACAATTCTACCAACTATTTTGTCAGATTGCACAGAGAAGCCATTGAAATTCATAAACATCAGCACAACTTTAACAGGAAAGAGGAGAGTTTAAGAATGAATAAGGCTTGGCTTCCTGTTCTGAAAACCTCCAGACTAACAAAGACAACATTCAACAATAGCCATGCAGATTAGTTTTGGATTACACACATTAACAGATCACTTCAGGATACAATGGTTCCATATTAACATACCATATCCTCATTAGCACATTATCTTGATACTTACAGGACAATGATTAGCACATTACTTTTGCAGGACAATACTCAGCTCAAACCCAACCCCTTTCTGACTATAGATTACTCTTCCTACACCCTTGACACTGAGAGACACTGTCCTTCAGTGTTACTACTCTGAAGATGCCTGCCACAGTTGCTGGCGAAACGTCAGGAAAGAAAATTCCAAGACCACGGTTACACAGCCCGGATAACCTACAAGAACCAATGAACCCTGACCGTGAAAGCCTTCGACAATATCGTGTACTAGAAAGTTTCTAGAAACTTTCTAGATGTGGTTGTCAACCTCCAGGTGGATTGGGGAGATCTCCAGTAATTACAACTGGTCTCCAGACTACAGAGATCACTTCTGCTGGAGAAAATGGCTGCTCTTGGAGGGTGGACTGTATGACATTATATCCCACTAAAGTCCCATTATATCCCATCACCCCAAACCCCACCCTTCCCAGATTGCACCTCCTAATCTCCAGAAATTTCCCAACCTGGAGTTGGCAAGCCTATTTCTAGATGAGCAAGTCTACAGTTAAGGCCAAAAGCCCTCTAACCCAACACACACCTTAGCCAATCACTGATTGCCCTATTAGGATTACATTACACATCTCACAGTGTTTGATGTTTTCCCTTAAAGGCCATTTGCACTGTGAGACTGGTTCATCTACTTTGGGCTCAGGAAGCCCATGTTTCAAATAGCTAATATGGACTTGAATGTACAATATAAAACAGTAAACCAGAGTGAAGCATAGAATGCAGACTGAGGAGAAAAATCACTTTCTTTGTTGTGCTGCTAAACCTTGTACCCAATGATGAATGGTAACTCAGGACTGAGTCTAGAGAACATAGGCATTTCTGTCTCATTTTCATTGTTACTGGGAAGATCATAACATTTGAATAATGTATGAAGTCATATGAACACTTCTTTGCATTGATGGGACTAAAGGAAAGAGTCTCTGCTATGTCTTTTCAGTCGTTGTTTTAAGGCAGATGCGCAAAGGTTTTCAACACTGAGCCAGAAGACGCAAGACTCCTTTCAGTTTCAGCTAGTTGGTCACAGTCCTCAGCTGAATGGAGGTTGTGCAGGCCCCAATTCTAGCTGAACAGATTTTAAATTGCTTGGATCATATATAGGGTTGCCAGGTCCCTCTTCATTACCGGTGGGAGGTTTTTGAGGCAGAGCCTGAGAAGGGCAGGGTTTGCGGAAGGCGGGGACTTCAATGCCATAGAGTCCAAATGCCAAAGCAGCTATTTTCTCTAGATGAACTGATCTCTATCAGCTGAAGATCAGGAGATCTCTTGCTACTATCTGGAGTTTGGAAAGCAGTACAGGATAATATATATAAACAAAGTGCAAATTTTATGAGCCACAATCATCAATGGATACGGCCGTTTCAGATCCACAGCAGTGGAAATCTTTCTTCAGTCCTTCCTAAAATTAATATTATACAATCAATATATAAAAAAATAAAGATTATGACTATTAAAATATGATTTGATACAATATACTCACAAAAAGAAAGTGCTGTTATACATTCATAATTCCTTCCCACACAGGGTAAGTGTAAATTGTTATAATCAGACGTCAGCAAAGTACATCACATAGTGCAGCACTGCTTTCCTAACCTCTCGGTATTAGTACAGAAGTGCCGTTTTTCTCCCCACTACCTGGAGTTTGGCAACCCTAAACAAAAATAACAACCCAAAAGATAGTCTCTTTTGTTAATAAGAGACTGTTAATAAATTGTTCAAAGATACAGAGAGAATTGGCTCTTGTTCTGTTCTTGCAACATAAAAATCTCTCTTTTTTGTTTATTATTGGTTTGTCTCAAATGTCTCCGCTTCATTGTCTGGCATTCTTAGATGGAGACTGCAGCCAAGTGCTTGGATCATTTTCCCACTCTTGCATCCAAGAAAAAGACTGACTTCAAATGTCCTAGTAAAATGGCTGTGTGAGATGCTTGGACTGCACTCCCTCATTCCTTCCTGTCAAATACAGTATGGGGCATTGGGGTAGCTCAAGCCCATTTGCAGGGATCCATGCAGTAATGTTTTTCTGGGCCTCCTTCTGGGTGCACTGCAGTGATTCATACGATTGGGGACACTGTTGTGTTTGTGACTTCTGTGTTCTCTATTGTGTTTGTAGTGGGTGATGGCATGGAAGCTGGCAACCACTGCTGTACGTAGACTGGCTCTTTTCATGTCTGGCTAATGTAACAGCATTATTAGCATGCCACTCCAAGATTGGATGTTGTCAGCCACGGATCCTGCTGGTGTTGCTATGCTCTCTAGATTAAACTGATACTCTTTTTTCCCTTTGCTTTACTGTGAGAGCACAGGATGCTTACTAAGCTATGACATTATACCAGCATTATCAGGGTACAAGCATGGCACGGTCATTGGAGAGCTGTGTCCAAGAGCTTTTCTGCACTGACACTATACTGGCTTCGTTACACAATCAATTGTCCTGAATGCCCGCAGCCTGATCAGTTTCTACATTCAAGTGATCAATCAGTATGTGCTTCAAAAACAAGAGCTGGTTTTCAGTAGCACTGTGAGCCTGTGGCAACTATAGGATCCACCTCCATGCACTAAAGCTGGCCCCAGAATAAAGGGCTCTTTTCTGAAATCTGACGGCATGTTCCAGTTTAGTAGATCACTCCCCCTCCCAATATTGCAATCATAATTGCTCTCATCTTTCACATTGTTCATGTACAGGCAGCCTACTGCTTCATGACAATAATGCTTCCATTATTCTCAAAATAATAAATCCCTAGTAAATAATTGATTGCTTAATTTAGGTCACTTTCTATTATACATGGAGGCAGCCTCCAGAATATTGTTAGTATCCAAACACCTACTGAAATCTTATACCTTGTCATTTATATTATGAAGCAACAAATGAGGCCCCATTTAAAACAAACACTACAGAAAAACTACCAGAGCCCAGAAAATACCAACTGGCTAACAGTTGTCATAGACTGAGTTCACACTAGCTTATTGCTTCTGGAAGTGCCAACTGAAAAGTCTCCACCACAACAAAAGGTTCACACTTCAGATATATCAGTCAAATTTAGTTATCACTTTAAAAGCCAGTAGCAGCACCAAGTATTCTGGGGAACATTAAAGTTTAAGTGGATAAAGGAGTGACAGAAACGCTGTTGGAAAAATTATCTTTTTCCAGTGCTGAAAATCTGAAGTAAGTTATTCCAGGGCACTAAGGGGCATTTCCCAACACCTCTTTTTAGCAGGTATTAGAGATCTATACTTTTCATCTTTGCATTATCTCTTTTATATTTCTGCAGTTTAAAATAAATGTGCTAACACAATTTCTGAGGAAATCCCCATGAAGTTTTCACAAGAACAAAACTTGTGAGTAGAATTTAGCCTTGAGTACTATGCCAAGATATAAGTTGGGAATGGGATCTGGAATTTCACTCTGATATGGAAACTTCTTGTTATTTTCTGTTAGTAGTCTCAAAGGTAAGCTTCAAAAAGCGGTCCCTTCCCCGACACATCAACGCAATACATTTTAAAAAATAAATTGAAAATTGACTACTAAGCAAGGCAAATTTTATTGCTGCAGGAACAACTCAATAAAGGCCTAAAGCAGACACTATGAAAACTCGGAAATTCTGTTCATAAAATAGAGAGAGTTTGTCCTAACAGTTAGAGTTCCCAACTTCCACATGGTACATACAGATCTTCCAGAATTACAACAGATCTCTAGGCTATGCATATCTGGTACCTTGGAGAAAATGGCTGCTTTGGAGGGTAGATTCTATGGCATTACACCCCATTGAGGTCCCTCCCCTCCAAAAATCCCATCATCACCCAGGCTCTATCCCCAAATCTCCAGGTATTTCCCAATCCAGAGTTAGCAAACCTATATCAGAATTATATCATTTATTTGTTCATTTATGCAACCTCTCCACAAGCCTGCCTGAGGTGATTTGTGTGTGTTAAGTGCCGTCAAGTCACTTCCGACTCATGGCGACCCTATGAATCAAAGTCCTCCAAAATGTCCTATCTTTGACAGCCTTGCTCAGATCTTGCAAATTGAGGGCTGTGGCTTCCTTTATTGAGTCAATCCATCTCTCGTTGGGTCTTCCTCTTTTCCTGCTGCCCTCAACCTTTCCTAGCATGACTGTCTTTTCCAGTGACTCTTGTCTTCTCATAATGTGACCAAAATACAATAGCCTCAGTTTAGTCATTTTAGCTTCTAGGGTCAGTTCAGGCTTGATTTGATCTATAACCCACGGATTTGTTTTTTGGCAGTCCATGGTATCCGTAACACTCTCCTCCAACACCACATTTCAAAGGAATCTACTTTCTTCCTATCGGCTTTCTTCAATATCCAGCTTTCACACCCGTACATAGTAATAGGGAATACGATGGTGTGAATTAACCTGATCTTGGTGGCCAGTGACACATCCTTACACTTCAGAAACTTTTCTAGCTCCTTCATGGCTGCCCTTCCCAGTCTCAATCTCCTTCTGATTTCTTGGCTGCAGTCCCCCTTTTGGTTGATGATGGAGCCAAGGAATAGAAAGTCTTCTTAGAAAGTGAGGTGACGTACAAAACAAAAATAATGACAAATTATTAAAATATAGCAATTAAAAGCCAACATTAAAAAAACCCAGTTCAGTATAAAAACAAAGTCCATAGACTATAGTAGCAGGCCACTGACAGCTTAAAAGAACAGTTTGCATACTAAAATTGCTAGATTCAATTCCAGTAGCATCTTAGAGACCCAAAAACATTTGAGAGTCAAAGTTCCCTTCATCAGAGCTTTGACTCCCAAAAGCTGACACTCTGAAAATCTTGTCGGTCTCTAATGTGCTACTGGACTGGAATCTAGCTGTTCTATTGCACACCAACACGGCTACCCACTGCATCAAAGCACCCGTTAGAAAGGGGGATCCTTTATACTTACACTCCCCTGATTGTATGCTTGTAAATTAGCAGCTTGATTGTTAGGAGACTGTGCATACAGTGTTTAAATAAATCTCACCTTCAATATCACATTTACCCCTTGGACCATAAAGATTCAAAAGATATGATGTAGCATATACTACATCAAAAGATATGATGTAGATTCCAAATGATTTCTTTTAGCAAAAAAGCCTTCCAAGCACAAATGGCCCAGGAAGTAAGAACAGCTAGAGTAAGCAAATTTACAATTCTGCTGCTCTGGCTTTTAGAGGAAAACCCTGCATATAATGCTGCATTGGCAAGTGGCTGTTACAGAGCTAAATTTCATGTCAAGAATTTGCTATCATAAAGTATTTTATTGTGTTACCACAAAACCATGATGGAATTACAGGGCAGTAACAGGAATCACACACACACCCTCTCTTGGAGAAAATGGCATGCAACAGGTCTGCAGCTGAATCAAGGAGAAGGATAAATCAATAAGGGGTGAATATGTAATCTGAAGTACATGACGCTAGAATTCAGTGAGGGCTGCAAGAGAGGTCTGCCCCATCCTGGACCAGTGCTTAATAACAAGTCCCGAGATAAATGAAACACTTTCAATACTGCAGAAAGAGATGGGATCATTATGCTCTGATTTGGAAAGTGATGGTATAGGTTTTAATGATGACACATAAACAAGCATAAAGTCTCTTTCCTTAGATTTTCAGGGCCATGAGAGGGAAGTCTGAAGTCTTTAGAGAGACTGCAACCAAGAAATCAGAAGGAAACTGAGACTGGGGATCCTTAAGTGTAAGGATGTGTCACCAGTGATCAACAACAAGATTGTTCATACTGCATTATTTGCAATCACTATGTATGGCTGTAAAATAGGACAGTGAAGAAAGCTGCCAGAAAGAAAGTTGATTCATTCAGATGTGGTGTTGGAGGAGAGTTTTATAAATACTATGGTCTGCTAAAATAATAAATAAGTGGGTTCTAGATCAAATCAAGAAAAAGAAGAGTTGGTTTTTATATGCTGACTTTCTCTACCACTTAAGGGAGAATCAAACCGGCTCACAATCACCTTCTCTACCCCTCCCCACAACAGACACCCTGTGAGGTAGGTGGGGCTGAGAGAGCTCTAAGAGAGCTGTGACTAGCCCAAGGTCACCCAGCTGGCTTCATGTGTAGGACTGGGGAAACAAATCCAGTTCACCAGATTAGCCTTCACCACTCATGCGGAGGAGGGGGGAATCAAACCCAGTTCTCCAGATCAGAGTCCACCTCTCCAAACCACCACTCTTAACAACTACACCACGCTGGCTCTCCACACCACGCTGGCTCTCCTGGACTCTTCCTAGAAGCTAAGATGACTAAACTGAAGCTATCGTACTTTGGTCACATTATGAGAAGACAAAGCCAATAATGCTAGGAAAAGTTGAAGGCAGCAGGAAAAGAAGAATACCCAGCATGAGATAGATTGACTCAATTAAGGAAGCCGGCCCCCAGTTTGCAAGATATGTGCAGGGCTGTTAACAGTAGGATGTTTTGGAGGTCAATAATTCATAAGGTCGCCATAAGTCAGAAGTGACTTCAGGACACTTAACACATACAGTGGCATTTGGTAAAATCACACAGAAGTTGTTAAGGTTAAGATTCAAATTCAATTTTAATCTAGATATGTATTATCTGTTTATCTCTGACCTTGTGACCATCAATATTGTTATGCCAATAAAGTTTATCTGATTCTCTGATTCTGGTAAAATCACCACTGTGTCTCTCAATGGCACAAATGAGCTTTGGGCAGCTATGACATATTCTGGCAATTTGTCTTTTTTGATCATAAGAAATACAGACCAATGCAGTAAATATTAGCATGGATTACCTGCAACAAAGCTGCTAATGTGAGGCTGCTGCGGTTTCTCCAACTTCCAGAAAAGCTCAGCACCCTTTGCGACATGACGTCACCATCTTCCAATTTTCCCTGCTCTTTCTCCACCAGATCAGCAGCTGCTTGCAAGAGCAAAATAAATAAATACATAAATGTACAGCAGTATTACCTGATTCCCATTTGCTTTTAGAACATTTCCCATAGCACATAAACTGCAGTGGGGGTAAACGTCCCCCAAGGATGCATAAAACGATGGCTAGCTGGTTGTAATGTCTCAGACCAGCCTAATACTTTGCAGCATATAAACTTTGTCTAGGATCTGATTTGCTGTATTTTGAATATTACCCTACACTGTCCCAAAAATGGGTGATGTATGAAATAGGTTTCTAGAGTTTTTACAATCAAGAGAATATGCAATTCAGCACAATGACCAGACTGTCATTGCTTTATATTTACCAGATGGCTACTGCTACCCTGCCTTACCGTGTGAACAGCCAGTATTTTTGAGCTGCACAGACTTTTAGGGAAAACCAGTACAAAAGGGCATGATCCAGGTAATTCAACCACATCCAAAGGTCCAGCAACATGCATTATTGATTACAAAGATTCAATTATCCAACATGAGTTTTTCACTGAAAATTAAAGAGATTCCTAAAATGACAGCAAGTATGATAGCAATTATTTCATTTTTTTTTTGTTCCTCTTGCTGCAGATGTTCATATACTGGCTACATAAACAATGGCTTTTCTCTTAGCGCCTGGCAGCAAATTATAAACATTGTTACAGACGCTGAAAGGATGCTGAATGCCTGCCTTCACAAACCGTTTGTGCAATGTACGGTCGTTTCTTTGCTGGCAACAGAGGGCATTCTCAAGACAAAAGGTATTTCCCCTTCAGTGCAGCAGAAAACCCATCTGTTATTCCGTCAGCGTGCAGTGCCAGGGAAATCCTTCATAAAGGAGAATTCGCCTGCAAGAGATCCCTGCAAACATTCCCCAGATAGTGCCGCCCACGCAGAGAAGCTTCGCATAAATTGCCCTGTGTGTTTTTTCTTTTCTTTTTACTGCTCCTGCAGTGCTTGGCAGAGCACGGAGCCAGTGATTAAAATCCAGCAGCAGGCTACCTTTAAAGCCATCAGATTTTTCAGGGCTTTCCTTTTTCACTCTAGCAGTTACTGCAGCAATCAAAGTTCATGGTGTGTAATTGCAATTATTATTAAAAAATAAAGGATGAGTGTTGTCCATTAAACCAGCAATGTCTGATATTTCTTTTGTTCTTTCCCTAAGGTTGGGCAGATTTAAAAGATTAAAATATAATTCAAACCCAAGATCTGTCTAATATCTCCCAGCTGAATAGCGTTTTCTTGTTCTAGTAGCTATATAGATGAGATTTATTGGCACGCAAAAGGGGCAGGCACGGCACTCAGAGGGGGAAAAGAACACAGATTCTCATTCCCTGAAAATTAAGGTAACTAATATATCAATTTAATAATACTACTTAGCTTTTGTACAGCAGTTTCAGTGTTCAAAGCATTACTGTTATGATAGTAATCCTAACAACAACCATGTGAGATACACCAGTATTGTCATATATAGGCAAATGAGTCTGAGAGAATGTGGCTGGAACAAATGTGTGGCAGCAGTGAGATCGGAACCAGTGACCTTCCAGATCAGAACAATACTGCAATCCCAGGAAAAAAACAACATTTTGTAGTAAAGATTAAATTATAAAAAGAATTTGAGTATAATGTTGAGTCAGGACTTCTGCCTGTATTCAGAGCTCTTCTCCTAAATCTCATTCAGTCTGTGATTATTTCATGGGAAGGGAAAAGCTTGGAGACACTTTTCTTCCTTGTAATAGTTAAAAACTTTTGAGTGTTGGGCCACGACATTGAAAACCTTTCCCTATTAGCATGTTAGCTTCTTGTGATAAGAACAGAAGGACACAGTTGTTAAAGGAGAATAAATAGTTCATGTGTGTTCATCCTTGATAGTGCAAAAAACTGCTATAATGGATCAGGTTGTCCACTACTATCACAGCATTGCAAAGGCAGAGTGGGAGAAGATGGGCCTGAAACAGGCAACGGGTGCTCTCATTATTTTGCACTGAGTAATCACTAACTGGCCTCCATCCAATTGGATTTTTCGCATTTACAAATCATGGAATTATCTCCAGGAACTCCTACTTTATGTCACTTCTGAGGTTCCTGATACACAAAAGCCTTCAAATAGTCTCCAATTTGGGGTGTTTTTTTAACCCTCTGTGCACCTTGCTTTATATTCTCCCCCACACCCCACACACACTGGTGTAACTTTCTGATCTTTGTAGCAGGGAGTTTATAATCTGTGTAGCAACTGCACCATAGCAGCAGGTCAGATCACAAAGTCCTAGCATAGCCTGGAATGCTATTGATGCAGACACATCAAGGGGTGGGGCAAAGGGTTGCCAACCTCCAGGTGGTAGCTGGAGATCTCCTGCTATTACAACTGATCTCCAGCCAATAGAGATCAGTTCACCTGGAGAAAATGGCCACTTTGGTAATTGGACTCTATGGCATTGAAGTCCCTCCCCTCCCCCAAACCCCGCCCTCCTCAGGTCCCACCCTTCGCTGGTGGCGAAGTGGGACCTGGCAACCCTAGGCAAAGGGGAAAGGCTTGGCAAGGAAAGCAAAAGGCTTTGGACTGGTAAAAGAAGCTAGGATGGGAAGCACCTCTTTTTTCCAGCCAGCCACTCTTTCTCCCATATATCCCCTTACACCAACGCATTTATGCATGGGAGGCCATTTATGCATGGGAGGTTTTGCCTTGGATTTGCCGCTCTCTAGATGCACATTTTCCCCATCCAAATTCTCAACCCTCTGCATGGGGGCTTATTTTTAGTTTTGAGAATTTGGATGGGGAAAAAGTGCATCCAGGAAGTGGAGAATCCAAGGCAAAACCTCTCGTGCATAAAGGGCCATTCACATGTTAAGAGTCTTACAGTGGACTTCACTTCCTGACCTTCCCTCTGGCACTGGGTCCGATCATCTCTTCAAAAACAGAAACATCAGAAATGCCCAAGTGACACTTCCAATGTCTTATTTACAAAATTAGAGCCAAAGCTGTTGTGATTGCTTGGTTAATATTTCATGCTGATAGAGTACGCTTTTACAAATTATTTATTTATTACATTTTTATCCTTCTGAGGAGCTTACAGGTCGTCCCCCACCCCTCACATTTTATCCTCATAAAAATTTGTATAAAATGTTCCAGCACTTTCATCTTTCATTCTAGTTACTACTTTATCTGCATTATTGCAATAACATGACAATTTCTTTTTTTCTGAAGGGAAAAGGTAGAAGGCCAATGAAATCTAATAGTCAAACCATTGCAGGCAAGACATAGATCTGAGTGCTTTGGGATAATGGAAAATAGTAGTAATAGCCTGAAAATGATATGCCGCTCTGAGACTGCAAAGAGTCTTTCAACAGAGGTACATGCAAACAAGAGCTGGGTAAGAGCACCACCGTTATGAGCGTAGCGATACTGCAAGTGAACACAGCAGCTACAGGAAGCTAAAGCAAAGAAGCAAGAAGTAGAGTGGAGCAAGAGCAGACACGCTGGTTCATGTATGAAAAGGTGAGAAATATTTGAAACAGGAGATACGGTCACTAATGTGAGTGGCTCCGTGCCAGTCTGCCCGCCTCAGAGCTTTCAGTACCCAAATGTGCAGCTCTGTCCAGTCCCAAGCACCTAGAAATTTGAAAAGATTATTCATCTGAGTGCAGCAACAGTTCATGGGGTAACAGGGTTGCCAACCTCCAGGTACTAGCTGGAGATCTCCGGCTATTACAACTGATCTCCACCCGATAGAGATCAGTTCACCAGGAGAAAATGGCCGCTTTGGCAATTGGACTCTATGGCATTGAAGTCCCTCTCCTCTCCAAACCCTGCCCTCCTCAGGCTCCGCCCCAAAAACCTCCCGCTGGTGGCAAAGAGGGACCTGGCAACCATGTGGGGCAAGGGAGGGGCCCACGGAACAACCCAACCCTCAGTGCCACTGAAGTCGATAGGGAAGGTGGCTCCCCGTACTGGCAGGCATTGGAGAGCGGTGGCAGAATGGCCAGTGCCACGACTGAGACACCGTGCATTCTAAGGAGTGGAGAGTGGAACCTGGCATCAGCAAGTGGTGCCATCACCCCACGCTTGTGCTGCATTCTGGTCACCATTCAATATTTGCAGGCCTGCTTGGTGCAGCAGCCAGGACCCCAGAAACCTCCACCACTGCCTCTCAACGCCTCTCAACACCTATTGCTAAGGGTGCTGCAATCCTTTCTCCCCTTAGCTGCGCTCAATGGTGAGGGTTAGAGCGTTTCCCGCACTCACCCCACAAGCAGTCCCTGGATGGATGGATGAATAGGGGAATCTAAACAGGGGGCCCCACATGGCTGCTATGCAACTTTTAATAATGCTGGGAAGTCCCCATCACAGAGAATCCTATCTAATTAGGAAATCAAACTGCTAGTAATCAGTATGTATTTCCATATTTCATACCTTTTTATTGTTCTTCCTTTTCTGAAAAGGAAACTTATGTAGGTACAGTAGCTATAGGCAGATAGGTAAATAGATAGCAATTGCTACTTATTCTTTTGACAGGCTCTGAAATTACCCATATTTCAGCAAGAAACTCAAAAGAAAAAGATGAATTAAATAAACACCCACTATCCGGAATATGAGAACAGGCATATTGCAGAAGACTCAGAACTTCACAGGTTCTTGTTCTCCCACATAGTCCAGGAAAAATACACAAAGCAGCCATGCTTCCCTCTGAGCAAATGGTGCATGAAATGAAAGAGGAAGCACATTTTCCTTATGGGAGCATAGAGGTGGCAATGTGTCCATCTCTCTGCATAATGAAATTGTGTTTTAACAAGCATTGGGGATTATTTTGCCTGTCCTTTGGCAAGAATTGTAGAAGGGAAAGGCTGCCTAATAAATTCTTCCTGACCACAAGCCACAAATGCAGTTTCCCCATTGCACCACAGAGCAGAGAACATTTTCTCCCTGTACTCCTGTGTTGTGCTCAGTAGGATCAGAAAAAGGAGATTAAATCCTTAGCTCCTTGTCTCATGGCTATAAAGATGCAGATAAGATCTAAGAGCAATCTACGAGCACTGTGGCACAGACACAGTGGGGCATTTTTTCACGGTAGATTTTGCTTCTGTTTTGCCACGGACTAAAAAAACACACAATTTAAATGTTTTTTTCATGGCCGCGATTTATCCCTGTCAATCTCAATGTAGTTTTGGTTTTTCATGGGAACAAAGCACGCTGTATTTGACAACCGTTTGGTCTGTCCCTTTTGCAGGAGGCCTCCCCTTCCAACAGGCTCATTGTTTATGCCTGCCCCCAGCTCCACCCCAACTCCACCCAGCAGATTACCTTGTGCGGTTCACCAGCCCCGGCGCAAAAAACAAGCACCAGTCCCTCTGGTCTCCTCCATTTTTCTTCCACCCTCGCTCTGTTCTGCTTTTGGAACAGTCAGATTCCAAATTTGGGGGGGGGGGCAAGGCAGCGCTTTCCTCTATTTTCTATAGGTGTGGAACCCATTGCCCTTTAATGATAGACAGGATTGGGCGGGGGGCAGGAATTGCATCCATGTGCCCAGAGAAGTGTTTAGCTGAAAGTGGGAATGACGGGGGGGAGAGGAAAGAAGGCCCCTGGCGGGCTTCCGGTGGTGCCGCTGGGGTGAGTGCCACGTTTCCCCAGGCTGTCCTGGGAGAAATCCAAGTTTGCGTTAATCCTGGGATGCTATATGCATCCCAACCCGATCCTTGCAAGTGGGTCGGATAGCAGGAACTCCCTGCAGCCCGCAAAAGCAGTTTGACCTCCCAAATACTCTGAGGGAGCTTCTTTAAGTCCCTCGGAGTTTTGGACGCCGGTCCTGCGAGGGCACCTAGGGAAGAAATCGCCAAAACGCAACTTCGGCATAAGACTCTACCCTCCACCACCTTATAACCACCATAAGGACTACTTTAAGATAAGAACCTCACCTCTAGACGCTCAAGTGAGTACTCAAGAACCCTTCGTCTTTTACTGATGTTACTGAATAACTGGGGGGCAGATGAAGACATTCCCAGCATCCTTGTCCCTCCCTTAATCGAACTGGATAAGTTTGACCTATAAAATCCATCAGGATTAGAGGCAGGAGCCTTATCAAGTTGATCAGCTTAAACTAAAACAAAGAGCTAGAAAGACGCCTAGCTAGAAAGACTACGTAAAATCTAAATTGTACCAAGAACATGATCTGGCACTCTATGGCAGGGTTAAAACAATCCAAACTCAAATGTGAGACAAGCAGAAAGGAGGAACTGAACTTCATGCAACCACGTGGCTCCAGAAGACAAAAGAAATGAAGCCAATCCAATACATATAATGCACCTACATACTCTGTTACATTTACATAATTGAGAAGACATCAGTCTTATTTTACTGCTAACGAATACCGAAGCACTGTAATAAATGACTAGTGCAATAGCAGTCAGTGTATGCACGGCCAGAATTTTTCGGCAAGAATCATAAGGATAGTTGTAGTGGTTAGAGCAGGGCTCCCCAACTTTACTGAGCCTGTGGGCACATTTGGAATTCTGACACAGCAACAAAATAGCTGCCACAAAACGGTTGCCGCAGGAGGTGGAGCCAGCCACAAAATGATAGCCACAGCTTAACTTCAGTAACACAGTGTAGGTGGTAGCTGTGGTGGCAGCTGCTGCCAAAGCAACATTTTTAAAAATCTGCACAGCCAATCAAATCCACAATAGCCAATCAGAAGCCTTGATGGGCAGAAGCCCCAACTGGCCCCATACACTTTCTAAAAAATCTTGGCGAGTGCCAGAAAAGGAGTTGGGCGGGTGCCACGGCCCCCACTGGCACCACTTTGGGGCCTCTGGGTTATAGTGTCAGACTACGATCTGGCAACCCAAGTCTGATTCTCCGCTCTGAACCAAAATGGACAACACCACATCCTGCCATAGGGTGCTGCACCATTTTTTGAGCATTATTTTTCACTTTTCCCAAACACTGAGGAAGCCCAACCCTGCTGGACATGAGAGGCTCCTAGGGCTGTTGATTCGGTTCGGCTCGAACTGAAAATCAGCCGAATTTCCCCTGATTCGGTGGGTTTTAGTTCGGGAGGAACCGAACTCAAAACTGGCGGGACACAAGGGGGGCCGAATTCAGCGAGTTCGGGAGTTCGCGAATAAATTCAGCAAATTCGGGGCCGTCAGTAAGCAGCATAACCGTCAGTAAGCAGCATTCTCCTCCCTCGGCCAATCGGTGGCCAAGCTGGGTCTTCTTCTGGCCAATCAGTCAGGATTGAGTACTGGAGGAATCAGCTGATGTGCGGCCCGGCCAGGGAGAGAGAGAGAGAGAGAGAGAGAAATCCTCGTGTGTGTGTGGGGGGTGCTTGTGCACATTCGCTCCTTTCTGTGGCTGCAGGGGGCGTATTTTTTGGGGTACAGACACAAAACTTTCACTGGAGCTTCAGATGAAGCTTCTTAAGATACCCCCCAAGTTTTGTAAACATTGGGTCAGGGGGTCCCGTGATATGGGCTCCCCCCTTTTTCTTTCCATGGCTGCAGGGGGCGCATTTTTGGGGGTACAGATCCCAAACTTTGAGCGGAGTTTCAGACCAGTGTTCTTAAGATACCCCCCAAGTTTTGTAAACATTGGGTCAGGGGGTCTCGAGATATGGGCTCTCCCCCTTTTCCCTCCCCCCTTTTTCCATTTATGTGGCTGCAGGGGGCGCTTTTTTGGGGATATAGCCCCCAAACTTTTAGCATAGCTTCAGTCAATTATTCTTAAGATACTACCCAAGTTTTGTAAAGATGGGTTCAGTGGGGGTAGAAATATCGCCTCCCCCCTTTTCTCTTTCCATGGCTGCAGGGGGCGCATTTTTGGGGGTGCAGATCCCAAACTTTGAGCGGAGTTTCAGACCAGTGTTCTTAAGATACCCCCCAAGTTTTGTGAACATTGGGGGTCCCGAGATATGGGCTTTCCCCTTTCCCCTTTCCCCTTTTCCCTATTGGGATGAATGGATCAGCCGATCCTGTGCATCTCCAGAGCAAAACGTCCCGTGCCTAATTGGAATCATCTTGGATTACAAGTCCTCTTCAGCCCCTCTTGATGGAACAGAAGACAGCCACAGTAAGACCCCTTTGGGGGCTTTAATCTATAATTTTTCTCCTGTGTATGTGTGTGTGTGTGGGGGAAAGCAGAGTCTGTGTGTGTGTGGGGAGGGAGCAGTTTCTGTGGGTGGGGGGGAAGCCAAAGGGGGCTTTCGTCGGTTCTGCCTGGGGTGTGTGTTCCCCCTCGAGTCTCTCGCTCCCTGGTTTGAGGGGGGAGGTTTCAGTTGTGTGTTGCAAAGGTGTTGTTTAACAAGGTTGTGTTGTTTTGCAGTTGTTTTGCAGTTGCTTTGGAAATTTCTCAGCTGTTGTCGGGGCTGGGAGCTTTGTGCGTGGGCGGCAAGCTCTGCTGAGAGATGCACATTAAGGGTGGGGGGACCCCTTTCAGGGCCCATATCTCAGCCCCCCCTGACCCAATCTTTACTAAACTTGGGGAGTCTTTCAATAAACGTCCTTTGAAGCTCTGCCGAAAGTTTGGGACCTCTAACCCCAAAAATGCCCCCCCAGAGCCGCGGAAAGGCGCGATTGTGTTTTTAATGGCTTTATTCGGCCGAATTTTTTTCCGAACTTTGAATTCCCGCCAAATTGAACGGATCCGAAGTGGGGGAGTTCGGACTTCGGCATATCCCGAATCTAAACGGGCTGAATTCGGCCGAATCCGAACTATACCGAATTTTTTTTAATTCAACAGCCCTAGAGGCTCCTTTGCCCTCCTACACACATACTATTTCCAAGAGCCAAATAGGAGCAAACTCAGAGACACACTATTGTCTAGTTTGGCCCTCTTGGAAGCTTGCGTGGACAACCTTGTTTGGCTAGTCACATACTCTCAGCCCCCCAGGATTGTTGTGGGGATAAAAATGGAGGAGAGGGGTATGATGTAAGCCACTTTGGGTTCCTATTGGAGAGAAAAGTGAAGTATAAGTGTAATAAATTAGTAAGTACCTGCACACTATGGATCAACCCAAGATTCTTGCTTGGTCCAGCAGGTTGCAGGGGGAGTTGAAGGACAGAACTTAGGCAACAGCAGCAACCGCAGCGGCATCCTGTTAACACAGGTGCAGATCTGTTTGGGGGAAAGACAGATGACTCTCCAGGTTGTTGAGTGGCGCCCCGCCCCCCTGCCCCCGCCAATGTTCTCCAGCACTTTTCACTAGGAATCACAGAATCATAGAGTTGGAAGGGACCACCAGGGTCATCTAGTCCAACCCCCTGCACAATGCCGGAAATTCACAACTAATTTCCCACACACACACACAGTGGCCTCCGCTCCATGCCCAGAAGATGGCCAAGGTAGAGCAGCACTTACTGCTTCCTCTGTGCAAGTGGTACTCCTATGGTGTTTTGACGGTTTCCTTCTGTACCTAAGAAATGTATATCCTCTCTTTCCACTAAAGCCTTCAAACTGGCTCCGATACACTAAAAATGGGGGGGGGTGCTCATATTAAAAAGCAAGCTACAAAATAATCCAGCATACAGAAAAAGCAGCTGTAAAAGATCACTAAAATATCAGCATCCCAGAGGCCCACTGCATATATGCAAGTTTCTTAAATGTTATAAACACGGCTTGCATATTAACCATGCTGGCCCTCATGAGCCTCTGTGCAAAACTTGGTTTTATGGTACTTGCTATGATTTTACCAAATCCCCTTGCATGTTGGCTTGAGCAGGTCCCTTTGTAAACAGTGCTCTTGAGCCTTGAGTTTCCAAAGATGCCTCATTCCACTTAACTCTGTTCTTATTTATATTAAAGTTTTATTTCTTAACAAACATAAAGACATAACCATAAACAATATAACAATATACGTGAAGCTTACCATTCAAAATTATAACTCAATCATCAACTTCTTGAAGTACATTACTCTTTGTTCTCAAGATATTTGTTCATGTATAACAACATATTTATTACTTGTTTTTAAACACGTATTACCTGAATCTTTCTTATTCTGTTTTTAATTTAATTTAATCATGTTTCAGAGTTTTAGCTATATACTTGAAAAAAACACTCAATTTTTCCTGAAATTGTGAGATCAGTCTATTATGTGTACAAGATGTCGGTTTTGCCATAATTGCGTATTCTGTTTATTAATCCATTCATGCAAATCTGGGTATCTCTCTGTTCTAAGGCTTGCATGTCGCTCCTCAGAGCTGCAGACAAATGTTTAGACCTTCAAATGGTTCATCTCCTCCAGCACTAGTCTAAAGAGCTGCAGGGCTTTTGCATTGCCCTTCTCCTTGAATTTTTGTTTCTATCGCTGTGTTTGCAAGCTGATTACCAGAAGTCACATTCCTACATATGTAATTAGAAATGGCAGCATTGACACCTTCCATTTCCCGGTTCCACAAGGCATCCATTCAGAGTACTTAATGAATCGAAAAGCCTCTCATAATCAATAAACTTTAGGCAGAATGCTAACTCATATTCATAGCCTCTCTGGCATAATTCATGGAGGATTTGAAAATGATGCAAGTACTATGATTACTTATAAAACTGATTGCTTGTAAAGTATGCCTCTTCCCTTGGGTGATTGAAATCAAGTTCTGTTTGAAACCTATGCAAATATTTTGTTTAATTTCACAAACAGATTTATCAAGAGTTTAAAGTCATATGGCTTGAACTGGTGAATTCTAATGGGAACCACTAAGTAATTAAGATCAGCGGCAGTTTTTGCATTTTTTAAAAAATTAAGTATTCCTAATGCTGTTCTTTTTGAGCAACCTCCAACTGAAATAGGAGCTCATAAAAGGCTACAAAATCGCTCCATTCTAGGTTGATAGCATTATGTTTCCTTACAAAAACGTAATTAGAATTGAGCTCCCGCACCCACTTTTTAAAAAATGTGCATTTCTTAGGGGGCAAACGTTTTGATTAGCTGACAGAGGCCTGTGACTGTTGCCACTTTAAATGGATTAAGAATACAAGAAGTACAACTCAGGGGAATAGCCCTTAAATATGAGGGGAACCCCTAACAGGGAATGGGAGAATGGTGAATGTTGCATAAGAAACAATGGGAAGAGGAGGAAGGGATTATGGGATGAACAGAGTATCAGTTTAAAACATATTAATGCAAACATGGTATCAATCCACAGATGAGCTCATTCATTACCTATGTTCTAAAGGATTGTCCCCTGCTCAGTACACCCATTCTATCTGTAGGGCTCGATGGGGCTGCCTTTAAAGGTAGTTCATTTAGCACCTTCAATTAGTCCAAAATGGAGCAGTGAGCTTTCTGCCAAACATAAATTACAAGTAAGCTTGCCATTTGCCAGCCTGTGGTGCGCAAACACCCGTCCTTGGGCTGGTTTATCACTAGGGTTGCCAATTCATGGGTAATCAGCCACCACTTCACTGGGCTGCCTGCCAACACCAGCTGGTCAGTGGACAGAAGAAAGCCAGCAACAGGGGAAGCGATCTACACACCCAGCACAATGACATCATTTCCAGCATCACACTGCCAGCATCACACTGGGGGATGTTCCAGCACTCTCTTCCCAAAATTCTACGAAAACCACAGAGTTTTGCGGGGAGGGTGTTAGAGCATCCCCTGCACAATATCAGCGCTTCCATGTCAATCCGGAAGTGATGTCATCACACTGGCTGTGCAGATCACTGCCCCCAGTCCTGCCCCCATGAAGCTCCTGGTGGTTGCTTGGAGGGAGCTGGCAACCCTAATTATCACCAATATGCAGATGATACTCACATCTACTTCATACTTCTAACAGATCTTAGGGAGACTGTGAAAACCATGAACTGATGCCTGGAGAGAGTTTTGGGATGTACAAGGTGTAACGGAAACCAGGGTTCGTGTAGGGGGGAAGAGACCCAGAGATCGTTATCAAGAAAAACAGTTTTATTCCAGCTGGACACCCAGTTGCTCTAGCAAGCAAAAATAACTGGGCCCCAATTATACTGGGGCGAGAACTTTTATTACATTTCCATGCTTTGACAGGATGTGTCAATATTCCACGCCTATCTGGTTGTTTACAGAGTCTGGAGCCTTTAGAGCTCTAGCGGTTTCAGCCAGTTCCCGTTATCATTCACCGTTCACCATGACACTCCATGACTTCTCCCCTACTAACACACACACACACACAGAGAGAGAGAGAGCTAGCTAGTATCCAGACAGACATTCTTCCCCTAGTAACTCAACACACACACACACACACACACAGTTATCCTGCCCAACAACAAGCTATTCCCTGGCTGTCCTAATACATTTTAATACATTTACAGAAAGGAAAAGAGGTTATTACAAACTATTAAATCAACATACTTAAGTGGATCCTCCACATACAGGGGGAATCTATCTGGCTGTCACAAAGGGTTAATAAGTTGAAACTTAACCCCAACAGAAGTGCTACTAATGGGGGTGAGAAGGTTTGACCCTAAACTAAGTGGTAAGGTAGCATGAAAATGTTTTAAATTTAAAAAAAATTAAACTCTCCCATTCTCAACAAACTAAAGAGTATGAGAAAAAGTGGCCAGAAAATGGCCCCCATAGCAATGCTCTAGGAATTTCCTCATACCTCTGTGTCATTTACCACAGGGATTAGGGGAAATTCCTAGAGCATCACTCAAAAGTAACATCACATCCTCCTCAAAATCCATCCTCCCAAGGCACCACCCTCAAAATCTCCCAGTATTTACCAAAACTGAGCTTGCAACCCTAATTACAGACAATATCTCATTAGCGCTTAAAGAACTTCACTGGCTCCTTGTTCATTCTGAGCCCTATTAAAAGGGATATTTTGTCCCAGACAGTGTGGGATCTTAAGGATCATCTGCAACCATAAGAACCTGCCCAAGTGTTATGAGCAGGGGTATGCATGTCTCAAATAAATAGATTGCATAGAATTATACTGTGTGTGAACATGTTGATCAGCAGAGCAACACTGAGAGCCAGTGTGGCGTAGTGGTTAAGAGCGGCAGTCTCTAATCTGGTGAGCCAGGTTTGTTTCCTCACACCACCACATGAAGCCAGCTGGATGACCTTCAGCTAGTCATAGTTCTCTCAGAACTCTCTCAGCCCCACCTACCTCAGCCCCTGTCGTGTGGAGGGTGATTGTAAGCCACTTTGAGACTCCTTAAAAGTAGAGAAAAACGGGGTATAAAAAGTCTTCTTTTTCCTAAAGGTTTAAGGGGGGGAAGGGGGGCCATTATCTCTAAAATGTGCTGTGAAGTTGATAATGAGCCAGGGGGTCGGAACTTTGTGATTTCCCCCCTCCAACTCCCAACTCTCGCGGGACTTTGCACATTGCCTCCTCTCTTTTTCCTAAAGGTTAAAGGGGAGGAGGGTGCCATTATCCCTAAAATGTGCTGGGAAGTTGATAATGCCAGTTGTTCCTTTCTTCTACATACCTCCCTTGTGGTTCCTTTGGGTCCCATCTCCCCTATGAGCAGCATTTTGTGGAGATCAGTGGGCTCCAGTAGGATGGGGGGAGAATGTTCAATTCCTCTGACATAAAATTTAGCCAAGATCCATCCCACAGTAGAAACAGTAGATATTTAGTAGCTATATGAATGTTTGCTGAATGTGGATGGTACAATGATAAATGATAAAAAGAGATAATTGACTGGGGGGGGGGTGTTAAGTGCCGTCAAGTTGCTTCCGAATCATGGCGACCCTATGAATGAAAGTCCTCCAAAATGTCCTATCTTTGACAGCCTTGCTCAGATCTTGCAAATTGAAGGCTGTGGCTTCCTTTATTGAGTCAATCCATCTCTTGTTGGGTCTTCCTCTTTTCCTGCTGCCCTCAACGTTTCCTAGCACGACTGTCTTTTCCAGTGACTCTTGTCGTCTCATGACTGGTAGGCACAAAGAAATGAAGTCATGAAAGTATTTCAATCAATACACTGCTGTCTTTATATAGAGTGCATGTTCATAACCATGTTAGGCCATGTTAGTTTGTTTTAAACAAGACTTGGTCTTTGTTGTATACCTTAAAGCCTTCCTTTTAAATGAGTATAAACTCTTGAAGACTACAATTCACCTCAACAGACATTGAAATTAAAATCAAGTGTGTAAGGGTAGCTGTATAGATTTTAAAAGGATGTACTTTGGGAGAATCACTTAAAGTAATACACTGTAATTTGTTTCAATAGGCTAGTGATTAGCTTCATGACCCTAATTATACCTACAAAGCTTCATGTCAGTTTCTCCCAAGGCTTGTAGAATTTAATAATCCACATTTCACAGGGTAAGTCAAACACTTTGAGCAAAGTCTCCCCTTTTCTCTTCTCCCAAATCTCTAAGGTTGCCAGGTCCCTTTTTGCCATCAGCGGGAGGTTTTTGGGGCAAAGCCTGAGGAGGGTGAGGTTTGGGGAGGGGAGGGACTTCAATGCCATAGAGTCCAATTGCCAAAACAGACATTTTCTCCAGGTGAACTGATCTCTGTCACCTGGAGATCAGTTGTAATAGCAGGAGATCTCCAGGCACCACCTGGAGGTTGGCAATCCTACAAATCTCTTTTAGTATTATTTTATGTTCTTAATAAACAAAACTAGAATTAAGCCATTTTAACCTGCCTTATTCCAGTGAAGGGCTTAAGGTAGCAAATAATAATAGTTATAAAACAATACAAATTCACACCAATTGACAAATTAATACAGCACCAGCTTCTGCCACAAAATACATAGCTCTAACCAAATACCTTCTTAAACAGTTCTACCTTACACTGGCATTTTCCGTACAGCCTTAATGTTCCAGTTTCATTTTACTTTGTTACTGACCCCCCCCCCCCCGCCTTTCCACACAGCTCTGTTAGCAATCCCATGCCTTCCTCAACTGTATAATCCAGCCCCTGGTTCCAGCCCCTTGGACACAGGGCAGCTCAGAGGTCCTTTTGGCGACCCCCACCATTTCCTGCTGGCCCTGGGCCTCTTACTCTTTTCCCTCTTGCTTCTCTCCTGGACATTAAACTTTGCCCTTTAGGGGTAGGGCCTGGCCACTACTCCAGTGTTTTCCTGAATGTACTATCAGCACATCTGATAGAAGATCATTTAGTGGGTATATAGGGTTACTAGCTCCGGATTGGAAAATACCTGGAGATTTGGGGGTGGAGCCTGAGGAGGGCGGGGTTTGGAGAGGGGTGGGACTTCAATGGCATAGAGTCCAATTGCCAAAACAGCCATTTTCTCCAGGTGAACTGATCTCTGTCGGCTGGAGATCAGTTGTAATAGCAGAAGATCTCCAGCTAGTACCTGGAGGTTGGCAACCATATGGGTATATAAGAGAGGGCCTTTCAATGGCAGCCCCACAATTAAGGAATATCCTCCCCAGGGAGGTGTGCCTGACCCAATCACTTTCGATCTTTAGGAGGCAGCTGAAGACAGTTTTATTCAGGAAGGCATTTTAGTTGTTTACAGCCCATTCCTGAGCTTAAAGGATGAAAGTCCTTTGGAGGACAGGAAGGGGCTGTGCCAGCGTTCGGGCCTCTTGCACCGGCGCCCATGCCACGTACACTGCCCATGGTGGCATGGATGCCAGAGGGAGGGCCGGACGCCATCCTCCCAGCACTGCCATGGCAGTGCTGTTCAGGGACGCCGGCACAGCCTCCTGTTGGCGTCCGGACAGCACACATTTGTGCGCTGTCCTCCCAGGGGCATTCCCAGGGCATTCCAGCACAGGGCCAGGGGAGGAGCCGCCTTTAGGCAGCCTCCAAAGCCCTTTTGGCCTGGGAACTCCCCCTTTCCATTTTCCAGAGACCACCTTTTTAGGTGGTGTATCCCTGTGCAACCCTATGGTGCAGTTGCGTAGGTTTTTATGGGAAGGGGAAGGTTTCAGCCTTCTGGGGGGGAGTGAAACCTCCTTTGGAGGAAGTGGCTGCAGCCAATGTGGCTGCAGCCAGGAATGGGCAGCCAGTTTACTTGGCAGCTGTCAATTGTGATTTTATGTATTGAGGGGTGCTCTTTTTTATACTGTAAGCTGTCTTAAGTTCCAGAGGTAAAAAGGTAGCTACTAAATGTCTTAAATAGAGAAATACTATCAATGTGAAACATGTGGCATTTTGTATCTATGAATGTGAAATGTGGCATTTTATATCTATGAATTACTGCAATCAATTGAATGTCTTCTGTCCCACTGTACCACAAAGCTTTCTACTCAGTTCTCCAAGTATTGCACTGGTATGAGAGCCATTAAAAAAGAAAAAGCATTTGCAAAGCAAAGCACTTCAAGGACCAGACTTCTTGCCTCAAATGACAGGAAGCGTCAAGCTACTTCATAGCAGGTAAAATGCTTTTCCTTTCAACTCAGTAGGCTGTAAAAGTGAAATGCTAGCAGCTGAGATTCACCTGTGGTGTTAACCAAAGAATAATTACAGTCAACCTAGGACTATGTTTAGATGGAAGTAGTTGGCACAATGTGGGGTTGTTGGTTACATTTAGAGCTTTTAAAGTTGCTTTTCTGCTTCCCCTTTCCACTTCACACACATCTGGTGGATTAAGATGATCATCAAGGGCAGAATCTATATCTTCCTTAATCTGGTTGTTCACTTGTCTCAAGGATTATTATTTAAAAAAAAAAAACACTTTTGACACTGGCATGTCCTAGACATACTGTGAGACCACAGCTTTAGGGTCTGCCGATTCAATCTACATTTCAAAAGCTTTCCAAGGATTAGTGAACTGTGCCCCCCTCTATTGCAGTGACATGTCGGATCATTGTAAAAACCAGTTCCCTCATTCCTTCCTCCCAACAGCTGCCCATGTATATAATGCACATTTGTTATTCAGAGATGGTGTCAGAAAGTCAAAAGTTGGTGATGGAAAAGGAACTTGAAGAAAATATTCATGTACAAAAGTGACAAGTAAATCATGCTCAAGGCAAGCAAAAAGCTTGAGCCTTTTGTAATATTCCCAAAGGTTACCTTTCTTTCTGTGGTTTGCCCAGTGTCCGCCTAAAATATAACCTGTTTTGCTTAAGTGCTTGAAAATAAACTATTTGCAAAAACGGCAAACACAGTGGACATTCAAGGGTGACTGGGCATCGCGTGAGTGGAGTTGACGTTGACAATTACATATTCAGAGACGAGTGCCACAAAAACATTGGGTTTTTGCAAGGAAGAGGTTTACAGGAATACAAAATAACATGGAGAGTCCCAGCAAAATTTAATCAGAATTGTTTTAAAAGCACATTCAGGAAAAGTGGCAGAAGAGCCAAGAGTGTTTCAATCTTCTGGCACAAGCTTACCTGCAAACACAATGGAAGGCAGATGATCCCGCTAACTGGTATTAAGGCTAGAGGGAGCTCATGAGGAGGCAGGGGTATTCCCGAAAAGTAAGACCCCTGGCGGAATGAGGAGCCTGCTTAAATGTTTGAATGTTTCCCCTGAGAGAAAGCAAAAAAGTAGATTCACCTGATGTTCATTAGAATTTTGAACCTGCTGTGTGAAAATTTCTCTCATTTTAGGCATGGTTCCTCTCATGCCATCTCTCTATATATTTTAGGACCCCCCAAAAAGGCATGATCAAAAATGTATGTGCTTAATCAAATATTAAGAGAGGGTGCTAACCACCTCAGCCTGAAGGCTGCCAGCACCTGATTCCACCTGCAGAGCTCTAACCTGCCCCCCCCCCAAGATGGTACAAAGACCAACTTTATGAGACTGGGATGCTTCAACTTTGGCGTATAGATCACCACCTTTTCTCATTCTTTTCAGTATGTGTATTGTCCCCCAAGAGGTTATTTTGCAATTGATGAAATGAACAGTTGAGGTATGAGCATTATCAAGAAGACACTGCATGTCATTCAGGCTTTTGTAATACCGGTAATAGTGCCATCAATCATGGATACTTTTTGGACTTCAAAGTATTATACTTTTAAAGATTGGCTATTATTTGAAAAATTATAAGCCACTTGGGGTCTTTTGTTCTGGAGAAAAGTGGCATGTAAATATTCTAAATAAATAAATAAAATATTGCCTGGTTTTTTTGGCACCTTTTCAAACTGAGCAACTTTTGTGTATGGATATTCCTGTCCTCTGACCTTGATACAAGTGACGGCTGCCAAAATGTTTTACTTCCTTCAGATGCATGAAGCTTGGGAGGCTATTTGGAAGGGCCACCCCCCAATTAATTTCATTTTAAGATAAATCCCATGAAAATATTATATAAATGGTAGTTTAAACCAGTAAAGTATATCTATAAAACATTTTCTTTGCATTGCTGGAGATGCCAACATATAGGAACAACATACTTCAATATGTAGCTGAACTGCAAAAAAAAAAAAAAAAAAAAAAACACCCTTATTTGAAGTTGATAACAGAATTTTGAAATTAAATTTAATGGCTTTTAAAATTTATTTACAGAACAAAATAAGAAATTTACACATAAATAATCGGTAAATTATATTTCAATAGCCGCAAGATCCAATTTTCTCAACACTGGAAATCCACACCAAAAAATTGTATTTAGAATGTAGTATGAACATTTGTAGAACATAGCTCTGATGGAAAAATTAACTTCAAATTGGATTAGCAAAAAAAATCAAGCATGGATCCTTTTTATACAGACACTTAATTGGTTACCTATCAGTCACCAAGTTCAATTCAAGGTACCTTCAAAGCCCTTCATGGCTTTGGACCCTCATATCAGCAGGATTGCCTCTCCTGCTCTGCTCCACCATGACAACTTCACTTGTCTATACAAAGCCTTCTGAAAGTACCAGCCTCAATCACAATCCAGAGCAGAAATCTATTCATGGATTTGCCTTATTAGTGAACCTATCAGCTCACAGATAGAATATGGAAGAAAGTAAAAGGTGATTACAAGATTGCTTCCATAGCTTAATTTTCCCCCTGATGGAAAGCATGCAAAATGTATTTGGAATCAGCTTATCAACAAAATATTTTATGTACCTTTTGATTTTTGCTTTACTACTAGCAGTATAACTACGGAACAGTGATGGAGGTTATCAGTCTAAATTGGTTCAAACTGAATGAATGGTCAAAAGCAATTTCTTCTTTGTGGGGGGAAAGCTGAGCTTCAACACTGGAATCAATCATTTAAAATTCAGCAACAGAGATATAAAGCCATTGGTGGTAGCATACTTGCCAGATCACATGAACGCATGTATCTGCCTTATGCTGAGTCATTGGTCTATCAAGCTCATTACTGTCTACTCTGCCTGGCTGCAGTTCCCCTAAGGTCACAACCAGAGGTCTTTCACTTCATCTGCTACCTGATCCTTCTAACAGGGAATCTCAGGGATCAAACCAGTGATCATCTTCATGCAAAGCAGACGCTTCACCACTGAAACACTAACCTGCTTCAAGATGTTTGCCTTATTCAATGTTGATCTTTTGCATTGTTATCTACATACAAAACCATTACAGGCACACTTTAAGACTGTGTTTGCGGTGTTCCTAAGTATCTTCTCACAATGGCTGAAGATAATTTTTCCCATTGGCTGGGCTTCCCATCCCCCTACCCAAAAAACTCCATAAGGTAGAGGATGTGAAGACTGAATCTAAACCACATGAAAGAATACCTTCTAACACTCCCTTCCCTAGGTAGAACAGCTCCGAATCATATGGAAATAATGTGAACAGCATATTACAAGTGCCAGTAGTGTTCTTCAGAGCTGTCACTGGGATAATTATAGCCAAAAAGGAGAAACTCTTGGCCTCTCCATGGCTATTTGATAATTCCAAGTCTCCCAAGTGTACAGAAAATGATCAGGAGCCTACAGATGTTACACCTTTCCATTGCAGTGCACAAGGTATAAATGACAGTGTTGTAACATTTATTTAAGCATGCCTCTCCCCGCTCTTCCTTAAGGGTGAGAACTGTGAAGTGAAGCAAAGCAACTTCTGTCAACCCAATGGCACAGAATGAGAGGCTTTTAAATTTCAATGCATAAGGACAGTACCACTAACTATAGAAGGCATTGACATTTACAGAGTTCCAAGGGAAAGTGATTTAAAGTTACAAAATATAGTCTTCGGCTATTAGCAACAAATCAGTTAAGTATGAGTTCATAGATTTAGCTTCACTGAGTCCAGTAGAATTAAAACAACAGTACTACCAACAATTCTCTCTTTTGATTGACTATTAACTATATTTTTGTTTTGAAGGATACAGAGCCAGTCAATTAGATGTAGAGCACACACATGAGCAAAGTACTCCCTGTAGAAGCAGAGGGCTTCCCAACTCACTTTCATAGCTCTCTCTCTCATACACACTCACACACACACAATTGCACTGTAGTCACAATGCTGCTGTCTTAATATGAACAGTAAATGTTTCTTCAAATGGGAGTTCAATACATAGATTGAAAGCTGTCAAAACTGGACTGAGGTATAGAATCCACAACCATACTACAGGACCTCCTCTTCTGTCTTCACTGGGAACCCAGGCCAGGCAACAGCAAGCCTACCTTCCTAAGAATTTCATATGGGCACAGCAAGTTTCTAAAAATCAATTTGCTCTTGTGTTAAATGTGTGAATCAATTTTATGTCCAGGTCACTGAGCAGAATTGGAATTGATGGGCAAGTGTACTTCATTAAGTAGTCACCTCTAGAAAGAGACAAGGGTCTTGGGACCATATCACTCAAGCACTGGCCCATCTACACTGGATCCCCATTTGTTTCTGGTCCCAATTCAAGTAGCTGGTGCTGACATTTAAAGCCACATAAGGTTTGGGACTGACATATCTGAAGGACCACCTACCCCCTTTTGAACCCACCCAACTATTATGGTCATCTTCAGAGACCTTGCTTTGGATGCCCCCATCTTCTGAGATTAAGTAGGTGGCAACAGAGGAGAGGGCGTTCTTGGTTGTGGCACCAAAGCTCTGGAACTCTTGTGCCAGGGAGATTCATCTGTCCTCTTCTGTTGCCATCTTCCATCACCAGATGAAGAATTCTTTGTTTCATTTGGCATTCCCTCATGATCCCTCCTTCCTGACCAATGTTTTAACTACTGTTGTTATGTCTTTGTATGTATATAAGCTCTGTTTTAAATTGTTTTAATGATGTGTGTTGGTGGGGGTAATTTTAATGTGATTTTATCATGTATGTTCTAATTTGTTAGGCATCTTGGTGGCCTTGTGAAGGCAGACAGGCGGGATATAAATGTTGTCAAATAAAATAAATAATATATGAAGTATCTTCAAATGTGCCTGGGAAAAAATACTTCCATAAATATTCTCTGTTTTACAAAGGGCTAAGGGCCAAACTACACAAGACACTGGGGGATCTGTCAATGGATCTCAGCATTTTAAAAAGGCAATTGAAGCCTTTTCGACCCCAGTCTAGGAAGAGGGAGAGAGGGGGATATGCTGTGCCTCCCCCCTTATGATTTCCCCAGGATTAGTGCCAAAGCTTGCAGCCCCAAAGAATAATTCTTGAGTTTGTACCCTGTGCAGACTCAGAGGCAATAAAGGACTCTACTGGTCAGTAGGAGGAAAGGGAAAAGGAAGCAAGTGAGTATGAATTACTTCTTCAGGGCAGAGAGACATTCTGTGCCATAGAAATGCAGATGGCCAAAGGAGGATAATGGGTTTCTGAGGGCCAAACTAGATGGTACAGCGGCCATAGGTGCTACCCATGGCTGCTGATGCCATATGACAGAGAAATTCAGCCATTTAAAAATGCCACAAGGCCCTGATCCTGATTGGGCCTGTGGCTCAGCAGAACAAAGGATCTTGTTTCCTCATGTGATTTTTCCAGTGCTGAAACAGCCCTCCCCAGCAGTGGGGGGGGGACCAAGATCCCCTATTCTCACTGCACTGAGGGCCCAATCTTGTCACATTCATATCTATCTAAGGAGTATCTAAAAATCGTTTTGGAGTAAATGTACAAATGTAATGAGTGAAATAGCAGTGGGACTTCAGAGAGACAAAGAAAGACCATCCATATATATCTGACAGTAAGACTGGATTTGGTCCTAGTTTAAGTTTCTCAATCTTTAACGCAAGCAACCGAGAGCACAGTATGTGCATCATAATTCATTTTAAAGAGGTAGAAAAGTGATCTCTACAGATAAGCAAATGCAAGAAAATTTGTTTCACTATAAAAGTCTCTGATGAAAGCTATCAAACCAGCCCTGTGATTTATTATAGTATCACTTTACTTACCCAGGAGCTACATCAAAGTCAGATATCTAAAAGAAATGAGAAAAAAGCCAGAACTGATATTCAAACTACTTAGCTCCTAGCACCACAATCAATTCATACCACTTTCAGTAACAAAACGATAATGCACGTTGTTTTATCGTAAGAAGGGCCCAGGAATAATGGGATTCTTTAGTTAAAGTACCCATCACATAACAATTCGTGGAAATGAATTAGATAATAAAGCCAGCATGTAAATAATAACATGACATTGCAATTCACTGAGGGATATGTGAAAATAGTACTATACTCTTGCTTCAAGAAGCAGGAATCTGGAGGCCGCATTACAGTACCCATCTGTCAGATCATACTGTAATATCTTAGAAGTAAGAAGTAAGATATGACAAATGTCCCTAAGATTAGCCCTGCTGGATCAGAATAATAGTCTATCTAGTCCAGTGCCCTGTTTGTCAGAGTGGCCAATCAGATGCCCCAGTCAGATGCCCCAATCAGAGTGGCCAATCAGATGCCCCAAAGTCCCACAAACAGAGGCATGGGGCCAAACTTTTTCCCTCTTGAATAACTTGAATATTAGAAAGCTCAGTCAGGCTAAGCAGGAGCACCTGGCTTGGGAATCATAGACCTTCTCTCTCCCAAGGTCAGGCAATGGGATGTGTTAATTAGGAGTCGTTTTTGAAAGCCAGGCCTGGCTGTGGTAAAAGGATGAAGAAGAGAAGGAGTGAGAGTATTTTGTGGAAGATTCCTAAGGGGGAAGGATCTCATTGGTTGAAGGTATCATCTAATGCTTTACACCAAACCCTATATGGGTATGGGTATTTAGGGTGGACTCTCCTTTTCTCCCTTCTGTTTTCCCTTTGCCTGTGTACCTGACACCTGTACCTAATGCTTAAGGTGGTATGCCACGTTGTGCCATAATTTGGATTATTCTTCTGCTCACTATTATCAGGTTGCTCACAGAAGATTTACCATCAGCACTGCAGGTATTCTACGTGTTATGTAGTGAGATAATTTTGGCCATTTATGCATGGATATTTTCACTCAGGTTTGCCCCTGGTCTGTCTCGGTTGTTCCTTGGAGTTATGCATGAGTTTTCCATCCATTAGAGATGACCTCGCTGCCAGCCCTCGCAATGTCCATGTCTTCCCATTCCTCTGTTAACCCAGCTCTTCCATCTTCCCTGAGAAAAGCCCGGGTGAACTCCCCATGCATAAGGCAAAGTGTGGGGCTTCACTCACAGCCAATTAGAAAGCAGCATGTCCAGAGGCGGAGATTGAAATACTTCCTGCTTCCTGGGAGCTCTTTCTGAGCAGAAGAAAATCTTTTTAAAACCAAGGCATAGATTTCTCGCCCCCCCCCCTTTCAGATTGCTCTATTTTTATGTTGCTGTTCTTAAAATGCTTTTTAATGCGGCAGTTGGATTGGGGGGTCCCAACTAACTTGGCCACCCTCACATCATCCCTGCCCTTGCCACCCATTTCTGGTCTTGAATCACACAGACTGGCATAGCTTCATAATGCAAAGGTCTTGAGTTGGTGAAGAACAAGTTCCAGTAAGCATGCAATGACACACAAGTTTTATGTGTCTATTTGAATATTTATAACTGAGCATTCTGTCTAAAAATAAATAATCAAAGAGGCTTAGAATATTAAAATTCAAAAGAGTCAAAACAGGTAACAGCAGCAGTTAAAAACTTACAAACATCGTAGGCAAGTATTTTAACTTTAAAAGACATTCCAGAATAATAACAGTAGTAATAAGTTCTAACTGATGCTGGAAGGAATGTTCTTGCCATTGAATTAAGAAACCTTGTGGGCACAGCCAGGATAACCCCTTTACCTTGCTCATGCAGCATAGTCCTACTAATGCATGCCTGATCAGCATATTCACCCAAGAATAAATTCTGGATTATTAATGTTTTATTACTTATTGGCATTCAGCTACAGGGCTGCCACCCTTGAAGGTTTACCTATATGAAATCCCAGGTAGCTGGGGCTGAGAAAAGGATCCAAAGATGGTGCAGTACCCATATTTCTAGATTTGTTTCACCATCTTTGGCTTATCCTACAGGCGTCTCTCTCTCTCCACTAATCACTCTGGTAGTATTACTCAAGATCCACCCGCTATATCTACCACCCCATCCTCTCCCTCCTATACGTACAGAGAACCAGGTATTCTTCCCTCCCACCTGAGAGTCAAACCAGCATTCACATGCATGTACCCTCCTCCCAACTATTCCTGTTGCAGTAAGCCATCAAACTACAGAGTTTAAAAAATCTTTTCCTTTTCTTCCTTCACTCCCCTTAGTCAGCTCCCCTTAGTCAGATGGCTCCTGCTCACCAGTTAAACATTCCCTTTCACAGAGGGTTAGGAAAAAACCTCCATCTGTTGGTGGTTCTTATGAAATGCACGATTAATTTACAGAATGTACTGCTACCAGGCTCTGATCTGGACGGGCCAGGCTAGCCTGGTCGCATCAGTTCTCAGAAGCTAAGCAAGGTTGGCCCTGGTTAGTACTTGGATGGGAGACCACCAATGAATACCAGGGTTTCTATGCAAAGGAAAGCAATGGCAAACCACTTCTGTTAGTCTCTTGCCTTGAAAACCCTACTGGGTTGCAATTCGGGTGCAATTCAGCGGCACTTTACACATACACTGTAACCACGATGAAACGATAACCATTAGCTCGGATAAAATTTCCGGAGAAGACATGTGTCCATGACATGAACTATTATAGCTATGTGGAACTTCCATGTTCACTTTGAACCTCTCAGGGGAGGGCTGTTGCCTTCACATGCCCTGCCTGAAGACTTCGCTGAGCAGAACACAACAGCTTGATGGCTAATCTCTACTAATTATAATAATAGCAGATTCAAATAGGTCACAAAATACATAACAATATAACATAAACATAAACAATAGCAAACCAGCTTAATTATCCTCAAGTGGACAAAATATATCACAAGTCCAAAATCCAAATAATGGAATGGAGTCAGGGAATGGAGTAAGGTTGACTCCTTATGCTAAGGCGATGTGCTAAACCTGTGTTTACCCAGATATGTAAGACTACTGGACATCATTGACTGATGAAGCTTTATGAGCAAATGGAGGAAGTGATATCTGGAAATTCCATCTCCTAATTTTTGACATTTATACTTACTGGTGATCCAAAGCTGATCTCCCAGGGTCATTAACCTGTGGATGAAAAGAAAAGATATTTCATTTGAAGAAGGAAGCATCTTCTCAGTGATTTACTCCGTTCCCTCTCGCTTATTTGGATTTTGGACTTGTGATATATTTTGTCTACTTGAGGATAGTTAAGCTGGTTTGCTATTGTTTATGTTAATGTTATATTGTGATTGTTATCTACTTTGTGACCTCTTTGAATCTATTTTGTGACCTATTATTATAATTAGTAGAGATTAGCCAGCGTGCTGTTGTGTTCTGCTGAGAGTCTCATATTACAGCATAGGTTTTTTTCTGTTAGTATTGAAGACTTTGCTGAGGCATCTTGTGGGCTACAGTTGTAAATAAGATGCTAAACTACTTGACCTTTGGTCTGATCCAGTAGGACTTTTCTTATATATTTAAAGTACAATAAATTAGATGCAGTGTGCTGGAAAGAGCACAATCAAGTTGAGCCTCGGGACCGGGAAGCAGGGGGTGGGTGGTGATGCTGAGGTTAAACTGCTCTGCGCTGCCTGGGCAGACAGAGGTTTAAACCACCACCCCCGGAGGTTTAAACCACCACCGTGGGGAAAGAGAAGGAAAAGGGAGTTTGTTTGTTTTTAAAGACCCGGCGGGTGTCTTTAAACTCCTTCACGCTGCCATCTCAGGCAGCACAGAGCACTTTCAAGACACCCCCACCCCCGCCCGGCTTCCAGGGAGTCCCTGGAAGCCAAGTCTTGAAAGTTCTCCACGCTGCCATCCCAGGCAGCGCAGAGGAGTTTAAAGACCCCTGCCGGGGTTCCAGGGACTCCCTGGAAGCCTGGAGGGGAGTCTTGAAAGTGCTCTGTGCTGCCTGGGATGGCAGCGCAGAGGAGTTTAAAGACCCCCGCTGGGTCTTTCAAAAAATATATTTTTTCTTCTTTTTCCTCCTCTAAAAACTAGGTGCGTCTTATGGTCAGGTGCGTCTTATAGAGCGAAAAATACGGTAAATGGAAATTTAAGCAATGTACAGTGGAAACCCTTAACTCAGTACTGTTCAGTAAGCAAAAAAAAAAATGTACCCTACAAACATGAGTGCCCTATTCATCATGGCAATTTTTAAGGTTTCCGCACTTCAAATTCAACATGTTGATTAGGTTTATAAACCTTACAGTGCTTTACTGCCACCTACTTAATATTTAAAATGTCTAAAATTTTGAATGATAAATATTCATTTCAGAGTTAATGCCTGAGCCTCTAATTATTTGCTTCTGCACAAATCCTGAGATAATGTACAGTACTAATCATTATCCTTTACTCTATAAGGATGATTAGACATAACAGGCTGGATTCTGTTTTCTCTTGTATGGCTCCTGCATACAAGTTTGCAGTGGTTCCATCTGGCATGTTAGTAAGAACGAGAAATGTTAGGAGCAATTGACATCAACCCTGCAAGATGCACACTGTTTTATATTCAGCCAGTCGGGTATAACTGGGGGAATTATAATGATGCGTCCATTATTACATATTCAGTCAAGCCTGTAACTCACGGCAAGAAGATGGAGATAGCTCAGATTACTCCTTTATATCTCTGTGTGTGTTAAGTGCCGGCAAACCACCCCCAGATTACCACTCACTTATCTCTTCATAGGTCAGGTGTGGATGGTTTTAACACTGAACTGCTTTTCTTTGGGGTTACCGCACTTTGTATTCCCAGCAATGTATTAAGAGTTTGAAAATGTTATAAAAAACATTGCTTTAAAAGGGTTTTTGGATACCACGGCTAAAAAATGGTTGGAAGACGTCTTCACAGCTAAAGGGGCCAAACAAAGTGCGAACAGTATTTTTTATAACAGTTTCAAACTCTTAATACATTGCTGGGAATACATTGAAAGTGTGAACAGAATTTTTTATAACATTTCCAAACTCTTGATACATTGCTGGGAATACCTAGTGCGGTAATAGTTTCATTGTAAACAGCCTTGGAGACCATTGTGGCTAAAGTGCATGCTATTCAAATCCAGGTCATCCCCCTTCCTCAGAAATTTCCATTAATGGATCAAGAGGTATATTGAATAAAAGATTCCAAATGATTTCTGGTAATTCCCCCTCCTAGCTGCAATCTCCGCCCTCTGGCTCCATCTGAAGGAGCTTTCAGAGGGCAGCCCTCATGAGACAAAGAGAGCCTGCATGGAGGCAAGTGAAGAGAACTCTTCCTGTTCATGTTTCACAAGATCCGATCCTGTATTTAAACAAGTAACCTCAGCAAATGCTCTTTTTGCATTTTTCAAAGTACACTGGCTTTGCAACTTGATCTTGAATCTATCCAAGAGTATGCCTTTGAACCTTTCCGTGATGCCCCCTAATGAAACTTGAAATGATACTCCTATATGCAATTCCTTCAAAGAATTATGCAGGTGATGACATATACAGCATGAACATGGATGGCCTTCAGTATATGCCTTACAGTGCAATCCTAAACTGAGTTATACTCTTGTAGGAGCAAAAGCAATAGTCAAACAGAGGCTTTGGGACATTGCCCTTCAAGATGACAGATCAAGGGCTTACTCGGTCCCAGGAGTGGAGAACCGTAAAAAAATTTTGGCCCCTCCAAATTATCTCAATACCTTAGAACACCCTAAACAACGGAGAGCCTTCACCTTAGCACGTTTTAATGCCCTTCCATCTGCTCTTCTTGACGGGAGGTATGCCGGCCTCCCTTACGAATTCCGCCTCTGTCCATGCCAATCTGGAATGGTGGAAACTGTTGAACATGTGCTATTACACTGCCCATTTTATCAAGACATACGCAAAATGCTCATTGATCCAATTTTGTCTAGCTTCCCAGATAGAGACAGAGTTCGCTATACCACTCTATTATTAGAAGATTCTGTTAAAGATATTACCTATCAGGTTGCGAGATTCTGTGCTAGGGCATGTGCAATAAGGCAGAAGAAGCTGCTAAAATGATTTTTATGTTAAATAGACTATTTTACCAAATATCAGACATTCTGTTTTAATTATTATGATATCTCTTTTTGTATAAACTGGTCTTTGACCGTAATAAATAAATGATGATGATGATGATGATACTCTTGTAAACTTATTTATTTCAATGGACTTGGAATGGTCTTAACTGCTCAGGATGGCATTGTAAATGAAAAATGTTTGTTCCATTGAGTTGCCTCCAACATACCAAAACTCAGTTGAAGCTTTCACTTTAAAACAATCACCTGTTGTTTTGTTTTGTTTTTTGCAGGCACTCCAGTTACATTCTTAGGCTATCTAACTGGGTTCATTCCTTTCCTGAAAGGATTATTTCCTTAAGGGTCACTCTAACTGTGCAGATATCTTGCATGGAGATCCTTCTCTGGTGAACAAGTTCCTGAAACTTTCATTTGGATCCTAACCATAATTCTTTAACCATTGTAGAATTGAGAAATTAAAATTAATAATTAACTGTGGCTTTTAAATTTTAAATAGGAACCTGCAGACTGCTACATCAAAGCTCCATTTTATATTAAATTTCATACAATCTATCCATCAAGCTAGACCTTATAATAAACACATTATATTATTGATTCAATTCTACCAGAAATGTTATTGTAGGGAAGCACTGCAGCACATCATCGCTTAATCTATTAAATCAATCCATTAATGCCCTTTTGATGGATTACAAATGTGCCCTCAATTAACTGGGCAGCAGGTTGTTTAAAAATGTGCCTTATTTTTCAGTGCCAGGGCTTACGAAACTCCTGGATGATAGGCACCATTTTATAAGAAGCATTTTCCCATATTAGCATGAATGCCTGTTCTTATATGGAGCCTGCTGGCATATGGAGGCTTGTTCCAGCTTTTGCTTATATAGACATTTATGTAGATTCAGTCAATTACCTGAACTGATGTCATTTCCAGCAGCTATCACAGACTGGACATGTTTAGTTAGTGGTGGAGCATGTGTTTTGTATGCAGAGAAGCAGTTTAGTGTAGTGGTTAGAGTGTTCTTTTGGGATTCAGGAGACCAGATTCTAATCCTTATCCAGTCATAAACATTGATAGGGGAATCCTGAGCATAGATACTCCATTGAAGACAATGGACTTAATTAAGAGTGTAACTTTGTTTAGGATTGTAATATGTGTGACCTTAGGCCAGTCACTTTCTCTCACCCTAATCTTCTTCAGAAGAGTGTTCTGTATGCAAGGAAGGGAACTATGTACATTGTCCTTAGTTCCTTGAAGGAACAGCAGGGTTGCCAACCTCCAGGTAATGCTTGGCAAAATTAAAGCACAAATACTAAATAGACTGGCTGTATGAAACAATAGTACTCGGCTCACCCAAATTATGCAAAAGTGCAATTATATTATGTACGAATACAAGAAGCCAACAGTGATGAAAATACGATATATACAGCGTTATGTACACAGATAGACTGTAGCTAATGAGCTACCAATGGAGAAGGTAAGTCTTGACAAATATTATTTTTCAAAAGTACAATGTCTTTTCATGTATATCTTTTTCAGGAATCAATAGATGAAGCATGGACCAAACTGGAACAAATTGGAAGCGCCTTCCGGATGATTTTAACGCTTTCACTTTCAAAAGACAGCTTCTTCAGCCATCAGCTTCAAAAACGTTGTTTTTCCTAAGATTTATAATAAAATTATACTTAAACCCATCTGTCTAAATCTAGTTATTTTTTTATACACAAGAATATGAAGAAGACAAGCTACAAAAATAATAATTAACATACCTCTTAAAAACACAGTATTTTCTCAACCACGTTTCTTTTTACTTCCGTGCGCCCGGTTGGCTGCCTGGATAGAAACTGCTTGTACCATCCAAACACAGGTGAAGGCAATTTATTCTTTAGAGCTAACTTAAACCGGTTCCTTGATTGATTGAAAAATATATGTCAGCTGTGGATGCTAAAAGCACCAAATACTAAATTCCTAAAGGAAACTTACTAAGATATTACTGAAATATTACTATGGATCTCACAAAAAACATAACAGGTCTAGTTCATTATTCATTCCAAACGGAAAATATGATTTAAAAAGATAGATGAATTTCATTTCCTGTCTCGTGAGTATTTTTTGAACATTGTCAGTGTTAAATGGATTGCCCTTGTATATCCAAATTACAAAAAATCTGATGTCATTCTCTGAATGTTTATTATCAATAAAATGTGCTGTTAACGGAGCATCCAACAGACGCGCTCATATTCTGGATTTGTGTTCACCGATGGGGGCGAAGCATGCTCCCGACATACAGCTTCCCGCATTTGCATGTTATACAATATACCACTTTACTTGTGGAACAATTTGAAAAATGATTTATCTTGAACTTAAAATATGTATGAACTGAATGAAACTCCTTAACCGGTAAACTTAAAGGGCAAACGCTACAGGAGCCGCAGGGAAAGTGCCCCAATACTGTAGGAGGCGGACGTCTTGCAAAGCTATCAGAATGAATTAAGGTGTCCCTTAAAGAGGTATTCCTTCTGAGACCAAAGAGAGGTGGAATTGAACAGCCAGGGATGCTGGAAACTATGTGCCAATGCTTGTTTATAATTTTTTAATTGAGCCCGCATGACGACTGTGGGCAAGAGAACAAAAAATTCTGTCGGTCTTAGTCTTATTATTATTTACCAACATAGAGTTGCGGTCTCTAAGGTCTGCTTTAAGTTTTGAATCGTTTATGATGTTCTGAGGGTAACCTCTCTCTATTAAACCCTCTCTAAGTTTCCGGGCAGCAATTTCAAAGTCTTTGATTTGGGTTGAGTTTCGTTTTAAACGAAGGAATTGACTAAACGGGAGATTATTTTCCAAATGATAGGGGTGGTACGATTCATTATGAAGTCCTGAATTCCTTGCCATTGGTTTTGTGAAGGGTCTAAAGGCTAGAGTCCTATCTTCCTTAACGTATAGCTCCAGATCCAGAAAGTGAACCCAGTGAGCACTTAAAATTTTCTGGCACTTGCAGTTGGTAAATAATAATAATAATAAGTTTGCAAACCATGCAAAGCAACACATTTGCAACCATGCAAACCATGCAAAGCAACACGTTTGCAACCATGCAAAGCAACACGTGATGCCTGGGAGTTTGCAAACCATGGAAAGGGACAGAGGCACGCTAAAGGAGCAGGAGGGGGTGGAATTTCCCCTTTTGCAGGACTTGGGACCAGGAAAATGCATTCTTTAAGTCACAATTTGAAAACCAGTTTTGAGCAAGCATCAAAATAGACCTAACCGATCTTATGAATGAGGGAAAACCTGAAACACAACTGAAGCCCCCCTCCTCAAACCAGGGAGAGAGAGACTCGAGGGGGCACACACACCCCAGGCAGAACGGGCGAAAGCCCCCTTTGGCTCCCCCCCCACATAAACTGCTCCCTCCCCACACACACACAGACTCTGCTTTCCCCACACACAAACACACACACACAGGGGGAAAGGTATAGAGAAAAGCCCAAAACGGGTCTTACTGTGGATGTCTTCTGTTCCATCTTCTTCGCACCTGCCCCGCCCTTGCTCCCCGCAGCTCAGCTGTTTGTTGGGGCTGGGAGCTTTGGACTTGGGCGGCAAGCTCTGCTAATTGCAACCCCCCATTGTCAGAGATGCACATTAAGGAGGGGGGGACCCCTTTCAGGGCCCATATCTCAGCCCCCACTGACCCAATCTTTACAAAACTTGGGGGTTCTTGCAAGAAGGGTCCTCTGAAGCTATGCTGAAAGTTTGGGGGCTCTACCCCCAAAACTGCACCCCCTGAAGCCATGGAATGGCTCGAATGTGCACACACCCCCAAGGGGGATCTCTCTCTCACACAAACAGATACTCTCTCTTTCTCTCCCCAGGCCGCGCAGCAGCTGGGCTCATACACTCAATCGCGACTGATTGGCCAGAAGAAGACCCAGCTTGGCCACCGATTGGCCACGGGAGAATGCTGCTTACTAACTGACGATTATGCTGCTGCGCCAGACCCCGAATTTGCCGAATTTATTCACCGAACACCCCGAACTCGCTGAATTTGGCTCCCCATTTTCCCGCCTTTTTTGAGTTCGGAAGCATTCAGAAGCCAAGACATACAGATAGAACACAAGCGGGTCAGCAGAGTGGCATGTGGACAGTAGAGTTGCCAACCTCCAGGTGGGGTGTGAAGATCTCCCAGAATTCCACGTGATCTCCAGACTGCAGAGATCATTTCCCCAGGAGAAGATGGCTGCTTTGGGCAGTGGAGTCTATGTCATTATACCCTGCTGAGGTTCCTCCCAAAACCTGCCCTCTCCAGTCTCAGCTCCCAGATGTCCAAGTATTTTCCAACCCAGCATTGGCAACTCTGTGGGTAAGCTCTCAGTATGAAGGATGGCATGCGATGGCAGTGTGCCTTGGCAATGTGTGATTTGGCTTTGGGAAGGGGGCTCAGTTATGGTGACTGTTCACATGCAACCCCCATATACCTGGAATGGTGGGGGAAGAACGTCTGGGAGAGTCAGAATTAACACTGCTGAGGGCGTGTGAGGTGGAGTCACAGCTTGGTTCTTCAATCAGAGATGGAGGAGACTGGAGCCATGAAAGAGGCTTGATTGGTCTATTTGAATGAGAGCTGGCTGAGAAGAATCTAAATAGCCTGTTTGAATGAGCTGGTGAAAAGAAATCTTTTGTATGCAGTGAATAAAGGCAGATGTTGTCTGGACTATATAGCCTTGATTACTTGATTATGTCAAAACATACAACATAATAACCATGGATATGCTGGACGCCTTCTCAAGATTTTTAAAAGTTCTGCATACCTTAGCTCCTTTCTTGAGTGGCTTAGTAAGAAGGTATCTGCTTGGCACGCAGAAGGTCCCGCAATCAATCCTCAACATTTCCAGTCAAAAGAAGTGGGTTGTATGTGATATGAAAGACCTCTGCCTGAGACCCTGGAGAGCTGATGCCACTCTGGCTAGGCAGTAGCTACTTTGGCAAATCAATGGTCTGGTTCAGTAAAAGGCAGCTTCAAATGTTCACATTTTCTGTTTTACAGTTTTTGATTGTAGCCATGCCTTCTGCCATTATTTTGTTTAGAATCTCTGTAAATACCTTTGGGTTTGGGGGCGGGGGGAGAGGTACAGATTTTCCTGAGTTCCTTTCTTGACTCGCTATATGAAACATGTTTTCTCACATGCCAGCTAGTCTCTAGCAGCAGTTCAGAGGAAATATACAGGTTGGTACATGTGGCAGCAAGTCCTAACAAAAGGTATAACTGAGCACTTGCCAATCCACATCCTACATACCATCATTCAGTATCTGAACATGTTGCATCTTAAGACTTGAATTTATTGCAGGCCAAAACAGGACCTTCGACCAACATCTAGCTCTCTGGCTAGTCTTGTTTCCATTTTCTTTTCTTTTCTTTTGAGACAAATGCAACTTTAGTAAGGAAAGCCCAAATTCTGTTTACCTTTTAAATCTATCATAACATCTAAAATACAATATATATCAAACAAAATCTGCTTGAACCTACCAAAACCTGGCTGATACAAAGACAGTACCATAACTAAGGTAGACATAACTAAGCCAGCTATGAGATGATGCCAGGTTTGCTATGGTAAATATGATTGCTATCAGTATAATTTTTGTAGCATGAGTGGAAATGCTCTGACTCATCTTAATTGACATTAACACAACGAGCATTTTAGGACTCTCGGGACCAGAAGAACTAGACACCACAGATCGATATTTGGTCTCTTGAGTTCCTTCAGGATTTAGAAAATGTTGACTTGACTAGCATGGCTCCAACTGGATAGCAGTTTCACAAATGAATAAAAAAACCAGGATGAACTTTTGTACAACAAAAAGTGAGATTTTGACAAACGTGTGTGGGCACATGGTAAGAGCTCTCTTGTGTACCCAGCTAGCTCCTGGGCGTCATGCCACCTCTCTCTGTGTTCCTCCCAAAGTTTCCTTTGCCCTTTTCCTTCCAACCCCCACTTTAAACCTAATTCTACCTTCCAATCAGCCCGCTTGACCCCATTTACAGTCTTCCCTGCAATAGCTCCTATCCCTTCTGCTCACTCTCCCTTTCCCTCTATTTTTGGGGAACACTGCATATACAGTCACAGATGGGTTACACTTGACCTAGATGTGGGTGGACACATCTAGCTAAATGTGACCATTTCTACTCTGTGTGTGTGTTAAGTGCCGTCAAACCGCTTCCGACTCATGGCGACCCTATGAATGAAAGTCCTCCAAAATGTCCTATCTTTGACAGCCTTGCTCAGATCTTGCAAATTGAAGGATGGCTGAGAAGAATCTAAATAGCCTGTTTGAATGAGCTGGTGAAAAGAAATATTTTGTATGCAGCGAATAAAGGCAGATGTTGCCTGGACTATATAGCCTTGATTACCTGATTATGTCAAAACATACAACATAATAACCATGGATATGCTGGACTCCTTCTCCATTTCTATTAGCAACTAAATTATTCAATTACTTTTATTTATTTATCTGTTTATTTATATTTTGACTTATATCCTGCCCCCCCATGTGTGCAACTTTCATCGATCACATTGCATGTTTGAAATCTGCCTCCCCTTCTTGTCTTTCTATCACTGTATATTTTCCCAAGTATCTCCCCCAAGTTTGCACCTTTGTATACACAAACTAAGGTGTTTTATGCATGGTCGCTTTAACCTCCTTTATTCCCTGTTTCAGCCAGGATCTATTTTTTCAGTATGCACGATACTTCATTCCTTGGAAGCGCAATGCTGTTTCAATGCAAAACGAACCCGGCTTTTCCCATTCCTCTTCTAGCACGAATTAAACCATTCATCCAGGCTCATTCCGGAGTCACAGAGCATGCATACTCCGTTCTCGGGTTGAGCTTCCCCTCACCATCACACCCCACCCTTTTCCAACCCCTTCTTCAAAGCAGCATGCAGGGGGAAACAGAAGATTGGCTTCTCTCACAGCCAATCACAAAGCAATGTGTAAAGGCGGGGATTCAAGTGCTTCCTGCTTCCTGCTACCTCAGAGCTATTTAGGAGCAAAAGAAAGGCTTTTTAAAAACAAGGCTTGGATCCCCCCCCTTTTTTTTCAGCTAGCTCCGCTTTTTGTTTTTTGGCCTTAAAATGCTTTTTTATGCGGCAGTTGGGTTTGGGGGGAAGGAAATCTTCTTTGCGAGGTAAGCCAATTGCAGAGCAGCATTTAAAGGGGTGGGACTTGATTTGACCTTGGAAGACTGTTTTTCTGTATTCATGGTTCCATTAGCACACAGTTTCGTCCCTGATCATTCTTTTTTTTAAAAAAATTTTTATTTTCATAATAAACACAAAAAAGAAAAAAAAGAAAAAAAATACAAAATACATATACATAAAAAGAAAAACAAAAATTACATGTTCAGCGCACTATTTCCACTAATACAATATTCAAATCTCTCTATAAACCATATCGTGCCCTGAATCCAAATCCCATCCCCCCACCACAGTGCCCTCCACCATTGGGCTTCCGATGGAGTGTTATGACATAACAGGAAAAAAAATCTATTATTATATCATATTTAAAATCATATTATACTATAATTCGTTAACTACACTTTTAAAATCTGTTTTTGCCACTTTATCCCAATATGCGGTGGCCTTTACCCACGTACATTTGAATTCCTCCGTATCTTTATCATGTAAAAAAGCTGTAATTTTGGCCATCCGCATATACATCCATAATTTTTCTCGCCACTCTTTGATTGAAGGTTTACTTGTTTGCTTCCATTTTTTAGCAATTATAATTCTTGCTGCAGCAAAACTATATTGACATATGACTCTATCACCTTTATCTATATCTCTTTTTGGTATACCCAATAAACAAAAGGCGGGGTCTCTCTTAATTTTTGATTTAATCAGATTATTAGTTTCATTCAGAACTAATCTCCAAAACCTCCTTATTTTTTTACAAAACCACCAAACATGCATAAATGTACCTGTTTCCGTACCACATTTCCAACATAAAACTTCATCATCTTTCTTCATTTTACTTAATAGTACTGGGGTTATATGCCATCTATAAAACATTTTATACAGATTCTCTCTTATTTCATTTGAAATGGTGAACTTAAATTCCTTTTTCCATAACTTTTCCCAAATTTCCAAATCTATATTATAACCTAAATCTCTCATCCATTTCAACATCACTGACTTAATCCTTTCTTGTTCTAAATTTATTTCTATAAGTAGTTTATAAACCCTACCTATCAGTCCTTTATTTCCCTTAGATAGTATAATCTCAAATTTCGATTTCAAACCAATGCATAGTTTCCCCCAACCCGGGTTACTTTAACATGAGATGAACCCAGGTCCAAGCAGGGAGATTCAGCCCATTCAAAAAAGACCTAAGTATCTCCTCACAGTGTTGGGAGGTCAGAATGTAAAGGCCGCACTGCAGCTGCCCAGGTAACCAGTGGCATAATAGGTACTGTAGCAGTTTTCATTATCCTGGATAAGCAAATATTACCTACACAAATGGAAACATGTTTTTGGATTTAGTTTTACTTTTCTCATGCAACACTACTGCAAAATGTGTAACAGTCCTTCCCTGAGTGGAAGATGCCTTCCACATGCAGAAGTGTGCCCTTGTTCTCAATTTCCTAAGCCCATTGCAACTGAGTTACCAGGAAGCAGATAAGATTCTGGCATTGCCTTAGAAGAGTCACAGGGTCTGGTTCTAATCATTCGATAGAGAAATATGAAGGGAAGCTGAAATTTGTTGATCTATACATGAAGAGATAAGAAAGTAACAGAAAACAGGGTAGGGATGACAACATGTAGCCCCATCTGACTACTGTCATAGTCCAAACAAGCAAACAAAGGTGCCAGAGCCTCAGTGAAGTGGTCACTGATGTGATAAACTCTTGCGCTAGGAAATCCAACCTCCATTTTTATTGTGTTGATGCTACAATTACCTGAAAAGCTTCTGACTAGAAATGGCCTGAGATAGCAACAATCTCACTTCTAAGAGTAATCCCTAGAGCATGTCCTCTCCAGATCCCATTATATTATTCTACAATGTGAACAGTTTGTGTAACCAATCACACAATAGGGAGCAGAGGTATACAGTACCTCAATAAATTGCATTGTCTCGCATCCAAGCAAAATGTGGTGACCTGGACAGTCTACCCTTCAATTCTTCTGAATTTTGTTTGAAACAAGTTCGCTGCTGCTAAAGACAATGCTTTCAAACCTGAGGGTTTATCCAAAGGAGCAAAGACACCACAATATATCATGACCCAAACAAGCACAATTTGACAGCAAAATCAACAATGGACAAATGTTTGCATTGCCATTTGTAGTATTTCATTTAATTAATGATCACAAAAACAGTGCTGTGCTCTACATGTGTTGCGGCTTCCGTTGTGAGCTGCAGTAATTGACACTCCACAATGCTTGCATACAGCACACACCCCACCTCTTTTCAGAATACGTGTTACTCCAGTCGCAGGCTTTACTTTACACTGGTGGGTAGTCCCATCAGCTTCTATTAGATCTGTCATACAGCTAAAGGAAGAAGGTAAGAAGGATACCAAGGCCCGAGGGCATCTTTCCCAATCTTGGAGGTAAGATATGGGTAAATACCACAAGAGAGAATAATATGTTTAAATATGAGACTAAGAAAAGCAGACTGCAACTCATAATAGGACAAAACTTCAAAAATTGATAAAGGTGCAGTTTCCATTCAGCCATGAAACTAGTTTCTACAAGGGGATGAAATAAGAAAGTGTTGCGTACCCAATGGTGAAGTTCATGTTATCAGCATTATTATTTTTTTGTAATCCTGATGGCCAATTGAGCAAACTTGAGCTCCCAAATTATTCTGTCATTGCTTCTGTTGTCGCACTGCAGTAAGCACCATCAAGCTCAGTCCCATTAAGATGAATTGCATTAGATCAGCTGTATCCCATCTCCCCAAAGGCACTAAAAAGCCACACGTGCCTCATCCGAAAACAGCACGAAGCTTGCTAGAGAGAAGAGCACGGGGTCTGATTTGCACAGACTGCCAAATCCCAGTGCCCTTCTTCATGTGTTCTAGCAAGTCGTCTGTGCCCTTTTAATCAGAACAGCCTGTTATTGCGGATAACAGCAGGAAGTAGGTTTACCAATCTGTGCTATGTAAAGATCCCATCAATACAACATTACATATCTGCTTATCTAGTGCATTTTTAGCCCTCCTTTTATCCAAGAAACTCCAGACAGCATATACGGTTCTCACCTCCCCATTTTTTCCTCAGAACAGCTCTGCAAGGTAGGGCAGACAGAGAGAGCAACTGGCCCAAGGTCATTCAGTGAACATCATGGCAGACTTGGGATTTGAGGCACAGTCTCCATGGTCTAGTACTCCAGCACTCTGTCGCCGCACCATGCCATAGAGTTGCCAACTGCCTGGAGAAAAAATGTCCTGTCCCTTCAATAGAGTCTGAATGCTGTTTAATTTACTGCTATGGGATTCACCTGCCCATTTTCACACATTAAGCATCTGTTAAAAGAACAGGACATTTTTCTTCAGGCCTGTTGGCCAACCTACCACATAGTCTCTGTCAGACAGTCATCAAACCTTTTGATAGCCAACCACTATGGTTGCCAGCTCCGGGTTAGGAAATACCTGGAGATTTTGGGGGCGGAGCCTGAGGAGGGTGGGGTTTGGCTAGGGGAGGGACCAATGCCATAAGAGTCCAATTGCCAAAGCAGCCATTTTCTCCAGGTGAATTGATTTCTATCGGCTGGAGATCGGTTATAATATCAGGAGGTTGGCAACCCTACCAACCACATGAAACTTTATGTAACCCCTCTATCATCTGGAAAAGGCTCCAGACTAAATGGATTTGAAAGGTTTTAGCTGATGTTATGTTTCAATACTTTAAATATATTTGTTATTTTTTGAGTCCCTATGATAATTACAGACATGTAATTAATTCATTGAAAATATTTATACACCGCCATACCTCCTCAAACTCAAGATGGCTACCAAAGCAGTCAAAGCTGCAAGGACACAGAACATCATAAAGAACAAACTGCTGACAAGCACTGTGGGATCCTACTCCTCCTGCCAGTGGGGTCTGAAAAAGGGAGCTGGGGGGTGCTCATATGCCCCTGGGGAAAACCGGGGAAAAATGCAAACTCTCTACAGTCAACAAATTTCTCGGGTCATTTCACTTTTCCCTTGCTAAATGTGGCCAAATTTATATTTTCATAATGTGTTCATAAATCATTTACTTGCCCCTCAAATCTACACTAAGGTCACAGTGAAGCAGTTAACCACTAATTGTTAGCATTAATCAGAGGCTTTCACCTTATGCCAAAAACCATCAGCCCTGCAGCGTGGGACAGATATTTCCACTTGGTTTGCAGACTGGACGCCCTATCAACTATTGTTCAAGGCATACTGTCTGCAGCAGTATAATGGAAAAATAAATAGTACTATAAAATTACTTTAGAGATGTAGAATGTATACTATGCGTAAGTTTATTTATACACACAGAAAGTAGGTTACATTTATGGTGAATAATATTAATTTCGTATAGAATGTATTTGATAGGGACATCTGATGTTTATCTGCTTTGGTATCATCTAGAATGGTACCTAAAATCTGCACTGCTGAGCTTGAATGCACCACAGCTGGAGCCGCTGTAACTGTCCCGGCCTCGGTGTGTTTCCTTAACTCCCCCAGCAGACCTTGAAAATGGTGGAGGCAGCTGATGGTAGGCTCATCAGCATTTGCCTGAGTTTCATATTATGCTTTTATCAGGGCTTACCCTGTCTTGTCTTTCTTCCTAGTCTTGCCTGTTCACCTGGTCTGCCTGCCTTGGTATCCCTAGACCTAACCCCAAGACCTCCCCTCCCCAACCCTGATTAGGCAAACAATGGCCTTTTGTTTCCCCGCCATCCTCCCCTCCCCACTGGCTGCTTCAGGGCTTCCTTTTGATTATGCATGTGTTTTCCGACCATCAGAGGTCGCCTCGCTCTCCCCGCGGGTTTTGCCCATGTTTTCTGGATGCTATTTCAGCCAAAATCTGGAAAATGCAGGCAAAATGAGCGGAGAGAGCGAGGCAACCTCTGACGGTTGGAAAAGGCATGCATAATCAAAAGGAAGCCTTGAAGCAGCCAGTGTGGGGGACCACAGGGAAACGTCCCTGCATAAAAGGCCACTGTTCACACCAGTGATATCGTGGATAGATAAAAAGCCTGTGTTCACTTCGTGATTTCAACTAAGCTATTAACATTATGTTCAGTATGTTTGTTTGTTTTTAATTTGAAAATACTTTAAAATTTAAATTGAGGAAAATACCCGAGCAAATGAACATAATCATTCCTAGGCACCCTATCTTTGGTCTGAGCAGTCCTTGGTTTACTGAGGGGCTGCAGGTATTGAAAGAAATGGCTAAAGTGACACTGGAGAAGAACTCGAGATGAGCTGGAGCACGTGAGAGAGAAGCTCATTTTAAAGCCAACACCATGACAGTGACAGCAGAGAAGAAACAATATTTCTACACCACCATGGCATCCACATAGTACAGACCTGCAGAACTCTCCTCAGTGGTCAGGGGCCTATTGGGTACCGACCTACGGGAGGAGGTGAACTGCAATCATTTTGCTATAACATCTTTGCGGATAAAATCTCTCACATCCATTCCAATTTGGACTCTAGATTAGCAGTGACAGAATCAGACGGTCCCAGGATGCCGATTTGTCCCCCCCCCGGCCCCCACCAGTGGCTAGGCCGGACCTGGCAACCCTAAATCATTGTATTCTTCTGGACCACCTTTTAGGGGACTGGGACTGGGAAGCACTGTTCTGTGGTGGTTTTGGTCCTACCTCAAAGGTAGGTTTCAGAGTGTGGTGCTGGAGGATTGCTGCTCTACCTCTTGGCCTCTGGCAAGGTTCCATCTTGTCACCCATGCTTTTCCCCATCTGCCTAAAGCCTCTGGGAGAGGTTATCCTAGGATTTCGGCTGAGTTGTCACCAATATGTGAGTCACCCTCAGCTCCGTGAACAAGTGCTTGCAGGTAGTTTTGGTATGGATGAGGACTAACAAACTGAAATTTAATCCTGAGAAAACTGAGGTACAACTGGTGAGGGGAAGGTTAAACCCAGGAAATGGCATATCTCTTGTTCTGGATGGGGTAGCACTCCCCCTAAAGGAGGTTTGTAGCTTGGTAAGGGGTTGCTGGACCAGACCCTCCAGTTGGATAGCAATATAGTCCCATGGCAACAGCAAGAAAAGAAAACTCTCAGAATATCATTTTTTGACTAATATAAATTTTAGTTAAAATTCACAGGAGTCATTTGTCTCCAAAATTAAAAATCTTGTACTGGCACAGTTAACGATGAATCCTTGCTTCTATTTATCACTTAATCCCAAAGCCAAATACCATAACCTCTGTGGGACATATTCCAAGTTGGAATAGCTTGGCTGCTTTTTCAGGTTTAGTAGTAGACAGAAATCCCTTTCAACAGTCCTTTGAAGCATGCTGCACAATATTAGGATATAGCTGGGGGGGTGATCCACAGCACTGAAGAAAATAATTGCTGTAATTACAGAAAAAAAGAGGGAAATTACCATGTCCTCCTTCCAATGACATGATTTGTCTGTGGGTTTGCTATCAATTTATACCAGATTGAAGTTTACGTATGCGACTTTCTGTTAATTATAAGAGCTGATGGAATTTAAATGTGATCAATCTGTGAAATCTTGCCAGCGAAGAACCCTTTATCATTTTGATGTCTTGTATGCTTTGAATTACTACTTTTCTTTGACATAGGACTGTACAGGGGCATCCCAGACTAGTGGGACTTTTAAGTGCACATTGTACTGATCTCACACTGTATTCCAGGATCTGTCACTGTTTAAGTTCCTCTTTCGGTTTTTGCAAAGTCTGTGTCTCATTAAAATATTCTAACTACAGGTATTTATGTGGAGGTCTGTCAAAATGAAAGCGAGAGAGCCATGCAAAAATACAATGCTAAGAAAAATTTTACCCTTCTAAGTTAGTGTTGCAGCTCTGGTTTGGGAAATTCTTGGAGATTTGGGAGTGGAGCCTAGGGAAGGAGGAGTTTGGAGAGGAGAGGAATCTCAGCAGGATATAATGCCATACAGACCACCTTCTAAAGCAGCCGCTATCTTAAGAACATAAGAAAGGCTGTGCTGGATCAGACCAAGCTCCATCAAGTCCAGCAGTCTGGTTACACAGTGGCCAACCAGGTGCCTCTAGGAAGCCCACAAATAAGACGACTGCAGCAGCACCATCCTGCCTGTGTTCCAAAGCACCTAATATAATAGGCATGCTCCTCTGATCCTGGAGAGAATAGGGATACATCATGACTAGCATCCATTTTTTACTAGTAGCCATTAATAGCCCTCTTCTCCATGAACATGTTCACTCCCCTCTTAAAGCCTTCCAAATTGGCAGCCATCACCACATTCTGGTCTTGACGGGAAATGATCTCTGTAGTGTGGAGATCTGTTGTAATTCTGGGAGATCTCCAGACCTGACAGAGGTTGGCATTCCTATTCTAAGTCCACTGAAGTCAACAAGCCTAGAAGGGCATAACACTTTTTAGGATGGCAGTGTAATTTGGATACATCTCTTTCATTTGTTCAGGCCATCACACTAAAAAGCAAATCCCAGTATTAAATGGAGCTTACTGCTAAGTAAGTGTGAATAGGATTGCATCGTTATTGAGATATAAGCTTTCTGACCACTTTGTCATAAAGTTAACAGCTACTAAAACAGTGCAATCATATGTGTAGTTTTTCCAGCCCAATCTCATTGATTTCAATTGGTTTAGATTGGAGTAATTGTAAATCTGTCCATCTTTAAGGTGTTGCAAGACTCATTTTTATTTTTGCTGCAGTGGGCTAACCTGGATAATTCCAGAGGGATAGGATTAGTCTGTTGTAGCAAAACAAAATAGAAGTCCAGTGCACATTCAAGACTAACAATATTTATCCAAGCATGAGCTTTCGTGAGTTAGAACTCACTTCTTCAGATGTTACAAAGAGGAAATCATTTTATAAGGAAAATTACATGAGGAGAAGAGAAAAGCTGGGGCAGAGGGGAGCTTGGTATTGATCCCTGTCTCTGTATACTGTACATACTTCTCTGGATTTTTTTTTTACACTAACTGCATCACAGTGGATGAGTGCAATAGCAAATTCAGTATTTAAGAAAATAAAAACATAGCTCCTCAGGAGAAGGAAGAGCATGTATACAAGACAAAATACAAAAATTAGCATAGAGGATGGATAAACAATGAAATGGCACAAGAGTGATGGTCTCAAGAGCCAGTGTGGTGCAGTGGTTTGGAGCGGAGGAGTCTGATCTGGAGAACCGGGTTTGATTCCCCACTCCTCCACATGAGCACTGGAGGCTAATCTGGTGAACTGAATTTGTTTCCCCACTCCTTCACACGAAGCCAGCCGGGTGATCTTGGGCAAGTTACAGCTCTGTGAGAGCTCTCTCAGCCCTACCTACCTCACAGGGTGTCTTTTTAGCTGCCTGGGCTGCTGGTTTGGATTTTCCTCCTTTTGTCTCCATGTTACTATGTTTTATTATGCTTTTTTTGTTTTCTGCATTTTTATCTCATTGTCTTTTTAAAGCAAAAGTATTTTTAAAAATACTTGCATAGTGTGGGTTATGTATTTCTCTTTCTTTAATAATAGAGTAGGAGGGAAGGTGGCATGGTATAGCTCGAACTTGTCAGATCTCAGAAGCTAAGCAGGATTGGCAGTTGGAAGGAAGACCACCCCACCCACCCCAGGGAAGACTCCTTGCTGGGGTCGCCATAAATCTGCTGCAACTTAATGGCACGTTACAAATTAATAGAGAGGAATAATTTCCTTGTATTTATTCATATTGTTGTTCTGTATTGTGCATGTTAGTTGTTATGTGAAGGTGTTTGCCCTGAAGAAGATACCTTTAGATTGAAAAATGTCAAGCCATCTTTGCTGAGCATCATTTTGAATATTTATCGCTTTTCTTGTTTTGTCAGTCAAACAATACCAAGCTAGGTGGACCAACAGTATAAGGCAGTATGATATGTTCATAGGAACACAACACTTAAACTCAGTAACAATTCCAAAGTTAATCAACAGGTAATGTTTGTGTAAGGAGCCCCATGGCGCAGAGTGGTAAGCTGCAGTACTGCAGCCCAAGCTCTGCTCACGACCTTAGTTCGATCCCGACGGAAATCGGTTTCAGGTAGCCGGCTCAAGGTTGACTCAGTCTTCCATCCTTTCGAGGTCGGTAAAATGAGTACCCAGCTTGCTGGGGGTAAAGGGAAGATGACTGGGGAAGGCACTGGCAAACCACCCCATAAACAAATTCTGCCTAGGAAAGGTTGGGATGTGACGTCACCGCATGGGTCAGGAATGACCCGGTGCTTGCACAGGGGACCTTTACCTTTTAATGTTTGTGTAGAAGCCTTTAGTATACAACTAAAGGAGACACCTTTAGTATACAACTCAATGCTTCGATAATCTGGAGAATGTGGGATGCTGTGTCAATGCTATCATATCATACACGAGCAAATGGGTAGATGCTTGAGAGTCCTGTGCACTGACTACAGAGTAAATTTTCTTTCATCAATGCCAGCAAAAATAATGAAAGGCCATGAGGACTGTTTTGCTTGCTTACTTGTGCATTTGTAACTACTCTGGGCACCTTAATATAAATTGCTTGGTGTTGGTTGGCCTACTTAGAAAAGACAACATGAAACAGAATATTAACCACTTCCCACTTCCATTTATTTGTCACATCAGATGAGAAGTGTCTAAGAGCAGGAGAGTCAAATTATTAAGTAGAGCATATTGGTGCTTTTTAAAATAAGCCGGTAGTTATATTTCTTTCAACACAGTCAAATACCAAATTAACACCACGCTACTTTACTTGGGATGAGTACATGGACATTTCTGTATAAAGAACTTGAATCTGAACTCTTTTTTTTCCCATGGCATGGCAGTCATTAGAAATAGGGTGGCCAGGATGCAAATTTCCCCTGTACCTTTACACTGATGATGAATGGGGATCATGGGACAAATTTGACTTCTCCAGCAAGTTTCCAAATACGAAATCAAAATATGTGGAATTACTAGACAAGTTACCACGGCATCCAAACATTTAAAGATGAAATATGCCTTTTGGTGTTTGTTAAAGGAAAAATAAACTTGCTCAGGCTGCTGTGACCATGAACAAACTCCTAACTCAGAGCCAGCATGGTGTAGTGGTTAAGAGCAGTGGTTTGGAGCGGTGGGCTCTGATCTGGAGAACCGGGTTTGATTTCCCACTCCTCCACATGAGCAGCGGAAGCTAATCTGGTGGACTAGATTTGTTTCCCCACTCCTACACACAAAGCCAGCTGGGTGACCTTGGGCTAGTCACACTCTCTCGGCCTCACCTACCTCACAGGGTGTTTGTTGTGGGGAGGGGAAGGGAAGGTGATTGTAAGCCGGTTTGAGTCTCCCTTAAGTGGTAGAGAAAGTCGGCATATAAAAACCAACTCTTCTTCTTCTAACTGCTCCTTGGAAAACCAAGAACACAGGTGGGTGTGACACTGAGTGCCAAGAGACCCAGCTTCCTCAGCTTCTGAACTGCATGGAAAATCAGCTTAATGTGCCTCCTTTTAAATTTAACCATGGGCATAAATGAAGAAGAAGAAGAGTTGATTTTGATACCCAATTTTCCCTACAGAAAGGAGTGTTAAACCAGCTTACAATCACCTTCCCTTCCCCTCCCCACAACAGACACTTTGTGAGGTAGGTGGGGCTGAGAGAGTTCTGAGAGAACTGTGGCTGTCCCAAGGTCACCCAGCAGGATTGATGTGCAAGAGTGGGGAATCAAACCCAGTTCTCTAGATTAGAGTCCTCCACTCTTAACTACTACACCACTCTGGCTCTCAAAGCGTCAACAAAGAAATACACCCAAATCATTTTAATCTTCTGGATTTCCTGTAAAAAAAGAAAAATCTGAGTAGATATGGCCATGAAGTAGTCTTTTTTTTGTAAAGCATATGAACAGGAGATTGGGGGACTCCCTAGTCAGCTGCATGTGTCTTCCTAGTGTGAGGAAAACACCCTGTAAGTAAGACAGGAGGGAGTCTGAATTTTTAAAGCTGAAGGAACAATCTACTGCAACTGATCAGAGAGGAACTCTCTGGAGACAGTGTGGGTTTTTCCACCAGCAGCCTGAACACATCATACGTGAGCTGCATTTCAAGCAGCCAGCCATATTTCCCTAATGCCGTTTCAAGCAGAATTTGTTAAGTGACGGTTTTCTTTAAAAAACAAAACAAAAAAACCCCCTTCTGTTTAAGGGAACTAAAAGTCAAATACAAAAATTGTACTAGTTAGTGTTAGAACCACTGGATTTTTTTTCTTCTCTAGGCATGTAATGTTTCCAAGGGAAGGATACAACAACAAAAAAAATGACTCAGCTGTAAATGCAAAGGACAGCAAATATGAATATCGATGGGCAGTCGTGTTTCCCAGGCAACCCCCATCAGATGCCTTCCTGCCTCTGGGAGATGCCTACTTCAGATGCTAAATATCACAAACATACTTACACAAAAGCAAACCAAGGTAAAGAGGAACTCACAAACCCATAAATACCCCTCAAACATTAACATACTCACATTGTGGTGCAATTATTTTAATTTCTTAAACTCAGAGAAACCTGGTCTAATATACTTGAATAACATTTATTTGCTTTACTATAAAGTGGTGTGGAATTTGAATTTGCTGGTTTTTAATCCTTTCGACAACAGCAACAACAAAAACATTATTCCAGTAATGAGAGAAGGCACCCCAGAGGATAATATTGGGCTGATTCTGCAAATCTATACACATGAGCATTGTTTCTATTTAGACTAACTTTCACCTCCCAAGGCATCGTCTCAGGAAATGCCAGTCATATCAAACTAGGCTGATATATAAATCATCATTTCAATTTAACACAGCCAGAAAGATCTCGGTATAGTAAGCATCAGTGCTGCTGACATGCTGCAAATCTTCTTCCCTTCCGGTATCTGTTTTGATTTTAAATGATCCTGGAAATGAAGCATAGAATAAGAGCCCCTGAGAACTCCTTGAAAAGCATTCTAGAATTGCTTCACAGGAGCAGAAAACTTTCAGAAATGCAAATGAATAGAGGGGATATTACAAAATTTGTTTCATATCCTTTCTTCAAACCATATGGTATGTACATCAGCCATTTACAAATGATATTTGTCATTATATAGCTTGATACGGGCAAAAGGCATGGCATGCACGGGTGCACCACATGCACATGGGGATGTTTTAAAACAGCATGAGATAATTCACTATTTGGTGCAGGTTCGGCCTCCTGATCACTGCCTTTGCATCCACTGTGATTCTGTTTCTGTGTTCCTGTTTGATCTTCTCTTCTCTTGTTTTTTCCTTCAAAAACTGTTCTTCTAAATAGTAAATAATGATTTCATTACTCATCATTTGTAGAAAAAGGAGGCTAAACTTACTTTTTCAAGGGCCACAGCAGCGAGAGAATGAACACGGCAGTTATTTCAGCCACCGTTTGGAACATTTATTTATGTATTTATCTATTTATTTATCTATCTATTTATTAAATGTATAACCCGTCCTCCCCAGCCAATAGGGTTGCCAGCTCCAGACGGTGACTGGAGATCTCCTGCTATTACAACTGATCTTCAGCCGATAGAGGTCAGTTCAGCTGGAGAAAATGGCTGCTTTGGCAATTGGACTCTATGGCATTGAAGTCCCTCTCTTCCCCAAACCCCACCCTCCTCAGGCTCCCCCCAAAAAAACCTCCTGCCGGTGGCGAAGAGGGACCTGGCAACCCTATCGATAAAGATCAGTTCAGCTAGAGATAATGGCTTTGGCAATTGGACTCTATGGCATTAAAGTCCCTCCCCTCCCCAAACCCTGCCCCCCTCAGCAGGCAACAGCAATTCAAGCGATTGCACCACTGTCTTTTCCCTTGCTGTGATCGGTGTATTTATGATGCTCTGGATACAAAAAAAAATCTTTTCCCCGCAATCCTGGGAGCATTTTCGTTTGTAAAAGACATTTATACGAGACAAGCCCTGTCCTTGTGCTTTCCTAGGATTTTCTGATTAGACTGGGAGACTGTAGACTTTGCCTTTACAGAGCTATTTCAAAAACTTAATTCAATTTCAGTTATCATGAAAGAAATTCAGTTTCTCGTGGAAGTCAGTAAAAGGTTATAATCGTCAAGTTCTGGTTGAGCATGCACCGATGGCTATTGGCTCATATCCAGCTGCACAACTTTCTCCAATGGAATGGTATTTCTGCTTGTGGAAGAGGGAGCAGTGATTTCCCTCACCATTGCAGACCCCCACTTTGCCCCCCTGTACTACTCATGAGGGCTCCCTGACCCCCCAGGAACAAAATGTAAGGGGACTCAGTGGGCTGCAATAGGAGGAGGAAGTGGGGAAGTCCCACCCTGTGGAGACCATGGATGGTTGGATACTCTCCACTGATCTTGGCTGTCTGGTCTGATGAACACCAACCACACACAGCAAAGTGGGGAAAAACTCAGAATGTGTCTCATTATCAAAAGAGTAAAAGCTTCAGGGTGAGGGGCCCAAATGGTAAGAGAAATATTTGTTCACACTAATTATGCACCATCTTTTCACCCAGAGGTCCTGAAGGTGACCAACATAGATGTAAAACATAAAATAATTAATACAAAAACATTATACAACTGGATGAAATATTAAAGACTCCGGGCATAAGCACCACCACCTTATTTTAGGCCAGTCTGAAGGCCTTCCAGAAAAGAAAAGGCTTTAATTAGGTCCAGAAAGCCTCTGGGGACAGCGCCAGCCTCACCTCCTGAGATAGGGAATCCCACAATCTGAAAGAATTATGAACAAGTTAAACATCATACTCATTGTTAAACTTGGTCAGCATTGCTGGTTCCTATTAGAAAACGAAGACCACTGTTGGAACATCTGTGGAGCAAACTGCCAAATTTGAATTTACTAAAGAATAAGCACTTAAAATGGCAATCTACTTGACTTTAATAGTGTGTTACTAATAACTGGAGCATCAATTATCTTTTCTTTAAATATTAGAAAAAGCCAGTGTATGTATAGGAACCACTAAAAGCACTGTGAGGAAGTAGCTAAGGCTATTCCCAGATAATTCCCTGCCTTGCTCATTCTCTGACCATAACTAAACGGAATGAAAGTTTTACTTTAGAGGCTAACAACGGCCTTTTATGCACGGCTGTTTCCCTCATGGTCTCCCCTCTGATGACTTCGGGTCTTTGTTTTCATTATGCATGCCATTTCCGACCATCAGAGGTCGCCTTGTTCACCACCACCCCGCATTTCCCTGCATTTTGCCCACATTTTCAGAGACCTGTTTTATTATGCATAAAAGGCCAGCGTTTATTCCTGCATAGACTTCCATGAGTCAGACCTCACTTGTTTCAACTTGGCTCACCAGCCGCTTCTGTCCCTCCTGTCCTTACACTCCATACCCTGTGCTCACTTTAAGGAACAGCAGAAGCAAAAATAGAGAGGTCATGGCAACTGCTAGGGTCTCCCTCCCCAGGGTCTGTCCCCTCAAATACCCACTTTATTTAGGAGCTTCCACATCACACCATGCTCTTTCCAAGCATTGCTTGCGGAGCTCTTGGGTCTTTCCCTTTTAAGCCCTAGCAAAGAAAAACCTTTAATCCAACTTAAAAGAGAAACAGGATGCAGGCAAAAAAAAACCCGGTGTGAATGCTCTGCCTACAATGGCAATGCTCCACACCAGCATTCCTTGTAGCCCTTTGACAGTGTGGTTGCCATCCTCTAGGTTCCAGCTGGAGATCTCCCACTATTACAACTGATCTCCAACTGATAGAGATCAGTTCACCTGGAGAAAATGGCCACTTTGGCAATTGGACTCTATGGGATTGAAGTCCCTCCCCTCCCCAAACCCCACCAACCTCAGGCTCTGCCCCCAAAACCTCCCACCAGTGGCAAAGAGGGACCTGGTAACCCTATTTGACAGGCTCATTTTCCCTTAAAAATAAATTACTAAACTGTTGGGAGTGGTTACTGGGCTGCAGGGGAGCCTGGCAAGATTGTCATCAGGTTGGCACTCTGCACTGAGCTTGAAGATGGTTATCATATCCCCTCTTAGTCTTCTCTTCTTCAGGCTGAACATTTAGGCAAGACGGTCTCTCTGCTTCAGCCCATGTACATTCTGTGAGCAAAACAAATGAAAGGTCTACAGAATTTTTACAATAATCTCAAGAGCATCAATGATGGAAACTCCAGGAGCCAAAAAAAAATCCACTGATGCTTTCTGTGAATCAGTCCATTAATAAAAAAAAAAATGAGCTAGTTGGTGGGTGACTGTTTTATTAACAAAAATTATCCTTTTAAAAATCCGAAGTGTAGTAATAGCTTGAATTCTTAGTTTCTTTGCTTAATTTTGGAGCACTCACTCCCTTTACAGAGCTTGTAAAAAAGAACTTGTAAAAAAGATTGCCAGTTTTAAAAATCATATTAGCAACACCTGGTATGTAACAGATGTGGAAGCATACAATTTCCTTCATGTGAGCAGATCAAGTTCTTAATGCCCCACCAAGAAACTTATTAGTTATGCTTTTGGCCTTGGTTCCTGCATCATGAAGCTAAGCTGAATCAGCAAGATTATCCAGATTGGAAAATACCAGGTAAACGAAACCATCACCAGAGAGAGAGAAAATAAATTGAAAAGGTATCAGCAGTGGGCTTTCTCCCTGAATATGATTGCACCACAACTTGAATAGCTGATGATTACATGGACAAGCTTTGAACCTACAAATATACACAAACACAGAGGCTTCTTGTAAATCTCTATGTCTGCAGTACTCTTTGGGCAAAATCCAATTTCTTCTGTAAAATATTAAATGTGCATAGGGTTGCAGTCATTAAAGACATTAAAAATTGAGGAAATCTGCTATCATGATAATGGCTTTTTAAAATGTCATTAAAATACAATGATGTTTTTCAGGTTCCCAATTCATAAATGCTGCCTGTCTAGGATTGCCAACCTCCAGGTGTAGCCTGGAGATCTCCTAGATTTACAGCTGATCTCCCCACTACAGAAAGCAGTTACTCTGGTTAAAATGGCTGGTGGACTCTATGGCATTTTACTCTGCTGAGGTCCCTCCTCTCCCCAATCCCCACCCTCCTAAAGCTGCACCCCAAATATCCAGGAATTTCCCAATCTGGAGTTGTTAACCCTATTCCTGTTGGAATTTTGTCTCTTGAACATGAACTGGATAGCTGAGTCATTTGTGTAGCACTAGTCTCTCTGGTATTGTCTGGTTGCATGAAACCTCTGCATTTGTGAGTCTTAGTAAATGATTATAACATCCAGACCTTCCATTCTTACCATCTCCTTATAGTCCTCATTTCTTCCAGTGTCTTTACATCCTCCATGTTTAAATGCAAGTAGGTTCCATGGAGCTATGTGGTCTTGTTCTATGTGGTCTAAGTTCTCTTTGTAAGTTACCTTCCAACTCAAGAGTTGCAATGATGCTGGCACAGCCATGGACTTGCACTAATAAATTTTGTATTTTACTTAGATCGATGACATAGTGGTAGTTGTATGGTTAGTGTTTTTTCAGAATTATACCTCTGGGCACAGACACCTGAAAATATTTCATCAGAAGAAGACTTCAGCTTAGCTTCATGATGAAGGAACCAAGGCCAAAAGCATAATGCGTTTCCTGGTGGGGCATTAAGAAGCCAATAGAGATCAGTTCACCTGGAGAAAATGGCCACTTGGCAATTGGACTCTAACAAACACCAGGAACATGGAGAACATGGAGGGTTTAGTGGTTCAGAGTGGTGGTTTGGAGTGGTGGACTCTAATCTGGAGAACCGGGTTTGATTCCCCCTCCTCCATATGAGTAGTTGACTTGACGCTAATCTGGTGAACCAGGTTGGTTTCCCCACTCCTACACATAAGGCCAGCTGGATGACCTTGGGCTAGTCACAGCTCTCTCAGCCCCACCTACCTCACAGGGTGTCTGTTGTGGGGAAGGGAAGGTGATTGTAAACCAGTTTGATTCTCCCTTAAGTGGTAGAGAAAGTCGGCATAAAGAAAACAACTCTTCTTCTTCTTCTTCTTTGGCACAGAAAAGCAACAGAACATTCCCTAAAACACCTAAAATTAAAGTGGTCACAAACTGATTTTCTTATCAGTCCTTGGATTCAGTTGGCCAACCTACAGTCCCTGCAAGGGGACGGAAATTCCATTACCAGCAGCCCACCACTGCTGGGCAAGTGTGGGAAATGGACTCCTGAGCTCCTTGGGAGGTGAGCTTATAGGTTTTGAAGCCAAAGACCATCTTTGGACACCGATTGGGCTCATTTTTCTGCTGAAGGTTGCCAGGAAGCCACTTAGGGGCAAGTTTCTTACACATGATGTCACTAGTAGAAACAGAAAAAATCGTAACTCTACTCTGGAGAGAGGGGGGGAAATCTCCATGAAGCACATGGCTGGTGTGTTGTGGCCCAGATGCCAGAGAGGGACATTCTGGGTGTCTCAGAAGGTCGTTCCATGAAGGACATGGGGCCGGGGAGCCAGGAGGGTCAGCAAAAACTGGTGGCATCTATGCCCATGATTCATTACAAAGTGCTTTGAAGTGCTTTCACACCTGCACACCAACAGCAGGAAAGTGACTGAAAGGTGTTGTGTGTGAATTTGGTTTTCATCTGATGACTCCCCCCCCCCCGACCCCAAGTATAAAGCTACAGTGCTTTTGTCAGTCATGGAGGAAGGCTGCCACCTAGTCTTCTGAGCCTCTCTTCTCCAAGCATGACTAGGGAGGAGGAGATTAAGCACACACTGCTATCATTAGTAAACCGTGACAGACACCTTCATTTACTTGTTGTGATAGGTGCAGTGCTAGTAGCGAGTACAGGAATCACTTTCAGTCATGACCTACACTGCATTAGTAAAGTCTATTTATATTCAGTTGCCAGCCAAGTTTTTATTCAAAATGGCTGGCTGGGTATGAAGGGGGTGCTTTGGGCCTAGAACATTCAGTATTTGGCCAGGGATTGGACTTGAAAACCTCTTGGGATACTTTTAATTCTAATTTGATGAAATAAATTGAACAGAGAGAGTGAACAAAATACAGTACTTGCATTCTGAAATCCAGTGAACCACATATTAGTAAATACTACTTTTTTAGAAGCAATCCCTTTGTCAGAAAAGATCACCCCCTTTTATTTCCTGGCATCTGTGTTTAGTTTCCTTTCCCCCTACTATTTCATTTCCTATTAGTCTTTAGTAAAATTTGGATCACTTCAACTCAGTTTTGAATGTACTTTGAAGCTGAATGTCATTCTTCTATGGTTAAAATTTGGAGAGGGATATACATTCCCTTTGGCATTTCCACAGTTTTTCTTAGTGAAATAGCCCTTTGTTATTTTGGAAGCTCTCAGAGTAGGTGCCAAAAAATAGTGAACGGACTATTCTATTCACCCATTGAAACAATGAAATAACCTACTTTGGTTTGTACTCTACTCAAATCAATACAGCTGCTGCTTGAAAATGGAGATGGTAGGCAAAGGCTCCTGGATTTGGCCCTTTGCCTTGGCATTTTGTGCTTCATGAAATATAAATCAGATAGGAGAAAGGCTGTTGACAAATTGGAAAGCATTCAGGAGGAACTCTACCAGAATAATAAGGAAGTTTAGAAAACAAGTTGTACCAGGCAAAAGCTGGGGATGTTTCATACGGAGAAGGAGAAGGAGAAGGAGAAGGGGGGCATGTTGACAGTTTTCAAATATTTAAAAAGGTCATCAGATAGGAGGAAGACACCAGGAGCAGAAAACTGCAAGTGCAGAAAAGTAGATAGAGGCCATGAAAATCTTCCCAAGTACATGACAAACTAATTCATGGAATCAGCATCCTACATAATATATAGAACCATGTTCCTGGCAAGTTTTCATGAAAAGACTGGACAGTCACCTGAAGGTATGCTGAAGGTTTAAGACTTTACTTTGAAGTTGAGTGAGTGAATTCACACATGCTCATACCCTGCCAGAATTTTTGTTAGTCTTTAAGGTGCTACTGGAATCTTGCTCTTTTCTACAGCTATTCACCATATTTTATCACTTGCAGAGTACCCTCCCTACCCCAACAGTGCTTGTAAAGAATGGGGATAGTCTTCCTATGGCAAGAGAGACCATTACTTTTAGACCTTCACAATCATTAGGGTTGCCATGTCCCTCTTTGCCACCGCCGGGAAGTTTTTGGGGCGGAGCCTGAGGAGGGCAAGGTTTGGGGAGGGGAGGGACTTCAATGCCATAGAGTCCAATTGCCAAAGCGGCCATTTTCTCCAGGTGAACTGATCTCTATTGGCTGGAGATCAGTTGTAATAGCAGGAGATCTCCAGCTATTACCTGGGGATTGGCAACCCTAACAATCAAGCACTGGAGAGGATTATTATGAGTTCTGGAAAGAGTCCTGGAAAAATGGATTTTACTTTTTTTTTCAACCTTCCCAGTATGAAAAGGAGAAAAGGTTCTTTTCTTCAGCAAACATGTGGACTTAACATTCAACATTTTTGAGGAGGAACCAGACCCCGTTTTTATATAATAACATAAAACTCTAGGCAGCTGCTACCAACCAGAGTAGGGACTGTTGGATTAGAAGTCACTGAGATTATTTAGAAGATTGCTGGCCTCTGCACCAAATATTTTCCCAAAAATGTTAGCAATATTTCTTGCAGCTACGTGAGGTCAGTATTTTGCTTCTCCCTTCTATTTAATTTCTCCATCTTCTACCACCCCATGCTTTTGGTCCCCTTGTAAATCCTTATGTTGTTATGTACTTAGAAAAGCCAGCAAATTATTTTTTGATGGCATGATCCAAAAGAGATTATAAAACACTGACACAGATTGGCAGAAACAAAGGCTGCTTAATTTGGATTTTGTGATGTTAATCCACTTTCACAAGGTTCTCTGCTTTTCCTGTCTGAGATCCCACACTATACCTTCTTTTAGGATTGTCTGATCAACTGGTCTTTCATGTTGTTGCAAAGAATTGAGCTACATATCAGGTTCTCTTTCAAAATGGATTTACTCTAACATGACTCATTGCCTAAGCCAAATCAAACTGGAAAAGCTACTGTGATTCCCCGTGGCAGAACTACTATGAAACTAATTAAGCTTAAGCTTTAGGGCCCCTAATCCTAGAGGGGCCCTGAAGCAACTTTTTTTTTTAATAAGTGAATTTTTCAACAAAATTGATGTTTTTTTTAAGTGTTTGTTATTAAAATAAGGCTATTTTATTGATAGAATCATAAGCCAATGGGTTGAAGTACTTAATACTGACCCTAGAATATGCTTTAATACCCATTTCATATGGCTTCAAAATGTCCTTGTAACTGGTCAAATTTCAACATTATCTCGGGGGCTTGCAGCGCCCAAACCCCCAGCTGTATGGGCTCACTGAGCTCGCCAGAATCTTTTCATAGCCTAAATTTTGGTAGATGGATCCTCAAATACTTCATTGGTGCATGGCTTAATAGTTCTATAGCTCAGCCCTTAGGCTACAGCCAATCAGAACCATAAAAAGATATCTGAATTCTCAATTCAGGCTGTCCTCATCTCGCTTGTGCATTTTAACACCAAAAATCAGATTTTCACCTCTTTATCCTAACAAGCCCCCTCTGATGACCTTCTATCTTTCTACTAGAGAATGAACCGATATATCTGCCATAGAACAACCCCATTGAAGAAGATAACAGCGGTTACCCAGACCTCATTGCTGGTTGTGAAGGGGCCCTCATAACTGTTCAAGCTTCAGGTCCCAAAAACATAGGTCCACCACTGGTGATTACCAGCATAAGGCGCCCACAGGGGCGGCTATTGGCCCCACCCACAGGGGCGGCTATTGGCCAAGGGTTCTTTTTTTGTTCTGACCAGAAGCCCACCCCTTTCCGTGCGCTTTGCGCGGCCACTAGATCCGCGCTTTAGTGTTGCACCATATCCAAATCTCTACGGCAAGATTATAAGAGATGTGTGGCCTCCCATGCATAAGTGGCCCTGGGCACTTTGGCTGCTGCATTAATGAAGAAAGAAAAAATAAGGGGGAAACAAAGAGGAAGGGTGAAGAAAAAAAGATGTGCGAGCGTAAATCACGAGGGGAGAAGTGAAAAGAACTATTCCAAAGGGGGACGAAGCAACAAGTCAGGACACACCATCAAAAAGGGGGCGGGGAAACTAAAAGAGAAACAAGAAAAGCGGACAGAAGCAGAAAACAGAAGTCAACGGGAAAACGAATCCAAAGCTGAAAGGGAAGGGGGGGGACTGTGCCGAGTCAAAGCAGAAAGGGAGACAAGGGCCGTTTACGCAGGGGAGGTTTTGCCTTGGATTTGCCGCTCTCTCTAGATCACTGGTTCCCAACCAGGGGTCCATGAACCCCCAGGGGTCCGCGAGAACTAAATTAAGGTCCACGAAACAAAGTTATAAACCCATAATAAATTAATATTTTCAATTAAAAGTTCTCTATTATAAAAATATATTCAAATATTATTCTAAGTTTAATGTTTAACTAACAGTTATGATTAATTTTCAAATTCTCGGAATTTTTATTTTGAACCTTGGGGTCCCTGCACCAAACAAAAAAGTCCTAGTGGTCCCTGGTCAAAAAAAGGTTGGGAACCACTGCTCTAGATGCACATTTTCCCCATCCAAATTCTCAAAACTCTGCATTGGGGGCTTATTGTTGAGTTTTGAGAATTCGGATGGGGGAAATGTGCACCCAGATAGCGGCAAATCCAAGGCAGAACTCCACATGCATTCGGTTGCATGAGAGTTGAGTGGTTTGGAGCCCGATAGGACTTCTCCTTCCCCTTCTCCTTTGAATGCCTCCCCTCTATGGAGCTGCGATGGGCGGAGTTGTGACAGAGGTGGGAGCGGGCCTCAACAGTGAGCTTGTTGGCAGGAGGAGGGCTGAAAGGTCAGGGGCAGACACAACCGCTGTCAAATGCTGCGGCCTTTTTCTCATGAGTAATCCAAGCGACATCGGGCTTTATGAATTAGATTCGATTCCATGAATAACCTTTTAAGTTCGGGGGGGGGGGTTTGCTCCGCCTCAAGAGAGCAGCAATTTTTTGAGTGAATAATTGACCATAGTGTGGGAAAAGGTGCCATGGGAATCTGTTTCAACTAGTGCTGTGTAACTGGTAGAACATAAAGAGTAGCCCTCTGCTAGAAAGACGTGCAAGACATAGATCCCACTCTGTAATCTTGTCCTAATATTGTGAACATTTGTCTTGGCAGAACTGTTTTTTCTTTTATGTATTTTCAGTTAACCTTAAAGTTTTTTTTTTGTTATCTCTCTGTTGATTATGCATGCCTCATTGTGCTAAAGATGTTTGCCTTAATGAACTGTAAACTAAAGCATCTAGGATGAAAAATTAAAATAATCCATGTGTAGCCCATTTCCCGCGCGAAGTCTGATAAAGTCAACAACTCTCTTAATTTTCCACTGTGACTGCTTACTATCAGGATTAATGGTTTTGCCAAAGTTTCTTTTCCTTACAGTCACAGAGCCAGATGACTTTGAACCTGAGCAGAACCATACATGCTCTGAAAGTTTTTTTTTTTTTTGGCACTGGACAGTAGGTGGATGAAGATTTGCTAAGAAAACATAGGCTGGCTGCTGAAAATGGCAGACCTGTGTTGAATTGCTCACCCTTTAAACCATCTAGTACAACTGAATACATGCTACTGCACTGTGTACTTTCCCAACTCTGTTCAACATCACTGGCTAACAGGCATTGAGAAATATTCAGGGGTCAACTACATGTTACATTTCTTCACTTGTTTACAATTTGTTTTCCCATGTTCTCCACAGACACAGCAGCTGCAGGGAACTGCTTCTTTAAAAAAAATGAGAGCCCAAATGGACTTGGAATGGCACCGCAGGGGAGAAACAGATCCTGCCTCCCCATCCCAAGCAGTATTCTTGTGAGGAAACCACACCGGGAAAGGGGAAGTTATTTCGGTGATTTTGCTGCTCCATGTACACGGATAATCCACATGGAGCCCTCTTCCCTTCTCCTAAAGGCATAAAGTGGTCTCTTGCAAGGGTGGAGAAAATATTAGACACTATGTAATATTTGAGTATGTTATAATTGTTTTAAAAGTACATCAGGAGGAAGACAGCATGTTTTTATCTGAGTATATGCAATATTAACTAAAGGCACACATTATAGCTTTAAATCTAGTACTGTGATAGGTTATCATCCTTGGTCCTTTCATAACATTGATGATGTCTGTCCATTTAAAAACCGAGAATCTGCTTAGAACAATTCTTTCTTGATGCTGAAGTTTGTTCCACAGAACAGCAGCAATTCATGCAATGCATCAAGATCCCTTTATTTTTTCTGATAAATTATTGGATGTACAAATTGGATTTTGTCATCTACATCCATTGACTTTATAAAGGACAAGACTAGCATTCTTCACTTGCACTTTGGCACACAAGAAATGCTGAGATTCATCTGGATCTAATCTCACTGGTTCGTTGTAGGATAATAAAGTAGTCAGAATCTTGGATGCCATTGTACTTTGTCTTTTGATTGTGGTCTGTTTTTCATGCGGTTGGTTTTCGGCAATTTTGTGTAAGTAGGCAGCTGGCTGGCTAAGAGCCTCTCTTTTAGTAACTGTGAATTATGTCGATTAAAGATTGATTCACATTACTTTTTTAAAGCTTGGGGAAGAGGGAGAATCAATGTGGTTTTTCCTATCTATTTATGAACCGGAAGTTGGTCTTGTGAAAACAGCTCAGGGTGGCAAGATCGTTATGGCCTTCTGGGAAATGCTAATTTCCAACCTAGTAAAGCATTCAGGACCATTTACCCCTGACAAATTTAGAAGAAAAATGCCCATACAAATTATCTCTCATTGTGCCAGAGGTACTCAAAGACCAGCCATCATACAAGTTTACATACCTAGAAAAATGTCTCGCTTTTTTATTTGGTTGTATACTTTGAGACTTAACTCCTTACACTGTTGGGATTGGTGCATCTGAACAATAATGAGAAAGGGGAGTGATGGGGAAAGTAGGATGACAACAACCTCTTTTTGCAAGGGCAAGGGAGACAACACTCCCTTCACACCGAGTGGCTTTGATGCCTACAGAGAGTTGACCCCTAAACAGAGAAGCCCCCAAACATGCCCAAATGTACTGCTCATTTCAATCTCACCCCAGACTGGAAAAGCATGTGAGGTGGTAACATGGAGTCCCAGTTAAATTCCAGCTGCCCAAGGGCACTTCTCACAAGTCAATAGAAAAGCAGCACCATTGTGTGGAGAAGGATCTCCTGGAAGGAAATATTATCAGCCCCCTTCTCACTGAGAATTCCAGCAAAGTCTCAGCAATTAGAATAGCCTAGTGCAGCAGAGGATCCACCAGGTAATTAGCCTTATCATAAATGCTCCCTGGACACAGCCATCAGGCACACCCAGGCCTTTGTCCCAGGAAGTAGTCAGGTGGACTGTCAGCTTGACACCATTTGGCTCTTCCTAATTTTCCTGTTTGGCTACCACACACACTTTCCCCCAAGATCCAATCCTGGCCCAGACTGGACAAAGCACCCTGACTGCAGGGCTTCCCAGTGTATCAAAATAGCCCTGATTCGCCCACTCCTTTGCTAGCAGGATCCCCCAGCTACTGCCCCCGTGACATGGCACCGGACCCTCCACGGAGACGTCAAGTGGGTCTCAGTCTCTGCTCTGCTCTTTCTCCTTTTGCCCCTACGTCCTTGGGATCGCCTGATGTACTGTGCTGCAGTGGGTCCTTCACCTTCTGTCCCCTGGACTCTCCTGGACCTCGTCATTAAATAGATCAGGCTCATATGTTTTTCTTTATCCCCATTCTATTGTCCCCTTTAGCAATTGCCTAGGGGCTGCTAGGTAGCCTAGTTGTATCTATTGCTAGGTAGCCTAGTTGTATCTATTGCTATATTGCTCTGTGTGTTTGCATACTTGTTTCTCAGTGTACCTCTTGTTTCTACTTGCTCATTTCCCTATAAAGATATGCATTTTTGACTCTTTTCCCACCTGATTGCTTCTGAAAATCTTTCTATCCCTGTAACAAACCGCTACACAAACTGAGACCCTGGTATACACCAGATAGAGATCCCTTAGTAAGGTTAGTCCATAGGTGCATGTGTTCGGACTTGACACATAAGGGGGATGGCTCCAAAATTTAGAGATCCTACAAATGTATATCACTTGGCTAACAGTTTGACTACATCTATTTCTGCAGCCTGTATTATGTTTGTATTTTAAAGGGCACAGGTCTTTTATGCATGGCTGTTTCACTCACTGTCACCCCTCCGACTTCGGGTGTTTGTGTTGATTATGCATGCCATTTCCAACCGTCAGAGGTCGCCTTGCTCTCACCCTGCATTTCCCCGCGTTTTGCTCACATTTTCAGAGACCTGTTTTATCTCAAATTTGAAAATGTGGACAAAATGCAGGGAAAGGCAGGGGGAGATCGAGGCAACTTCTGATGGTCGGGAACGGCACGTATAATCAACACCAAGACCCAAGGTCAACAGAGGGGTGATGGCAAGTTAAACAGCCATGCATAAAAGAGCTGAAGGCAAGCTGTTAGATGGTTTAAACAGCTGGGGTAACAGCTGCAGTTTTAGAGAACAGAGCTTTAGATTTTGGCTTGATGCATATCTTATCAAACACAGATAAACGTTGAAAAATGATAGTGGAATAGTAAAAATCTATCAACACATTCTACAGTAGAATCATAGACTGCATCACTTCACATTGCAGGGTTTGGGGGCAGTCAGATATTATTAATCTGTTACATTGAAGAGATATTTAGCATAACCTTCTTCCTGATATACTGTGCCATTGCATGCAGAGAGATTTTTATGTGGAGAGCATTTAAAAATATATTCCATGGAAAGAGACTTGCAAGATGAAGTAGTACAATCCAGACTTCTGCCACCTCATTCTGCATAACAGAGATCATCACACTTACAAAACAGCTGCATGCAGAAAAGTAGTGCGGTGAGGAAGCTGCATTCTGTTTCCCTGATATGCTAGGGTTTTTAGTGGCAGAGAAAAAATGTGTGGGAGCATTAAAAAATGATATCCTGTAGCTACTGTCTGATAGGCCTTAGTCCACTCCACAGTCTCAGGCTTCTGCCACCCATACTTCTGTAGATTTGCAGATCGAGCCATGCAAGTTAAGAAAAGCCCTGCTGGATCAGATCAGTGGTCCATCTAGTCCAGCATCCCTGTCTCACACAGTGGCCAACTAGTTCTTCTGGAGGTCCAATAACAGGGCATAGGGCACTGATATTCAGAGGTTTACTGCTTCTGAACATAGAGGTTCACCAATGGCTAGTAGCCACTGATAGATATATCCTCCATGAATTGTCTAATCCCCTTTTAAAGAGAGCCCTGTGTTGCAGAGTAGTAAGCTTCAGTGCTGCAGTCAAAGTTCTGCTCACAACCTGAGTTCGATCCCAACAGAAGTCGGTTTCAGGTAGCTGGCTCAAGGTTGACTCAGTCTTCCATCCTTCTGAGGTTGGTAAAATGAATACCCACCTTGTCACAACTTTTGGTGGCGTTTGCATGGGGCCAGATCCAGTTTGAGGGGAAAGCTGGCCTGTGCGCCCCCTTTTCGCCATTCCCGGGATCCCAATAAAGGATTTTGGGGGAGGTCTGGAATGAGACATGGTCAATTTGGAGCTGTCAGGGTAGACTCCCGCTGAGTGTCAAGGGAACCACACAGCAGGCTCCCGTCCTAGTGGGTCCCGCATACTGCCATCCCAGGCTACTCCAAGCAGATGGACTGAGAGTAGGAGGTACATAATCGGTCAGCAGGTGGACAGACTGATGCCCTGGATCCAGCCCCTATGCTATGCCAATGCTCTTACACTGTGACCAATAAAAGTTGCGGCCATTTTCATCCCAGCAAGTTGACTATGACTTTAATTGCATGCCAGGGGCTTGGTTATCATGGGGGGTTTCATGTACTATGTAGCCTGCTCCAGTCGCTCCCCAGTTAAGCGCTGGGTCAGCGAGCCCCCAGAGAAAAATTATTTCCCTCATCTTCCAAAGCTTCTCCAATTGTAGAAAATAGATCTTGCACAATGTCTTTTTGTCTCAACTAAACCCCAAAACTAATGTGCTTTCTTCTGCCCAAACCACTCAATTCATTTCTGATCAGTTATAGAACCTTGCAGAAGAGTACTGAAAAGCATGGAGCAAGGAATCGAAAAACCCTTAAAAAGACATGGTGATGAGAATTAAAGGAGAATTTCAAACACATTTTACAGCCATGCCACTGAGTTGTTTTATGCAACTGGAATGAATATGACTTCACCGAGAGCCAATCAGAAAGGCTTGCTTACATGCAATTAATAACAGTTGAGGTAATGGTTTCATTTTATTTACGTCAGTCTCTTACTAAACCCTGACGCAATCACTAATTTATATACACACAACACTGTCTGAATGGAAAAACTATTAAAATTGCTGTTTAAATGAATATATAATGTAGTTTTTAAAGTAGACAGGTTCCAGTAGATCAGATACCTGATATTTTGTGCATTGCTTACTAGAACCTATTTTCCATAAACAGTAGATCACATTTTAATTCTAATAGAAAGTTGACAATATATTTGCCCTTAGATTTAGTAAAACTATTTTGCATGTTCCTTTCTTTAATTTTGGCTCCTTCCTCCAACATTTCTGCTTTTGAATTCTCAACAACAAGCTCAAACAAAAAGCTTTTTGTCCAAATAATTGACAGAAGATTGCCCTGTCGAAATAGTCAATTTTCCCATTGCTGATTTTCGGAGATAAATGGTACTGTGGAGCCAAAGGGCTGCCTTTGACTTTCAGACTATCTGCTGCCTCAGCTGAACTGTAAATTGAAGAGAATTTGCACAGCAGAGCTTTATTGATAAGGACCTATTTTTGTCAGGATTAAGCCTCAAACACTGCAGAAAAGCAGCAACACGCCAAGAGTTTGAATACTTATTCAGGACTAAACTGGATTTCTTTACTTTGCTCACTAGCTTTGTGACAAACTATACTGAGCGATTGCGATGTACAACCCCGCTCCCCAACACACACCCTCAAACAAGCTAAACAGACTCCAAAAAGGAATTATATAGTATTTTGGGTTGGGTGAGCAGGCCTCTATACATCAAGTCTCCATTGACGTCTTAGTTCACATAAACGTGTTCACATCTGGACAAACAAGCATTTATTTTTGCAAACATGGAAGAAATGTGCATGTGCAAATATGCAACTAACTTTACAGCAAATTCAAGGTATCATTAGTTCAGAACTAGTTAAGATAGCAGCACAGAATGTTTTCTCCAGGGCTGTCAAAAAGATCCCAGAAAAGATTCCTTCTGCAGCTCTCTTTACACCACCCAGACCCAACCCAAACTTACAAAAGCAAAAGAGACTTGCCTGGTACCATAGGCCCCCCCAGGCCAGGATCCTGGGATTTTGTCTCACTTGTTCCCTTCTCCAACCAAGCATCCCTTGCCCATCCCTACAAAGTTTGAGCAGAGAAAGTAAAAGTTGCTGCCGGAATATGGTGGAACCAGTCTTTTAGTAAGATTGGATAGGCAGTGTTAGGACCCTGTACATTCTTTGCCTGAAAACATAGCTATGATTAAGGAAAGACTTGTCATCAATGACAAAGCACTTCCCATCCATAACTGCATAGCCTTACTTCACATTCATTGTGCAAAGTAGCCTTCCAAGAGTTACAGCCCATTCCTGAGCCTTCGGCGGCCAGGGACAGCGTGGCTGAGGCACCACCATGGCGCCTCCAAAGCCGTTTCCCGGCCACCAAAAGGCTTTAAAAAGCCTTTAAAATGTGTTTAATTTTTTTAATGGGGCGTTTTGCCCCATTGAAAACAACAAGGCTGCGCCAGAAAAAGCTGGCACAGCAACGCTGATCTCGCCATCAGCGTACCAGGGTGAAAGGGGTCAGGAAGCTGCCTACTGGCAGCTCTGCCCCCCCCAGCACACCCTGGGAATGCCCTCCGGGATGCCGGCATGGCGCTTTGCACCGGTGGGATGTCAGCAGAAGGCCCAGCTGGCATTCTTGGGTGGCGCTGCTGCGGCAGTGCAGGGGGAATGGTGTCCAGGTCCCCCCACCGGCATCCGTGCCACCCTGGATAGCTTAAGTGGCACGGGCGCCAGCACAAGGGGCACGAACGCTGGCACAGCCCCTTCCTGGCCTTCTAAGGACTTTTGTCCTGGAGGCTCAGGAATGGGCTGATGTAGAGGATGGCTTAAGTGGCACGGGCACCAGCACAAGGGGCACGAACGCCAGCACAGCCCCTTCCTGGCCTTCTAAGGACTTTTGTCCTGGAGGCTCAGGAATGGGCTGATGTAGAGAAATAATTGAATGAGCTAGAAGTCCCCGGTTCAAGTCTGAGTACAACATTGAAATCATGGTGTGTCCTTAGACAAGATACTCTTAGACTTTGGCCACCTACAACATCTGTACTAGCATTACTAGCCTAACTCACAGAGATATCGTAAGGATCCCTCATCACATGCACACAGTGCTTTCACACTTGAGTATCTTACTATCTTTTAAGCTTAGCATAACTCACAGCCAGACCACAGAAACAAACTGTACCAGATTCTTGTAGGCTATCCGGGCTGTGTGACCATGATCTTGGTATTTTCTTTCCTGATGTTTTGCCAGCAGCTGTGGCAGGCATCTTCAGAGGAGTAACACTGAAGGACAGTGTACCAGACACTGAAGGAAACTGTACCAGACTTCGTGGTTTAGGACCTGGACTAGGCAAGATGCTTGCAGCATCGTCCCAGAACTTTTCAAAGGCAAATTGCGGCTGCATGGTGCCACCAATTTGGATCAGGCATGGGGTGGGGGAAGAGAAGTGGTTTAACTCTTATTTACCATTTTTTTCCAGCTTCTCCTGCCCTTGCACACTTTATTACACTTGAAAAGGAACAAGATAGGCAAAGGGAGGGTGCATGGTGTGTTTTTCCCTTCCAAGGAAGTCTGAAAGGGGGGGGTAGGAGCATAAATGTTAAACCCCTTCACCCTTGATGCCATGGGACCATGCAGCTGGTATTTAGATTTGAAGCTGCTGTGGAAATTATCATAGGTCTTGGTTAAATAAGCTCTTAGTCATCCCACATTCAAAAATAATAGCTGAGTCCAAAGTGGGAATCTTCTCGTCCACTGACTTATACATAAGCAGAGCACTCCTATGCAGAGTCAGAGAAGGGGCTGGAAATTGCTCCATGTAGTCAGAGGGGCCTCATAAATGCAGCCTCTTGGGATAACTTGAATCAGGACATGGCTATAGCCGCTTCTCTGCAGCAATATTTGCACATGTGAATGCTGTTAGACACACACCACTTACAGCTGTAGCCATGGATGCATGAAGACATACATTACTTTCTCTGTGCAGCTGCAGTAGCAATGACCTCCATGTAAAGTCAACATCTGATTCTTGCCCAAGGATCAGAATGGGACTGTATACTGAACTGCAGTGATCTAAAGATTGTGCTTTCCACAGCTATCTTTCCTTCATTTCTGAATAGCTATTCTGAATGGCTATTCCGTTTTCCTTGTGCCCCCATTGCCAAGTACTTTTAGGATGTCCTATTGTAATTATTTCATATATTCTGCCCAGATGTTGTTCTATATGTCTTCCCACATAAACTTTGTTTAGGCTAGAATGCTGTACATTGAAGAGTTATTAAAGATTAGTACAATCTAACCACAATTCAATACTTCTGATTTCAACTTAGTGTTCCCATTGGAAAAAAAGTGGGATTTAGTAATGCTGAGAGGTGGCTGGATTGGCTTTCTGAAAAGGGGTGGAAAGACCTCAGTACATTCAAAGTTGAAGCTAGTAAAAAAGAATTAGATTCCTTGCTATAGTCATATGTTTAATGTTCTTGGGTTGTGCTCAGTCTAGCATTTGTGCTTTTCCTGAGTGTTCGCATCCTTCAAAAACTTCAATGTACTTAGTAGCCATTGTGATTTTTAAAGGTTCTGCACTACATCTTTTTATATAAGAGTTCATTACTTTCTAGGATGGGGCTATATGATTCTTAATGACTGGGGACATTGAAGGCAGGAGCATATTTAGAACCCCCCCCCCAATGGTGAACGTATCCCATTGGTTTTTATATGCCGACTTTCTCTGCCACTTAAGGATCAAACCGGCTTACAATCACATTCCCTTCCCCTCCCTACAACAGGCACCCTGTTACAAGTAGGTGGAGCTGAGAGAGCTGTGACTAGCCCAAGGTCACCCAGCTGGCTTCATGTGAGGGAGTGGTTCACCAGATTAGCGTCTACAGCTCATGTGGAGGAGTGGGGAATCAAACCCAGTTCTCCAGATTAGAGTCCACCGCTCCAAACCACTGCCCTGAACCACTACACCATGCTGGCTCTCTCCCATACAAGTGGATGGATGCCATTCATTCCTACTCAAGATAAGGCTGCCTTTGGAGTTGCAAAATCTGCCCGTCTCTAACACCGGATGACCCAGCTCTCACTCAGCAGAGATCCTGCCGGGCGGGGGTGGATATGCATGCAGAGATGTGATACAATCTCTAGGTCTCCTTGTGGTATACAGGCCGTCCTTTCACATTTCAACACCTCCCACCTTAATGATGGGCATTTTGCTAGTTATAATGATCACTGGTGACACAGAGCAAAATATTCTGGACAACAGAAAGATTGCAGAAACTGGTTTGTTTTATTGGCAAAGGTATTCCCCATTCTAAAATTTATGCAACAGCACCACCTAGCACAAAGAAAGACTATTCTTTTGCAGTCCATTCACAATTTAGTTCGGTTGGTCTTTGTAAAATTATCACTCAGCTTTTTTTTTTAATGTTCCATAGGACTGCTCATTTGAAAAGATTCTTTGAAGCTCAGACCATACCTGCAAATATTCACTTAGCAGAATTTAGCTTACAATTGGCAGGGCCCCTCTTTCTGTACCAGGAGGCAGTTCATATATTTATTTATTTATTTATTGTAAATTGTATTAGAAAAAAACCAAGGAGGCAGTTCATATTAATAATTTCAAGAAGAAGAAGAGTTGGTTTTTATATGCTGACTTTCTCTACCACTTAAGGGAGAATCAAACTGGATTACAACCACCTTCCCTTCCCCTCCCCACAACATACACCCTGTGAGGTAAGTGGGGCTGAGAGAGCTCTTAATAGAACTGTGACTAACCCAAGGTCACCCAGCTGGCTTCATGTGGAGGAGTGGGGAAACCAACCCGGTTCACCAGGTTAGCATCCACCGCTCATGTGGAGGAGTGGGGGATCGAACCCGGTTCTCCAGATGAGAGTCCACTGCTCCAAACCATCGCTCTTAACCACTATACCACACTGGCTCTCAAGAGAAACAATGTATTGTCCACTGTCAAAGTCTTCAAGGGTTGGAGACTGTACTCTTCGGCACGTGTACCTGAAAATCCAATTTAATTCCAGTCTTGTTCTACCTGTACTGGGTCCCAGTTTGCTTCTGAGGCCAATTCAAGGTGCTGGCATTGACCTTTAATGTGCCAACATACCTCAAGAAACGCCTATTCCCCTATGAACCTGCTTCAGATGCCCCCATTATCACAAGGTAGATGGGTGGCAACCTGAGAAAGGGCCTTCTCAGTCATGGCATCAATACTTTGGAACTGCCATCCCAGGGAGATTCATCTGCCTCCTTCTATTGCTGTCTTCCACCAGCGGGTAAAAACGTCTCTATTTTACAGAAGAACAAAACTGGGTTGTTACACTGATCAATCATGTTAGGAACAAATACTTGATATGGTTCTCGACTCTCAGTTGGGAGGAAGAAAAAAACAATAAGGCACTGGGCCCTTGCAAAAAGTATCTAGAAAAACAGACCCTCGGAAAGATTAAACACAATTTTCTGGGCCAGAAACTGCTACCAATTCTTCCATATGCCTTCTGTCTGGATATTGTTTAGAACGGGGTCCCCAACTTTTTTGAGCCTGTGAGCACCTTTGGAATTCTGAGGGTAGTGGGTGAAAGCACAAAATGACTACTGCAGGAGGAGGAGCTGTGCATATAGAGGAAGCTCAAGTGCAAGGGAAAAGAGGTATGATTTTAAAAAATACACTGGGAAAGAGGAGTGACAAAATAAAACCAGCACTGTGGTAGCAGCTGCAACTGAAACGCTATTTTAATCTGCGTAGCCAATCAGATCTCCAGTGACCAATCAGAAACCTGCTGGGCAAGAGCCCCATCTGGCCCAACCTACTATCTAAAAACATTTGGTAGGCACCAGGAAAGGTGCCAGTGGGCACCATGGCACCCAGGGGCACCACGGTAGGGAAACCTGATATAGAACAAGGGGGATGTTCCTTTAATTAGAATAAGCTTTGAGGAGGAAAACACATCTAGAACAGATCCTTCTGCATGCCAAGGAACAAAAAGGACTATCAAGTGTAGTGTTTCATCTTCTCCTGAATATTATTCTTGAGGTATGGGAAACTTTCATCTGAAATATTTAATTGCAAGGTGTTCAAAGACAAGGGATCCATCTCAAACCTAGAGTTCTACACGGTAACAGCCTGGACATATTATAATAAGTTATCACCTGGACTAAAAGGCAGTCATTTTGGGATACGACAGCACATTTTTCTTTACTGTATTGGAATTTTGTTAGCATCCTGTGTTGCTTAAAATAATTCCAAGATCTACCTGCTACTGAATTTCAGTCTCAAGAGTTCTTTTAACAGTCACATCCTTCCAAGGGTTATGCTCAAAGACAAATTTATCAGAATGAAGCTGCACCCTTTAATGTCAAGAGAATTAATGAGCCAGTCAAGCTGAAATTAATTGCAACTGCATTTAGGTAACAATATGTACTCTCAATGAAAGAGTCAGAGCTCATCATTCCCAAGACACTGGGAGGACAGGCGGTCCAATTCTATCAACTTACTAAAAAGAGAGTTACTGTGCTGCTGCTTTTCTGCTTCAGCATAGATGCCTTGATTGTTAAAAAATTCAGCTGGAGCATCTCTTGGCTAAACTTCCTCTTTACATATTTCCCATCATTTTTTCATGCTAGGCCACTTTCCTCAACCATTTCTTAGCTTCTAAAATTCACCCTTTACATTCCTTCTTTCTTCAAAACCTCACCCACCTCCCTCCCTCCCTCCCTCCAACAATCACGTGGATATTTTTCTCCCCTCGTTCCTACCCAGCTTCCTACTTTTGAAACAGCCATAACCTATGTTAAAATTCCCCTTTAAATATTTCCTCACAGCCTATCAGCTTAATAAATCTTTCTTAATCAGAAGTCTTGCTGTTTCTGCACCTTTTACTGGCTTTCCAGCATTCCTTCTAAAGCAGAATTATTTGATCTTCATGGCATCCTGTTGTGTCCTATATCCAACTTGGTTTCAGAAACGTCATTATGGAACATGGTTTCTGTATGTGGGTATTTGTTAAGTGTCATCAAGTCGCTTCCGGTTTATGGCAATCCTATGATTCTAAATGGAGAGTGGCAGTCATTGTGATTTCATCTGAATAGAGAGAGGTGTCCAGTTGGGTGCCGCAGGGTTTGGTTCTGGGCCCGGTACTTTTCAATATTTTTGTAAATAATCTGGATGAGGGTGTGAAGGGACTACTCATTAAATTTGCAGATGACACCCAATTGGGAGGAGCAGCGAACACATCAGAAGGTAGAGATAGAATTCTATGAGATCTGAACACACTGGAAAAGTGGGTGGATGTGAACAAGAAAGGTACTGGCTTAATATTAGGAAGATTTTTTTTACAGTAAGAGTTGTTCGAAAGTGGAATCAGCTACCTAGGGAGGTGGTAGCTCCCCCATACCGGCAGTCTTTAAGCAAAGGCTGGACAAGCACTTGTCAGGGATGCTCTAGGCTGATCCTGCATTAAACAGGGGGTTGGACTAGATGGCCTGTATGGCCCCTTCCAACTCTATGATTCTATGCATTAATTACCTCCAAAACATACTATCTTTAACAGCCTTGCTCAGATCTTGCAAACTGAAGAGCATAGCTTCCTTGATTGAGTCAATCCATCTCATGTTGGGTCTTACTCTTTTCCTGCTGCCTTTTTCCTAGCATTATTGTCTTTTCCAGTTATTCTTGTCTTCTCATAATGCAACCAAAGCACGATAGCCTCATTTTGTCTTCTAGGGAGAGTTCAGACTTGATTTGATCTAGAACCCACTTATTTGTATTTGGAGGTCCACAGTATCTGTAAACTTTAATCCAACACTGCATTTCAAAGGATTCAACTTTCTTGTCAGCTTTCTTCCTTGTCCAACTTTCACACCCACACATAGTAACAGGGAATATCATGGTATGAATTATATTAATTTTGGTTGCCAGCAACATATATTTACACTTAAGAATCTTTTCTATCTTCTTCATGGCTGCCCTCAGTCTTCTGATTTCTTGATTGTAGTCTCCCCTTTTGCTTAATATTGAAGCCAAGAAAAAGAAATTTTTTAACAATTTCAATGTCTTCATCATTGTATAATTCCCAGTAGTCACTACTTTTGTCTTCTTGATGTTCAGCTGTAATCCCTGCTTTGGCACTTTCTGCTTTAACCTTTATCAGGAGTCGTTTCGTCTTCACTGTTTTCTGACAGTAATGTGGTGTTAAACTGCATATCTCAAATTGTTAATGTTCCTTCCACCAATTTTTACTCCACAGTCATCTAAATCCAATGCAGCTTGCTTTATGATATGCTCTGCTTATAGATTGAAGAGACTGGGAGGCAAAATACATCCTTGTTTGACATTTTTGCCAATTGGAAACCATTCTATTTCTCCATATTCTGTCGTAATAGAAGCCTCTTGTCCAGACTATAGGTTGGATTTGAAATATTCACTAAGTAGGGAGCTCGAAGATGGTCAGCTTAAAAAAAAATCAAACCAGGGAGCAGTCATCGATTTCAATATCAGTGATCTATCCATCAGGGTGTCAGATCTATAGACCCAGTTTTTAAGTTGGGAAATATCTGCTGATGACCCTAAGAGATCATCTGGAATTGAGTATTGGGATAGTATCTTATTGAGGAAGTCACGATGTGATGGTTTTTTCAGTAGCCTAAAATTAAATGATTGACTGCTAAATGAATTTGTTCTAGCTGTTCTGTTTTCCCCCCATAATTTTAATACAACTAGATGTACACATGCCCTGAGCGAGGGAAGGCCAGTTTCTGCTCTCATCAGGGCAGCTGGGGTCCCCTTAGGGACAACTAAAATACATCTTAGAAAAGTTTGAATAGTTTCTAAGCCAGATCGTCCTCTTTCCATCCCCACACTTCCACCCCATAAAGGAGGTGTGGAACGACCTTACTTTTGTATAATTTTAAGACTAGGACTATAAGAAAGCCTCCCTTTGTATCGAAAAAAATGCAAAATGGACCCCACTATCCTTTGCACAGAGTTACCTAACTGTAACTATATGCATGTTCCAGTTTAGGGCCTCCTTGAATTTAACTCTAAGGTACTTAAAAGAGCTGCACTGCTTGATTGGATTACCTAAAATACTTCAGGGAGATGTTTTGGTCCTTTTCCTGAAGACCTTTACTTTTGTCTTCTCATGATTGTTTAAAGCCTCTCCCTTGCAATATGATCCCAGTTGTTGCAGCAGCCTTCTCAAACCAGCTTTGGTAAGGGAGATTATAGCCATGTTGTCTGCGTATAATAGGACTACAAATGCAACGAATAATGCTTTAGTGGGACCATTAATGCCTAAAAATACAAGTTGATGGAGTGTTTGGCAGTGATTGACTGTGCAACGTCCCTTTCTAAATCCTGCTTGGTGTGGGTGCAGAAGATGATTCTCAGTCACTCATTCTTCCAGTTTATGCAGCAAAGGTTTTGCTACATAGTTTTGCTGCAATGTCCAACAGGCTTACAGGTCCGTAATTCTGTGGTTCTGTTTTGTCCCCTTTCGTATGAATGGGGACACCAGTGCTTGACTTCCAACCTGAGGGGATTACACCTGTGTCGTTAATGTGTGTAAAAACCCTGGCTAAAACAGGAAACCACCAATTTAAGAAAGCTTTATATAATTCAGGGAGGATCATATCTTCCCCAGGTGATTTTCCAGATGCCAATAAAGCAATTAAGTCTCTAATTTCAGACTCTGAAATGGGCAACCAAACTGGAAGATCTGATATATCTGGGTGAGAACACTGTGATTGTGAAGTTTCCAGTAAAGGAGAGGTTATACAAGATCCAAAAACCTTGCTAAAGTGTATAAGCCATGTTTTACCTGGAATTTGTGCTTCGAGCCGCTGAGTCGAGTGGCTTAAGTCACATGAGTTGAATTCCCAGAAGCGTACTTCGTTTTTTTCAAGGACTGCTAACTCAAGATCTTTCCATAAGGATTTTGCATGTTCAGTTCTTTTTTGTTTGATTAAAACTTTATATTGAGATCTAAGTTTTAAAAGATGAGGCAGCAATGTCTTGTCGTTACTTCGTCTCACTTGTCTCATAGTTGCGGTTATTTCTTTCCCAAGCACTTCTAACATTTTTTTACATACTTTTTACCAACCATTAGTTACATGGGATAAGGGCTTTATGGGTCTGCTATTAATAAACATGGCAAAGTGGTATGATATTTCACATCCAGAGTAACTGCATTTAAGATCCAGAGTAACTTCATTTAAATTCTAACCTTGAATACATTTAAGACGAAATGTGCTAGACAATGTGCCTATTTGTACCTCTGTCGAGCTATATTTTACTGAAACATGTTTTTCCATGATGTTGACAGAAGGATAACAATAACTGTTGCTGTATACAAACTACTGAAAATAACAAATACTAGGTCAATACAGTAGTCTTGACTATGGAAGTAACCCTGTGCAGCAGAGTGACAAATTGCCCCAAACACACGAGTGTAAAAGCAAAACAACTTTATTCTAGAAACACCTTATTTCCAAACTGTAAACAGGTAAATTCAAGATGTGACTGTAAGATCATTGTTAACAAGGGAAAGCTACATGGATGTACAACAGAAACTCATCTGCACATAAAAATATTAAAAACACTGAAGTGACAAAGCTAATTAATTCAAGTCCAGAATCTTTACTGAAATACCAATGAAGAACTCCTCTGAGAACAAGAGCATTTCCCCCTTGCTTCTACTAAGACCATACTTTGTGGTTTCTCCTCTCACATAGCAGTTTACAGGAAAGAACTGGCATCTTTATATTACTAGCTTTTGAGACTGCCAATAATTAACATTTGTGCCTTTTAAACTATCCCTCCTATTCAGAGTGCAGTAGAAAACACACACACACACACACACATAGATCATCCCTTGTATTTCTCCTTTCTCGTTGGTGAACAGCAATTTAGACAATACTTCTAGAAAACAATGGTTATATGATGGGTCTGAACTAACAAAGGACAAGACATCAAGAGATCAAAAATATACAGAAAGTGCAAAGGACAATTTTAAAAAATGAAGTCAGAAGAAATAGGGAAATGGTAAAGAAAAATAATGTACAGTCTGTTTAGAGGCAGATTATAGTGTGGTCTATGCCAAAGGGTTCCATGAAAATGCCCTTCCTTTCAAAGTTCCAGAGTTTGCTTATTACTAAGTCAATATTAGAAGTCAGTGCCCATTTCTAAGAGTACATAATGGCAAAGAATATGGTTAAAATTACACATCTTGAGCTCAGCTTTCTGACAAAAGGGACGCTCATAACCTTTCCATCATGTGCCAATTTTAACTGGGTTTAATCTGAGGGAAAGCAGCTCCATCCACTGTAATGCTCCACTCGTTGTTTCACTCTAGTAGCAGAAATAGTCCTGAAAAAGCTGCATGTGCATTTATTTTTAATCAAGCATTGTCTGAACAGGTTCTAATTCAGACTAGTGAATGTTACTCATCCCAGTTTCTTCTCCTGGAATATTAAATAGTTATAACACTATTCAAATTTCACTAATGCTTCAGTCTGCTTTGGTGTCCTCCGTTTAATAATTGAAACATCATATGAAGCATTAAGAATGAACATCTCACTGAAAAATAAAAGCAGGCTGCATGTTTTCCTTCAAACTAGAACACAGCATCGAATACAGCTTGTACCGGAAGAATGCCACTAAGTCCCAGAATCCATTTCATTATATTTCTCTCTTGCAATGCATTGGTGATTTTAGCAGATTGTATGTTTCACATGAGCGGCAACTGTGGAGGAGAGATACAAAGTAGTTAAAATTGTTTTGCCAAAGAGCAAAGCATAAAGCAGCCTTCTTTAGGTTGATAAATGGTAATAAGGTTCCCTCAAGTGCTTGTCAATGTGAATTAAGATTATTCTAAACAAACTACTTTATGGCACAAGAAACTGCAAAGAGATTTTGAAATGGATAACCACACTCATCCTCATTTGTTTATCCCTTCAATCCTACAACTATTATGCTCTGTGTGGAATTTTGTATCCCCCTCTTCTAATCATAGAGGCTAGTAGTGCTCATGAATGGAGCCAACCTTTCCTTCATTATTTACAACTTAAGGACTGGTATTACTTACTTCATCGCTAATACTTGCATGACAAAAAATTACTAGTGGAAAGGAAACTGTCAAAGAAGCGTGAAAATTCTGCCTACCCACACTCCTCAGGAGAAAGCATACCTCAGATCTACTGTCGTATCTTCAGTCAACTATGTTTCTCTCCCCTAAAGGAATACGGTCCCACAACTGAAGCAACTGTTCACCAACCTGAGGTTCCAGTTCCTACACCAGAGGTGAAAAAGTCAGAAGTGGTAAAAAACGTTTTTGTGGCTGCTGAAAACAGTATTAACAACAGACTGAGACAATCTGATTGGCAGGGATTGTTTTCCGTATAGTGCAAGAGACATCTCCTCTTTCACTCTAAAATGAAGGTTCTTCCTTAATGTTAATACCTCTGGTAGTGTGATCAATAATAATTTTGAAAAATAGAACTTACATTCAAGAGTGAAGGAATCCAGAAATTTGGTCTTGATCATGTCCTTTTAAACATACAGTCTGTAAAAAGCAACCTACCTGGCCATCTCGGCTTATTTGTACCTTCTTGTTGTCATTCCAAGGGTTGAGCAAGTGATGAGCAAACTGAAAGGGAAGACTCTCTTTTCGGATCCATTCCACCTTAAATACTCCTCCTAAACCAGTAGATCCCCAGTCCTGACTTTTCTCACGTCCTATCTCGGAAGACATTCGAGCAAATCCCTGTAACATTTTTAAAAGACTGAAAATCTACATAAATTAAAGCAAATTTCTACTTTTAATGTCCATTCTAAAGGTGCTTAATATATATCTCAGTGCAAAGCATAATCCCTCACAGCCCATTTCTGTTTTTCAAATGAGAAAACAGAGGCAAAGCAATATACATCATATAATGTGGCTTAGGTCTTTGAAAAACTTCAATTGTTGATGAGACAGGGGAGGAATTTTATGGAGCTTTCAAATTTGCTAAGAAATAATTTTACCAGTGATGATTCTTCTGGTACACAGCTGTTTATCGTATGAGTTCATTTAGATATTATAATCACAACCAGTGCTTTGCCATCTGGAGGGACCATGGTCAATGAAGAAGTCAGTGTACTCCTTGCAAAAATTGGGGGGGGGTTAAGTGGGTCAGAGGCCAGTCTAGCATGGTAATTACTGGAGGGCAGCTACATCTTCAGACTGGTGATGGCATCAGGAAGTTCAGAGAAATTTTAAGCCATATATCTTTTTAAGTCACCTGGAAACAGGGCTGGGCAGACATCGCCTATATTGCACAACAGTGCGTCCATCTGAATAAATGCCAAATTTTGGGAAGTTGTAAACAATAAACTCATAACCTGTTTCAACCCAGACCTGTGTACATTCTTATTCTCTCTTTGTAGGCAAATGTGTAAATCTTTGTAAAGATTTACAAGGGCAATCCTTAGAGCAAAGAGGATTAACAACAGGGAGTTGGGATAAGATCACGACATATTTGAGCTTTAATTCTCTTTTGCTTCAACTGCTTATCCTTTTAATTCTCATCTCAAAAGCCTCCAGCACTTTCACTGACGGTTATCTGCATTTTAGCCTTTCTTGTATCAGCAAGGATAAAATATCTTCAGCTATACAGTCTAAAAGATAATGCAAACTGCCATAAAATCCATGTGATAAAGTCTTTCCAAGACTTTACCACTTCAGAAAGCACACAGACAAACTGTACATCTGAATATGCTCCCATATCTAATTCTCCCTTAAGCCTTCTTCAAAACATCCTAGCTTTGCACATACAGAGAAGTTTTAACATTAGGGTATTTTCAAATAAGGTCACAATCACAGGATGAAGAGCAAGAGGAAAAAAGTAATCATACCCAATTTCTGTAATATGTTCTGCTAACAGTATCTGGATTTTCTGAGCCACCCTGAGCCCTACCCAAAAGGTCAGGAAAGGGCAGGATAAACATCTAATAAATAAATAAAACCTAGCAGACTGAATAACCAACCTTGCCCTACAGTATACAGAATTCTCACCTGAAAGTGTCCTGATCCCTGAACAGAAAATACCAAGTAAACAACACTGCTTTCCCAAAAGGCCCGATTCAGTTTTCGCTCGTTACTGGGAGTTGTAGACCAAATCCCTTTTTGTTGTGAAATCTCAAGGTTTCTTAAATTGCTGCTTTTCATAATGAAGTACCGTACTGGCATGTTTGGCCTTGGAGAAGGAGGCTTGGAACCCTGCAAGGCATATTCTTTTATAAGGGTTGGGTATATGCAAAACATTATATAAGCCACTTGTAAAAAATAATCAAATGAAGCCATAGTATTCTTGTAGAAGGTTGCTCAATAATTAGAAAGGTAATATAGTTGGGATAGCATTCACTGAAAATTTAGAAAGGACAGGATGCTGAAATCAATCAATCAGCTGCACTTTAATAGGCAGCTTGAAAATTTGGTCACAATTGCAACTCAGGCTCAACCTAATATGATTCTATTGTATGATTCCATGCTGTCCTTTCTGCCATTTGGAAGCAGTATTTTTAGCAAGAGAAAAAAATTAATCAGCTGTTAACATTTTGTACTTTACCCTGTCCCCAAGCATCAACCCCTGGTGTACCACCAGGAGCATCAGCAGCCCCATGGTCTTTGCATCGCACTGAGCTCAAGAAACAGGCACAATCAGTTCATTAGCTAGTAGAGGAATTGCAACATCTAAAAAGAGCAGCTTTCCTCAGGACTGCATTGCGAAAGGAGTCAGCAGGTGGGATTCAAGGGTGGGGAAGAGACTGGAAGGGGAAAATAGAAGCTGGTGGGGGGCACCTCTTTGGGGGGGTGTCATCTGAGTTTATGTATTGGCTTTTCTTTTTTAAGGAAGGATGTGACAGACAGCTACATTCTAAAGAGTTCTCCTGGTCATAGAACCCTGTGATTGGCAGGGAATTCAAACAGAATTCTGAGAGTGGCAGTTAGAAAACGGATAGTTAAGAACTGACAGTTGAAGCTAACAGACAGAGCTTGAAAACAGCTAAGTGAGCTGAAAGCTGACTGGGGGAGGATTCTCCTCAGGAGTGAAAAGGAACACATTTTGGGTTTTTAGATCAAGACAAGATTCACAACCTAGGGAAAATAGCTCCAAGGTTTACAGAGTGATTTCCTAACAGTTTAATGGGAAATAGCTCTTGTGAAATGAGTGATCCCAGGCCAGTTTGAGAGAGGAATTGGGGGAGTGTATTAATGTTCCTAACTCCTACAACTGAAGAAATACTGTGAAAAAGAAAGAAGCTTAAGTTTAAGAAAGTGTAGAAGCTTAAATTTAAGAAACAAACCAGTGACTGCCAAGAGAAATCGCTCTCAGTAGAAAATAAAGGTTTAAATAGTTGTATATGAACCACCTCAAAACATTTGGAAGTACTTGAACTCAACCATCTCAAACTTCTTAATTCTGTTATTCTGTTACAATCTACATTCCTGTTACAAAGAACTGCTAACCTGATTTTTAAATTCCACAAAAAGAGACAAATAAAACTATTTTTATTTCAAAAAGACTCTCAAACGCCATATATTTCAAACAATTTTATTATTAAAAATGAGTCTCTACATCATAAGAGGTGTCCTTTTCAAAAATGTATTTTGAGTAAATATGGTATATTTTATGTGGAAGAGCAAAAAATTAGAACAAAATATTGTTCATTAATTTAAACTTCCATGTATGGAGGTATCCCAACAATACAAAATATTTTATTTTTTTCATTTTAGTATGTATTCATCAATTTTACAAGATGTGTAATAGATTGAATAATAAGTACTGTACCTTCCCTGATGATGGAGGAGAAGGACTGGCACAAGGGCTAGGATAGCTGTTACTATCTGTGGATTTCACAGATGACTGATCTGATCTGTCATCAGTGCTACGTTTAGAGTGCAGAACACTTCTTTCTTTGTATTTCAGTGGCTGTTGAAATGCAGGTGATGCAGATTTCATTAGCACTCTACAAAATTGTAAAGGAAAAGGGAAATTATGTTTGTAAAAAACAGGATACTGTTTATTGAACACTTGAACACAAAGTTTCTAAATTCTCTAACCATGCATATTTTCTTTGCTATAAATAATAATTAAAAATAAAATAAAAATAATTCCACAATGAAAGTGGAAAAGGTCAAATAAGTATAGAAGAATATTTTAATGTGAGCAAAGTAATGGTGAGCCAAGTAAAACTGGGCTAGCTAGCTGCTAGGCAAATTATTTATTCTCACAGAATGCACAGCAGCTGGTTGCCAGTTAGCACAGTGATTATAATCAAGCAAATAAGTGTGTGTGCACATGTGTGTTTGATGCGCATAATGGTATTCAGTGGTACCAAAGCATGTGTTTTCAGGCAGCCCACTAGTTTTTTTGCCTTTGAGGAAGAGATTTTAACTGTCTGAGAAAAGGTAGCTCTGTCGACAAGAGCCAGTGTGGTGTAGTCATTACAAGAGGCGGGACTCTAATCTGGAGAACCAGGTTTGATTCCCCAGTCCACCACATGAAGCCTGCTGGGTGACCTTGGGCCAGTCACTGTTCTCTCAGAACTCTCTCAGCCCTTGCGGAGGCAGGCAATGGCAAACTCCCTCCGAATGTCTCTTGCCTTAAAAACCCTATGGGGTTTTGGCATTAGCTGTGAGTTGACGGCAAACACACCGCTGTGCTGACTAGCAGTACTTGCACTAGCTTTATTTTTACATTTCCCTAATGAGCCATTTATTCTAACTTTTGTCAAACTGTCCTCCAGTCTTCTAGAAATTGTGCTTTTTTAAAATTTGAACATACTTCAAAAGATAAATTGCAGGGAAACTACCTGTTTTTTGTTTGTTTGTTTGTTTGTTTTGTCAGGAGCCCCGTGGCTCAGAGTGTTAAGCTGCAGTACTGCAGTCAAAAGCTCTGCTCACAACCTGAGTTCGATCCTGACGGAAGTTGGTTTCAGGTAGCCGGCTCAAGGTTGACTCAGCCTTCCATCCTTCCGAGGTCGGTCAAATGAGGACCCAGCTTGCTGGGGGTAAAGGGAAGACGACTGGGGAAGGCACTGGCAAACCACCCAGCAAACAAAGTCTGCCTTGGAAATGTCAGGATGTGACATCACCCCATGGGTCAGGAATGACCCAGTGCTTGCACAGGGGACCTTTACCTTTTACCTTTACCTGTTTTGTCATAGTGTTGGTTACAATCTCTCATGGCACACTTGAATTACCAGTCATTAATGTACTGGGAAATTTAGAATTTATTTCAAAATTATTAGAACTTTTGGTTGAATGTGTTCTAGCAATATTACATACCTTTCAAACAGTATTGCAATTATGCAAGTTTTAAAGGCAAAATATCTGTGCTTCTGACCTATCATGGCCTTTCTTGTTTAGTTCTAAGGATGAGTATGCCATGTTAATGTGTGAGATACAGAGACAGACACACACACACACACACACAGAGAGAGAGAGAGAGAGAGGCAACGAGACACAACGAGAGACAGAGAGAGATAGACAGAGAGACAGAGACAGAGAGAGAGAGACAGAGAGAGAGAGAGAGAGAGAGACAGAGAGAGAGAGAGAGAGAGATCTGTTAGCAGGGCCTTTCCATAGTTGTCCCCAGTACTGAGGAACATCCTACCTTAGAAAAAGTGTTTGAGTCCATCACTTGCCTCTTTCTAGAAACTAACAAAAGTATTATTGTTCCACCAAGCTTTTAAAAGAAAGGACTTTGTTTAATGAAACTCTGAAATCCAAGATTGGAGTTTATTGTTTGGTCTGTCTTTTGATTTTCTTAACTGATTGTAACTTGTATCTCTTTACACTTTGAGAACTGGATGTTGAAAAGTAGTGTATAAGTAGACAAAAATAAAAGGAATCCCTATATACATACACATAGGTGACAGAAACCTAAAAGTCTACATTTTTCCACATAGTGTCTCAAGCTTGTACGCCTGTCTGGACACTTTGTCTTCTAAACTGTCTCAGAGGGAAACAAAGAGAAAAATTAGGTTCAATGCAAGTAAAAGTAAAGTAATGTATATTAGGGACATCAGGACGGGCACTAGAATGTTTTGGATTCAAAATTTAGAAAATCCAGAATTTCCAAATACACGGAATTCCATAGGAATACCCATTTTCCACTTTAAAACACAAACACACACACACACAAAAAGCAAATCACTATTTCTCTCAGCCCTCTGATTCTTTTCCAGTTTTTTATGCCAACCTCAAAGTGTTGAGAAGATGTACCGAGTACATACAGCAACAGCCACTATTGCCAGGCAGCAGAGTCAGGCATTAGGAGATGACTGCAATCTGGGCATGAATCCTAAGCAGTGCAAATGGAGCAAAGGACAGCACTGGGCATAGCACAATGGAGCAAAGGACAGCTGGAGCTGGAGGGTGGGCAAATGCCCTAGGCAGCACTTGCAGACAGACTGGAGCAGCACACAGACAGACACATACACAGCAGTGGGTGGGCTGGGAACTTCCTAGTAGCACTAGTCACAGCACAGTTGAGTGAGTGAGTGAGCACAGTCCTGAACAGAAGCTGGAAGAAATGAACAGACAGCTGGAGGAGGCAACAGACTTAAGTATAGCAGGTCCTGAACTGTGGACCAGAGTGTGCCATTCTCTCTTATTTACAGAGCACCACAGGGAGGCCCAGCAATGTTCCTGCACCAATTTTTCAGTTGGAAATAACCAATGTGAAAATACCTTTTGGTGTCTCTGTGCCTGTTTTAGGATTTTGTAAGTGCAGATAGACATAGGTCACTGGCTTTGCTCTCACGCCATTCCCCCCTCCTTTGGGAAAACCTTGGCAACCTCAACCAGGGGCCACTAAGCTATCTGTCACTGTCACTCTCAATGCCAGGCTGACTGGAGAATGTTTCCTTTTCCTTTCTCATGAAGCCAGGCCACACTGCTTGAAGGTTTCACTTTCCTCCTATTGCAAACAGCCTAGCCTGCTTTCTACAGAGTTAATAGGACTCTGAATATTAAGAATTATTTCAAATATTTAGATTGATAAAATTCAAATTCAGAATTATTCATAACTATTTTGAATGCAGCATTATCTTTTGCTTCTGATTCCCAACACATACACACACACACAATGATGGAGTCTGAACTGGATATGACTGGTTAGAAAAGAGAGCGGTTGTGACCTTCCAGTCTTACTGACGCCTTTCAGTCTTACTGCATGGGCAATCTAAGCTATTCTCCAGAGGCTGTTCACCATTCCGAAACAGGAATAAGCTTTGCATGAGAAGGAAGCTGTGGCAGGAGGGTACGGAGGAGACAGCAGGCCAGTTGGCGACTTCATTGGTCTTATTGCTACTGAAGCTATTTGGAGAAAAAGCCACCAGTGCCTTCTAGATACTGTAAACCTCTTAAAAGATAGTAACCTGCTCATTGTATAAATCCTGCTGGAAACATGTGTATGCATTCTCTGCATTCTTTGTGCAGAGAATGAGCTCTCTACAGGATAACTGTAGTTTTGCACACTACAATTAAACATGACACTATACTGACCTTTCAGGATTAAAAGTGTCATCTGCAAAGTCTGCTTCGGCTGAGCTTTTTCTGCTAGTGTTTGATCTCCATGAAGATACTATAGGAAGTTCTTCAGATGACATTGGTCTTGGTCTCTGCCCAATTCCTGATGGTTGCTGTAAACCTGCAGACTGTTCTTCAGTACTTAAGACTGCAATGATGGCTCGTATAGTTGCCTCGTCAACTTGAGACCAGGGCTTTGAAGGAGCTCTCATGCGCCGTAAAAATAAACTATGCCATTTTTGTCTCAGTTGCAAGAGTAAACTAGCAGCCTGTAATGAATGCAGTTTTTACTTTAAATATTCACTGTAGTTAAAAGCGTATATAACTTCAACATTTCTATGACCAGTCTGTACAAGAAAACATAAGATCAGTGACATGGTTTTGAAAATGCACCCTACCTTCTTACATTTGTCATCCTTTCCCCCTAAATATTTCTACGAAAATGCATTGACATTAATATATAATTGTCCTTTTTAATATATGAACACTTGAAGGTGCTACAAAGATTTCCCCACATGGGGCTGTTGTTGCCAAAGAAATAAAGGAAGTGTAATGAAGCAACTAGAAGCAAAGTGGACCAGGACTGCTTTTCTGAAGCACCATGCATATGGCTGTAAAAATAAATAAGTGCTTTTAATAATAAAATTATTAATAAAAGTATTATGGGAGAGGGAGAATAAGTTTTTCTCCCTCTCCCATAATACTAGAACACGGGGTCATCTGCTAAAGCTGGAGGGTGAGAGATTCAAAACAGATAAAAGGAAGTATTTTTTCACACAACGCATAGTTAAATTGTGGAACTCCCTGCCCCAGGATGTGGTGATGGCTGCCAGCTTGGAGGGCTTTAAGAGGGGAGTGGACATATTCATGGAGGAGAGGGGTATTCATGGCTGTTCGTTAGAATGGATACTAGTCATGATGCATACCTATTCTCTCTAGTATCAGAGGAGCATGCATATTATTTTGGGTGTGGTGGAATACAGGCAGGATGGTGCTGCTGCACTCGTCTTGTTAGTGGCTTCCTAGAGGCACCTGGTTGGCCACTGTGTGAGCAGACTGCTGGACTTGATGGGCCTTGGTCTGATCCAACAGGGCCTTTTTATGTTCTTATGATTTGAATTCTTACTATTTTATTACTGATTATAACTTTTCAATAATGAATAATCCAACCATTATTGTTCACTCTGGTTTCAAAGACTTAATCCTAAACAGAGTTACACTTTCTATGCCTATTGACTTGAATGGACTTAAAACAGTTTAACTCTGCTTAGGAATACACTAATTTCTAATATTATTAAAAAGAGAAAACTTTACCCACATTTTGTATACTATACATAGTTTTACAAGCCTCTATCATGTCCCTCCTTAGTCATCTTTTTTTCTAAGCCAAAAACTGCATAAACACTTCAGTTTTTCTGCAACGGGAAAATGCTCCAACATCTTGATTACGCTGATTGCCCTTTCCTGCACTATTTACAGCTCTATGATAGCCATTTTTGAGATAGAATTCTAAATGCGGCACACCACAAATTTAAGCAAAAACACTGCAGTGTTTAGTTCTGCCAGTGTAGATGGAGGGAGTTGGGTGATAGAGAAGTGTCTATTTTCTTTAGTAGTCAAATGTATAATGTTGAACTACCGTTGTCTTTATTACAAAGTGATGAAGCACTGACCTCAGGATCCAGTTTGAAATTGAGCCATTCGTCCAGCTTCAGTGAAGCCAAGTTAGCCGTTGTTCTGTCTTCCATCTCACTGTCACTGCTGTCATTGAGGACGCCGTCCACTATATTGGGGGGGGGGGAACCAAACAGATTCTACACATTAGTATTTTTAAACACGGCCCTCCCAATGATTTTCATTTTAAATTTGTATTCCTATAAAAATAAGCGATCTCCAATTAAAGCGCAACTTGAATTCCTACTTCCAGATCGGAGCATGCCTGCTTTGTTCTTATGGAACTTGTAAATAACCCAAGTCATTAAAACTTTGATATAACCATGTTATTTACCTAACAGGTTTAGCCAGATATCAGTAGGATTATGAAGTGACAATAATCACATCTATACAATTTTGTGTCAAAGTTTCCTACATTTTCAAAGTATTAGTAGGTGCAAGCTACTCTGAAATAAAAAAGAAACCTGCCTCAACGAAGAGGTTTTATGATCCCAGACTGCTAGAGCTTTACATAATACCCAGTTAATACGCAGATGCTATGCAGCACAATCCAAGCATAATTTCGGATTAAGATGCAACATACCAGCAGTGTCATAGGGAGGTTTTTAGCTGACAGCTGAATCCTTGATTCACTTGCTGAATCCTGGGAAGAGTACCTGAAGATTTTCATTCTTCCCCAGCTTTTCTCCAATATCTTATCAATTATGACACTGCTGGTTTGCTAGATCTTAATGACCTAAAAAGAAAGGAGTACAATGAAATCGTATCAGAGAAGTCTGGAAATAAAAGTTCCAATTAGGTGTCATTTTGACATCTCAATACAGCCCTCAAAGTCGAAGGGCTCAACTCTAACTTAAAAGTTTAAGTTTATGATTCATGACTGACATAAGAAATAAATCTGGAATATGCATAGTAGTGACTATGTTTTATAGTAGTATATTTTTCCTACCAGAAAAGCACTACTAGTCAGTCATGTGGCATGACATTTGGCTGAAGTATATGCACTGGGATGCTGCAGGATATCATGGTTTCTAAGCATCTGTACAACAGCCAAATGTATTTTTAAAAATTCTTTTTATTCATATTTAGAACAGAAAAAAATGGGGTAAACGTACACAATACATACAGTAGTTGATAACATAGGGGAAGGGAAGGTCCAACCTGTCATTCAAATAGTCTTTGTATTTAAACAATGCAAATTCAAGATATTCACGCCTAGATATAATGTTGTTTAATTCTATCCCTGATCTTTTGCAGGCTTGTGCTTATTTTTATTTAGTCTTTTCCATAAATTCCTCTAATTCCAACATTTAAGAAGTCTTCTGGAAATTTTGTGCAGTTTTGCCTGGTACTTATTTGCTTCTTGCGATCAAAGGAATGAGACCGAATTGTTGGCATTGTAACGCAAAAGAGGGGTGGTTCTCACATTTGTGGTGGGAGTGCCCAAGGGTAATAGAATTTTGGAACAAAATACTTAATAAAATTAGAGAATTGTTTAAGATTAGACTTCAAGTAACTGTAGACCTGATGTTTATGGGAATAATGGGGTGTGAGAAGGTAGAAAAGAGTGAACAAGAGATGTTTAAAGCGATGATATTAGCGGCTCACGCAGTTATAGCTTTTGGATGGAAAGATAAAACAAAGTGGACTACGGACAGGTGGAATAATTATGTGTTCGAATATGTGCAAACAGATGAATTGGGATACTTAAAACAACAGACGATGGGAGAAACAGAAGAAATGGAACTGAAGACTAAGTGGAACCCATACATTAATTGGGTGAAAAGAGGAGAAGCCAACGAAGAGACTTTAGTAAAACTAAAAAGGCTATGCTCATTCCTGAAAATATGAAAATATGATATTATGGATTGGTCCGTGGGGGGAGGGAAAGGGGGGGGAGGGGAAAATTTGTATTGGAAGAAGGAAAGTGTAAAGTGTAATTATAAAGGTATGGAGATGTAAAATGACCTCCAATGCAATAAAATATATATATATATATATATATATATAAAAACTTATGTGCTTCTTGCCTTAAATTTTTTTATGAGTTGTCTAGGTTAACACGTGTATTGTGAGTCAAAAACTATTCACTCTTATTTTTGAGGGAGATTGCTGACATTTAAAGTACTCTTTCTGCCTCTTTTTTTTTCTTAGAATGTTATTTTAATAAACTTGTAACAGGGCTTCCATTTTGTTTGATAATATTCTTGTGTTTTGTCTGCCAGTCTTAATTTTGCCATTGTTATGTAATCCAGTAACTTTTTCAGCCAATTTTGAACGTCTTGTATGGTCTCTGTCTTCCAGGTGGTGGCTATAGTTGTTCTTGGCGTTGTTGTTAAGTATCTGATTACACTTTTTACTTTTCTATACACTAATGCTTTCCATATAAGAAAAATGTTATGCATGAAGCAAATTTCAAGTATCAAGGTACTGAAGAGAACGGGACTTGGCTCCTTAACAGATTTAATAAGAAAGAAGCAGAAGGGCAAGAGCCACACATTTTTCACTTTACATCCACATAACTGTTCCATTTAAACAAAAATCATGTAGGGCTCTATCCTTGAAAGAACCAATATGTAATGCATGAAACTAATCTAAAAACAAATACAATAACCTCTAAGATGTGTTGATATTACCCAACTATCTTGAAACAGCCAGGTTATGCACCAACACAGAAAGGAACCTGAACCTTTCTAAAGTCTTGGAGAAAGGCCGTAGCTCAGTGGTAAAGCATCTGCTTGGCACGCAGAAAGTCCCAGGTTCAATCCCCAGCATCTCCAGTTAAAGGGACTAGGCAAGTAGGTGATGTGAAAGACCTCAGCCTGAGACCCTGGAGAGCCGCTGCCAGTCTGAGTAGACAACACTGACTTTGATGGACTGACTTTGATGGACTGATTCACTGTAAGACAGCTTCAAGTGTTCAACCTTTCTTACTCCCACTATAACTCTAATGGATGGTAAGAAAAAGATCATGAGCTCTGCTCTACATGGAAGGTAGGGACAACTGGAAGGGGATCGAGTAGCTTAATTATAACATCAAGGCCTGCCTACTGAAGCAAGTGGTAAGGGTGACCCATGTAAATGGGATCTTCCCTCACCAACAGAGAACCAGACATGTCTTACCTCTGAAGGATGAAGGCTCCTGTAAAGCATTACTCGGCAGCCTAGCTGATCCGCAGAAGAGGGCAACAGTGATAGGAGTCACAGCTGAACAGCACCTGATGTTGGCTATTCTGTGGGCTCTGGTCATCTCATCATATATAAGCCAGTCTGTGGGGAGTGCCTGGATAGCTGCCACTTGACCGTTTGCTGGAGGAATCTGTTGGTGTTAACAAATAAAGGAAGTTTTAAAACAGATTTTCTTTTTTCTTTTTTAGGTCAATAAAAAGGGACCATTAGAAAGCAGTACCTAAAACAACACTCCCAATTATCTAAAAGAAGTGGGCTGGTACCACTCGATTCTACCAGCATTGCTGAAGTTACAGACCTGACCAGTGCCTGGAAGGGGGACCAACAGCACTCCATCTAAGTGTCTCATGCACCAACAAACTTCCGACTTGTTTAGTCATGAGGGCTTAAGGATTTTGTTGTTGTTAGGACTTCCAAACTTGTATCTCAAGGCTCTCTTCAAACAATCTATTAAAAACAAATGCCTTTTCCATTTTCTAATCATTCTTTCTCCACGCTTTGTACTGTTAATTAAGAGATCATTACCATCAAATAAATTCCTCATCTGATTTAGAAAGCTCCATGCTCCCTGCCTTGAGGTTATCCATGAAAACAAAGACTCAGTTTAAATCCAAATGCAAAAATCAGTACGGAACAGCTATCACAATCTCCGTCTCATGACAACAGATTCGGCACACCCACACTCACAAGTCATACTGTGGAGATCTGTATAGAGAGACTGGTCACTAGTCCAGACAAATCTGGCAGAAGGTTCAGACCGCATACAAAAATATTAAGAAAAAGTCTATATAACACCGATATCAGAGTTAAACCAGAAAATACTGTTTTTGTTAACTCCAAAGTTTAGCAGAGGAATTTAGCACAGCTGCTGAGTGTACTATACAAGCATTTTTCTCTCCATGATGGACTGCGTATTTTAAGAATGACACCTGGCTTCTGATTGCACTAAATACATGCTTGAATAAGCAAAGCATTTAAAGCCATCAAGACTGGGCACCAAATAACAGAGAAGCCTTTATTCCTGCTCCACAAGCCTGTATAATGATTAACTCTTACACAATTTTACCTTTTTATACTGAGGCTGGCTCAGAACAGAGGTAGGATGAAAACGGACTCTTTTTTCTTTCGGTCCCGTCAAGACAACATTCTCTCTGTCGACGTGAACTATATTTGGATACATTCCGGCCACTAAGGCCCCTTTCACCACAGCCCAGTTCTCTGAATTTGTGTTGACATCTCTTATATCGCCTCCCCCTCTGGCTCTGACAAAACCTAGAAGATAAACAAGGAACAGGATAGAAATTAAATTGCCCTTACTTGCAAGTCCCATGGAACCACTCCATAGCATTCCACAGGGGCATGCCATCTAAAAAGGTGGTGTAAGTGCAAGTAAGAGCAAAGGGGGCATTCCTGGCCTGAAAGGGGGTTAGGAAGCCGCCTAAAGGCAGCTGCTCAGGGAATGACCCCTGGGATGACGGTGGAAAGCCAAGCTGCCGTCCCAGGGCCGCACTGCTGCGACAGTGCAGAGGCCAGCGTCCGCACCACAATGCTGGCGTTTGTGCTGGTCATGGTGGTGTTAGTAGCCTGGGCGCTAGCCCTTGCGCACCTCCAAACCACTTTCACCCGCGCTGCTCAGGAATGGGCTGTTAGGAACCTAGCATTGCCCTTCAATATGAATGCAAGACATTGGAGGCTTGCATTCAAGTTCAGGGGCTTATGACACTATTTTTACATGCTGTTTACATTGATCAGGAAAAAGAAAAAAGAGCTTTTTAAAGTTCCTCCAGCAGCCCCCTTTGAGTGACAAAAAGATGATGTGCAGGAGAGTCCACTGAACCCCCGCCACATGTCACAAGGTCCAAAAGACTGCGGTGAGGAGCAGGCCAAACCACCCCTACCTACCTCTTCCACCACTGGAGAGTCATATGCCAATGGAAGAGTTCCCATCCATAGGTGCAGCCCCCACAGCACTCTCCCCACAAGGATCTGCTAAATCCCAGCATCAGCTCTTTGGGATTCAAAGGCCCCGACTGGAGGAAGTTGAGGAAGATCCACATCCTGTCCTCATCGTTTGTAGGATCCATTCTGACAGCTCTTGGCCCTTTCTGACAGTATAAGTTATCTCGGTAGAATTTTAACTACATTTTCCCCATGATCATCAACTAGTAAATAAAAATATCAGCTCTACTATAAACCCAGACACTGCCCAAATGTACTGACACAGAACCATCTTTGTGTTCATGTCAGGACAACAGAGCATTAAGTAACTGCAGAGTGATATGGTGAGTGTAAACTCAAGTATTCATAGCTGGGATGAGGTCACAATCCACAACACCTGAATACATGAAAATCAAGACAGTGAAATCCAAAAGGATCTGTTTTGCCTACTCTACAGGTTCATAATGGTTACCTGAAGCTCTGAGCTGTCCAAGCAACTGTGTTCTCATTCCTATGATAATCTCCATTGTTGCCTGAGAAAGGAAGTTCTTCTCACAAAAAGCTCTTTCCCAGCCATCACTTCGTGCTTTCTGCCACGCCTGCAGGATAAGTTAGTTTAAACGGCATTTGAGTGTACTTCCATAGGCAGGCAGTCTGCCTCCAGTGGCCCTTTTAAAATACAGTATATTACATCAAACATGTCCTGAAAGCTAATTCAGGCAGAGCTTTCTATGATAACTCAAATTATGCTCCCAGCCAACAGAGCCTCTCAACCGTACTGTGTGTGTAAAGTCCCTTCAAGTCGCAGCCGACTTATGGGGGTTTTCATGGCAGGAGACTAACAGAGGTGGTTTGCCAGTGCCTTCCTCTGCATAGCAATCCTGGTATTCCTTGGTGGTCTCCCATCCAAATACTAACCAGGGCCGACCCTGATTAGCTTCTGAGATCTGACGAGATCAGACTAGCCTGGACTATCCAGGTCAGGGCCTCAACTGTACTGCTTAGGGTCAAACTCAATGCAGCTGGAGCTAGTGAATTGGTATTATGTGGGGTCCCATTAACAATTCCAACACAGGAACAAATTCCTCCTGTCCCCAATGAGACAGGACATCTCTTTGCTTCTCATTTGATTGCCAGAGGTTGCAGAAGTTTGTTTTTAGAGCTTCTCCACATTGCTCACCACTTCTTTTGCTGAGACTCAAGTATACCTCATAGCAAGAAAGAAAAGCTCCTGGAAAACCATGCTGTCTTGGAATACACACACCCCTCACACACACACAAACAGACCACTGGACAAACTGGGAGTCCAAGAAAAGGTTGTCACTATGGAACAAAGTTTTCCCCTTCTTGAGTATAATGCTAGAATTATTTACTTTGGCACTTGCTCATATGGGACAGAACACTGCTTTCCCAGGGGTGGGAAAGCCTACAACTTTGTCTATAGCTGGCAGCATCGGGAAGGAGGATAGAAGAAGAAGAGGAAGAGTTAATTTTTATATGCCAACTTTCTCAACCACTTAAGGAAGATTCAAACTAGCTAACAATCACCTTCCCTTCCCCTCCCCACAACAGACACCCTGTGAGGTAGGTGGAACTGAGACAGCTCTAAGAGAGCTGCGACTAGCCCAAGGTCACCCAGCTGGCTTCATGTGTAGGAGTGGGGAAACCAACCCAGTTCACCAGATTAGCGTCCGCCGCTCATATGGAGGAGTGGGAAATCAAACCCGGCTCTCCAGATTAGAGTCCACCGCTCCAAATCACCACTTTTAACCACTACATCACACTGGCTCTCAGAAGCAATATGGATAAGTTGTAGTTATTTCCAATGCTGCACTAGTAAGCTGTTAAAGATGAGTTAGTTTAGCTAAGTTGATTCAGCTCAGAGACATTTGAGTCATAAATGCTAATTTAGTTAACTAGCATTACCTGGAAAGCACGGAGAAGGGCCATATGGTCACTAAACGTTCCTGCGGTAAATCGCTTTCTGCACAACATAGCTGCACGTTTTTGAGAGGCCTGTGTGGGTAGCACAAAAGGATCACGATATGCAAGAGTACAGGCAATTGTCAGAATAGGATCCAGGCACTTCAGAACAACAGCGCACAACACCATTTTACCAAGATGAGGCTCTACTGGTAAGTCAGCCAGATGATAGCCAAGTTCAGTCAGATCTTCCCATGTATCCATAGCATCTATTGTCTGTTAAGAGAGAGGGGGGTTAGCATAGAATGAGAAGCACAATATAGAGGAATTTATTATCTTAGCTCCAAATTTGAATTAGCTCAGTTGAATTAGCTGAGCCAGCATGCAAGGCCTGCTGCTAATCAGGAGAGGGCCTAAATAGGCAGGTGTGCCTGCATCATGCTCCCGCCCCCTCTCTGAGCAGCAGTCCACCCCCTCTGCTGCAGCAACAGGCTGCAGGTCAAGGAGGGGTGGATCAACCAAGCAAGCACATGGAAGGCAGAAGCAGACAGGAGAAACTTCTCAGGCTGCTAGGCTCCATTTCCTCTCGGAGATGGCCCTGCGGCCGCAATGGCAGCCATCATTAAGATTAGGTTGTGCTATTTCTCTTCTACCCTGATTTCATCCATGTATATCTCATGAACTCAAAAACACTTGTATTCTCATTTGGGATGACAGTTTCTATGACGACATCAGAAACAGCCACTTTTAGTTAGAGGTTTGCAAGAGCAGGAAGCCAGTCCTTCTAGAGGCAAAATATTACACACTGGAGTGCTTACAGTGATTCCTACAAAGTCAGGAATGAAACATTTTTGCTGAAATATCATATTTCAGACTCTAAGAGGCATGATGAAAGCTAAAAATCCAAGCTAGGTTTATTTCACTTACTCACCTTAAGTATCTGGACAGCATTCCTCACTATCAAAGCAGGTGGTGGTTCTGGAGCTTTCATTAAAAAGTCAGCAATTGGACAGTTGATGGGAGCTAGCAATTTTGTATGCAAACAAAGCTCCTAGGAATTAAAGACACCGTTTTTAGAAAGCCAGAGAGTACTTTATCTAGAACATTTAGATATTTATTACGGGGATCCACCAGAAGAACCACTTTCTGTTCCATCATGTAACCCAGAAATAGTTCCGTGTCTTCTAAAAACAACACTGACAATGAGTGACTTACAGCCTTATGCAAACTTAACACACTCATTTGGGAATCAGTAACCTAAAATACACTTCAGATCAATAATTAAAGAATTTAAAAGACACCACTGTGTTATTAAGGTCTGTACGTGGCATAAGCAGATCTGTGTACTAATCCTACACATTACTTAGAAGTAAATTTCTCCAAATTCAACAGGTGTTACTCCCAAGCATACAAACACAGCTGATAATTTTAGCATTCATTTTCACAGTATTTATGGGGTTAATACTTTTGTGCCTTTATTTTTTCTGCCTTGTACAATAAAAGGATTCGTTTCCCTTTCTCAATAACAGATAAAGGTTTATGCATGTGTCCTGTCTCTGTCTGGTTTGCTGGTTAGTTCAAAAGAATAAAACCCACTCCCTAATATTTTGTGTTATCTGCATTAAAGATTGTAAATCTCCTTTAATATGATGAACCTGAGAGAATTCAGTGGCTAATCAGTTTCTTCACAGGCACTGCCTTGAAAACTGTCTAGTGCAGTCTTTAATAGGGTGTGAGGGAAAATCTCCTGCTACAGTTGGACTAGATAACCCTATGGATGTACTCCAACTTCAGAGTTCTATGATTCTAACTCACCTCAGCAGCATCTTCATGCAAATAAAACTATCAGAGAACCAGCATGTTGTAAGGGTCAGAGTGGTGGACTAGGACCTGGGAGAACCAGGTTCAAATACTCATTCTGCCATGAAAACTGATGGATGACCTTGCATCAGTCACTTTCTCTCAGCCTAAATTACCTCACAGAGTTGATATGAGGATAAAATGGAGGAAGGGAGGACCACGTACACTACCCTGAGTTCTTCAGAAAGGTGATATAAAAGTATACTAAATAAACACTTGAATAACCCAATTACACTATATAAAGCCACTTATTACTGGCTAGTTACTTTGGAAATTTTGTTTTATTTGCTTAGATCCTAAGATTACTTTGGTGGCAGCAAAATTTGTTTCAGTCCTTTTATCCCTTAAGTAAAAAATAAAAATTAACAGGAATTTTCTGCTCAAGATTTGTAAATCGATGAGCTTCCAAGGGAATAAAAGAAAAGGAATACCCCTATTCACTATATTCAGCCGAAGAACAAAATACTGAGCCATTGTGTAAAGGGTGAAAACCTGTTGGTAGGTGTCACTGATATTACCTAAAATAGTAGCATAGTTTACATTGTATTATGAAACCATGAACAGATTAGTGAAAGATCACTCACCTGTAGAGGCATTCTTAGAAGTTCTGGAGTCTGGAATTCAAGCATGTTCTGGAATCGGAGTCTACTGAAAAGCCGGAAACAAATTCCAGGCCGACAACGTCCTGCCCTTGTTAACAGAAATTATTATTTTAGGTGAAACAAACATAGAGGACATATAGAAAGTAAATGATCAAAGATGATTTCTGAGATATCTTCAAAGTAGATAATGTTCCACAGAGAAACAAATATTTTTTCAATAAAAAGAGGTTTGTTTTTTTTAAAAAATGATCAAAAAAATGGTATGGTGTTGATAAAGACAATAGAAATTGTAAACTTATAGCTGGTGATATGAAGTAGAACTAACTTAAACTACCAAGGAAAGATTACATTTTCTCCAGAATGGCCTAAAAGGATTCTTATCAAAGAAGAAACATGCAAATCACTTTTATTAAAACCAGTTTCAAGTGAAAACAATTTTTACTACGTTAGTAATACTCAGAAATGTTATTTGGAAGGGAAATAACTTTTCTACACTCAAATTACAGACAAGCAAGTATAGCTTGTAGTTTCATGTCAGGAAACAAATTAATAGTACATGCATTACCTGCCCTTCCTCTGGATGGCACTAGCTTTAGAAATCCATACCATCTTTAGCATAGTTACACAGTTCAATGCATCAAAGGATTTCTAAGACAGAAGAAAATGGTAGTATCAGAAAAGTTAGAATTAAAAAGAGAGCATGAACACTTATATCATCAAAATATATAAAAGTACAAAAATTGCATTATGAAGTGACGGTAACAAATTTTATTTTACAAGATATACTTTAAACCCTTTTAACAGTAACATATTTTGCTTACATTACAGCATGTTATATCCCTCTACAATGCAATATTTAGTTTAAAACACAATTTTGAGTTAACATACCTCTTTCATCTTTCCAGAATCAATGACAAAGACAACATCATTAACTGTGATGCTAGTTTCGGCAATATTAGTAGAAAGAATCTGCAACAACAACAACACACTACATTGTAGTAATACTACACATGAAAAATGCAGGTTTCATGGGAACAGACGAAAAATTATTTGATACTTGCTATTTTGCGGATGCCTGGGGGTGAAGTCTTCAGCACCTTCTTTTGATCTGATGTTTGCATATTTGAATGCAACATAAAAACCTGGAACCTGGTGTCAAAAAGGAGTACAAATAAAGTGAAATGTGGTTTTCTGGTATTATTATATCGTGTTTGTTTGTTTATTGCAGATAGCCAAAGGCCACTGCAATCTTAATGAAGAACAGAAAATTTTAAAAATACAAACACCATACAAAATTTAAAAACACAAGAACCCAACAAAGTCCAAAAACATAAAACATTTATAGTAAGAAAACAATAAAGTTCAAGTTTCCTTCCCATAAAACAAATTAAACTACAGTGAGTTTTACCTATTTACTGCCTGGTCAGACACAGCTATGACCTAAATTTTCTTAAATGCCCATGCATAAAGAGAAACCATACAAGCTATTGGGGGGGAATAGTATTAAAAACTAAATTATTTTATCTGGTTCTGAACTCCAGTTTTAAGGGGTTAAGACAACCAAAAGAAATGTATATCTAGGATCTGATAAATTGGGCTACACAAAACATGTGGGAGATCCTCCAGTTCGAGAGTTCCACTGATACATAAATGCTGATGCAGAGGTATTTGGGTATATTGACAAATTAGCCTGGATGTTAGCATAGTCTGAAAATGAATAGATGTAAAGACAAATCTAAATTTATAAAATGCAATGCTGGACAAATAGGAAGCTCTATCATTGTCCCTTTTAAACAGCTTAAACTATTAAAGAAATGGAACCAGATATCATTTCTCTATCTAACATGGCATCTTGACTAAATATCCTGTATAGATGTTTAGTGCCAGCCTAAACACACACACACACAAACCCACTGAAGATCTAGCAGAATAGAATAGTACCAAAGGATTCTGTTAGAATCTAAAGCCCAACAGTTAGAAATAACATTTTGTAAAACTAAAATCAACTAAAATTTTAAAAATGGCACAGACTTTTACCTATGTGGATTATCAGCAAACCTCTTGTCATCAAATAGTATACGATCCCTCAAGCCAACGATCTCATCATACCCAGGAAGGAAAATTAAGACTGCTCCTTTAAGAAAAAATTCTGAAGTTAAGGGAATTACATAGAATATCTGCACTGATTATGGGCCAATTCAAACTAAGCCCTGACTGGTGAGTTCGTTCTCCATATAGCATGACGGTTTGTACTTTCAAAGTTTGGTGAGCCTTTCTTCAACCTACACAGAGATTTTGTCAAGCGAAGCAAGACTTGCATGCCTACATTCATATGCATATCCACTGTAAGAGACAGGAGGTGGCTCAAGCGAGTGGAACATACAAACCAAATGTCATCATAACAGCAGCCTTGCTGAATAGACTAGAAAGTACATCTAATCTAGTATTAAATAGTAGGACGCCAAATAGTTTTATGACACTTGTAAAGAGGTCACGCAGGCCTTGCTTCACACTGGACATTCTGTGCAGTGGAGCCTGTGCACCAGTATGTTGAGCAGGGGTAGGCAACCTTTTTTGGCCAAAAAAATCCTCAACATCGATCCGTGAAGATACTGGTATGCTGACAGAGGGGGGTAAAGACAAGGGCTGTACTTGTCGGGACACCTGGGAACAAGCTGAGCCTCAGTGGTGCTGCCCTCTCCTCAATCCTTCAGGCAGAGAACCAGCCTGGCATGCTGAACAAAATAGGCTGGGGTGCCTCTGTTCAGTGTACATACCGGGGGATGCCTACCCCAGGTGGAGGGTGAACAGGTCTCTGGCCCTAAAACTTAGTTTCATAATAGTTTTATTAAATAGAAAATAAAATTCCATTTGTCTTACCTGAATCACAGCTATGACAGATATTATACAGGAGGTGCATAATGAGGTCAAGATCCACCTTCTCATCATCAAAACTGTGGTGATAAGCCTTCAAGAGTTCTCTGTCTTCTGCACTAAGTTCTCCAGCATTCGCATGGACCAAGGAACTTTCATCTAGATTACCAAACTCTAGTGAAGCACTGAAATATATTCAAATAGTACAAATAAAAACACAACAGTTAAGGAAACAGGTGTCAATCAACTAATACACAAGTAACCAATTCAAAGGACAATTAGTTATCTAAACCAGGGTAGACACTAAACAGCACATTTAACTACAGCCACTCCTTTGTGTAAGCATGAATATTTGCTGATCATCCAATAATTCTCAGTTAAATCTATATAGTGGAATGGGGTTTGCAGTGACACTGTTTGTAGAGACACTGTCCTTCAGTGTTACTCCTCTGAAGATGCCTGCCACAGCTGCTGGCGAAACGTCAGGAAAGAAAATACCAAGACCACGGTCACACAGCCTGGATAACCTACAAGAACCAAGGGGTTTGCAGTGTTCTTTTTTCTTCAAAGCCAGTTCTTATTCCAGAAAGTAAAGCCTTAAATCCTGAATCAATTTCCAGCTACAACTCAGTGGAAATATCACATAAGTGAATGAAACACTGACCTTACCATGAAGGTTTCTTCTCTTCAGTGGGGACGAAGTCATCCTCCTCTGGGTGACACCTCCTACTCACTCCAAGGCAGGGTTTATGCAAATTAAACTGATCCCAAAAAGGAACAGTAGGAGGCGGACCTTCCCCAGTCCTGCCAAAGCCAAGCTCCAGAAGGCAATTAGAAACTTGAAAACTTATTAGGTTAAACTTTCTCCTGTGAATGCTAATGGGACAACCACCACCAATGAACTGTATACCACCATGGCCTGTAGAAAAAGGGATCCTGAGCAGCATCATACCTTGTGGGGCAAAGATGATCCCCCACTGAAGAGACAAAACCTTCATGGTAAGTCCAAAGTTTCATTCTCCTTCAGTGTGTGTGTGTGTGTGTGGGGGGGTAATCCTGTCTGGGATATACCAGAGCTAAGCCATTTTGGGAAGGAAGGAGCTCAAGATCAGCGATCTACCACTTGCGGCAATACTTTACATCCACCGTCAGCCTCTGCTGAGGCTGCTTTATCAATTTTATAATGCTTATATAATGTGTAGTAACCAGCTTGGGCACATGCAAGTGAAACACCTTCATATGGTTCTTGTAGGTTATCCGGGCTGTGTAACCGTGGTCTTGGAATTTTCTTTCCTGACGTTTCGCCAGCAACTGTGGCAGGCATCTTCAGAGTAGTAACACTGAAGGACAGTGTCTCTCAGTGTCAAGTGTGTAGGAAGAGTAATATATAGTCAGAAAGGGGTTGGGTTTGAGCTGAGTACTGTCCTGCAAAAGTAATGTGCTAATCATTGTCCTGTAAGTATCAAGATAATGTGCTAATGAGGGTATGGTATGTTAATATGGAACCATTGTATCCTGAAGTGATCTGTTAATGTGTGTAATCCAAAGCTAATCTGCATGGCTATTGTTGAATGTTGTCTTTTTTAGTCTGGAGGTTTTCAGAACAGGAAGCCAAGCCTTATTCATTCTTAAACTCTCCTCTTTTCTGTTAAAGTTGTGCTGATGTTTATGAATTTCAATGGCTTCTCTGTGCAATCTGACAAAATAGTTGGTAGAATTGTCCAGTCTTTCAGTGTCTTGGAATAAGACCCTGTGTCCTGTTTGTGTCAGTCCATGTTCAGCCACTGCTGATTTCTCAGGTTGGCCAAGTCTGCAGTATCTTTCATGTTCTTTTATCCTTGTTTGTATGCTGCGTTTTGTGGTCCCGATGTAAACTTCTCCACAGCTGCAAGGTATACGATATACCTTCATATGCTTTGAATATACACTGTCCCAGAACACAGCCCCAGAATGCACTGCAGCCACCGGGGCATCGACCAAAGGAACTTTTAAGTCCTCCATAACAGAGTTGGGAAGGGACAAGAATTTTTTTTAGCTACAGTAAGCAAGTGGTTGCCTGCATCAGGCATAGCGCATTCTGCTCTCAAAGTATCCTCAAAATGCTCACGGGAAGGGGCAAACAGATGAAACTGACACTGGTTACTTAAAACCTTGCTTTTCTAGATTAGAGAGGCCAAGGATTTAACCTGATCTGAGGAATCCTGTTTGTAGTTGGGAGATTAAATAACTTTGAGGAAAAGTCTGGTAAAGTATTCTGCCTGGAATAATCCAGTGGAATAATCCAGTAGTAGGGGTTTCCTCCCTGACCATTCCCATTCTATTTTGTCACAGGTATCCAACTCATTTCTCATGACCAAGTGTCATGCTTCGGAGGGAGAGACACGAGAGGCCTGCCTGAATGCTGGAGGCCTGAGTGGGCAAAATTGAAACCTTGGCTGCCACCAGGCCAGAAAAAAGCACTTGCGAGTAATCCACAGGCAATCCTAGCCAACTGCCACAACCCCATGCCTGGGGCGATGATGGCTTGGCCTTAGAGGTGAGCAGTGAAGAAACAGCCCTCAAAAGGGTCTTGCCTTATTCCTCTTGGTTGCCGCTCCGAAAAGCTTTACAGCTGCTGAGGCTGTAGATTACTTTTTAACTGCCTTTGGCATAGCAAACAGCTGGAAGAAACTAGCCCTAAAGGCCCCAATAAACTAGGTTCTTTCTCACTCTTTTTTGGGACTACAAGAAGGAGCTGGCTAAGTGAGTCTAGGCTGGAGCGGCAGGGATTTGTGACTGGGGAAGGTCCACCTCCCACAGGTCCACTTAGGGATCAGTTCAATTTGCATAAACCCTCTTCCTTGGAGCAAACAGGAGGTGTGATCCAGAGGAGGATGACCTCCCCACACTGAAGGAAAATGTTGCCCTGACCTGGGTAGCCTAGGCTTGCCGAAGCTCATCAGATCAGGGTTGGCCCTAATCAGCATTTGGATGGGAGACCACGAAAGAATAGCATGACACAGAGGCAGACAATGGCAAACCACCTAGTAACATCTCTTGCCTTGAAAACCCTAATGGGTCACCATAAATTGGCTACAACTTGACAGCAAAAAAAATGTAATGTCATGAAATTAGCACAGGCATTAATAGTACAATATGTAGTTTGTATATATGAAACCCCTTGGTTCAACTCCTGACATCTCATTAGAGGATCGGTAAGGAATGGTTTGTAGCTGACCTCTGTCTGTACTTATGAAATGTTCAAGTGACCCATGAGATTGTTCTGCATGCAGCATGTCAACAATGTATCTCAAATGCTTTGTTAAAGAGCAGCTTCAAAATAAATATAAACCAGGATCCAAGGAACCACTTTAGATGTCTGCCAATTTGCTTAAATAACTTGTTCCTTGGTGAGCCAGGGAGCTGAGCGGGCTCTGCAATACAGGAGAGGGCAACTATGTCAAGTACCTGAACCATCTATACATTTCAAAGAGTGCACAAAGCTACAAAAAGGAGGCAGATCTACACATTGCACTAAAATTAGGAAACATTACCAGTAGGAGTCCAACAGGTCAACCACTTCTGTTTGTCCAAAGTGTTTAGCCCAGTCCAAAGCTGTCCTATAACAATGAAATCAAAATCAAACATTTTGTTTAACACAAAAACAGCAAAATGGTTTTCAATTCCTATTCAACTACATTCAGAATTATATTTCCTTTCTGATTCTGCAGTATGATTCATTAGGCTGCCTCTGACTAAAAATACAAGTAATTCCATTTGGTACTTACAAAAAAAATAGCTAGGATTGTAGCCGTCTGTACATTTTGCAGCAGTTTACGGAAGTACAAAGAATGGTCAAAAGCTGAATATAGAACCCAACCAAATTTATGACGCCAGAAGCAAGATAATCAATGGAATGTGAAGGTGTTGCTCTTCTACTTACTTACTAGGTAAGTTGTGGTCTTTTCCATCTACTGTACTGCCTTTAACTAGGACATTAAAATACTTTATCCTAATTTGAAATTGTGTTGCCATTTATTCATAGACAGAATTATAATCACATTTACAAACAAAAATGTTTGTCTAACACCAAAACGAATAAGCCTCACGCAAAATAATTATAGCATATTCCTTCTGGACTCATTTCTTTTTTTTTTACCAGCCATTGGATGACTTGATGTGAACATTTGCTCCCATTCCAATCAACTGTTCAACTTGACTCAAGAAACCTCTTCCAGAAGCTACCATTAAAGTTGTTGCACTTGTCTCACTATGCCTGTAGTCCACTAGGACAGAAGAGAAATAGAACATTAGTGCTTTCCTTAAATTAAGGGGAAATGTTCAAGCAAGTGTTAATCTTTCAAATGTTATCCAAAAATAATGACTGTCATCTGAAGTTTTTTAAAAAGAGCAGATTACATCTTTTTTTCCCCATTGTCATCTTTCATTGAGCTGTATCATTACCTAGACTGCAATCCTATGCACACGTACCTGGCACTGAGCCCTGCTGAGCATAGGGAGACCTACTGACAAGTAAACATGCAGAGAATCCTATTAAGAATATGGAAGCTACAGAAATACTGGATGCACCCAGGTCACAACACACTGATTAAACTGAGATTAGGCACAAACTCAACTCCCTTTGCTCCTCCCACTCTCCTCATCCTCTAGAATATGGTACTTGACTGAAAACTTCCTGGTTTAGTCAAGCTTCAATTTGCCTTGACATCCAAATGCCTTGATGAATTGGAATTTTATTCCCCACTAACAGATTCTAAACTAGGACTGAACAAAGGTTTAGATTTACAAACCGCAGGAAGTAAACATAATCCCATTTGCAAGGCACTGGCGTTCAGATGTCATGGCAAATTGGAGATTACACAAACCAGGAAGTTTTCAATCAAACACTGTATGTTAGAATAAAAGTGAGATGGGATGAGTGATGGGAGCACAGAAACAAGCTACATTCATGCATGATCTCAGTTTAATCACAGCTTGTGATTAAACTGAATGCAGCCACTATTACAGTTCATCAGATCTTAGCCCATTTACTAAAGCGAATGTAGTACAACAGGGTCCCCAATGTGGTGCCTGAGGGTGTCATGGCACCCCAATCACCTTTTCTGGTGGCTGTCAAGTGTGTTTAGAAAGTGGGTGGGGCCAGGTGGGTCTTCTGTCCAGAAAGTCTTCAGATTGGCTGTGCAAATTTTTAAAAACATTGCTTTGGTAACAGCTGCCACCACAGCACAAGTATCTTCACTGTGTTACTGAAGGTAAGCTGTGGCAGCCACTGAGTTATTGACTCTGCCTCCTGCAGCAGCCATGTGCTCACCATGCTGTTTCGGAATTCCAAAGGTACCCAGCTTTCTCCAGAAAGCTGGTGGCATTAAACAAAATCACAACTGAATTATAGAAATAATTAATCTAGTAATTTTTCAAGCAAACTATGCACACATATATGGTTTACAGATTTAACGTATGATTCAAGAAGAGAAAACATTACCTGCGTGAACTTACCACTGACATTTTCAGTTAAAATAAGGTGGAACACCTGTGCAAAGGCATCAATATCTTTATGCAACCAAATATCAGAGAGACAAGCATCCATCTCTTTAATTAACCAAGGTTCAAGGCAGTTGGCATCTTTTTCAGCCTGGAAAGAAAATACAGAACACTTTACCATCTGATTCTGAAAGTTATATGAACTGGCAAGGTATTAGGCTCCAACGTTTCAAAGATTCTTCTTGTTCTGCTATATTATAGACACTTGTTCAGGATTAAAAGCCAGTACAAATCCCTTCTGTAACAACAAGGCTACTGGTGCCAGTCCAGAGTAACAAGCACAAAGATCCACAACAGCTGAAATCTTTGTGTTTTTGTGTCTTAATGGCACTCCCTCCTCACTCCTTTAACCAACTACCCACTCCCCAAATGTAAAGAGGAGCTTTACTATGGTACACTGCCATAAGAAAAACAAACTCAAATATAATAAGTAGGTAGGCTGGGCTCCCCAGCACCAGTAAAGGGGGCAGCAGCGACATATAGTTCCAAACGTAGAATTAAATAACAGGTACAATGATAAGATCACTGTGGATAAAAAATGATAAAAATCACTGATTTAATATTCTAAAAGTATAGTGATGTTGTTTGGAAAGGTGGATATTATGCTCCCTATCAGCCAGCATCTCTTAAACCCAGGGAAATTTCTATGCATTCATCTTAACTACAGATGCGGTGACATACCTGATTTGGCAGTGAAAGGGTAGGCTAGGAAGGGTGCCTCGGCTCTAGATCATACTGCTCCCATTTCATAAAATATTCCTGTTAACATGAAATCTTAGAACACTTATAAAAGTTTGTACCAATTGACTGAAAACTGTATCGCCACCATCATCCAACAAATCATATTCTTCAGCTACATTCGGAATTGCTCTTTTTCGTTGTGATTCTGGCTTGCTATCGTCTTGCGCAGAATACCATTCAGTCAGAGTTGTCTGTTGTTTCTCCTCTAGATAATGTATTTGATGTGTTGCAGAAAGAAAGTCAAAATTAAAAAGGTATTGCAGTCCTTATATATATATTACAGTCCTTATATATATATATATATATACATATTACATTTTATATTACATTTTACAACCTTCTTTTAATAGTTTAATATCAACAAAACGCTTTCCATCTAGCACCAGAAACCAACCTCGAAGTTTTTCTTTTTTGTATTTTATCATCTCTTTATTTGTATAGCCTGTACTTCTTAATATGTCTTCCAGAAACAACTCTTTAACTTCAAATGGTCTTCCTGGTACTGAAAACATAAAAGCCATATAAATATTTCATGAGTTACTTAAATTATCAATATTATATTTTTAAGTTACAACAAGCTCGTTTGTAGATAAAAAAGAAATGAGAACACTAAAAGATTTCATTGAAATTCTGTCCTTTGTTCTAATATTACCCTGCCATCCTACTTTACAAAGCAGCAAATGTTCCCCATTACAGGTGAAAGGCTCAGACACTGTTTAAGGGCACTACTTTCTTGCTATTACAGGAGTGCTCTGTAAATATCCAGGAAGCACACGCAAACTAAAACACAAGCTGAATGCTCTGTCCTTCTCCTTTCAGTTTAACTGAAGATGCTAGGTAACTGGGCTCAAGATCAGCAAACACTGTCTGTATTCTGGTTTTGGTTTTCTGGCAAAGTCATCCTCATGAGTAAACTCTACTCATTGTTCTTTAGTACGCATCCATGATCTGTGCACAGCTTAGCAAACTGGGACCCATAAACAATTGGTTCCAGGTCAATTAATGAGTAACCCCACATCCACAACTCTTTCGAAAGACTTCATCTTGCTGAAAGCACAGAGGCTATGAACTCAGCAACAGATACTTCCACAACTTAGTTGCATGTGGATTTCACTACACAGTGGTTAAGAAAGTGGAAACGGGAGTCTCTGAATCAATGCTGAGTTCCATCAAGAAGAAAGAGGTGCCCAAGATTCAACAGGGTGGGTTTTTTTTTTGTTTGATTGGTTTTTGTTTGTTTTTGTTTGTTTTTACTTTGTTGTTTGCAGTGGGAAGGGAACACTGCAAAAGACTGGCAGTGAAGGAAGCAAATTTCAACATCAGTACCAAAGGCTAAGGGAAGAGAATACTAGCAATAAAGGCCTCAATTCATTGATCTCACTTAGACATGTGACATCCAGGGACTTGCAGAAGCTCGGTGAACCTTTTGTTCTGAACAGCTGATGCCCATGACACATGCCAAACTGCTTTTTCACTTATTTAGCCGAATATTTACGTGAGGGACCGCTGAGGCTCGCTAGAGGCATTCCATCCTCCCTGGCTTACCAGTCTAGCCTGCCTGCAGTACCGCCGCCTGCCTGGCTCATGTGGCGGCTGGTGAGAGGGAGCGCCAGCTGTGCCCCTCTGGCCCATCAGAGCGCTGCCAACCTTGCTTGCATGGTGGCAGCTTGGGCTTATACCCTCCCCCAGCAGTGCCACGACATGGTCCTATGAGAAACTCACAAGGGAGGGAGAATCTCAGTGGCAGAAGTGCTCCACTTGCTCATCTGTCCCCTTCCTCTGCTGCTCTGGCTGCCCATTGCTCACTGTGTGTTTCTTTGTTTGGGAGAATTTAGCATCCACACCCATTTTTTAAAAAACTTTTTGTATTTTTCTGCAAGTCGTCTTTCTCTATACATGACCCCAATCTCCAGATTTAAGGATTCACAGCTGAGGCCATGATGAAAATTTGATGTGACAGTCCACCTTTGTGCTTAAGTCATGTACTCAAGGCAACTGGAAATATTAAAATCCATACAAAACAGGTAACAGCCATTAAAAATATAAAAGCACCAGAGATAAGATTTAACAAACATAATTATGAATTGCAAAGTAGTTTGAGATAGGGAAGCACTGCCAAAAATAAGTAAAGTGCCACTGGCAGTTCTACAGATTTCATGATTAAGTAGTTAAATCACTATCTGAAGAGCTACACTGTTAATTCCCGATATATAGGGGGCTTTGGATTTCTGTGTTTCAGAATCAGCAGTTCATAGCAAAGTGATTAAATGGTTGTTTGTGATGTCATGGGGTATGCATTTTAATTGGAAAAGTAATGCTGGACAAGTGCCGTCTTTAGACATGCTAATATATCTCTCTGGAACTCTGCCTTCCTTTGGGAATGAAGATTATAGAATTAGAATTAAAATTATTAAGATAAAATATTACACAATAAAAAACCCTACGTTACAGGATTGACAGAAAATGATTCATTTAGAAAACAGGTGAATCAGAACACATCTTTAATTCCTTGCATCTTCATCACATATGCCTGTGAACAAATTCTTACAGTACAGCCATTTGTTACCAGGATCTGGCATGGGCTACATCAAGCTGAGGAACACATTTTAAATGAATTTAGTAGCTAAACTCCATCTAATATTTAAGCTTACTATATATGACTGGACATCCTCCAAAATATCTGACAAAAAGGTTCACATCTAGGGCAGCACTGGAAAGTATTAATTTCAAAGATGAATGTTTTTGTAACGTATCTCTTAACTTGGTAAGCAAGAAGTCACTAAATCGATCCCTTTCATGGACTTCATCCTGCAACAAAAACAAGCAAACACACTCCTTAACAACATTCTGACATATCATACCATTTAACCCTCTGTTATAAAATTAGCCATTTCGTGGCTATATTTTTATACATTTTGCAAACATCAATTACACGTGATTTGCTATCCTCAGTATGGATCACAAAGCCCATAACAATGGGGTCAAGTACAGAAACGTTTCTACAAACTTGGAGGAAGCCCAAGTTTACACAAAAATCCCAAAACTTAACAAAATAAGTTTAGATACTCCAAAAAACAGAGAAATGCAGAGACTCTACAAGGTGGCAGCAACAACATGGCTTGGTGAAGAAAATAAGCCAAAGTGCTTTCTGCACCAAGCTTCATATCCTCTAGCAACCACCAGCCACTCATGGGGGGTGGGGGCTTGGAGAAGAAAGCATATCTGGCACACTTTCTACTCCAATCTTAGCCCCTACCAATACCTGAAACAGGCATTACATAGGACATGTTTGAAGCTCCAAGCCTTCCTATGCTAACCATCACTGGCTACCTGAGTAAGCGAAAGCAAGCTGGCCACACTTTCCTCTCCAAGGCTCCTCCTTTCAGATGGCAACTGGTAGTGGGGGGGGGGGAGGGCAGGTTAGGAAGGGAAGGTATACCTTTCATGCTTTCAGCTTCAAGCCTCCTCCTCCAGCCACCTTATCAAGGGAGTGGCTTACAGCAGAACATTTTTTTGGCACACACTGTGCTCCAAGCTAAGCACCCTCCTTCACCTGGCGAGGGGTGGCAGAAGTTTTGCGCAAATAGTACACCATGCATACTCTCTGCCTCAAGCCACTGCTTATTACTGTGGGGATTCCAGGAATCAGTAGGGACAATGAGATGTCCCACTCCCCTAAAGCCCTCACAGGTTGCCCACCTATCTATATAGCGATCGTGTTTTTACTCAGAAACGTTCATCTGTATCAAGTGATTGCACAACCTTCCTCTTATAAAAGGAAATGTGAAGGGTAGACAAAGAACTGTGAAAATAAATTTTAAATATCTTTGCAGGTATGTTTGTCAGCACAACTGAAATGCTCTTATTTCTGCTACTACTATCTGAAGAAAAAGCATATTGGATTAGAACCAGTTATTCTGCAAACAGACTGAGTTGGCAGAAACATTTCTGTCACCTTCCACTTTCCAGTGGAGCCAGCCCTCCAACTCTGAAAAACTACTTCAGGGAATCATCAAGAACTACACTAGATGTAGGGTGATGAGCTTGAAGGGAAAATGGGCAGAAATCATTTCCCCTTAATCTCTTTCATGAGATTTTTCTCTGTTTGCAGAAGAGTGCTGAGCAGCAAATTATGACTGTATAATAGGCTCTAATTTAGCTGAATACCAAAATAGAAATTAATTACTACAGCAACCATTTATTAATGTCAAAATGAGATATTAGTTTAAATCAAGCCTTCCCCCTTTCTCATTTAAACCATGATTTAAAGTCACCTTGATTTAGATCAGTCCACCATGCGAATCAATTTATAATTCCTGTTCGTAAAGTATTTCATTTCCCAATAACTTATTGCAGGTAAAAGAATCCTAACCATTTATTTCTACACAAACTGTAAGTTCTCATTATAGTTATACCAGGCATTCCTTCAGTTAGAACAAAAACAACTGAGTGAAAAGTGACTCATATTCATCTATGACCATCTGATCACTAGCTTTCATTTTAACAGTTCCACAGAATCTAAGAAAAAAATTAAGACAGATTAATATCTTCAAGAAACTGAGCACTATTTTCACAACAAATAAAGTGAGCAACTTACCACAATAACATGTGTTACAGTTGACAGTGCACTGTCTCCAGCCATTAGTGTACGAAGCAATACACCATTAGTACAAAAGGTCAATAGTGTCTTCGGAGAAACCCTGTTTTTTTAATGAAAAAAGGTGATTCCAGAGAGGCATTTTATTTTATTTTGCTACACTTAAAACATGGAAATTCTTAAGAGCTTTACAGTGTAAAAATATTTAATGGGCACATGGAAAGGAACTCATTGCAAATAGCTACATTCTAATTGCAACAATATTCTTGCGTAACATTACTAAGTGCGCCAAAAGTACACTGGCCACTTGCCTGGTCACTTGTGGTAAGAAATGCCCCCAGCAACCCATTCTCCCTTGAATCTTTGAAGAGTTTTTTTGGGGTTAGGTGGTTGAAACAATACTGCTACATTCTATAAGCTGTATTCTGGACTGTTTTGCTCCCACTTCCTAGAGCAGGGGTCCCCAACCTTTTTGAGCCTGTGGGCACATTTGGAATTCTGACACAGCATGGTAGGCACAGCAACAAAATGTCTACCACAAAATGGTTGCAGCAGGAGGCAGAGCCAGCCACAAAATGATAGCCGCAGCTTAACTTCAGTAACACAGTGTAGATCCTTGTGCTCTGGTGGCAGCTGCTGCCAAAGCAACATTTAAAAAACTACACAGCCAATCAGATCTCCAACAGTAAACCAGAAGCCTTGCTAGGCTAAAGCCCTACCTGGCCTTATCCATTTCCTAAAGACACTTTGGCAGGCATCAGAAAAGGTGTTGGTGGGCACCACGGTGCCCCCAGGCAACACATTAGAACATAAGAACAACGTAAGAAAAGCCCTGCTGGAGCAGACCAAAGCTCATCAAGTCCAGCAGTCTGTTCACACAGTGGCCAGCCAGGTGCCTCTAGGAAGCTCACAAACAAGACAACTGCAGCAGCATTGTCCTGCCTGTGTTCCAAAGCACCTAATACAATGGACATGCTCCTCTGGTACTGGAGACAATAGGGGCAGGGAGTTCCACAATTTAACTATGTGTTTTGTTTTGAATCTCTCACCCTCCAGCTTCAGCAGATGACCCCACATTCTAGTATTATGAGAGAGGGAGAAAAGCTTCTCCCTGTCTACTCTCTCTATGCCATGCATAACTTTATAGGCCTCTATCATGTTTTCCCTTAACCGCCTTCTTTCTAAGCTGAACAGCCCCAACTGTTTTAACCTCACAAGGCAGTTGCTCTAGCCCCCTGATCATTTTGGTTGCTCTTTTCTGCCCCTTCTCAAGCTCGGCAATATCCTTTTTCAGGTGTGGTGACTAGAACTGTACACAGTATTCCAAGTGTGGTCTCACCATAGATTTGTACAAGGGTAGCATGATAATAGCAGTTTTATTCTCTATTCCTTGCCTAATTATGGCCAGCATGGAATTTGCCTTTTTGGGGACCCCTGTCCTAGAGCTCTAATTACTGCCCTCAAAACCTAAGCCTATTCTTCAAAACAGAAAGAAGGTGGATGGTTTTTGAAGGCAGCAAGTAAACCTGTTAGCAGACTTCTTCCTGAATGCTCCTGGTTTTCAACCTCACAGCTATGAAGTCTAAGTCTGGAAAAGTGTAGTCCCTGCATGTGGCTTTTAGAACGCTGCTCTCTTAGCATCCTCTGAAGTGAAAGTCTCTCTACCATAGGAAGAAAAAGAGAAAACCACGCCTACGGCCTCCAGAGACAGCATCAAGAAGGCTACTTGTGAGGTCAGAAGTAGAAACTATTGACATTAGTCTGTGCCAAGCAAAACCATCAATAACTGTAACTGCCCCTCATCATCCTTTGGAAGAAGGAGAGATGTTGACCAATGGAGGAAAGTACAGAGTACAAAGCAAGGAGTGGCAATGATTTGCAAGACTCATAACAGGTATTAGACTTTTTAGTTTTCTTTTTAAAAGCTTCTAACTTTCTCTCAAAAATACAAAGAATACTTGCTAGACCTGCTTTCCAATCGGATCTGATAGCCAATCGTCTGCCCAATCTTTTCTCTTCTTTCGGCAGCAACCCTTTCTGCCACAGCAATTGCTGCCAAACGTCTTGGCTGAGTGCAAAATATTCGACATGGTATTCCATTTTTGTAACAATCATCCAGTAGGAATTGAGGAATCTAAATACATAGATTGTATGTTAATTTTAAAAAGTGCCATAATCAGAATTTAAAAAAAACACCACATGGATGTTTTACTAATATTCATCCTTTATTATCACCCACAGTAAGACGGACATAAAGTAACACTGTGGCTGGGGAGCGGGTCTAACTGCCAACTTTCAGCGTTTACCACTGAGAAATACCAGACAAAGTCCAACACACTCACTCATTCTGTAGCAACTCAAAAGTCCACACACATCGGGATTTATCATGCTGCTTTCCTTTTGTACAGATTTCCCTACCAAACCATCTTTTATATAACTGCCATAATTTTTAGTCATCTGTGGAAGCTAATGCAATGGAAATGAACCAAACCCAACATTCATGCACTGCCACATATTTAAACCTCCTCACTGATTGGTGGACATCGTGTCCTTATGTTATGAGTTGATTTGTAGGAGCTCTGTGAAGTTAATGAACCATGATGTGAATATAGGTATCCATGCAGAGGTCAAGACACAAGGTAGAACAAAGACCAAAGTTATTTTTTTAAGGTGCTTAGCCCACAGGACATTAAATATCTCTTATCCATGGAGGAGGGGCTAGAGAGCCCACCATCCAAGCAACAGCCACTCCACCTTCAGAAGCAGAGCAGCACTTGCCTCCCTTCTACTTGGCTCTCAGCATATTAAAACCTGGGAAGAGTTGCTAAAATATTCATTCAGCAACAGGGATTAATATATTGGGAATACGGCATAGAAAGCTTAATTTTTTTTAATTTTTAAAGGCGTAAAAGCCTCTTTTAGAACTTTATAGCCAAAAAGTATTATATAAATTTAAGCTTACTATATTACAATAAAGTTATCCACTTCCCAACGACAGTAGCCATCTTACTTACATTTTATACAGCATCCAGTCCTGCTGATTAACAAACTCTACTACAGAGCTAAGCAGAATAAAACTATAAATTCATTTTGACATATGCACTCCAAAGAATAGCAACACTTCAGCAAGGTGCTTTTTGGGAATGCAGATTATTGGATAATATAGAAAAAATATTTCTACATATGAAAAAGACTACTTAAGGACAGAGGTATCAAAAAGTCATCTAGCCCAACACCCTTCTTGGAGGCAGTATTAATAATGAGCACTAATATACATATGCACCAATCTATATAACAAGGTGTAGTCCATTACCATTAGAATACTAAATTATATTTAAGAGTTTAATTTTCTATTATGGATGTATGAATGTGTTTATTTTTCAAATTATAAATTATTTCTATGTATATTGTCGAAGGCTTTCACGGTCAGAGTTCATTGGTTCTTGTAGGTTATCCGGGCTGTGTAACCGTGGTCTTGGAATTTTCTTTCCTGACGTTTCGCCAGCAACTGTGGCAGGCATCTTCAGAGTAGTAACACTGAAGGACAGTGTTACTACTCTGAAGATGCCTGCCACAGTTGCTGGCGAAACGTCAGGAAAGAAAATTCCAAGACCACGGTTACACAGCCCGGATAACCTACAAGAACCTATTTCTATGTATGATTTGGATAAGCGTGTTACATCATGTTACATACCTGAGTGGTTTTACCTGATCCAGTTTCCCCCACAATCAAGATAACTTTATTTTCTTTAATAATTCTAACAATTTCATCCTGCTTTTCATAAACTGGCAGAGATTGCCGAAAGGAATCAAATTCCGATTCTCCCCTTTTAACCGGGATTTGAGGGATGCCGTTGTTAAGTCTGCCACTTGTTTTGCTCATTTCTCTATTTTCTAAGAAAAGACAAAAGTAATGTGCTTCTGATTTTTGTAGTTATGTAAAACTGAATTTCCCTGATAAACACACATACATCCACTTGGAGCACTAGCAGCACAAAATCCAGTCTCTACAAAGGAACAGACAAATCTTTTTGAAAGGGGGATACAATTAATCAGACTTGCTCAGCCTCTAGAACATTCTGAATTTTTTTAAGGGCTTGATCCACAAGCAACTATGCTACACTTATATTTCCTTCTGCCAGGGAATACATTGAAACCAGGGACTAAAATACTGTGCAGCTTAGCGGCCATGCAACTTTAGCCAAACTGCTGTGATTATAACAGTTCCGTACCAAAAAATAGCATGCCAGAGGCTTAGAGCTTTTGCCTGGAAAATGTTGTGAAAGCATCTGAGAAGTATTTTTGAAATTAATACCAGTTTTCATTTTATCTGAAAAGCTTAATTATGATTGTGTATATTTATGTTTATCCAAAGGAACAGAATATTCAGCTTGCAAGACAGGAGCTGTTACTCCTACATGAAAATATCACCTAATGATGAAACGCCAGCAAGGTGCCGAATATTCAAGGTTTTTCCAGCATCATCAAATAAAAATGCATGCACACCACAGGTACAGAATTCATTATATTTTTATACACACACACACACATTAGACACAGTATTCTAACTAGGGTAAAATGGAGGAGAACGATGTAAGTTGCTTTGGGCCCCCATTGGAGAGAAAGGTGGAGTATAAAATACCAAACATGACTTTTGATATGCAACATCTTTCTCCATTAATTCACTAATATGTTTATCAGAATATACATACCAGCTTCAACAGCAAATACGTTTCCTCTCTCTGTCTTTGGCAGAAGCTCTGTGCGCTCTTTATTAGTAACTGGAAATCTCTGTACAAGGCTTCTAATAGCATGTTTTGTGTTAGGGATCAAATTACATGTCATCACTGTGTGTGCCAACTCTGATCCATCTTTTTTCTTCACAGTTAAATATCTGTTTGCTCCTTTCCTGCAAAGTTAGGTCATTTTGTATTTAGTACATAAGTCTATCAGAGGCTCTACTCCTAAACTATCATAATTGTCTCACAGATATGGTAGGGGTCCCTGACACATTAAATAATAAATAATGTGTTTAATACAGATACAGTCCACACAATTTCAGATAAAAACTGTTTCACTTGTCTTTTATCCAGCCTCCCACATTTTACATTTTTGGTTTAAATTCTTGGCTTGTATAAAGTCATGAAAAAAAAATCAATCTCTTTTAATTTTCAGTATTTTAGCTTTTAATTTTTTCAGTTTCAATGAAAGTTTGGTTGGATTTTAATTCCCTTTATTTTTCAGTAGTGCATCAAATCACTTCACAATTAATACAGAATGGGTTACATGCAGGACTTACTTAAGCAAAACACAATTGGGTGTTTATACATCTATGCTAGAATAAGCCTAACATTATGGAGTCTCTGTATCCGAGACATGTGTCCATGAAGGCTCTTTAAAAAAAACCCAAAAAAAAACCCCCACCCAATTGTACTTTCTCCTATATTTTGTACATAGAAGAGTTACTACTCTAAAAGCTGTTCACTTAAAAGCCTGAAAAGGCAAGACTACACCAGCTGTATACACCCCAGCAGCTATTTTTTTCTGGTCCCCAGCTGGCTTTAAAAGATTAACCTGCAGCATGTTTTCAGTTATTGCTACAATGGGTACACACTCTTGTCAGGGGATGGGATCCAAGCTTGTAGCCACTGAAAATAGTTGGTTTGAAATAGTACCAGATGTCATTCCACAGGAAATATTATTCCAGTACACCAGTACCAGAAACATCACTTCTGAAAGTCACACATTACTTCCATTTATATTTGAGGATGTTATTTAATATACCAACTTACCCCTTGCTTTTAGAAATCAAACCAAGAGACTGACTTAATCGGTGAATAAAAGCTCTTTCAGTACTAGTTAAAGATGAAGGAAATTCCATTTCTAGAACAAGAAAACAGCAAGAAACAACCAGTCACTACATTTCAGACATCACCCTACTTAAAGACAATTGTGTTTATTAGTATATTTGAGTAGAAGCCAGCAAGACAAGGTAAATCTTCAGAACTCAGTTCACTCAGGATGGAGACAAAAAAACAGCTTGTTTGTCAGCAAATTAGGGCCACTTCAGAAATTACAATCCAGTCTCTCATTTTCGACCTGGTGGTGCCCCACATGGGTGCTCCACAAAATTGCAGAAACACAGTTGAAAGAAATTGTCATTTATGCAATAATTTGTATCTGCTGGTGATGAAGACAAGAGAACGGAGCTGGTGGAAGGAGGAGAAAGAAACACATTCGCACCCTCATCCAACTTGTTTATCAAACAAGGCCATCTTTGCCAGAGGTGAAAACCAACTCACTACTACTTTTCCAAGGGTAACGTGGACCCTCCAAAATTATAGAGGCAAACTGCAGAAGACTAGTACAAAAGAGGTAAGAGTAGCTATGATGTTATTTTTAACTATCTATAAATATTATATAGAATCATCTTCTCCAATAAGGATCAGTTTGTCAGTTCACATCATTATTGGGGGACATTCTCTGGGCACTCCCATGTTCAGACATTAGCTGGGTATGGACCAGGAAGAAGGTCTTTTCTGTAGCTGCACCCCATTTATAGAACTTCTCCTGAGAGATGTTTCCTTGAGCCATCCTTGTAATCTTTAGGTGATAGATGAAGTCGATCCTATCTGTTCAAGCATTAAGGGATTCCCACTCCACCATCACTTCTAGAGTCATAGTTTATGACAAAGTGTTGCTGTTTTAAATTTTGTTTTTTAACTCTTGTCTTCAGTTAACATTGTTGTGTTTTGTTCTTTATATTGTGTGCTACCCTGAATGCCCAAAGGAGTAGGAAGGCAGCATGCTATTATTTATAGCTATGCTATCTCATAGCATAATTCTCAAGGCAGCTTACAATAAAATACACACACAGTAAAATCAGCAAATACCAAAACAGCAGTGCAGGAATGTTAACACAAGATCAATCAGGAGGGCAAAGGGGAGCGGGCTCATTTAATCTATCACCAATATCAATATCAAGCAAACAAGATCAACAGAATAAACATATGGCCATAGATACAAGGGAGAAGATCAAATAAAGCACCATGACAGAGAGCAACTTATTTTTTGGCAACCATCCATCTAACTGAGAGCAAGAGTGGTGTAGTGGTTAAGGTGTCGGACTAGGATCTAGGGAACCCAGGTTCGAATCCCCACTGAAACTTGTTGGGTGACCTTGAGCCAGTCACACACTCCCAGCCTTGACCCTGGCAAGTACTTGGATGGGAGACCTCCAAGGAATAACAGGCGTGTCGGAGGGAGGCAATGGCAAACCACATCTGAACGTCCATTACCTTGAAAACTCTATGGGGTCGCCATAAGACAGTTGTGACTTGACGGCAAAAAACTAATAATCCATCTAATTTCAGAAAATATGGACACACAGAGCAAGGCTTCTGATGAAGATCTTAAACAGCCAGGCAGGATGAAAGCAAACAGTTCTTAAGATACTCTGGTTCCATGTCTATCATACATGGCTTTAAAGGTAAGAACCAGCACACTGTATCATGTTGTATTGTGTCAATGAAAGATCAAAACTGACAAGATGTATCCTAAGTAACCTGTTCTAGTTAGTAACATTTCGGTTCCATTTTAGTATAAATGAAGTTTCTGAACCATTTTCTAGAACAGCCGCATGTCAAGTGCACTGCAGTAATATGAATGTTAATGTGCTGAAACAATGAAGTATCAGGCCTGGACAGGGAAGTCCCAGATTCAAATCCCAGCTCAGTCATGAAATTCACGAAGTGACTTTGGCAAGTCACACTCTCTCATCCAAACATACTTAGAAGAATTGTAAAAATAAAATGGGGAGGAGAACCCGTGCATCATAAAAGGATAGGACACCGTGGGATAAAAAATTACTGAATTAGAAATATTGTATCTTTCTAAGGGATGTGGCCTGCCAATGATCCATCAAGGCAACTCTTATATGCTGACCTGTCCCTATGCTTTGTTTCATAGGCTTCCGCATGTATATGCATACATGTGAAATAAGCATTTATCTAATGCCTAATCTGCTTGTTTTCCTCTCCCCTTTCTGTCACCTTTTCCTTCTGTGTTATGTTATTTTCAACTGTAAACTGTCTGAATGCAAATGGAAGAAAGATGGTGTATAACTGTTTCAAGCCATGGTGCTCTAAAATGATCCACTTTAAATTACTGCAATGCACTTTATATGGTGCTGCTTTTGAAAACTGGAAACTTCAACTAGTCCAAACAGCAGCAGCCCAGCTATTGACAGGAGCTAAACACAGGGATCATATCACCCCTGTGCTGAAAGATCTGCACTGGATGCCCATCTATTTCCAGGAAAAATTCCTTTAAAGCTCTAGAAGGCTTGGGGTCAGCAGAGTTGAAGGACCATCTCCTCCAGAAAACCACTCAAGGTCCTCTTCTCAAGCCATGCTTTCTGCTCGCACCCACAGAAGTGAGGCAGGTGATGAACAGAGAGGGCTTATTCAGTGGTGGCACCTTGCCTCTGGAATACCCTACGTGACTGTCCTTTAGCTGCCCAGCTAAAGTCCTTCCCATGATATACCAATTTTCCTCTACACGGGATGATTAACAATATAACTCACACGAACATATGAATCAGACCTTGGCCCATCAAAGTCAGTATTGTCTACTCAGACCCACTGGCGGACTGGGTCTAAAAATATTGGTTGCCAGGAGACAAAGGGGGCCCACCCACATCTATAAGGCTATCATTTAATTTTTATATGAAATAAATAAAATTTTCAAAAAATACATAAGTGGGGAAAAGGTACAATTGAAATTTTAGTTGCATACAGTAATAGTATTGGAACTTCTGTTATATTTTAAAGTTACTAAGAGGTGCCCCGTGGCGCAGAGTGGTAAGCTGCAGTACTGCAGTCCAAGCTCTGCTCACGACCTGAGTTCAATCCTGGCGGAAGTCGGTTTCAGGTAGCCGGCTCAAGGTTGACTCAGCCTTCCATCGTCGGTAAAATGAGCACCCAGCTTGCTGGGGGCAAAGTGTAGATGACTGGGGAAGGCACTGGCAAGCCACCCCGTAAACAAAGTCTGCCTAGTAAACTTCGGGATGTGATGTCACCCCATGGGTCAGGAATGACCCGGTGCTTGCACAGGGGACCTTTACAAGAGATCATTAACATTTTTAACATATAGTCTAATTGGTTCTTGTAGGTTATCCAGGCTGTGTGACCGTGGTCTTGGTATTTTCTTTCCTGGCGTTTCGCCAGCAGCTGTGGCAGGCATCTTCAGAGGTACAACACTGAAGGACGGTGTCTCTCAGTGTCAAGTGTGTAGGAAGAGTAATATATATTCAGAAAGGGGTTGGGTTTGAGCTGAATCATTGTCCTGCAAAAAGTATCAAAGGTAATGTGCTAATCATTGTCCTGTAAGTATCAAGATAATGTGCTAATGAGGGTGTGGTATGTTAATATGGAACCATTGTATTCTGAAGTGATCTGTTAATGTGTGAAACCCAAAACTAATCTGCATGGCTATTGTGGACTGTTAGTCTGGAGGTTTTCAGGACAGGAAGCCAAACCTTATTCATTCTTAAACTCTCTTCTTTTCTGTTAAAGTTGTGCTGACGTTTATGAATTTCAATGGCTTCTCTGTGCAATCTGACAAAATAGTTGGTGGAATTGTCCAGTCTTTCAGTGTCTTGGAATAACGCCAGGAAAGAAAATACCAAGACCACGGTCACACAGCCCGGATAACCTACAAGAACCAATGAACTCTGACCGTGAAACCCTTCGACAATATGTAGTCTAACGTTTAAGGGGCCCCACTTCATCAGGGACCCACTCGCCACTGGGCAAGCTGACATGGCCAGCCCGCCACGGCTCAGGCCGGCAGCAGCTCTCCAGGGTCTCAGGTAGAGGGGTCTTTCACATCACCTACTTGCCGAGTCTAACTGGAGATGCCGGGGACCGAACCTGGGTCCTTCTGCGAGCCAAGCGGCCGCTCTGCCCCTTGAGCCACGGCGCCTCGAACCCCCTCCCCTCGCACCGACCCTTCTTCCCTCAGCGTTCTACCCCCTCAAGTTCACTCTCCATGTCGAAGCCGAGCGACCGCCAGGGACGCAGCTCCTATCCTGCCTGGGAACAACGCACAGGCTCGTCGTCGTGTGCTTTAAAGAGCTCCCCCTCCACCCGCCCGCCTCCCTCCCTCCCTCCCTCTTCAGGCTCAGGCCAGGCCCAGCAGGGCCCCCCTCACCGCGCTGGTCCCCATATCGGAACCGCTCCAGGGCGAGGTTGACGGCGATTTTCACTTCTTCGTCGATGCGAATCTCCTTTAGCCCCTTGGCGCGGCCGCTGCCGGAGGCCGAGGCCGCGGAGGGACCCCCGCCGGGCGGGCCGCAGCCCGGAGGCCGAGGGGAGACGCTGCTGGGGCGAGACATCGCCCGCCGGCACCCCGACCGCGGCTGCAGGAGGGCCTAGAAGGAAAGCGAAAGGGGGAGGCGCCGCGGCTGAGGAGCGGGGGGCGGGGCCTCGGCTGGGCCGCGGTGACGCCACAGCCCGCGCGGCGGGAAAAGGAGGGGAAAGAGAGGGACGGAAGGAGGGGGCGGTGGCGGGAGAGGCGAAGGGGCGGGGCCAGAGGAGAGCGGCCCCGCCTACGGCTCGCTCTTCCCGGGAACTCTCTGGCTTTGCGATCTTCTCCCTCTACAGGACAGAGGCCGGGACTGCAGGGCTCTTTGGAGCCTCCAGGAGGCTCCTGAAGTCCCAGACGTTTTCTTCCCATTTAAGCTGTTCTCTAGAAGGGTTGCCCAGGCGAAGTCTCTGATGGCTCAATCATAAAAAGGATTCCCAGTGGGTCGCCGTGTTAGTCTGTCTGCAGTAGTAGAAAAGAGCAAGAGTCCGGTAGCACCTGAAAGACTAACAAGAATATTTTCTGGCAAACGAAAGCTCCTACCCTGCCAGAAAATATTTTTGTTAGTTTTTAAGGTGCTACTGGGCTCTTGCTCTTTTCTATTAATAAAAAGGAGTCTAGGCTTGCTGCAAGAAAAAAGGGGGGGCAGGGCCGGATTTAGGTTTGATGAGGCCCTAAGGTATTGAAGGGAATGGGGCCCTTTATATGTCCAGCTGTCCTTTGTCAACAACAAATTGTCGCTGGTTTTTTGTGTTGAATATATGCTACATGGTAATTTATGGACCTAATAGGTATCTAAAGCCATTTGCACATAACAAAATATGTATTGCACATAACAAAATATCAACACAGTAATTGTTGATTTTGGAAATATACATCCAGGTTTTTTTTCCTTTAAATGTTTTGGGGGGGGCAAGAGAGTGGGGCCCTAAGCTATAGGTTGTTTAACTTATACATAAATCTGGCACTGGGGGGGGGGACTATCTGTCTTTCTGGCCTCCTACTCTCCCTCTATTCCTGTGTAGCGGTTTTTGTGGCGGAGTATCTCCATGCATATGACAGTGGGTTCTTCCCCAAAAAATTTATGTCACAATAAATCTGTTAAATTGCCACTAGACTCTTCCCCCCCCCCCCATTTAGCTTGAAAGTACAGATTTGAGGGCTCAAGCATTATTCAAGATCAACGGGGTGGGGGGGGAGAGGATGAACAAATTTGACCCAGAAATATACAAAATTGTCATGAATGAGTGTGCCAACTTTCATTCTAGCATTATGTGGTGGTTAGCATGTAGGACTAGGGAGACCCAGCTATGAATCCCCCTCTGCCATGCAAGCTAGCTGAGTGACCTTGGGCCTGTCACATACTCTCAGCCTAACCTATCCCACAGGGTTGTTGTGTGGATAAAATGGAGGAGGAGAGAATGTGTAGTGGTGTAGTGGAATGACAACAAACTGAATGTTCAATAGTTGTTTTGAACCAATAACCTCCCCTTTATTCAACTACATAAATGTTTAATGCAGTGAAGACTTAAAAAATCAGATGTAATATCAACCAATCTGTGCATTAAGACCAGGTTGTATGCATTTCTGCAGCAAAATTTACTGAAAGATTGTCCATTCAAAAAAAAGTTAACTCTGACTATTTTAGTTCCACAGCATGGCATAGTATAGCATAGGCTATTCCTAAGAACACTCTTGCAAGAAAGTCCCCTTAAATAGACTTGAGTAGGTTTCTGAGCAGACCTGCTTAGTGATGTCCTCTAGGTATCCCAATATGATAACAAGGCTAGAGTGTCTTTTTGTTTGGACACTGGCTGGAGTGTCTTTTTGTTTTCTGCATTGGGTTTAAAGTTACTTAAAGTACATATTCCTGTTCAGGAAGTTTTTGTTTTCCCACAATCTCTAAACTAATAATGTCTAACAAAAGATAAAGTGAATTTGTGTCTAGTTATAATTAAAACCTTCCTATTAAAGCAGCATTTCTTAAGTATTCATTCTTATAATGCATGACCTTTCTTAAAACCTGAAGGCCAGTTCTATCCTCTCTGCGTTCTGATGTTAAATGAGTGGCAAAAACTGGCCAAGAGACTTTTCAAAACATCATCCACTTTGGATAACATCATATTTTTTAAACTAACAATTTCTGTCATTTTAATGCATTTATGAGTTGGATTATACGCTGTGCTGGGAAGATAGTGTTCATATTATACACCAGGGTTCCAGCTCTAGTGCAGGGGTATACAACATAGTACAGAACAGTTTTTCCCAATGGTGATTTGAAAGAGGGATCCCTTTTAATGGTGCAGATATTAATCTTTTTTACTTTTGCATAAACAGGTTTTGCAAAAAAAATTATATTTTATTAAAAATTTCCCAAACTTGTAACAGCAGGGGGACAAGAGAACAAAATTGTACACACAAGCAGAAATGCCTTTCTCAAATTACTTCAGTTTTTAAAATATTGTTGGTTTCCAGCTGTAAGGCCATTGATGCTTGGTTACTTAGCCTCGCGATCCCTGACGGATTGTTTCAGGGCTTCCTTTGGATTATTCATGATATTTTTGACCTTCAGAAGTCACTTAGCAGCTGCCGTGCACTTGTCCCATGTTTTCAGGAACCTGTTTTATCATGATTTTAAACGTTGTCTTGATCTCAAAGCAAAGCTAATCAAGGCAATTTCTGAGAATAGTCATAACTTCAGGTTTCTCTTCCCCCGCCCATTCTCGCTTGTCCCTCCCTCATCCAACCCCTCTTAGAGAAGCCATTTTAGTCATTTTCTATAGCGAGTGTAAAGATCTCAGGAACAGAGTCGTCTGTTCCCCCCTGCCTCACAGGCTTTCTCTCTGGTCAGTTTCAGCAGCGAGTGTAAAGGTCTCAGAAGGGAGCCGGCTGTTTCTTCCACATACACACTTCATTTCTGTTCACTATTTTAGCATTATTATTATTTTTGCTAAAATAACACTTTAAAACAAAAAAAATCTTCAGGGCAAAAAGCCCCTATGCATATGCTTTTAAGAATTCAAATCAGAAAACTGTGTCTGCAGAGCAGCAAGCCCACTGCAATTTTCCCCTGCATAAATAGCCTAGGCTAGGAATTCTTATACAAGGAATCTGGGGCTTTGCGGTGTTGTGCAGATAAAATAAATTTACCACAAGGTGGTGCCATTCTCTTTCAGGTTGAAATCACTGCAACTGGATTTGAGAATATTGTCAGTATAGTGTTATGAACCCAGTTTGCCAAATCTTGCAAGGGTCAGTTAATAGGGATGGATGCCTACCATAGTTTTAAGGTAGGTAAGACCACTGTGTTCTCAGATCTAGGGATTAAAACTTTGTACATTATTTATGTGATAGAAATATGAAGAAGTGCTTTCTTGTGCTGCAAACAGAGTGGAGAAATAACAAGAGGGAGATAAATTAAAACTAATGGATTAGGTATTTGAACTGAATTTTAGGAGCTTGAGGGAATGGGTGGCACATGGTGGCTTAGACATATAGAAACTGTCAGCATATACCAGACACATCATTTTGGATTTATTGTCTTAGACCCAGATTAGCATTTTCATGTATGTCAGGATTTCTGCCAGCTGAGCACAACTTTCTTCTTACTTCCCCCTATCCTGTAGCAGCCCAAAATGTCCCCCGACATCCTGTTCCTGAGGAGCAGGAGGCCTCTTAAAACAGGATTTGGGGGCATATTTCTGGAAGCCATGAAGGAGGGAGGCAAGAAGCACTTGCTGGTAGAACTCCTTGCTCCCACAGAAATGCTTGTCTGGATCTAAATCATCAACTGTAGGGCTGAATTTTGAAACCATGAAGTAAAAACAAGTAATTGAACTTTCAAGAGATTGAGAATGGAATCGATTTCGAGCCAGAATCCAAGCAGAACACCACAGAAGCAGGGTTACCAATGCAAGGATGGGAAATTCCTGGAGATTTGGGGGTGGATCCTGGGGAGGGAGGCATCTCAGTGGGCTAAATGCCATAGAGACCACCCTCCAAAATAGCAATTTCCTCCAGGGAAACTGGTGCTGAAGATCAATTGTAACACTGAGAAATCTCCAGGGCCCTCCTGGAAGTTGGTAACCCTACACAGAAAAAACTAATGGGGATGGCCAAACTAAAAAATACAGACAGGCAAGCCATCATATCTCTAGCACTTTTCAGCATCTTACATAATGCTGACTTCATAATGTCTTCACAGAAGTCCTGGGAGATAGTCACTTGCCAAGGCCAACATATGGACATCATGACTAGGTAGAGGTTCATGGCGTTTCACATCTAACCCCAACTTCAGTGTCCCACAATGGTCAGAGGAGGGGAGAAGGTTCTCTGGAGAGGCGGCGCAGAGATTTTACGAATAAATAAATCTGGGAAACAGAAAGGCCACAATGTGGGAGGGAGGTCCTGGAAGAGAGTAATTCAGGAGACATCAGGCATCTTCAAGGCAGGAATAAGCCCATGCAGGATGGCAGAAAATCAAAATGGCATGATCTCTGAAACACAAAAACACTGAAGTCAGAAAAAAGTTGTGTGCAATAAAGAGTAGTTCCAGAATGTTGCAGAATCATCAACATCTAATCAATCAACAACAGCTAGTCTGGTGTAGTGGTTAAAATGTCTGACTAGGACCTGGGAAACCCAGGTTCAAATCCCCACTCATGCCATGGAAGCTTGCTGGGTGACTATGAAGACAAAAGAACCATTTTGCTCTTGACAAAAGTATGCTTAAGTTTAGTTTCAGCAGTTTCCTAGAGGCCTAGCCAATACTCTCAGCTAACAAGCAACACCTGCATATTGTTACCCTAACAGATAGTACCATCAAGGACATCAGCACATACCAGCTTAATTAATTGAGTCAGCTCATCTGTGGGAAGACGGGAGGGGGATGAAGTTACTTTTTTCTCCTGAGAATGCTATTTCAGCCCAAACCATTTTGAACCATCATGAGACTTCTCCCTGGAGACTATTCTGATTGGGAGTTGTGGGTCATCTGACCTGAGTCCACTTTACCATAAGTTAGGCTATGCCTCATGATGGTTATCTTGACTTTGACCGTTTGCTTCATTTTATGCTATTCTACTTTCCTCTGCAACACTTCAACTCATGCAAGTATTCTGTAGCCTGAGACTATGTTCCTATAGCTATTAAGAGCCACATCTATGTAACAGCTTAGTAAGCATATTCAGCCAGCTAAGAATTTGTTATTTTCCTTGCCAGTGTGCCTTATGATTATGTAACTGTGTTTTTATCTACTTTTAAACTTTTTTACTATCAATAAAGCATTTTCAGCTTCTAAGGATTGGTGAATTTACTGATCTGGCCCACTTACTCAGTTACTCTACAATCACGGCTGAGGCTCAGTTGTGGTACTGACCTTGGACCAGTCACACACTCTCAGCCCTGATCCTGGCTAGTATTTGGATGGGAGACCTCCAAGGAATACCAGGGTGATGCAGAGGCAGGCAATGATAGACCACCTCTGAACATCTCTTGCCTTGAAAACCCTACTGGGTTGCCATAAGTCATATGTGACTTGAGGGGGGGAGGGGGAATCAATCAACATGCAGCATTTATAGAAATTTATAGCCCGTCTTGGTTCAAGCAAGCCTGTCACACTGGGTTTAGTTTTTGCTTGTTGGGAAACTGAATTGGGCATTTTGCTGACTGTGCCTGTGGATAAATCTCCAAATAGAATACTTCTAGAGGGTGATGAAAATTGACATGGAGGGGGAAAGATGCTGCTTTTCTTCTTTTACAAATATATTAACAATAGAAATGACTACTATTCTGTGGGTACTTATTTGCTCTTTTGAAATAAAATCTGTGCCATTTCTTTCCTAAGACATTCCTCCTGTATGGAATGAAGTGTAAGAAACAAAATTAATGTTAACTGCTAGCATCTTACGCCAGCATTCATTGCTAAATGTGCTTTGATCAGTATTTTAAATGTTTTTATAAAGGAATGACTAACTAGCGCCAGAATGTTTTAAGTCTCCTCCAAAATAATAACTTTCTAGAAGATCTGATGACCTAACAAGTAACCTATGAACAAGTAGCCTATAAACTTCAACTCAATAAAAACTAATCCTTGTTTTCAACTGAAACTTTGAAGGACCTGAAAAGCCTTTGATCCTTTATTTGACAACTTGAAAATGAAGCTACTGTCTGTTTGCATGCTGTGCTTAAAAAGGACATTTGTTAATTGTGCCCCCTCTCTATCCAGTTCCATATCTTATAATGATTAAATAAAAAAAATCTTTATGCTTCTAGACTCTGAATAGTATAGTATTTGTTATAATACACTGAAACTGGGTCCCAAAAGAAAAAAAGATTCTAGAAATTCAAACAATCCATATCCTTTTTATGACAGCTGATGTGATATAGTGGTTAAAGTGCCAGAACAGGCATGCAACACCTGGGTTCAAATGCCCACTTGCCATGAAACTCAATAGATAACCTTGGGCTAGCCATTTTCTCACAGACTAACCTGTTTCAGAGTCATTGAGAATAAAATGGAGAAGGAGAGTACCATCTACACCAGGGGTGGGGAACCTCAGGCCCAGGGGCCGTATGCGGCCCCCGAGGACATTTTTTGTGGCCCTCGGGAGCTCCGGGAACCCTGCTGTGGAGCTCTGGGGAGGGGGAGTGCACGGAGACTGGGGCCCGGTTGCTTGGTGCTCCGTGCACCGCCAGGTGTGTGTGGCCGGGGGAGGTGGGGTGGCTGGGGCCCGGTGGCGCAGGCTGGCATGCGCCGGTGTGTGCGTGCGGGGGGGAGGCTTTTCTCTCTTCCTCTTTTTCTGTCTCTCTTTCTCCTTTCTCTCCCTCTCTTCCTCCCTCTTTTTCTGTCTCTTTGTCTCCCTCCGTCCTTTTTTTTCTTTCCCTCCGTCCTTTTCTTTCTTTCTCCCCCTCTCTCCAATTCTTTCTCCCTTTCTCTCTCTTTCTCCCTCCCTCCCTTTTCCTCTTTCTCTGTTTTCCTTCCTCCCTTCCTCCCTTGCCAATTGACTGTGGGCTGCGCCCCCCTGGGGCCCACTGCTGGCTGCCCTCTCACCTGGGAGGGGCGAGGGGGGCGCCCTGCAGGCTTTCTCTGGGTGGCCTCCCCTGGGGTTGCCAACCTCCAGGTGGTGGCTGGAGACCTGGCAACCCTAGCCTCTCCCCCCCCACGGGAGATCTACACCTGGTATGCCCCCCGAAAGATGTTATAAATGTGCGAATGGCCCTTGGCAGGAAAAAGGTTCCCCACCCCTGATCTACACCTTGGAAGACGGGTAGGATTAATAAATTAAATAATAAATCCCCACATCACTACAGGAGCTAATTGCCTCTACAAACAGTTCAGGCCCACTTTATATATTATGCTCTTTCTGGATGAAAAGCATTTACATTCTCCATTATCTGCACACAGGCTACATTTTATTTCCTTTATGTATGTGTAAAGTGATTATTACAAATGCCATTGTGCAGAAAACAAGCATACATTTTTTGCAAATGAGATATGTATACACAGTACCTGTTTTAGGGAGAGATTACATGAATCATATAGAAATTCTTGTTTTGCTGACCTGTTAGATGTTCATTTAATTAAAAAAGATGGCTAAGAACTCGTGCCCCCCCATGCGCATTCTGGCCCTGCCCCCTTTAACCCCTCCATTGTCACCACTTCTGCCCCCAGCCCTCTTGTAGTACAGAGGGGATACGTTTCTCCACGGCTCGGGTGGAAAAGGGTTAACACAGTTTCTTGAGCAGTCCTACCAGCTCCATAGCTAACAGCTCTTCTGCAAGGGGGGGAAAGGTTCCTTTTCTCAGCAAAACAAACTCACATCCACCTTGAATAGAGGCTATTCCTGTCCGCAGGAGGGGGCGGATCACTAGTCTTAGATCTTTCTGAGCTAGAGATCTGCCAGGACCCACAAAGGGCCAGACCAAATTATTTTGCGAGCCTTAAATGGCCCCTGGGCCTGATGTTCCCCACCCCTGGTCTAGGATCTGAAGCAAACCAAGACACATTGCTAATTCAAATGAAATTTACTAAATTCATAACAGTAGTTTAGAGATGTAATATTTTTAGAAGTTTTGAAGCCCTGGGAGAAATAGTTTTTTTCAGAAACCCTCTGGAAAATATTGTGGGAAATTGAAATATATGAGTAAATCTGACACATTTGCAGCTAGCTATTTTAGGGGACTAAATCACAAGACAAATTGGGAGCCTTCAGTATTTACTCCAGCTTAGAGCATCAAGTATCCCAGTGCTAACTGGTATGATAACAAATAGAAAATTAATCTTTTTGCATTTCATCTATCAAAACAAACTTTTCATTGGAGAGTTATTGGCTATTAGGCTAATAAATTATCCTAATAAATTATTCATGTGCACATCTCATGAGACTGTATGAATAGTATCAAATTATTGCAGGAAATTACTATTGGCTGAAAATAAGCTTGTATTTCTTTCTTGTAACACTCTTTTCAGAACAATAGTTCCCAATTTGTTAAAATTGTTGATGGACCGCAATGTGTTTTAATAATAGTTCAATTAATTCTTATTTTGGTCCTTTATGCACAGTGGCCACAACTTTCTTTCCATTTGTTGAAGGCCTTACAATCAGAAGCTAGCCCTAACAATGAACAATTGTTGCTCCTTTATTGTGTGAGATCCAGGCCTAAACTGGGTGTGACAAGAACCCCTGTATTATCGTTCTCCTGTTTTGTTTTAACAGAGTTAAGAGGCTGACAGTTTAAGCAGAAAGATAATGAGGGAACAGGCTACATAGTCCTTTCACCTCTGGACATTTCCCCACCCAAAATTACTTAAATCTGCCTTTCTCCCCACAAGGGAAAACAAATAGACCAGTATCTTTTCCCCTGAGATTGCCAACCTCCAAGTGGTGCCTGGAAATCTTCTGGAATTACAACTGATCTCCAAACTACAGAGACCCGTTCTGTTTCCCTGGAGGAAATGGCTGCTTTGGAGGGTGGATGCTAAGGCATTATACCCCACCCCCAGGCTCCACCCCCAAATCTCCATGAATTTCCTAACCTTTCGTAGACAACCATATTTTCCCCACTGGTAGAAAGTGGAGTGGAGATTCTGAGCAGAGAAGTTATTGGAAAAGTTAAACTCTGTATCCCGACCAACATTCGCTGTCTCACAAGTGTTTATGATTTAAAGATTGGTGACACAGTGAAATATCTAGTTTAGACCCCATTACTCTTTAATCAAGGAAAAGGTTCTGTTTTGAATTTTCCCAGTACACAAAGAATAATATATTAGGAAGACGGAGTGGTTTCCCCATCTAGCAGGGCCGGCATGATTTACAGTGCTGCTGTCTGGAATGTGTTGGCAATTAAGCATCGAAAGCATTGTTCATGGGCTTGTCAGCAGCCCTGTCGCCTCCTGTACTGGTAGTGATTTTCCAAGGGTTTCTATATGTTCTAAATGGAATATCAAAATACTCTTGATCAGATACAAGACAACAGGGCACCACTTTGCCATTCCAAATTACTGTGTGAACAGTATTTAGTAAAGAGAGTCCTGCTCCTTTGACTGGATGCTTCTTGCTGCTTGTAACCAAAACAGTATTAACTCTGCCTAGTCAATCTACAGCCAAGAAGCAATAGTGCAGCGCAGTAGCACTGAAATGGAGTTAAAAGGTATACACCACTCCATGCAACATCCTGTTCTCCATGAATCCGTGACACATAATCTCACTGCCAAATAAAATATTTCAGCTTAAACCACTGTGACTCATCTCACTTCCCTGATATTATTGGGTTAATAACGCTTCTTTATAGCTGGGTTGTAAAAATGACTAAGGTTGCAAATCTAAACACATTTACTAGGGAGTTAAAACAGACATGCTTGTTTGCCTACTGGTTCATTTTTGTCTCCCTCAATTGGATACAATCAGTTGGTTTTCGGAGTTATTCTGACACATTCAAAAGAATTCTGGTGTCAGTTTGTCTGATTAGACTGCCTTCTTGCACAATCAGACTTTCTTACAAGCGAGACGCTTGCGAGACTCAGGGGAATCCCCACCCCCATCACAGCTCCACACCTCCACCAACCATAAGCCTGCCACCACAGCTGGTGGGCCCAGAGCCTCTCTTGGCATCTGCCGCAATAGCGGCTGAGCCCAGAGCTGCTCCAGGCATCTGCCACCATGATGGCTGAGCCTGGAGCTGCTCCTGGCATCTGCTGCCACAGCTAAAGCTACTCCCAGTGTCCACCACTACAGCCAGAGCCACTCACGACATTTGCTGCTTCTGGCAGCCTAGAGTGGATCCGTGTGGCAGCTGCTGCTACCAGTTCAAAGGGTGTGTTGTCTGCACATGCTTTTTTAAAAATTGGGGGAACGTAAACCCCTAGGGCGATTTTTTAAACTTTTCAGATGTTTCTGCAAACCTGGGGAGCACCCCAAGTCTGCAGAAACATCCGTTTGGGGTGTGGCCCCAATCCACAGATAGGGGGCATACTTGGGAATTAGATATACTGTCACTACCTCTAATCATTAAAAGGCATATAGTTAAAAGGGAAAGAAATCCCATTGTGCCTTTTCTGAGTAAGGAACAGCTTGCCACAGTGGAACATACTATGGTAGGGTTGCCAACTGCCAGGTAGTAGCAGATCTCCTGCTAATACAACTGATCTCCAGCCAATAGAGATCAGTTGTATTAGTAGGGTTGGGAAGTTCCAGGAGTTTTGGGGGTTGCAGTCTGGGGGTTGCAGTTTGGGGAGGGACCTCAGCAGAGTATAGTGCCATAGAACCAATCCTCTGAAGCAGCCAATTTATCCTAGGGAACTTATCTTTCTACTAAGTTGTAATTCCAAGAGATCTCCAGGCCCCACTTAGAGGCGGCAACCCTAATCCTCCTCCTCTCATGGACTTCTCAAGCCTGAAGAAAATATAGCGTGGCAGACTCTGGCAGAAAAGAGAGACTACCGACTCAGAAGAAAACTGGCTCTGTCAAGATTTCCTTGGCTTTGAATTCGGGGTGGTGGTTTTGCAGTCTGTCCCACTGGGCAACTTTTCACAGACGATTTTGCTGCTCTCTTGCCGCGGAGCAAAAAAAAAGTGATTTAATTTTTTTTTTCATGGGCGCGATTTATCCCCGTCAATCCCGATGTAGTTTTGGTTTTTCATGGGAACAAAGCACGCTGTATTCGACAATGGTTTGGTCTGTCCCCTTTGCAGGAGGCCTCCCCTTCCAACAAGCTAATTGTTTATGCCCGCCCCCAACTCCACCCAGCAGATTACCTTGTGCGGTTCACCTCTGTGAAAAAAACAAGCACTAGTCCCTCTGGTCTCCTACATTTTTCTTCCACCCTCGCTCTGTTCTGCTTTTGGAACAGTCAGATTCCAATGGGGGGAGGCAAGGCAGCGCTCTCCTCAAAGCTTCCCTCTATTTTCTATAAGCGTGGAACCCATTGCCCTTTAATGACAGGCAGGATTGGGGGGGGCAGGAATTGCATCCATGTACCCCAGAGAAGTGTTTAGCTGAAAGTGGGAATGGAGCTGCTCCAACCTGTGCCGATTCAAGAGGAGTGACTGTGGCTGCAATCCTAATGGCACTTCCCTGAGAGTAAGGTGTATTGAAAGACATCAGGCTTACTTCTGAGTAGACCAGTTTCGGATTGCCCCCTGTGCCGACTGCTTCGAGGAGTGCCATTCCCTGCCTGGATGCTACCTTGCAGGTAATGGAAGTATACCACTCTCGCCCTTTAGCCAGAGGGAATGGAATTTTGTAGGGCTGCCCTTAAACTTCTCATGGGCTGGAAGTGTGGACTCCAATGACTTCTTTGGGCACTCAGCAAATTATAGAGCTCTGAGGCTTGAAGAAGAAGAGCTGGTTTTTATATGCTGACTTTCTCTACCACTTAAGGGAGAATCAAACTAGCTTACAATCGGCTCCCCTTCTCCACAACAGTCACTCTGTGAGGTAGGTGGGGCTCAGAGAGTTTGACTAGCCCAAGGAGCAGAGGAGCGAACTAACAGTCCAATCCTAAAGAGCGTTACTCCAGTCTAAGCCCATTCATTTCAATGGGTGTAGACCGGAATAACTGTGCATAGGATTGCACTTGCCATTTATGGCCGGTAGGTTTTGCCATAGATCTGCTGCTCTCTAGATGCATATAGAGGCCATTTATGCACAGGAGGCTTTGCCTTGGATTTGCTGCTTTCTAGATGCACATTTTCCCCATCCGAATTCTCAAAACTCTGCCTGGGGGCTGATTGTTGAGTTTTGAGAATTTGGATGGGGAAAAGGTGCATCTATAGAGTGGCAAATCCAAGGCAAAACCTCCCATGCATAAATGGCCACTGTAAACCTCTTGCATTAAAGCGATTTCCCAGAGTATGCCCCCCCCCCATCCAATATGCATCTCTGGCAAAATCAGCAATCTAACGGGAAGCCGGACCAAAGGCGATACTCGGGACCAGCCACACAATCCCCCCTCCCCTACCTGCTGGGGTAGGGGGGCCAACAGCCTCTTCCCTTGAACAACCCCCCCCGCGGGTCCAGCTGCCCTACACCAAGCTGCCCCCACCCCTGGCGCTTGAGGTACACGTGCCCCCACAGGCCTCCCCCTGGAGCCGTCCGTCCGGCGTCCCCCTGGGCTTGGAGGTGTGGGCCCGGCTCCAAGGCCCATCCTGGGCGAGGGGCAGGGAAGGTGTGCCGCCTGCCCGCCCACCTGCCTCCGGGACAGAGGGAGGGAGAGAAGTGCCATGACTCCACGCAGGCAGGCAGCAAAAGGAGCGGTATTCTTGACCGAGCGCGAAACTCCCCCAGCCAATCGCAGTTCGCAGGGGAGGAGAAATTAGCCGGCATGGGTGGGGACAATTGATCCGAACCCAGGAAATTTTTTCATGTAGCTCTGAGCCAAAAACCGTGAAGCAAAATCAAAGATCGCGCCAAAACAGGTTTCTGATGATGCGGGGATGAAGCGATTTTTTTGCTGAAATCGGAAGCAGTCATAAAAAAAATAAAAAATTGCAGCGCGGCAACACAACAGTGAAACCGCAGCAAACCTCTGTGAAAAAATGACCTTAGTTTGGTTGATATTAGCCCCCAGGACAATTAGTGTGGATGTTTTTTAAGCAACTGTTCAGCAAAACAACCTTCAATCAGGCAAAGCAACTTGGCAGAAATAGTAAATAATAGGAAACTTTGGCATGAGAAAAATCTTTTATTAGTGTAAATAAAACTGAGGCCCAGTGATAAGTTTCTGGAGGCCCCAGGCAAGGGAACAGGGCTTTTGATGTCGTGATTCTTCCCTGCTGCTACTACATTCTCTCCACTGGGATATGCAGCACTGTCAGGAGGGAAAGAAGACAACTTGGTTTTTATACCCCGCTTTTCTCTACCTTTTAAGTGGCTTACAATAGCCTTCCCTTCCCCTCCCCACAACAGATACCTCATGAGGTAGGTGGGGCTGAGAGTTCTGAGAGAACTGTGACTACCCCAAGGTCACCCAGCAGGGTGCATGTGTAGGAGTGGGGAAACAAACCCAGTTCACCAGATTAGAGTTCACTGCTGATGTGGAGGAGTGGGGAATCAAACCCGGTTCTCCAGATTAGAGTCTGTCGTTTTTAACCACTACATACCAATATGTGATCATATTATAATAGTAGGCCACACACATATGCCTGGGTTGCCATATGCTTGTATTAGTTCTGACTAAAATGATGTAGTATCCAAAACAAAAATCATAACATTGTTTTCATATTGTGTCTCAGTCATATTACTTCAATATCATGTGTGATTGGACAGAGATAAACTTTATAATTACTGTGCATTGTACTTACGGGCATAAAAAGATTTTTGACCCCAACAAAGGTCCACATATTCCAGTATTTAGTTTTCAGCAGTATTCCTCTGGAAGTTCACACCTTGTTTCTGATGTGGGTAGCCATTCTATTTTGTTAGCCCCTAGGATTTGGTGGTCAATGTATATTATCACTAAATATCTATACATGTAATTCTCATCTGTGGATACTTGAATCCAGAGACTGGGGCCATTAAGTGTGTCTATAATCATACCCTAGTGGTAAAAAAAAAAAAACTTGTTTACGGTACAATCCTAAGCACAGTTGCACCCTTTTAAGCCCATTCACTTCAATAGACTTAGAAGGGTACCTCTGTTTAGGAGTGTTACACTGGCACCTTAGCCAGATAGACTTAGTTGATTTATTTACCTCAGCTCATTTGAGATTTAAGATGTGGTTTTAGACAACCAGATTTCCTTCAAGTGTGTGTGTGAGGGAGAAACATGGTTAGATAGGTCCAGGGGGGGGGAAAGATCTGAGTATCCAAATGGAAGCAATTATAATAAACTTCAATTATTTTCTTATATATTTAAGATGCAACGAAAGATATGCAATAATTTCAAATTAATGTGTCTGGCTATGTGTATGGGGGGATATAAAGTCACCCACTATATGAAAACTAAGGAACGCTTCCATGGGGGACGTAGTCCCTAAATATTACAACCTTTTGATTTCATATACAATTGGATCTCCGCACGCTAAAGTGGACCACACCATTGCGTACCTCTGAAGGCAATGAATAAGTGACGTAATACAAAGGACAAATGCGTTTAGCATGGCATAATGTTCACAGTTTGGTGTGATTGCAGTCGGTCCTATATGAAAGCAATGAGAGCCAGAACGGCTTTATACAGGACTAAAAACCAGACAGGCATATACAACTCTTCTGCCAAATATGGTTAATAGAGGGTGTACCAGGGCACTGGCTTCCAACTCAGATGAGTGGCATGCACTTTGTTGCCTTTAGGCAGGCAACCCATGTTCACTATCACCACCACATGTTCATCGCTTTCACTGGCGCAGAGCCAGAAGCAACGGAGCTCCAGGTAGTCAACAGCAACGGGGCGCAAATTCGGCCTGGAAACCTTTCACTTTACCCCGTGGATATGCACGTTGCTCACAGCCAAGCGTTCAAGAAGAGCGCAGGAGCAAGATTGGTCTATGCAGCTAAATGGAAAATGTCCGAGATACCAGACAAAGTTGTCTGGATAAATAAAATGTTTGAACTAGCAGAAATGGCGAAACAGCATTAGTAAATCAAAATGAAGAATTTGTGAGGGAGTGGGAGGCATGGATGGTATACTGTGATAATGAACTTAATATGAAAAATGTTAAAGGTTATGATTTAACCTAATTCATCTGTCAAAAAAATAAAACGTATCATTAAAAGAAAGAGGAAATTAAGCATTTAAAAATATAGAATATCTTCTAATGAATTATTGCAGAGAGGACTATTGAGATTTGTTAGTGATAGAGGAGGGAAGAGGGGAAGTTAGAGGAAAACTCATGTAGAGTTATATATCTTTTTATTTTTTAGAGTAGAATTTGGGTGTAGAAATGAATACTATGACAATGCTAATGACATGTATGAGAATGTATAGAAAATTTTTAACAAATTCAAAAAAAAACATAAAAATAAAAAGAGCGCGGGAGCTCATGTCCGCGTGCCAGTTTCGGCTGCGCCCCTCGCCAGCTGCAGCCGCGCTTCCCTCAGCCCTTCCCAGAGAGCGCGCGACCACCGACTCCCTGCCTCTCCCCCGGCGGAGAGCGGGCCAGCGCGCGGCTGCTTCTGCAGAGCCGCGCTTCGTCACCAAGAGGCCGCTGATTGGCTGGCGAAGCGGCCCGCGCTGAATTCGTGCGCGAGAGGAGGCGAGGCGGCTGGCTCCCCCCGCCCCCTTGTTTGCATTGTGCCGGCGCTTTGCACGCGCGGCGCCAGGGCAGGAGCGGGGGGGGGGTCCTCACCCGGGCTGAGGATCCCGAGCAACTTGGGCGGCCGTGGCCGTGCCGCTGCCCTCCCCGCCGCCAGCACGACCACCCCGGCCTCCGGAGAGCGAGCGAGCGCATGATGGCGGCCGCCCCGGCCGCGGTGGTCGAGGTGAGCGTGAGCAGCACCGGGAGCAGCAGCAGCGACACTTCCAGCACCGGCGAGGAGGAAAGGATGAGGCGCCTCTTCCAGACCTGCGACGGGGATGGCGACGGCTATATCAGCAGGTAACGACGGCCGCCGAGGGCTGGTGGAGCAGTAGCGGGAGCAGAAGGGTTCCCTCTGGGCGCCTCAAGCAAAGTGGCCGCTCAACTTCGCAATAAGTTTCCTAGTGGAGAGTTGCGCTTAGCAGAATGGTTGCAGGGAAGGTGGGCACAGGACTCGGACTAGACTAGTTATCGCTTGTCGACTAGTCAACGCTAGTCGTTGCAATTTTAAAACACTGCCTGTAGAACTTAATGGGTTTTACTATTTCCCAGGAAAGTCTTTATCCCTCAAGCGGCCCACTGTCTTTGTAGGTGTAAACTAGAAATAAGGGATTAATTTCAAAATACCACCAGTCCTAAATAGTAGAAAAGAGCAAGAGTCCAATAGCACCTTAAAGACTAACAAAAATATTTTCTGGCAGGGTATGAGCTTTCGTGAGCCACAGCTCACTTCTTCAGATACAGCTAGAATGTGAATCCATCTGTCTTTAAGTAGAGGAGAGTGAATTCAGACAAGCATTAGTATGTAAATGTTAACAGTATGTACATGTGAATAGCAGGCGTGATGGGATTAGGTGTGGTATGCAGAAGAGTCTGTGATGTCCAGGGGAGAGATGGGTGTGCATTCATGGCTCATTACCAATGCTGATTTCTCCACACCCATCTCTCCCCTGGACATCACAGACTCTTCTGCATACCACACCTGATCCCATCATGCCTGCTATTCATATTTACATACTGTTAACATTTACATACTAATGCTTGTCTGAATTCACTCTCCTCTACTTAAAGACAGATGGATTCACATTCTAGCTGTATCTGAAGAAGTGAGCTGTGGCTCACGAAAGCTTATACCCTGCCAGAAAATATTTTTGTTAGTCTTTAAGGTGCTACTGGACTCTTGCTCTTTTCTACTACTGCAGACAGACTAACACGGCTACCCACTGAATTACCAGTCCTAAATGTTTGTGTTGTGGTTACTCTGTGGATGTTCAAAAGCCCTTTCTGTTGTTACTTATATACATGTTCTGTGTCACCTTCAGAATGTCTCAATTTGCTATTGCGGCCAGGAAGATTCGAGCTCTTGAAGCTATTAAGAAAAATTTTGTATAGGAAAGCAAATGAGTGTGATCTTTGTTTTAATAGAGATTTTGTATGAAATAGTTTTTATCCAGGTAATGTGTATGGATGCAATTTTATTCCTTTTTTGGCTTTTTGTACATACGTAAGGATATTTTATACCAGTCTATGGCTAAACAAATAAATGAATTCTTTTTCTATATACATGTTCTGTCGTATTATTGAACCAGTGTTATTCTCTGGTTCAAATGAAGTTATGTGGCTGATTTTAGATGTATTTGCACAAAAGCCAGTGATATTAAAAGGGGCAGGTAGTTATTTGATGGTACTTTTACTCGTGAACTCCACATCCCATTTGCTTAGACTGGGTCTTATGGTGGTGTGGAAGCAGCAAAACAGCTTCCTATGCTGCAGTATAGCATGAGAAGTTGTGGATTGTGTGAGAGGAGTCTATACTGTGGGATCCTTCCTGTGTTAACATTAACCCAGCCTTTCAAGAAGTAATACTGGCATGGGAAAGAATGGCACTATGGTGCCCTTTCCAGACTGTCAGGATTTCTCACAGTTACTTTGGTTTAGTGGGGCAGAGCAGTGGTACTGTAGCTCCCATGCTGGAAAAATAATTCAAAAACCCAGTCTGAGAACTCTTCATCAGGTTTGATGTTGAGAAAGAGAGAAAAAGAGAGGGAAGGGAAGGATCAGGCCATGAACTTAAGACTTGTCTTTCTAGTAGCTCTTACTGGGGAGTGCATAATTGGCAACTGAGCGTTTTATGAGACAAGCCCAAACTTTACTAAAGTCTTCCAGAGAAACTGGTTGGCCAGTGTATGAGACAGGATGCTGGACTAAATGGACCACTGGTGATCCAGCAAGGCTCATCTTACTTTCTTATGACAATAGCAACCTTTCTGTAAGGCATCATTTTTTCATGCTTTGAATGTAACTGTGCCTGAATCTGTATGTGTGTTCCAGCATTTCTTGTGCCTGGGATGCTGTTTTGGGTGGGAGCAAAGAACATTGAGACATGCCATTCTGTGGAGGGGTTGATTTTCTGAGCTGAACTGTATGTTGTAGAAAACTTTCCACACTGATGCTGAGGTCAAGTTTTTATGAGCATTTCGCTTCCTGGAAGAGAAAGTGCCTGAGGAGTGGGAGTACAGTCTTTTGTACTGGGATAGCAAGGGATAAAGGTGTAATGAAATATGATGCAACAAGTGTTCCTATAGGCTTATTTTGTAGTGTTGCTTCCATCTAGCATAGCTTTAGGGCAGTGATTGCGAACCTGTTAGAGACCGAGTGTCCAAAATGCAACCCAAAACCCACTTATTTATCGCCAAGTGCCAAAACGGCAATTTAACCTGAATACTGAGGTTTTAGTTTAGAAAAAAACCCTCATACATTAACATCTTTTGTCTTAAAAGAAAAACACAATAACAGAGCTTTCAATGATACAAACAACTTTTTGTGGAAACGTAAAAGTTTGCATTTGGCATGCTTTTGAACAATCTAGTCCAGCTCCTGTATCTCACAGTGGCCCACATCTATAATAAGGAGGTAGCACATACCCATCAGGGCTAGTAATCCGTGATGGACTTTTCCTCCAGAAATTAGTCCAGTCCCCTCTTAAAGGCATCTAGGCTAGATGCCATCACCACATCCTATGGCAAGGAGTTCTGCAGGTTAATTACATGCTGGGTAAGTGGGTGTTCCTCTTTTATTGAGCAGAGGGAGAGTAACTGGTCCTCCGCACCCCAGCAGTGCCTTTTCTGGTGGCTGTCTGCTGGTGTTCTTTTGCTTCTTTTTACATTGTGAGCCCCTTTTGGACAGGGAGCAATTAGAAAAGTGAAATATAAATACTGTCAATAATAGTAATACTGTGCAAGATTGCATTAATTTTTTTTTATTAAGCCAGCAGTATCCTAGTTGGATGGCTGCATCATGCTGTATTTCATGAACACTCACAGCTATGTGAAATTCTGCATGCACTTCTTTCCCAATAGGATTGGAGAAGCAATTCTGTGGTTTACCTTTAAGATCATATAAAAATTAGTTTTGTGTGATGTTCTTACAGATAAGCCTCCAGCGGGCAACAAGGCAGGACCAGCGGCTTGTGCAGGGCTGGCGCCACAAAGCCCGCGCTGTGGCCTGAGCGCTCTGCTCCCCTCCAGCTATGCCACGCTGTGAGCTATGCTCCCCCCCAACCTATCTCCTCTCCAACCCCACCACGGGAATCACCATCGCCACAGGCTCAACAGGCTGCCGTCCACGCCGCGCCCTCACGCCGCATGTGAGCCACCCGCCTTGTAGAGGAAAATGCAGGAGCCTCCGCTCCCGGTTTCTCTCTTAAGGTGGCCAAGGAGACACTTTTAAACAGAACGCTGAGCACAGAAATCCCCTGAGCTCAGCCAGTAGTCTGCCACCAGCCCTTTTCAACCAGTTTAGCCCCAGGCAGAAGATAAGGGCAGCCCCTGCCTGCTGGTGCCAAATTAACACATAACGCTCACCTTGCCGGGTAGGAAGCCCGGCAAGGGGAAACTACAAAAGCAAAGGGTTTGGTTTTGGGTTTGGTAGGCTGACCCCAAACAACAAGGCACTTAGAGTTAGGACTTGAAGCCAGCAAAGTCAGACACCACAACCGAAAGTATATTCTATAGATTTATTCAAAAGGTTTGTGCTTGTTACAGAATTCAAAGGAATCGTGAAGCAAAAGCAAATCAAAACAACAAAGCTTTTAAGCAGCCGGCTCCACAGTAGGATTCTTATGTTCAAGAGTTTGGCAAAAGCGTAGCAAGTTACAAAAACGTTACCCGTTCCAAAAGCAATGATGCACATCAGTTCAGCATTCAATAAATGTTCCAAGAGTTCCATTTGGCATATCCCTGCCCCAGGAATCAGATGAATTGATAGTATCCAACATGTTGTCCGCGTATCCAGACCACCACACACACAGTTGTGTGTGTTCCTCTTTTATTTTCCAGGATCTCAGCGGAGTGGGGGGGAGTTCAAACCTCACTGAGATTCCAGAGATGCCATCTGACGGAAGATTGATGACATCCAGCTTGCAACAGAAAACACCAAGGTGATAAATGCTTACAGAGCAGGTCACCTGGGGTTCCCTGAGGCAAGATAAGAGTTAATTGCAGGACCATTTGTTACTATGACAACAAGTGGTCCGGGCGGATGGGGGAAGCAATTGCATTTTTTACCAATGTTAATTGAGCCGCATCCTGGAATGTCTTGCAGTTTGATTACCCCAGCCAGGCCAAAGGCCTGGACCAAAGATTTTTCAGCAACTAGGAATTGAGGGGGGGGGGGTCCCATTTCCTTGACACGCCTTACCCCAGACAGGGGAGGGAGGAAGCACTCCCATTGGACTGCTGGGCAGAGAGCAGGTGATGTGAGAAATGCCCTCAGGCGTGCGTGGAGAGGGGGAGGGGAGCAGCCCGGCCCTGCGTCCCTCTGGCTTTCTAGTAACGAACTCAGGCGAACTCTGTGCTGGGACGATGACGCACGTGCCCACAGAGAGGGCTCTGAGTGCCCACTATGGCACACGTGCCATAGGTTCGCCACCACTGCTCTAGGGCTATCATTCATGCCCAGAAAAGGACATTGTGGATCAAGATGTCAGTATGTGTTACTTTTGCAGTTAACGAGGGCTATCTCTGAGGCAAGGGGGGGGGAGGCCATGTGTAACTTCACAGTCAAAATTACCTCAGGGACACCACTGAATAACTGTAGTGTGATCATAGAAGTTATATGAACAAGCACCTGAATTGTTCAAGCTGCAGTCGTCCTTTGTTTTTGGTATTGAGCAAAGGGCCATCACTGAAGACCAAATTGAGCTGCCAATGTAGATATTATGAACAATCCAGCAAATCATAAGATGTGTCAAACAGTAGATTTACTGAGTTCCCAATATTACAGAAATGGTGCTCTTATTTGTGAGAGTGTTTAGACACTCCCTTATGAACCTGCCTGACCACTGGCCATCTTCAGAGGCCCCACCACATTCTGAGATTAGGCAGGTGGCAACCCAGGAGAGGAACTTAAAAAAAAAAATCAAATTTATTAATATGGTCAACTGATCAATCACATGCCATCACATCAAAATTTCCAGACTCAATAGTTTTGCACCGCAGAATCACAGACTGCCCATACAAATAAAGGCATAAGATCAATGAAAACAACCTGATTAAAATTATCACCTTAAAATTGATAAAATTGTAAAATATTCTAATGATCATTCTCTGATAAAGTTCTGTGTATTTTAATAGCAATAGTGCAGAACTTGGCAGTTTGGAGTGTAAGCTGAGGATCTTCTCCTAATAGGAGCTTCTTTGCCAAAAGCTCAACTGACTCTTCAGGGAATTTACTAAGCAGGGGGGAAATAAGCTTTGAAGCAGAGGAACTTCTTGGTCATGGCCCCAAAGATCTGGAACTCTGTCCCCAGGTCGATTCATCCATTCCCTTCTGTTGCTGCCTTCCACCAGTGGGCGAAGATTTTTTTGTTTCGTTTGCCATTCCCTCAGTGACCCCCTCCTTCCTAACCAATGTTTTAATTGTTGTTTATGTTATGTATGTAAGTTAACTCTGTTTTAATTTTTTTATTAATTTGTGTTTGGGGTGTGTGATTTGAATGGTTTTAAAATGTGGTTTTAATTGTTGGCTACCATGGTGGCCCGTGAAAGGACAGAAAGGGGCATACAAATGTTGTAAATAACAAAAATAGACATTGAGGTGGAGATAAAGACACATCCCTGGCCCAGAGTATATAGAAAGTGGAAACAGTTGATGTGTGTCCTCCTGCCATGGTCATGTGTCCTTGATGTTCACTCAATATTTTTTCACTGTCTTAGCCTGTACTTCTACTAGTAGAGTTACTGCTTTCTCTATAATTATTCCCACATTCTTCCCATGTGGTACCTCTGAGAGCAAGAGGCTGAGCATTGCTTGCAGTATGGTAAGCATTATGGGTAAACATTATGGGTGAAAGATTTTATGTGTACTCAAAGCAGGATTACCTTAAGTAGAGGCTGGCTGCCTTGATCTCTCTGTCCTGTTCTGCGGTATTTTTCTTTCCTCCCAGTTGGTGAAACAAGTCTGTAGGGGTAGCTTATGTTACCTTGCTGCCTCTCAAGACAGACATGGCCCCAGTAGAGGTTGCTGGTTAACTTAACTCTTATTTCCAGCTGCAGGCCTTCAGGCTTTACTCTGCAATAAAGAGTTCAAACATCTGCATTGAAGCTCAGACGAGAAACTTAAATCCTGGACCACCAGACAATTCTAGGTTAGACCACCAATGGTCACAATGTACAGCTTGAGGATGAGTGGAGTGCTTTTTCTTTTGGATGTAATTTGCTGCAGATTGTGAATATTTTCAACTTTAAAATTAAATCTGCCCTTCATGTGGCTCCAAAATTAATTTAGCTTTATGTGTGTTTTCCTTTTCCTTGCTAGCATATTTGTGTCATCGTTTCTTGGCTTTAAAAACCTTCAGAAGTTTTGTAGGAGAGTTGATTTTTTTATTCTTGCAGTAAAGAAAAGCACTTCATTGCGCACATCTTCATTTAGAGTATGGAGGCGAGTTATTTGCATTCCTAATGAAATTATGTGAAGTCTCAGCTGTGGGAAACCCATTGTTGTGCGTTAAATTAGAAACCTCTTTGAATGTGATCTGGGTACTGGAGCCACATATGGAGAGAAAGGGCACCTCCTGAGAGAACAATTAATTGTTAGTCTCTGAATAGTTAAGCTGACATTTTATAATGGCAAATAAAAGAATAATTGCTGAATGATCTTACAAAGGAATTGAATCTGATGATTCAGGAACATTTTGGAATCTGTCTTGTTATACTTCCCCACTGAAATACGGGACATGTTGTAACTATATTGTCAAAATGCAAGAATTTCTACTTGTAAGCGGGATAGTGTTATACACATTGTTATATTTATGAGCAAATCAATATTTATAAGTACTAATATTGCAAATGTAGATACTTAAGTATATTCTGTAACAGAGCCCTTGTTTGTTATACTTTGTGTATGAACATATTTTTATTAGATTATTTAGAACTAAATTTCATTAATATTTTGTCGCTTGAAGAATATATACCTACATACAGGCATCCATTTAAATGTTATTTTAATACCTGAACTGTAACTGGTAAAATGTTCAGCACCCCAGTTAGTGTGGGCACCTTAAGAAACTACCCAGTGGGTTTGGCAGCAGATTCAACAGAAGACTACCTGCTTCCAAGCTTTTCCTCTTTATCAAAACAAAAGAGCAATAAACTACAATTGCTTTTATGTGACTGGAGAACATGTACTCAATGGCGATTCCCCAACCAATAGAATACTGACATATGTCATTACATCACTTTCTTGAGACTAACTAAACTGTCAACATAAACAATTAACTCTTAACTGTCTGACAGAGATGGAACCTGTATAGTAATCACTCCTTGGTTCCATGTACAGAGCCATAGCCAAGCCTCTCTTCACTTGTCCTTGTCTGCACACCAAAGCTGTGTCAAGAGATGCCCATCAAGGCAGAATGAAGGATAAGGCACTGATGATCAGGACCAAGAGAATTATCTCACCAGGCATTTGCTTTGGACCATCCAAAGTGGACCGCTTGGTACCTTTTCCTATCCCAATGTACTTCGAGGAAGGGTGGGAGGGCTTGCTGATTAACTTAAGCACCAGCCCACACCATGTCTAGGGTGGCCTGGTGTTTTTGCCTTCTGTAAGGAGGGAATCCTTTGGTTAAATTGTGCTGCCTGAAATACCCCAGAATGCCTTCCCAATTTGCCCTATTTAGCATGGGCTGTTTGAAGAAATATCTGGCGGCTATTATTAAATATATTTTAAAATGATTTGGGGGTGGAAGCTGATAGATTGACTGTCTCTTCTGTATCACAGATATGCTTTATTGGGTTTTGTGAGAACACCTCCTTTAAGCTTGTCTTATGGGATATGACAGGACTTGAAATGGGGCTCGTGCTCATTTTTCATCCACTCTGTGGCACAGGCAAGTGTTTTGTAGTATTGTTATCTCAAATTACTATTCTATTTTGCATCATAATTAGTTTCACAGATATACAGAATTGCTTTCTGTAAAGCACTGAAAGCCTTAAATACATATCAAATCGTATATGTATGTAATAGATAAGGGATGTAATTAGAAAGTCAGGCCATGTTAATTATAGAGGATACAGATGAGTAAAAAAAATAGAATCTGTGCAGAATTTTGTGTTATAACTGTCTATATTTCTTGCTTGCAATTGTATTGTGTGGTGATTACTTCCTGATATTGTTAGGAGAAGTAGTCCTTTACTTATTTAACTTGGAAAGTTCTCATGCAAAGCATTAATTTATACATACAAAGCAGAATGATGTTGAGACAAGCAATAGTAACATGTGCTTCTTAGCTGCAGGTATGCAAGGTAGGTTAAGTAGAAAGCTCGTTTTTAAAATGTGTCCACTTTGTGTGTGTGTTTGTGTGTTATTTAAGAAAATACTTGCTGAAATTATGCTTCCTTTCAAAAGAAGCAAACATGGATAATTTTTTCCATTACATTAGCAATGGCATGCTGCTTACAGACAAGAAAGCCTGTGAAGAATCTTGCGGTCTGTATTCTCTGATTCTTCAAAACATCACACACAAATTTAACTGTAGTATTGGGCTGGTTTAATGTTTGGATATTATGGTTGCAGTAAAATTTTGTAACCATCTGTGAAGTTCTTTGAATAATGTGTCTATTTGTGTGTGCGCGCACGTGTATGCTTTCAAGTCTTTGGCAACCCCTAGGGTTTTCAAAGCAATAGATGTTTGGAGGTGGTTTGCCATTGCCTGCCTCCTAGTGGGCTGAGAAAACAGTGGCTGGCCCTAGGTCACCCAGCAGGCTTCGTATGCATGAGTGGGGAATTGAACCCAATTCTCCAGCTTAGAATTCGCCACTCTTAACTACTACACCATGCTGTCTCTCTTGAACATGCTACACCAATGGCATTCATTCTGTGGAGAGCCACATTTCTAATTACTATTAATTACAAGAGCCACACGATTACCATGTGGCCTGTGCACCACCACACACTTACAAATAATAATATAAGATATAATTAATATTAAATATATAACTGACCTTTTAAATTACCAGAGTACCTCTGAGTGTGAGCTTGTCGGGTTTTCTTTCTCCACCACTGCTGAACCTGTGTGCCTTTTATTTTTCTCACTGTTCTTGCTGACTCCCTGGCATGAATCCCACAACTCAGGTACGAGTGAGATGGCCAAAGCTACTCTTCCTTGTGCCAGGATTATGGAGAGAAGTGGGTGAGGGGTGTAAAGGTGCACAGACTTCCCGCTGCAGGAGCCACTTCCGAACCAGCCAGCAGCATTTTCAAGCTTCTCTTCACAAGAAGCTTATGCGCTCTTTACTCCCTGCCTTCTTCTGTCCTCCCAGCATGAACCACAGCGTTCAAGTGAGAGTGAGATTTCCAAGCCTCCTGGAGGAGAGCAAGCTGGCCACAATGAAAGGGGAAAAAAACTATCCCACTGTGGCCATCTTCCTCTTTTCACAAGTGGCTGGCTGCCAAGGTGGTAGCAGTAGTTTTGTATTGTGTTCTCTGTTGCTACCTTGTTCTCCTCCCAGCAGCATCCAGGATGCTGGGATAAAAGCACAGAGACTGCAGTGATGGGTTTATTTTAGAAGAAAAACTCTACTTCCATTCCTAGCACAGGGCCCTTGGCTCAGAAAGCCTCACAACTTACCATCGTCCAGTCCCTCCAGCAGTTGCTGTTTCGAGTTGAGGACCACCTGCCAACTTCAAGCTCCTCAAAGAACTACAAATTGCATGTCAAACAGCCATGTGTGCTTCCTAAGCGGATGAGTATCACTCTGCTAAAGCACCTCAAAAGACAAGGTGTCTTGCTTTGTAAACCAGATGGGATTGACATGCAGGTTATCAAAGAGCTTCTGGGATCACAGTCCAAGAATTCTTGAGCCCAGTTCTCCATTGAACTGTTCTTCCAAATGTTCCTGTTCCTCAAGGCCACTTACCATCTATGCTGCCTGTCTACAATGCAGTTCAGGTACCTCACAGGTGTTGAGAATAGCGCCCACTGTATTTAATCATTCATCTACCATACACTCATTAATTTGGATTCTTCTGCTGTGATGTTGGATGGTATGCCATTAGAGATATGAAGACATGGAAAAAATGTTGTTCCCTGTTTTTTTCAGAGGACCTTTTCAGTTTTTCTGATGGAAAAATTAGAACATTTTGGGAAGAGCTGGAAAAAAATCTGTTTTATCTTTCAGAATGAGCAAAATGCTGTTTAAGGCAAGATTTTTCACATAGCATGTGTTCTGGCCTCAGGCTTCCTGGTCTCTTGAGAGCCAGGATTTACCCTGCAGATTACCACTCAGTAGGGTCTGGAAATGGATTTAATACCCAAGGGTTGTGAACTGGTTGATCCAGCAGCATTTCTTACCTTGCCTTCTGCTTAAATGGATTGAGCAAAAACAGTCCCAGCTGTTCTGGAAGCAGTTTCTGCAATTCTTCTGGTGGGGTCTTAATTAAGCCAGAATCCTACAGAGAGTCTAGTCTGTTTCCTCAGCTAGAGCATGACTTCTAAACTGGCACTGGGCCTTCCCTCAACTCTCTCAGCATGAACCTGCTCCTCTTGCTGGGTGGGTTGAATCCTGGTGGGCTTGTGAGCCAGGGCCTGGACTGACCTGTAGTTGCCCCAGGATCCGGGGAGACAGAGGGAAGGTCTGGTGGAGAAGCCTCAACTGCAGGCTTTTCATGGGACAGCCTATAGAACAGATGGGGCAAAATCATCTACCATGCGGAAGGTCTCCCACAATTTCTTGTTCTCCTCCAGGCCATGTTTCTGCCTGAGACCGAGACCTCTGCCGGAGACCCTGGAGAGCCACTGCCGGCCTGAGTAGACAATACTGACTTTGATGGACCAAGGGTCTGATTCAGTATAAGGCAGCTTCATGTGTTCATGTGTTCTGGCTCCCCAGGCTCCTCTGAGGCTTTTGAGTCCAGAGCCAGCACAGTGAGGGTCATGACACCATGAGGAGACCTCAGTTTTCCAATGGAAATGTTGGGAAGCACTAAAAAACCTCCTGTAGACCCCTACAACATTTCCAAGAACTTTTTTTTTGTTTAAATGTTAATTATTTGGGCAACAATTAGTATGCTATAATGTGTTTGATGATAATCCACTATGAAGGAGTTAGGGTATTTTCTGTTTCCTTACCCTGCCTTAAGGATAATTTTGACTGCAGATGCAGAGCCTGAGGAAAAAGATCCCTTCTCAAAACCAAAAACAAGCACACACCCTGTGCAACACATTTTGTTTGGCATTTATGGAAGTAGAAACATTTAATCATCATAAAATGTTAGTTTAACATATTGTCAGTTTAGTTTTAACATATTGTCAATTTATTTTAACAACAACTGCATAATCTCCAATGTTTACTTTTCACCCTCTCAATGTTCTGTTCAGTGAATATTGAAATTAATGACCTTTTTACAGTCTTGCCTAAAGTGCCTCAGAACTGAGGTAGGCAGTTATCGTCAGGTCAATGTTATTGTTTTATTTATCACATATGTAAAGTTTCCAAAATGAATTCTGTTTGTTGAGGTATCTTATATTTGTTACAATTATAGTTGAAAACCATGGTTAAATCATAATTGAAGCATTTAGCACAGTGTTGTTGTTGTTGTTGTTTTTACTAAATTTATAGTCTTTAAGATCAGAATAGGTTTACTGGAGGGTACAACTAACTCACAGTGCATTCCTAAGGAGAGTTACTCCAGTCTAAGCCCATTGAAATGAATGGGCTTAGACTGGGGTAACTCTCCTTAGGAATGCACTGACAATTATGTAACAACTGTTTACATTTTAAAGACTGGTGTAACTCATTGGCAGTGAACACTAAAACAGGAATGAAATTGTAATTAAGGGACCTGAGTAATAAGTATTCTTTCCTATGAGGCTCTGTGGGTAGTTTGTATAGCTGATAAATAAAGGCGTTTGTATAGCTACATTTCACAGACAGATAATGAAAATGCCAATAACTTGGCAAATTGAGTAAATGCAACCAACGAAACACCTGTATAATACGTACTTGGTAATCTCATTATTAGTTCCACAATGGAAAATAGTAAATTATAAGTTCTTTCTTTGCAATTACATAGATGCAGATTACTTGCCTTTATATACATTTTTCACAGTAGAGAGAGATCAATGAGCTCTATTAGTTCGAATATACTAGCAGAGTAGCAGTTTGAAACTGGGTCCCCCAGGTTCTAGTCTGATACTCTAACCACTACACAATGCTGGCTCACTAAGGTGACTTTTGTTGTAAATCTGACTTGATGCTCAAATGTAATATGGTGACAGCCAAGGAACATACAAGGGAGGGAGGAAAGCATACACTGCATAATTGCATGTGCAATATACATTTTTTGTCAAAGCCCCTCTTTTCCATCCTCTGAGGTGATCAGGTGGGGTACGATAAGGTTTGTATTTTGAAGCAGAGGTGAAAAGAGTTTGAAAATATTGGGGAACCCCACACCTTTTTCTTCTGAGGACTGTTTCCATTTGAAGCAGCTTAGGGAAGCTCCTATGAAGTATTTTCTTTTGAAATAAGTGAAATTCTTTTTAGGATAAGGTATTACTCAAAATATATAGCATGAAGCTTTTAATGTAAGACAACCTACAATATCAGATAATGATGGTTTCCCATATTATGTCTCTTGCACACTTGCTAGCTGCAGCTGGTTTGCCAGCTGCATCCCATCTAGAGGTGTACAAAACAAAATTTGGGAAAATTCAGATTTGCATATATTTGACCCAAAATTATCAGGATTCCTGGATTTTTCAGAATACTTACATTGATATGGGTTTTTTTTTTGAAGTTTTTTTTTTAATTCTGAAAAAAATCAGCTTCATTACAGCCTATAGGGAATCTTTCCGGGGCTTTGGGGGGCTATTTTTTAAGATAGAGGCACCAAACTTGCAGCATAGCTGCTGGTGACTCTTTTTAGAAGAACCCCCCAAGTTTGATAAAGATTGGGTCAGGAGGTCCAATTCTATAGGCCCCCAAATGAAGAAAACATAAATTGAACCTCCTGACTCAAGAGGAAAAAACAATTACAGGGATCCTGCGAATGCTGGTTTTCTAACTTCTTGAAAGTGTTGAATATTTTCGGGATTTTTTAGGACCATTTTTAAGGCTTTTTGAAAAAATCCTAGAAATATGTGAGAGAACCAAAAAATACCAATAAGGCATTTTTCGGGTATATTTTCGGCTTGGTTTCAGCTGAATGCACACCCCTAGTCCCATCTTCAAGAAGTGAGCTATAGATGGGGATTATTTGTGCTGTTGTCACTTTCAGGTTAGATTACTGCATTGTATTCTGTGTGGGACTGCCTTTGAAGATGATCCCAAAACTTCAATTATTAAGGTGTGCTGAAGCAGTACTGCTAGTAGACATAAGTTTCAGGGAACCTCTCAACAGATATGACTGTTTTGAAAGATTTGTTCATTTTTAAAATGTAATTAATTTTTTCCACAATTAATATGCTATGTTGAGCATGATACTATATGTCTCAATGAGTTCATTATTTTCAGTGTTTAATCAGATATTCAAATACATTACTAGACCTGTTGTGACTTTATGAGATTGATGCTGACCAAATACACTTCCTTTCCTTTAAAGTCATTGTTTTCAACTTCTATTTTTTGTTGTTTCTCAGGTAGCAAAAACTAAAAGATGTGTGCTGAGGGAGCATAGGGTGAAGCAATTTGCAGTGCTCTCTCTGATCCGTACTGCCACGGGGTATATTCACAGTTTTCCTTGTAGAAAACTAAGGCACTTGTAAATTTCATAAATTGTACATTATGCATTGAATGCTGTTAAAGTGGCAGGATAAGTTTAGGCTTGGTAAGGGGAAAAAACCTGTATATATTCCCATTTCCCTCAACAATTGTGTTTCTAGGAGAAAATGAGGGAGCAGACATGGTTTTTCAATTTTTTGAAATTTCTGGAAGCTTTACTTCTCTAGCCTTGCTGAATCAGAGAGTCTATCTAATCCCGTATCCGTTCCTGCCGTTGATGCCTTAGAGTTATGTATCACTATGAGAAATTCATCCAGTGTGTGAGGGAGATCACCGGATGATTTATTCTAATTGTATAATATTGATGGCTCTTAAGAGTTTTGAATATCAGCATTTGTATGCTGGCAAGTTCTCTAGTATTCTGATTAGACATCTCTGATGTGGAATGTAGCTTTTTTGGGGGGATTAATTTTATTATATGTTGACACTGCTGAGGGAAAGTGGCATTTCTAAAGATATTATGAATTGTTTTTTGGGTTTGTGTTATGTTTTTAAAATTGCATTGCAGTCTGCCTTAGGCACCCTTCTTGGTCAAAAAGCAGTTAACTTGTATCAAATAAACAAATAATTTTGGGATCGTTTCCTTTATCTGATTTTGGCGGTTGCTTTTCCATTTCCCCCCCTTCATATGGGTTTTGTGCCAAACATTTTTGTAGGAAAAACCTTCCTTAAAGTTAATTGAGACAGTCAAGAAGGGGAAAATATTTTAAAATGTAGATACTGTTAATGAAAACTTCTACTCCCATCCCTTCTAATTTTTGCCCTAAGAATGGAGTAGAGAGTAAATTGAACTCAGAGCACACTTGATTGAGAATTATGAACAGAATGGGTGGTGTCAGGATTGTCCAGAGAAGTCTAAGAAATTTGTTTTGGAGGGAGAAAAAAACCCCAATTTCCACATAAATACCTGCCGGCTGCCTTACTGTTTCTGTATTCAAATATATCTGCTACAGTTAGCTGTGGAAGTGTGGAATATATGTACTGTTTAAGTGACTTTTCTTTGGCCCTTGGTTTTTAATTTGTGTGGTTCATTTTAATGAGAACATTTAACACATCATTCCTACGGATAACTTTATTTGGAACTAAATTTTTAATTATGCAAAGCTTATTTGTATAATCTCAGTAATATTGGCAAGAAGTTTAGCACATTAAACTATTGAAAGTTAACTATAATTAGAAACAGTCATTGCAACTCCCTGAAATCTTAGCTCTTGTTAGTAATTATCTTGCAGTTAAATACGCAGGTTGTGCCAAATCAAATTTAATTTAGCATGTTCTAGAAGCAAACTTTAAAATGGGCAAATGGACAGTTCAGTAGTAGTAGATAAAGTGCATGCTGGTAATACTATATTCTTCTCAAGGAGTCATTTGCTTACCAAATATTGGACTGTTCCTAGTCTGAATAAATAGAGACACTTTAAAATGGATTTTTTTGTATTAAACATATCATTTTGAATAGCAAAAGTGAACAAAGTTCTGCAGTCAGCTGTATATCATCAAAGCACAACTTTGATAATTTAATAGAAATTCCAGAAGTGTAGGTATTTTACTGTGCAACCATATGCAGCGTTACTCCAGTGTAACCCTGTTGAATCTGTGTTCTTATAATTACTCTGTCTTGCTTACAGAAGTTCAGGAGTGAGTTTGTTGTACTTTGAATGTGCCACAGGGCTTCATTGTTTTAATATAAACAAAAAATATATAATGAAACCTGTGACAACTGGTTTCCTAGCATGTTGGGAACATATGTGATGCTCATGGCTGGTGTAGTGGTTAGATCCCTCAGAGAACTTTTGCAAATGGAAGAGGGGTATGATTTTCATTTATTGTTCTCCCCTGCAGCAGATATTTCACTCTTCCCTTATTCTGTTTGTGTGTGTGTGTGTGTGTGTGTGTGTGTGTCCCCTTTCTAACCCAAAAGGTTGCATGGAGTCACTGTGTCAGCTGTTGCCTCTGTGAAGGAAATCCATGTACAGGTGATGCCATATTTTCATGACAATGATAGCTCCTGAAAGTTCTGTTGGGTTTCATGTGTTCGCATATTATGTGAATCCGCCCTAATTTGAAAGCCTGTTTTTTTAAGAGGATATGTCAGTGCTGTTTCATACATTAGGCTCCTATCTGGAAGTTAATGTCAGTATAAGAAATCGAATAAGTCTTGTATTTATAATTGTGTATGATGGTTGCCCTTTAGTTTTAATTTCTTATCAGTTAATGTTTTTACTTATGTTATTTAAACTGTCTTGTAATTTTGAGATTTTTAATTGAGCTCTTGTACAAGTTTTGAATTAAAATTTGACTTCCTCAATGAGTGGTTCCTTTGAATTCCCCAGTGTTCAAAGTGGCTGTATGTGCATTAAAAGCGGTTTCTGTGTCACTGAACCACCAAGGTTAATGGGAATTGAGTGAACTAGATATGTAGGAAATCTATCGATACATTCCATTACACAAACAAATTATTGAAGTTTTCAAAAATGAATGTACAGTGTCAGTTTTTGGTAGTATAGAAGATTGTGATGAACCCAGCAAAATCTTATGCTTTAGCTGCTATAATGCTATGATGTTGATGGTCAGGAAATTATTTCCCCCAAGTTTAAACAAGTTTTTTTTTTTTTTTTAGAATTTAGTCTGAAGGAGATCTTAGACAAAAACAAGTATTAAGGTACCTTAAATGACAGTATATGTATTATGGCAGAAGCTTTCATGGACTGGAACTCACTTTATCAGATATGTGTTCTTCATTGGTATGTGCTTATTTGTTAACTAAGAAAACATTTCTGGGTCTGAAAGCTTCTTGTTAGTCTTGTTAAGATGGCAAACAACTCTTGTTCATTTTTGCTTTAACAGACTAGTGATGCAGATGAAGTTCAAGCTGGGGTAACATGAAATACGCACTTTCTTAAGTTAAAAATGATAACCCTAATGTGAGGCGAGCTCAGATGTTTTTTAATTTGGGTCTGGAGTTGAATTAGGAAGGTTGATAGGCTTCCCATCATCCTTACCTTTCCTCTGTTCCCTGGCTCCTTTTTCCCTTTCTCCAAATTTAACTGGCAGTTGAGCATCAGTGGCAAGTCCTTCCTGCTTTCCATCTGTCAAAGATTCCATCGCCTAAAGGTGCCATAATAGGAGCACCCAGGTGTAAGGAGCTCTGGAAATCTATAGTTTCCAGTGTTTTTTATGCTTGTTAGTGTGTTTTGGTACTTTGAGATACGCTGCTGCACACCAGTTTGAGAAAAAGGACCAGGAGGGGCGTAGTGTTGGTGATTGATATTTACAAGGCAGAAGTACCGTATATACTCGAGTATAAGCCGACCCAAGTATAAGCCGAGGCACCAAATTTTGCCTCAGAAAAGGGAAACCTGTATTGACCCGAGTATAAGCCGAGGGTCAATACTGCAGCACTCTAACATGGCGGCCGCCATTTTAAGATGGCGGCCGCCATTTTAGAGCGGGAGGACGATCTCGCCCCTGCCCTGGGTCGCCCTCTCGCCCGGGCTCCCGAGCCCTCAAGACTCACCCCGACCCCAGCGCCATCCTACAGGGGGAGGGGGAAGAGCCCCTACTCACCGGGAGAGGCGATGCGCAGCAGGGCCGCTGATCAGCTGGCGAGCGGGAGGACTGGCCCTGGCCCCAGGGCTGGCCAGCCAGACGGGGCCGCGGGGAAAGGTGGGACTGCGCGGTGGGGGGGGAGAAACCGCCGCTGCTGCCGCCACGCAGAAGGTGTGCTGGGGTGGGGTGGGGGGTTAAGAAACCGCCGCCGCTGCCGCCGCACAGAAGGCACGCTGGGATGGGGTGAGGGGGAAAGAAACTGCCGCCGCGCAGAAGGCATGCTGGGGTGGGATGGGGTGGGGGGGAAAGAAACTGCTGCCGCCACGTAGAAGGCGCGCTGGGACGGGGTGGGGTGGGATGGGGTGGAGGGGAAAGAAACCGCCGCTGCCACCGCCGCACAGAAGGCGCGCTGGGATGGGGTGGGGTGGGGTGGGATGGGGTGGGGGGGAAGAAACTGCCGCTGCGCAGAAGGCGCGCTGGGCTGGGGTGGGGGGGAAGAAACCGCCGCAGGGAAGGCGCGCGGGCAGGCGGCAGCGGCGGCCCCCTCCCTGAGCGCAGGAGGCCCCGCAGGCCGCTCCCAGGCCGCAGGGAAGGTGCGCGGGCTGGCGGTGGCCCCCTCCCTGAGCGCAGGAGGCCCCGCAGGCTGCTCCCAGGCCGCAGGGAAGGCGCGCTGGCAGGCAGCGGCCCCCTCCCTGAGGGCAGGAGGCCCCGCAGGCCGCTCCCAGGCCGCAGGGAAGGTGGGCAGGCGGCGGCCCCCTCCCTGAGCGCAGGAGGCCCCGCAGGCCGCTCCCAGGCCGCAGGGAAGGCGCGCGGGCAGGCGGCGGCGGTAAGTCCTCCCCTCCCTCCACCTACCGTATTGACCCGCGTATAAGCTGAGTTGGGCTTTTCAGCCCTTTTTGAGGGCTGAAAAACTCGGCTTATACGCGAGTATATACGATAATGTTGATTAAGAAGGCCTTGTTTTTCATAGTTTGCAGATTACCTTGAGTCTCAATGAAAAAAGTGGGCTAAAAATGAAGTTAATAATAATAATAAATGTAATGATACAGTCTTGAGTCTAGTTTCTAAATCGGTTTGTTTCTTTGGATGCAGCATCCCTTTTGGATGGCATGACTACTTTTTGTTGATTAGTATTAGTATGATTGGGCTGTAGCAAAAGTAACAAGGCCCTCATTTCTTGTCAAATTCTTCTAAAATGGGTGTTACCTATTCTTATAGTGCATTTCCCATGCACTGCTGATGCAGAAGTTTCATAGATAATTTAATAGTATTGGTATGTGCCAACTTATCTAGATTTGCTAAGGACATGGAAACTAGACATCTCTTATGATGTCACATGTTAGTGGTTGAGATTTTATTGTCTGTAGATGTGCTGATGACTGTGTGTGTAAGTTTTGGGCTGATCCATGACTGCAACAGATAAAGATATAAATAAACATGTCAGTGGAACCTGGGAGCTACTGAGTTGTTCTTCATTGCTGAACTGCCAGTTTCTTCTTTGGAAATGGAAACAAAAATTACATTAACCTTTCCTATAAAGTTTCTGAGGAACTATTTGTAAGAGCATCTATCTCTGGACATACTCTAGCACTGTCATATCTTTTTGACTTAAATGATGAGTTGGAAGTGCATGCCTATGGCTGCAATCTTAAGAAACTTTCTAGGGAGTAAGCCTCACTGAATAAAATTGGACTTACTTCTGAGTAGATGTATTTAGGATTACTCCAATTGAAATCAGTGGGCCTTAATGGTCACATTGGCTGGATGATGCCTTTCTAAAATGTCATGAGCATTCCGGAATTGAGTGATAATTTCCTGAATTGAGCGATAATTTCCTTGAGAAATATTCTAGTTGATTTGAAACAGATGAGATTTTTAAATGAGTGTGAAATAGGATGTAGTCTCAATTTGTGGGATTTTTTCTTCTTCCTGTATGTGATAGCTTTAAAAATGGTTTACTTTATTACTTGAGGGGAGCAAATTTTCTTTACTCCTGTGACTTTGAACACAGCCCACTCTCACTACAGGTGCAGCACTATGTGTGAAACTTTTTTATTGGTTCACAAAGCCCTATTTTTTCTCTTCCCTCACAATGTTATGGGCCGCTAGGGGAGTTGATAACCTGTGTATCTCACCTAGTCCTTGTGCTTGCATCAAGACAAGTTGCTTGTATTGCAGAGTGTGAGTGATTTGCACAGAGGAGAGGGAGAAGATTTCATTGGAGGGATGCCCAGCCAGCCAACCCCAATGCACACAGTGGCCCTGGTTCTGCCTGTATACATGTAGGCAGCAAGAAAATATAAAAGAGGACTCTATTGTAACCACGGGTTTCTTAGGTGGACCGAGTTACACTCCATTTTATTATATGCCATGTTGTTACTCTATATGCCTCTTTAGATATTGCAAAGTATAATGGTAAGTTTCAGTCTTGCATGATATGTTTTTCTGTTGTGGGGAGAAATGTGGAAGGTCAGACATGAATTAAAACAAGATCACTTTATTTCTCTTCCTTTCCATCTGCCTTTTTCTGTTATTCATTCCATTCTGCTTTTTTTGCTTCATACCTGAATAAGAGTAAAAATCTTACTGGTACAATAAAGTTTCGGCATGCAACCTCCTGAGAGTTTGCTGTATGTGGCTGTGCCAGGTAACCACTGGAGGTTATAAGTTTCTTTGTTCAGACATTGGCTTCTGTAACTGAAATTGGCTGGCCTGGAAGTGCCTTTGTTGAAATGAAAAAATGCAGTCACTTTATTGGACTTCAGATGACTTTGAATTATTGAGCATTCCTCTTATACAGAGCATTTATTGTGCTTATGAGCTAAACTACCCTTTTTTTTTGGTCTTCTCTCTCCCTTCCCCATCTTTTGCTTTAAAAAATTCCTTAGGAATGACTTATTGATGGTGTGCCGCCAACTAAACATGGAGGAGTCTGTGGCTGAGATCATGCATCAGCTTGGTGCAGATGAAAATGGAAAGATTTCCTTTCAGGATTTTACTCGATGTCGCATGCAACTTGTGCGAGAAATCCGGAAAGAAGAAGTGGAGCTTTCTGTGAAATCAGATGACTCTTGTAAAAAGAAAACATTAAGGGACAGAATAGCTTCGTGGCCAACAAGCAGTGATAACAGTTTGGGTAGGTATGAATGAATTCATTATGCCTCGTGTATCCAAAAATAATTATGCAGATGTGAGCACTGGTATAAGTGTTTTTCAATGGTATTTTCCTTGAGAGAATGAAGGATGAACTTCAACAGTGCCAATCTATTCAGTTTGACATTCAATGCAGGAAAAAGTGATGAATTATATTAACATGTCAGTATTGGGTTCTGGTTAAAAGCCCTTCCCCCACCCCCCAATACCACCTATTATGGTATTCTTCTGCACTACCATTCAGGGTTGGAATTTGGAGACATCATTTTGCAGTGTTTTCAGTCCTATGATAGCGCTGCTTGGCTATTTGGCCTCTGAGATCTAACAAGGTTCCATCTTGTCCCCTCTGCTTTTCAACATCTACATAAAACTGATGTGTGAGGTCATCTGGAGTTTTGAGCTGGATGGTAATTGGCTCTATCTTGTGTATCCAGCGGATTCCATGAAGGCTGTGGAAACTTTGAACCAGTGCCTGGAATCTGTTTTGAGATGGATGTGGACTAATAAACTGAATCTTAGTCACCAAAAGACAGAGGTGATACTGCTGAGCAGAATGACTACCTCAAAAACTGAAGTGTGTCTCCTGTTCTGGGTGGGGTTGCACTCTTCCTAAAGAAACAGATTTGTAGCCTGAGGATACTGGTGGACCTGAGCTTCCTGTTGGATAAACGGGGCAGCCGTTGCTAGGGGCACCTTTTAACAGCTTTAGCTGGTGAGCCAGTTGCAGCCTTTCCTGGGCAAGAGAGGTCTTGCCATTGTGGTGTATGCTCTGGTAACATCTAGATTAGATTACTGCAGTGTGGTCTGGATGGGGCTGCCCTTGATGAGTGCCTTGAAACTATGATCACTACAGAATGCTATGGTTCAAATGCTGGCTGGCGTGGGTTGCAAGGACAATATCAGGTCAGTTTTGATCCATCTAGACTGGCTTCTAATATGTATCTGAACATGGGCGTGTAAATTTTCTATATTTGGAAATGTGTAACATGACTCAGTAGAGCAGGCTTCTTCCTATCAGGCGTGAATCTCCAGTAACATCTTCTGTGTTTGATTAAGCTTGTTGTTTTCCCAAGGGGTTTCTCTATATGGGAATGGAAAGCTGGGAAGGTGGAGACTCAGCTGACACCTGCATTTGCTTTGGGAGGCCACCCTGTGTCATATGTAACATGTAATGTTAGTTATTCTATCAAACCAGCTTCTTCAGTTAATTGCTGTTTCTCACACTGTCCTGAAAAAATGATGTAAGTTATGTCTGTCGTTTTGGATAAACATGGTCATTTTTTAGTAACAATAAAAATAAACTTTTTGTAGCTGTTTTGTAATCATGTGTCCATAAAAACTGTTCACAAGTCAAAAGCATAATGAGAAGAATGTGTATTACTGAGCCTGACTAATGATTACACATAATCATCAATTAACAAAACACACACATGCAAAAACCCTCCCCCAGTGCAAAAAGGCAAATGCAAAACAAATAAATGATGAAAAAGAGAAAGAACAAATGTTTACAATTATTACCATACATTTGGTTTTATAGCTTCAACAACATGTTGCTACAGCTACAGCACTTATGTCTACTTAATTCTCCCCTGAGGCAAGGGCATCCTGAGCTGCGGGTTGTTTTCCCTCTCCATCCGGGTAGGCAGGACTAAAAGATTCTGACTTCCTGTGATACTTGGCGGGAAAACAGCCTGAGGAAGCCAGTTTCCGTCCTGCCTATCCGGGTGGAGCAGGCAACTCCGCATAGCTCTGTGCCTTTAGGCTTCATTTCTTTAGCTAGGAGTAGTTTCTTTCCCTTTCGTGTTACAGCTTACCTCTCAGTGTTCCGTGAGTCCTTAATCTTCGCCTTGATCCTTGTTTTTTGAGTGTTGGTCTGTCTTCTACCCCCCCCCTCCGTTTTTTTCTTCCCTCCTTATTTCCTTAGCCAAGATGGCCGACGCCATTTTAGTTAGGGAAGACGACCTTCTCTCTGAGAAGGACTATCAAAGGGGGTTGGTGCAGAGCAACCCCAAGGGCTCCGGTTCTCCCAACGGCCGCCCAGGCGGACCATTAGGGAGCAAAGAGGAACCGGGAGAGACCCAGACGCCTGATCTGGAGGCGCCTTTAGAAAAGCCTAAAAAGGCGCGCAAAATAGCGCCGCAGCTACCGGGCGCCCGGAGAAAAAGGCGCGGCGTTAAAGTTGGAGCAGGGGCGAAAGCCGGGCGCAAGTCACCCGCCTCTTCCCCAAAACCGGCTAAACCGCTCAACAAGCATCAGGGACGTTCGGATCCGATGGCAGCTGCATCCTCTGGTAACCCTGCGCAAACGGGAACGTTCCCGCCGGGAGTTGGCAGCCCCCCCCCCTCCCAGGAGGTGGCAGGCGCACAATTTATTTCATGGCAAAATGCTGATGACCTTATTAATTATGCCCTCCAGCGTCAGTGGATGGCCTTTCAATCCTTTCAAACTCGCCTCCCTCCCCCTATGGGATTGGACCCCTCCCTTCCCCCTCCCAATCTCCCGCCTAATCCTTCCTTTTCCAACTGCACTTCTGCTGTAAATGAGGCAAAATCAAAGGTCGATGCTCCCTCTGCTGGCAGGAGTGGGTCATGGCCTACAAAAGCAGCAATGAAGGCTAAGCCATGTGAAACCAGGGAGAATCAAATGGAACTCTCTAAGTCTCCCATTTCTTCTGTAGATTATGAGGAGGAGGAGGAGTTAGAGGAGGGGGAATTCGATTCCGACGAAGACCCACCTCAACAAGTAGAACAGCATAACAGACTTTTTTCTGGGGAGGATTATCAGGCCCTTTTGGCAAAGGCTATCCTCGCCCTTGATCTCAATGAGGAATCAGATCAATCTGAAGAGCCAAAGTCTAAGTTAAAAAAAGGGGTCAAGGAATGCTTTCCAAGACCTAAGACAACAACCAATTCAGTACCCTTCCCAGAATTTTTCATTAACGCGGTCAGAGACGAATGGGAGCACCCAACTCCCAATAAACAACTCCCCACTAGTATTAAAAAATTATACAATCTGGCTCCACATGCCATGGAAATGCTTAAGGTTCCCTTAGTAGACGCCCCTGTGTTGGACCTCCAATCACCAGGTTTGATCCCAGAAGACGGGGTGGGCTCCCTGAGGGACCAGTTAGACAGAAAGTCAGACTACCTGGCGAGGAAGGCGCACGAGGCCTCAGCCATGGCCATTCAGACCAGCGCTACCACTTCCATCTTTGCTAGGGCCGCTTATTTATGGGTCAAGAAAATTATACAACTTGTACCAGATGATAGCCTCAGAGTTCTTGGTGGTCTTGACAGAGTACAAACTGCGTTGACCGTGATGGCGGATGCCTCACTAGATACCATGTCCTCAGTAGCGAGGTCAATGGCATCAGTCACCTCCATTAGAAGGGGTCTATGGCTCAGGTCCTGGCCAGCTGATTTTAAGGCCAAAGCTACACTGATGGCCTACCCAGTCAAAGAGGGGAGGCTTTTCGGAGAAAAGCTGGACAGTATCCTTGTTGAAACAAAGGATAAAAAACAGGTCCTTCCCATGCAGATCAAAAAGACCAACGTTCTCCTCTGTATCATTCCTTTCGTTCCCCCAAATTCACTCCCAGATTCAGAACAGACTTCAGGAGAGGCTCTTGGGTGTCAAACCGGGGATCATGGAACAATACCAGATCCTTTCGCAGAGGGGGGAGATTCTCTAGGCCCCAAAACTTCCAGGCCAGGTCAGATAAGGGCGACCGATTACCCAAACACCCCCCTCAGTGACGCCGATCACACCTACGTGGGGGGGAGGTTACAAATGTTCACAGCAAGGTGGGCCTTGTCCAACCCGGACAAATGGGTCTCTCAGATCCTATCAAATGGATACCTACTGGAATTCACCTCCCGACCCCGGGATCTCTTCCTAAATTCCCCTATATCACTCAAAACAGAGAAACATTCAAGGACAATAACAGCAATTCAACACCTGCTATTCATCAAAGCCATAGAGCCAGTCCCCAGCTCTCAGAAGGGCCAGGGAGTATATTCCATATTTTTTACGGTGCCAAAGAAAAACGGCGACTGGAGGGCCATCCTCGACTTGAAGTACATCAACAAGAGGATGGCTCGAAGACACTTCCGCATGGAAACAGTCAAGTCAATAGTGGAATCTCTACTCCCTGGCACCTTTATGACGGCTGTGGATCTGACGGAGGCCTACCTCCATATTCCTATACATCCACTACACAGACCATTCCTCAGGTTCGCCTATGGACCCAACCATTACCAATTCAGAGCCCTCCCCTTCGGGTTGACATCCGCCCCGAGGGTCTTCACGAAGGTACTGGTAACAGTCATTGCTACACTCAGACAGGAAGGAGTCCAGGTACACCCGTACCTGGACGATATTCTGATCTGTGCTCCAACACCAAATCTCTCCCGCACCCATACAGATCACGTTATCCAGGTCCTCCAGGAACATGGATATCTCATAAATTTCGGCAAGAGTTCCTTACAACCTTCCCAAGTTATGACACACCTGGGAACCAGAATCAACTCAAAGACCAACTCTTTATCTCTATCCCAGGAGAGAATAAGCAAACTGAAAACCTTTGCTACCAAACTGACCAAATCAAAGTCCGCTATGCTAATGTCCCTTGCGGCTCTACTGGGCCTGATGGTGTCGTGCATAGCGATTGTCCCATGGGCACGCTTTCACTCACGCCCCCTTCAGTGGCTTCTACGTCCCCACCAATTAGATATAGCAAGAAAAAAGGTCAAGTCAGTGACAATCCCACACAGCGTCAGACACAGTCTTCTGTGGTGGACTGTTCCGTCGAACCTGCACAAAGCCACACAGTATATTCACGAAGACCCTGTTCAAGTCTTCACAGACGCCAGCCTTTTCGGATGGGGGGCCATATTGGGAGATCAGGTAGCCCAGGGTCGCTGGACCCACCAGGAATCACTGCTCCATATCAACCTGTTGGAGCTGAGAGCTGTCAAATTAGCTCTCTGGAAGTTCGCAGACATAATCAGGAACCATCATGTACTTATCAGAACGGACAATGTCGCTACAAAAGCGCACATCAACAAACAGGGGGGGTCCAGGTCCTCTTCCCTTCACAGAGAAGCAGTAGCAATTCTCACTTGGGCTCAAGCCAATCTTCCCTCGATCAGAGCGGAACATATCAAGGGAGACCTCAATTGCCAGGCCGACTGGTTAAGCCGGCAAAATTTAGACGAAGGAGAATGGGAGTTAGATCCAGGAACATTTCTTCAGATCACAGAAATATTTGGCACCCCCTTAGTAGATCTGTTTGCCTCCGAATCAAACCGCAAGGTACTCAGATTCTACTCCAGGTATTTTCACCCAAAGGCAGAAGGCACAGACGCCCTTCTCAGCCCGTGGCCCAGGGGACTGCTGTATGCTTTCCCCCCAATACCCATTCTACCAAAAGTCCTCCGCAAGATCCATCAATACAAAGCCAATGTGATATTAATAGCCCCTTACTGGCCTCGGAGGCCATGGTTTGTAACTCTGAAGCGCATGTCCTGCCAAGATCCATGGCAAATTCCAACGGAATCCAACACTCTCAGACAGGGACCTATCCTTCACCCAGACCCTCATTGGTTCTGTTTGACCGCCTGGCACTTGAAAGGCGGTCACTGCTAGAGCTAGGCTATTCCGTCGAAGTGGTTAACACAATTTTGGAGGCCAGAAAGCCCTCCACTAGGCGCATTTACAACGCGTCGTGGAAGGCTTTCGTTCGCTGGGCCAGGAGAAAGCAAATGGACCCACTTCACCCTGACATTCCCGGCATCCTGGAATTTTTACAGGAAGGGGTTAGACAGAACCTGAAGGCTTCCACTTTAAGAAGACAATTGGCCGCCATTTCTACTGTTGTTCCTTTCACGGACGGACATCCCACGACACAGCATAGACACATCTCTGCCTTTCTAAAAGGGGTATCCCAAATTCAACCTCCTGCCTCTCACAGGTTCCCTACATGGAATCTTAATCTGGTTCTTAAGATTCTCATGGGTCCACCATTCGAACCTCTCAAAACGGTTCCGATGAGGTACCTTCGCATGAAGGTCCTCTTCCTTACAGCTATTACCTCAGCTAGGAGGGTATCGGAACTCAGAGCCCTTTCCATCAGAAAAGGCCTGTGTGTCTTCCATAAAGACAAGGTTGTCCTAACTCCTGACCCCACCTTCCGGCCTAAAATAAACTCCCATTTCCATAGATCTCAGGAAATAAACCTCCCATCGTTCTGCCCCAATCCATCAGGCACAACCGAAGCATTATGGCATACCTTAGACCTCAGGAGAGCCATCCGCACATTCATTAAGCGTACTGCAGAATTTAGAAAGTCAGACTTCCTATTTATAGGAATATCTAACCCCAGTAAAGGAAAAAAGATGTCAGCCGCTGCCATCAGTAACACAATCAAGGCATGCATAGCTGAAGCTTACAAGGTAGCTGGCAAGCCAGTGCCCGAGGGCATCACAGCTCATTCCCTTAGGAGTATGGCAACTACTGCCGCCTTTGACAAACAGGCCCCGCTGGAAGAAATTTGCCGGGCCGCAACCTGGTCCTCTGTTTCAACATTTATCAAGCATTATAAAATTCACACATGGTCCTCAGCGCAGGCGGCCTTCGGCCGCAGGGTCCTGCAGAATGTAGTCGAGTAAGTGTAGCTTATCCCACCCTTTTTTGGGGAGCTCTTATAAGTCCCGCAGCTCAGGATGCCCTTGCCTCAGGGGAGAATATAGCCTTGGATACTCACCGTGAGGGCTTATTCTCCTCTGAGGCGAAGGGCATCCTGCCCCTCCCTTATAACTTGTCTTACAATAAAAATTTTAACTGTTCAGTACTTGTCTCCTGCTTAGCACAGGAATGGCTCTATCTGTCTATCTGTTCATGTTGGGTTATATGCAATTGCAATTTACAGTTAGTTTATATAGCGAGTTCTTCCTACTGCTGTTAATGTAGCTAGTCTAGACGGTAACTGGCTTCCTCAGGCTGTTTTCCCGCCAAGTATCACAGGAAGTCAGAATCTTTTAGTCCTGCCTACCCGGATGGAGAGGGAAAACAACCCGCAGCTCAGGATGCCCTTCGCCTCAGAGGAGAATAAGCCCTCACGGTGAGTATCCAAGGCTATATTTGTCAAATTACTTCTTTCTGTAGATTTCCAGTTGCTGAGTGATGATTAGTAAAATATATAAATAGAATCCAGGCAGCATAAAAAGCATCCACACTTACTTGATTTTGTTGCTAATCTAATTTGATGAGTTAATTTTTCCCAATACAGCTTTATTCCACAAGCACATCTGTTTTTTTAATGAAAGAAATTATGGTGTCTTCAGAATCATAAACTTAAAAAAAAAGATTGTGTGTGTGTGTTAAGTGCCATTATAACTGGTTGTTATAATATTTCTCTTTGTCTCTGAGTCGATGGAATGCTGCATTTAGACTTTTTATTCTGTTTCTGTCACCTTTTACTATTGTTTCTTTTCTATCTTTAGCAAGTTTAAGAGTTTAATCAGTCATCTATCGAGGCTTTTAATTCCTTTTGGCTACAGGAATAGTTTTTTGCTCATTCTTCCTTGATAATATCTGAGGCTATCTGTGACAGGCCCTTTCTCATAACTGAGATATCTGTGGGTCCACAGATAGCCTCAGTTTAGTCACAGGTTAGAGATGTAAAATGTCTAGAAATTCTGACCTACAGGGGAAAAAACTGTGTGAAAAAAACATATATTTTTTTGGAAATACTGAAATATATGCAATCCTTGCTTTATTATAAAATCTAAACTTTTTGCTGATAGAACGGCTTTGCACTGGCTTTACAGAGACTGATTGTTTAAGAATGACAGCATGAGGTGATTCAAGAAAGTATCATTGTTAGAAGTCTATATAAGTGATCAATTCGGAACTGCAAGTGTGATTCTTTCTGCAGTCTGACTCTCTGTGTTTCGGCTGGAGAGATTTTGATCCCGGCTTGTATGTTTAAACTTGGTACCATTAAATAGAGCAAGCCCTAAAAGTACTTCCTGATCTCCAGTGTGTTATCCTTGATCAGATATACCTGGGGTAACGGTTTTTAGGCACTAGAGTAGAAAACAAATTCTGTAGTAAACACATGAAAGTATATTTAGCCAGAAGCTTTCTTACAGTCACAATAGGTAGAACTACCAGTATGTTTACATACTAAGCTAAACTTTATAACACTGAGAACACTGAGTCCCATTGGGAGGCCAGGTCTACCCATTGGCTTTCTTGGCAGTAGACCTGGCCTCCGGAGGCCCATAGAAGCCAATTGGTAGACCTGGCCTCTGAAGGGGGACTTTTTCCCCTCCTCGGAGTCCAGGTCTACCGCCAAGAAAGCCAGTGGATAGACATGGCCTCCCAATGGGACTCAGCCGGAGGCCAAGTCTACCAAAGGAAGCCTGCCCCGCCCAACAGCTGATAGGCGGGGGGGAGGGGCAGGAACCGCCAAGCCGCCCGCCCAGCAATCGCGTGGCTAGAGGGGAGGGGAGGCTTTAGCCTCCCAACCATTGAGGGCAAGGGAAAGAGGGACCGAGCCATTCTCCACGGCGCGCGGGGGGGGAGAGACAGCACGCCCGCTCGCCTGCTCTCTCGTTCTCTTTCAGGCACGCCGGCGCGAGCGGGCGCGAGAGCAGGGGCTCCAAACCAAGTTTGGAGAGCCGCACTCAACTGGCCAAAGAGCCGCATGGTTTGCAGACCCCTGGTATAGTGCATCTAAGTAGTATATGCTGTATTTAGTGTGGTAGGTAAGTATTCAGCTATTGTGTTTGCAACTGCTGACATACGTCTATATTCAAGATGCTTTAGTAATGGGGGGGGGGAGAGAGACCCCACAAATATTCCTGAAGTGTGTCTAAGGGAGTAAGGACAGGGCCTGAGTATATTTATTCAGAAGCAAATGCCTCTGACTTCTGGGAGAACTTGCTTCCTGTTAAGTATTTACTTATAAAAAAAAATCATATCACACACTTTCATCCCCGCTGCAATCAGAAGACTGAAACCATAAAAGGCTAAAATAGAAGCTTAAAACCTCAACAGTACTCTTTTCAATTAAAAATGGAAAGCCTAAGTGAAAAGATTAATTTTAGGCATGTTGTGTAATAATGGAACAGCTAGCCACTTTGCTTCTCTTCTGGAAGGAAGTTGTATAAATAGGGTGCCCCATGGAAAATGTCCTCTCCCTTTGGTTCTTGTAGGTTATCCGGACTGTGTGACCGTGGTCTTGGTATTTTCTTTCCTGACGTTTTGCCAGCAGCTGTGGCAGGCATCTTCAGAGGAGTAACACTGAAGGACAATGTCTCTCCTTCAGTGTTACTCCTCTGAAGATGCCTGCCACAGCTGCTGGCGAAACGTCAGGAAAGAAAATACCAAGACCACGGTCACACAGCCCGGATAACCTACAAGAACCAATGAACTCTGACCGTGAAAACCTTCAACAATATTTTGTCCTCTCCCTGTTGGCCACCAATCTTCCTTCTGCAGGTGCCTGCACAAAAAGAAAGTCATGTCCATCAGATTGCTATGGTTAAGCAGGAACATATGGAAAAAGGTGATTCTTGGTATGCTGGTGATAGACTGGTCAAGATTTTAAAATTAATAACCAGCACCTTGAATTGTGTGGTAGAAGGTACCACCAATTTGCAGCCAATTTATGGTGCCCCTGTAGGGTTTTCAAGGTAAGAGACAAACAGAGGTGGTTTGCCATTGCCTGCCTCTGCGTCATGACCCTGGTATTGTTTAGTGGTTTCCCATCCAAGTACTAACCAGAGCTAACCCTGCTTGGCTTCCAAGATCTGACAAGATCAGGCTAGCTTGGGCCATCCGGCTCAGGGCCTTTTTAATTGTACCTGGAAGTAAATAAGTAGCCAGTGAACTTTTTCTATATCGGTATGTTGTGTTCTTTGCAACCTGCCCTGGATAGTAATCTGGTTTAAGCAGTTTGTTACAATTTGAAGCTTCCAGACCATTTTAAAGGGCATCCCCATGTGGAATTTGTTACTGAATGTCATCTAATCATGAATAATGGTAGCCAGATCTTGACTGCTGAGGAAAGGCTGCAGCTGACGCAACGGTCTGAACCAAGGCACTGCATGTCACACAGGAGATCTGTTTCTGCATCTGTAACTCCAGATCTAAAAGAATCCCCAAAATGTGAACCTGCTTTTCCTTTAAATCTAGTCCAAAACAAACTATCTTGGTACTCCTCCACCAGCTTCACTCTAAACCACTGGCACCTCATTCTTGTCTGAACTGACCTTCAGTTTATTGGTCTTCCTCGAGCTTATTACTTCTTCCAATCACCAACCCAGGACATCTGCCTTATGTGAAAAGGAGAAACAGAGCTGAGTGTCATTTGCATGCAGGTGACACCATACTCTTTAGTCCCTGGACAACTTCTCCCATCAGCTGCCTGTAGATGTAACTCATGATTACAGGCTTCATTGTCTCTTTTGTCTCAGAAGGATAAACATCTGAAGATTGACACAACTTCATTTACATTAGATTTGAAATGCAAGAAGGAGGCATTAGAGCCAAAATTTAGGCTTGTCAAGCAGTTTAGGATGGGGATAAGATTGGGAATAGTATATGATTTTTACTTTGGTAATGTAAAATATTCTGAAATAAAACAAATGAAAGCATACATAGTTTAGAGAGGTGTATTTTAAGCAAAGTTAAAAGCAAGAATGATTTGCTTAAAATACACCTCTCTAAACTAATGTATGCTTTCATTTGTTTTATTTCAGAATATTTTATATTACCAAAGTAAAAATCTTATACTATTCCTTTGCCACTTATTTAAAGGCATTAACCTTAATTGTTTGTTAAGCATTTGACCAGCCATTATGCTTTTGTGTGTGTCTTTATTGCATGTTTTCTCTGAGGCAGATGACAGTATTACCAGCTGTTTATGAATTGAACTGTTTGCAGTCGTTTTTTGATGTCTGCTGTATATGCATCTGTACATAATGAGACGATTCTATAGAACTCTTGATATTTATTTGGCCTTTGCAGGCTAGTAATGGGCTCAGTCTTTCAACTGTTTTCTGTTAATTTTTGTTCATTAGGGGGCTAAATGACAGGTGGTATTATGGTGCCACCTACTGAAAAACAGAAGATAAACATATCTGAACATTTTATGGGGAGGAGAGAGGCAGGAGGAGAGGAGTTTCACATAAATCTGAACACTGTGAAATAAGCAATTGCTTTTAAAAAGGATCTAGTGATTATCTTTTCCAGTATGGAATGCCTGTTAATAATTTGTTTAAAAAGATTTTATTATAATTATTTTGCTATACACAAATGAGGAATGGGAAAATATGTCATACATCATATATCAAATTCAGTTTGAAGTAAAAAATAACAAAGTACCATCTTCTTGCAATTTGTAATGTTTGCCTTTCATGATTATATTTAGATAAAAAGAAAGAAAAAAATAAAATGAAATGGGGAAAGCAAAAAATTTTTTTGCTCCTGTTGCTATCCATTGTAAATCTGTTTGTCTAATAATCCTTTGTTCATATTTATCTCAGAATGTTCTCTCTCACCTGATCATTAGATTTGTTTTTATTCTAGTGCAGAATACATGGATACCATTTCTCAGTAAACATCTCCCAAACCTTACTTTTCCCTTCCTGCATTTTCTTGTTTTATGAGCCCATTTGTCAATGCCCAGCAGGCTTTGCTGTTTCTAAGCTTGTACAAATAGCTGTCTTGCTCTGGTTTTCCTCTGACAGGTGCGGGGTGATCTTTTGGCCCTTTTCTGACGATTTGGACGTTCTGATGGGTCTCTAATAGTTCAAGGTTATGCTACCAACCGGTTCTGTAGCCCCCTAGAGGCTCCGACATCAGCTTTTAATATTATCTTAATGCCTATATATAATATGATAAATATATGTTGATGTACAGCAGCATAACAACTCTCTGAAAAGACTACAGACTTCATGGGGAGGCCTGACAATCTGATGCAGAGCTGCTTAGAGCTTTAACAGAATAATATGGAGCAAATTAACAACCTCATTTTTTTAAGAAACGAGTTTAAAATGCAAGAGACCTGATGCATGCTACTGTAGATAAATTAAGAGTGAAATTACAACATGTTTTCCTCGGAATTTTCAGTTATTAGATTCTTCAAGAATCTTTGGATTAAATCAGTTTTAGTTTTAAACTCATACAGTTACTCTAGGCATTATTTTATAAGAAACTGGTATTACAGTAAATCTCCAAATAAAATTGAGGAAATTTCCAAATAAAATTAATCATGAATGCCCCAAAGATTTGTAGATCATCCCTGTTAAGAATCACTGCTTTAAATAAAATTTTCCTTGCCTCACTTTTAGTTTCCAAGCATATTTGTTTCAAACAAATCAGTTTCTGCAATATGAAGTTTCAGTATTTCTAGAATTTTTTTAAAAGGAAGTGTCTGTATTTAAAAATGGACTTCTTAATCCTGTATGAGCCCAACCTACCACTACAGTCATCTTTGGAGGCCCTGCTTTGGGTGCACTCACCTTCTGAGATTGGATGGGGGGCAACCTGGGAGAGGGCCTTCTCGGTATTGGCACTATAGATCTGGAATTCTCTCCCTGGGGAGATGAATCTGTTCCCTTCTGTTGCTGTCTTCCACCAGCAGATGAAGACTTCTTTGTTTGGCATTTCTTCAATGACTCCTCCTTCCTGACTAATGTTTTTATGTTTTGTACATGTTTTCACTATGATTGTAAAGTCTTTAAAAATTGTTTCAATTATATATGTTTGGGAGAAGGGTTGATTGTAATGGTTTTATAATGTAATTTCAAAAATTTGTATAATGGTTTTATAATGTAATTTTATCATGTATGTTTTTATGTTGTTAGCCATCTTGGTGGCCCTTGTAAGGACAGAAAGGCAGAATATAAATTCTGTAAATAAATAATAATAAAATTAGTCTTTATCTTTGTGATGAAGAAACTTTTTCTTAGTGCCTGTACTTATCTTTTCTGAAGAGAATTTGCTGTTTTATCCCAGTTTTCAATATCTGTTCAGATACTTTTAACACAACTAGAGGAAGAGATTTCCACAACTAGATCGCAACCACCCAAGAATGCCTTCCTGTTCTTTCTTGTTTTTACATGTCATGTTGGGCACTCTTCAGTGATCAAAGAGAATGCCTTGGGACTCTGAATGGAGGTGCCTTCTGTGATATGTAGGGTATAAGTAATTTACAATTTGTAGTTCAAACCTAGCACTTTGAACATTGTTCCTTATGACTACAGGAAGCTTGTACAGACATTTGGAACTGCTATAACAAAGAACTGTCTTGTGACGCATTAATGATTAACAGATTTATTGTGTCATAAGCTTTCAAAGATTACGGCACTCTTCAAGAGATGCCAACTGAATCTAAATCTGTTAGTCTTTAAGGTGCTACATGAGTTTTTGCTGTAAAAGACTTACATGGCTAGCCCTCTGAAATTTGTGTACTGTTATACTCCTGATGGCTCTCCCCATCTGGAGGCTGACCATTACTTAAACCACACCTTAAACAAGTAAGGTAGCCATAATACATTAGATCGCTGCCTTATGAAACATTATAAAGGCAGCTTGTCTCAAATTCTGGTTAGAAAAAAATAAATGCTTTAGATGAAAGCAAGGCTTCCCACAAAGAAAACAGTGGCAATTCTGCAAATCAGTTACTTGCACAGAAATGAAGTTTCTTACCAGAACGATGGTAAAATTTATAGTCTTAAGTTGCACCCTTCTCATCCTACCTATTATTTTTAATGGCCGTCTTTCTAAGTAAGCTGCTAGAATTCTTGCTTGTATATAATAATCTATGGTTTGCAAGACAATAAAAAGCCAAACAAGTGATTCTACAAACCCTCCTCTTGAGAGCAAAACCAAAACAAATTATCTCAACATCTAAGAACATGCTAAATGCCATAAATGCTACAGAAAGAGAAATATGAATGCTGTCATTTTTTCTTTTCTGTTGTATTGTGGTTTCTTCATTCAAAAAAAAATGAACATGGATAATGTTCAGAACGATTCAAACATAAGAATTGGTGTTTCGATTCAGTGAACCAGGAATAGATGAGTTGAAAAAATGGGTCTGTTTTTTCTCCCTTGCAACCTCCTGCACTCTCCCCCCCCCCCGAACAAAGTAAGATGTAGTGTAGCTCAAGGAGAACTGGGCGGAAATCACCTGCCTGCACAAGTTCTTCTGCAAATGGAGAAAGAGGGTAGTCTTGTTCACATGTTATGTTCACTTGTACAATCTGTAAGAAAGAGCAAACATATGTTCACTTTACAAATGAAACTGAGGACCAGTACTTGGGTAATTGTGGGGTTTAAATCATACATTCAGCTGTATATGTGTTGTAGGTAATATGCCAATTACTTAACGTATGCATACTGAAAAATCAAGTATACAGAATACACAGGTTCACTTTTTCTTATGAGCAAGGCTTTTGCCCAAGTGTGGGAAAATTTTTTTATTCCTTCTTATGTTTCAGCCTTTTCTCTGGTGTTTCACCCCACACCATTCTCTCAAGTGCAGATTTTCAAAAGATGCAGGCGAGAGGACGCAGGGAAAAGAGCCCTGCATGAACTCGTTCTCTTCACTGTTAACTAGATGTGATCCTTTAGCAAAGTTATGGTATGGCATATTCATTGTGTATCCAAGTAGGAGATTTATAAAACAGTGCCTCCCATTTAATTGAAATAATTTCTTATGCACAAAATTATTTAAAGGAAGCTATATGCAAATAGTTTAAATACAGTTTTTAAAAGGTACTATGAATCAACAGAATAATTTAAGCAAATAATTCATAGACATTTAATGCCGTAACTCATATTGTTTGTTTCAGAAGAAAATATAGCCAAATATCTAAATGTTAGACTACAAAAGGATGTTTTACTTTGGGCTTTAAAAAACATGCCATTTTCCTACCTGTACCACAACATTCTCAGTATAATATCTTTCTGCTTATACTTAGCTACTACAATTGTCATCATCAATATATCTAATACTCAACATGGCCTCTCCTGTGGATACTTAAATCTAGAGACTGGAGCCATGAACAGACAAGACAGATCCTACTACAAAATTGAGAAAAGCCCCAGGTTTGCAGGAAAAAGGGGAGGAGGCCTAGCAGCAACAATGCTATCATGTAATTTGTGCAACTTACCTAGGTGCAGAGGTGGCTATAACTTGATGCCACACAACTCTCATGGGCACAGCAGCAGCCCCCAAACAACTAGATAGAGCAACTTGGTCAGGCCTGGCATTGGCCACCACACAGCTCACCTGAGTAACTTGCTACTGTATGTTGCAGTTTTGCCAGCCTTTTCCCAGGGAGTGGCTGCTGTTGGGGGGAGGGAAGCTAAGATCCTGTGTGGTGTAGTAAACCAGTATCTGGGAGACTTATAATCAAATCCCTGTTCTGCCACAAAAGGTTGCTGAGTGACATTGGGCCAGTCGCCTTATCTCAGTGCAATCGACCTCACAGGGTTGTTGTGAGGATAAAATGGAGGAGAGGAGAATGATGTAAGCTGTTTTGGATCCCCACTGGGGAGAAAGGTGGGGTTAGGAATATACCATGGATCACCTTCTCTCAAGTAAACTTATTTGTAAGATCTTACTCAGAGACCTGAGGGAAGTATGATAAAGGCAAGTGGAACAAGAGATTAATGTGATCAAATATGGTTACCTGTACCTAGACTGAGGTACTTAATGAAGAAGGTAGGTTTTAAGGAATGAAGGAAAATTCCTCTGCTCCAGGGAGGGACTTCCAGGAGGCAGCAAGAATGGGAGGAAAATAAAATTTTGAAATAAAATAAAATGTTAGGGTATGTTAGCATAAAAGAGTTGGAGCAAATGGCACTGGATGTATATATGGAGAAAGCAGAAAAGGATGTTAATGTCATACTGTACACTGAGTTGAAGTGTCTACATTTGCATGTGATTTAGCATGCTTATAACTGTCCATCGTTAAACACTTACCTCAGCATCCTTATTCAATAAGGAAAGATCTTTTCAGAAGCAAGCTTCCAACATGCACCATCAACATCAGTGTGGATTTGCATATGGAATATACTGTTTCGTTTAAGGATCCAAAGTTTAAATTAGTAATGAAGCTGCATATGGGAACATGTCCAAGATGCAATGTGTAATTGTACTCATACAAAGGCTTTACCAAGCAGCATGAAAGATACAGACAACTAGGATGCATTCAAACATGCCATTGAAAACAGTTAACTAATAAATGCCCATCTTTTTTAATGAGTTCTTATTTTCCCCAAACATTAATCAATTACATACACACCATGCAAACACAGACTGTTACGTAACAATGTAAATTTCAAGAAAAGAAAATCCTAGTCTAGTACGTAGCAAATCTTCCTCAGGATAACGCTATTCTGTCCTATGGACAGCCCATTCCTGAGGGGAGGGGCTGTGCTGGTGGTTGGAGGCAGCACAGCGGCACTACCTGCAAAGGAGGATTCAGCCCCCCCCCCCAATGAAACTGCTCCATTGGGTTCCACGGGGATTTTTTAAAAAAAGGTAAAGGTTCCCTGTGCAAGCACCAGGTCATTCCTGACCCATGGGGTGACATCACATCCCGACGTTTACTAGGCAGACTTTGTTTGCGGGGTGGTTTGCCAGTGTTTTCCCCAGTCATCTTCTCTTTACCCCCAGCAAGCTGGGTACTCATTTTACCGACCTCAGAAGGATGGAAGGCTGAGTCAACCTTGAGCCAGCTACCTGAAACCAACTTCCGTTGGGATCGAACTCTGGTCGTGAGCAAAGCTTGGACTGCAGTACTGCAGCTTACCACTCTGCGCCATGGGGCACCTAAAAAGGTGGCGTATCTCAAGGTAAGGGCAAAAGGGGGTGTTCCCAGGCCAAAAGGGCTTAGGAGGCCACCTAAAGGTGGCTCTTCCCTTGGACCAGCCCGGGAACACCCCAGGAATGCCCCCTGAGAGGACGGCGCATAAAAGTGTGCTGGCAGGATGCCGAGCCGGTGTCTCAGGGCCATGCTGCCATGGCAGCGCAACCAGTCTGGTGCGTGTGGCCCAACACTGCCATTTGTGCTGGTCGTGGCAGCACAAGTGGCCCGGGCACCAGCACACGTGGCGCAGACTCCCGCGCAGGCCCTTGCGCACCTCCTAAAGTCTTTTGGCCTCCCAGCTCAGGAATGAGCTGTAAAAAAGCGAAACAAAGAAATGGATTAATAATTCACCCGTATTATGCAGTTAAATCATCTTCGTAATTAATATCTTTGTAATTAATATAACAGTTATTCTGTATATTATTGTGTAAATTATCAACAATGAATAAAGTATTTTTCAATCTACTGTCTATTATGTATTTCTTTTAACTAATATTAATTTATTCAGTAACATTTCTTAATCTAAATATAAGCATCATTAAATCACATTAAGATTCTTAACACATATAGTCATAATACAATCTCCAATTTTTCTCCCACTCTTCCATGGGTCTCATTAACCAGATTTGTTAGCTTGGCCATCACTGCAGATAGATAGATAATTTATTTGCCGCACTTAGCCAGTCAAAACATGATAAAACGGAAAGCATGGACTAATAGATTCTTACAATCAAAGAATCACAGTCCTAGTCTTATAACATTTTAAAACATTTAGAAAAAGAATTACAGCTGGGACACATCTGTCAGTTGCACTGTTTTAAGGCGACGAATTTTCATTGCTGCTAAACAAAATTTCGCAACCTGAAGAGAGTTTGAAGGATTACCCCCTTGTAGGAGCATCTCAAACCTTTCACCTGCCCTGTCAGGTCTCAATCTCGATAAGAGGGGCTCAATAAACTTCGAACGGGGTAAGGCCATCACTGCATATTCTGCCAGCTTGTTTAACCAGCATGTGAAGTTGATTTTATAATTCTTCATTACAAAATGTATATCCTGCCTTTCTGCCCCCACAAGGGCCACCAGGGCAGTTAACAAATTAAAACATATGTAATAAAGATCACATTTTAAACCAACCCTCACAAAAAACCCACATCATTAAAAAATTAAAAACAGTGCTAAAATACACACAAAACCAACAATTAAAACATAGGGTAGGAAAGAGGGATCACTAAGGGAATGCCAACCAAACAAAAGTTTTTACCTGCTGGTGAAAAACAGCAACAGAAGGACTCTTTGGTCTTTGTTCATTGTAATTGCTATTTGTTCTTTTTTAAAATATTCCAGGTGCTCTATCAGGTGCTAGAGAGAGTTGGGAATATGATTCTGGAGCTAGAGACCTTCAGAGTCCTGACTTGCACAGCCGTTCAACACTACAGAAGCTCTCAGAATATGGAGGCAACACCATGAATCAACAAGTTGTGCTGCAGAAACTGCTTACCCAGGCCTCCAGTCTCAGCAATACAGTTGGAGGAAGTTACTTAGAACTTGCTAACACTGTGAGTAGACTTTTTATCTGTGTTAAAGACAGTTATATTTTCCCAGCTTAAATATGTTAATTAATACTTTGAATCTTATCCCATAGGAGATCAACAGGCTGCTGTTGTTTGCATGAACATAATTAATTTTTTATTTCAGCAAACAATCTGTACCAAGCTGTCACTTTATTATTGAGAATTGATATTCAGAAAAGACTTAGCTCCGCAAGGCATTTGGTTGTGCTTTATATCTTATTCAGACTTATCTTGTGCAGTGCATACAGATTATAAAAATGCTTTAAGTTAATCAGTGCAAAGAAACCCTTTACTTATATCAGAATCATTTGTGAGAAAATCCATTCCATGATTTATTATTGTTTACTTCTCTCTTTTTTAAAAAATTGTTTATTCTCTCTGGAAATTCTTGGGTTGCTAACACGATATTCTGACATCTTTAAAGCTTCTTTGGAGTTTTTTTGAGAGGGGGCTCAACCATATGGCAAACTGAGCCCTTGGATTCTTGTTCCTTAGTTTGGGCAGATTGTAAAGGTGAAGGTATGTGTTCCTTGGCAGACACATGATAATGAATGGAAAAGGGAAAATAAAGTTATCAACAGGAGAACTCCAAATAGAATTTCAATTCCAGAAGATTATGCTGTAAATCTAACTAACTTAGATAACAGCATAGTACAGGAGATGCTAATACTACAGTCTCATATGGGGTAAGTATGTGTTATGCCATAATGACAGTGATGCTAGATGTTACCATCCTAGCTACATTTCAGACACTAGACGCTAAGGGTTAGAAAGATGCTGTATACCTGTGTATGGCTTCCCTTGTTGTGTTAGATTGGGTAAGATGGCTGTCTTGAACACTCTGCCTTGTTTGCTAGTGGAAGGATGCCTTTGTAACTGTCACAGTGCATATTAGTCTTAAGTGTATTAACATTTTACAACATTATGCCAATGATAGTTTACAAAGATGTTTGTGGGATTTGGAGGAAAGGGTAGGAATAAGAGATTACTCTAGTTGTTTTGAGGAATGACTTCATTCTAGTTCCACTTCCTTCTCCCAGCTTCCAAACCTCAGTACATGGTCTGGATATCTAGTAGATCGTGAATAGTGCTGTAACTCTTAGCTGTATGTTTATTTATTAACAATACATGGTATTGTTCATTTCTCTCTTTTTCTGGGTGTATTCATCTGTAATTCTGGGGGGTCCATATTCCTCCAAGCATTTCTAAAGCTTAGTATCTTGAGAATATTTCTCTTTGCTTGGTTGCGATCAGGTCATGCATATTTAACCTTTTGGTTGTTTGTACAGTATTATTATTGATCCATCTGATATTACTTTAGAATCTTCATGGTACATGATGCAAATATTAGCCATGACTAACTCCCACTGAAATGAATGAGTCTTCACTTAATAATAACTAAGTCCCATTGCATTGCTTTCTATATGAGGATTAACCATGACTAACTTGAGCAGTATGGTGCCTGAGAAGTATATTTTATCCTCCATTTTCATCTCTAGAAGATGTATTTTTATTTTTCCAAATACTTGATTTCAGACTTTTGTAAATACTTTTGAATTTATGTGTGGAATGCAATTTTGAATGTCATAGGTATTCTATAATTTACTGATATAAACAGTAAATTTAAGCTACCAATAATTTTGTGTGTGTGTTTGTGGGGCAAAAATTAGGTTCAACAGGTTTCAACCCATTCACGGATGAGGGCTTACCGTAATTTTTGTTTTTCATAGTGAGAAAAAACTTAAATGGGGACATAGGTTCTATGACTCCCTTCAGAGCAAGACTTCACTCAGTGGAAGAAAGGATTTAAGAGACTTGCTGCAAAGAAAACCCCCACTAAGTTGTATATTATTAAATTTGATCTTCATTAACTATCTTTCCAGGGGCAACAAATCAAGAGTATCACTGAGGATTAAATTAATTTCAGAGTGCAAAGTGATTGATTCTGGATGACTGCCCAAAAGAGCATTAATGGTCTGCTTGCTCTGAAATAATGGGTTACCATTTGTCTATTCATGACCTATTTATTGCCATAAATCATGGACCAAAATGCTGTAGATTTAGACTAAATGTTGCTTTAATGCAACAAGCTATTACAATTGCTTTGTAGATGTGAACTAGTATAGCAACAAAAAATTAGCAGCCCCCCAAACATTTTATTAGCCTACCTAGTATGCACAGGAGAGTGGCTTACGTTTGGGGGGTGGGATCTGGCAAGCTTGTGTTAGGACATACCTGGTTCTAATGGCTCAGCTGTGAAAGTCACTGGTTGAACCTGAGACAGCAGCACTTTCAGCCTAACCTACGCAGAAGGCTGTTACTAAATAAAAAGCCACTTGCCCTATAGCCAAGTCTTACTACAAGGCTGTATTACAAAATGTCTTATGATTGTGTTTTGATTTTTTTTAAACCTCTTTAAACTATTACACTCCCTTGAACTAATTTAAATCCTTCTGTGCCTAACATTATTTATTCGATTATCATTATTTGGATTTTCATTTCTCTTTGGGTATAGTTGCTAATGTATTTCTCTGGATGACTGGCAGGGGGCATTCTCAGGTAGCATTCATTCTCTCTTACCTCACTGCTTCTGCTTCCTTCCAGTGTGATAAATGCATGGTTTGTCCCTGAAGCTAGTCATTGCAAATACCGCCAATATCTGCAGGATATGCTGAGTAACAGCTTGCATATTAGGCACACAGTAAAAAAGGTAATAGGGAAAATGCTAATTTGTAGCTTTATCAGTTTTTTTTATCAGTTTTTCTTTGTCTGTAAATAATCTTTATGATTGGAAGCAAATGTGGATGTAAGTGAATGTTTCTCTGGCGATAGAAATTCTTCGGCTTTCTTTATAAAGATGGATTCACTTCCAAAAATGTTTTTTTAATTTCCATGGTAAAAACTAACATCAGCTGAGGCAACTATATTGTCCTGTGTTACTGGGAATATGGCCCATTATGGTTAGTTTTCAGGCCATCAACAGCAAAAACGTTTAAGATAACTCACTATTTTATGAGTATCATTATGCTTGTCCCCTTCCCCATTACAGGAAACTGGTAAATTAGGGGGACCGAAATATTCTGTTCACCAAGGAATCTTTCGTGTTTTCTTGTATTGACTAATAAAGACTGTCTTGCTCTGTCATCCTGATCTCCACTTGTACCATGGAAGCTCGCTGGTGACCTGGCCCCATCATTAACTCTCAGCCTGCCCTACCCCACAGGGTTGTTGTTGTGAGAAAATGGAGTGTGGGAGAATTATGTTCTAAGCTGCTTTGAGTCCCAATTGGAGAGAAAAGGGGGAATAAAAACAAACAAATGCACATGCATGCCTCCCCCTTTCAGTGCCATTCTCCTGACTTCAAATGTTTGTTTTGTTGGGGAAATTCACGTGTATCCCAGGTAACACGTTAAGCCAAATATTACCTCTCATTAAGCCCTATTAAGCCAAAAACTGCCTCCTTCAGATAGTTTCAGGTGGGGTCAGAGTGATGGGGGAAGGTTGAATCTTCTTCTCTTTGTGTACGGTGGCCCTGATTCAGATTGGGCATTATGTGCATGAGAATTGAGGAGAACATGAAGGTGGGCTGGGGACTCCAGATCCAACCTGTGTACTCCCTTAGATGGCTCCAAACTACTGAAAATTGGAGGCCACACATGAACATATGAACACATGAAGCTGCCTTATACTGAATCAGACCCTTGGTCCATCAAAGTCAGTATTGTCTACTCAGACTAGCAGCTCTCGAGGGTCTCAGGCAGAGGTCTTTCACATCACCTACTTGCCTGGTCCTTTAACTGGAGATGTCGGGGATTGAACCTGGGACCTTCTGCATGCCAAGCAGATGCTCACCACTGAGCTACAGCCCCTCCCTAATCTTGTCTGGTAGGCCGTGTCTACTAGTCAAGATGGGAATTGAAAGCAGTGTCTTGCCTGTCAAGAAAGCCTTGGAGCAGTGCACCAGTATGCTTTTTTTGCTTTGGAGGAACTGATGTTGCTTCAAGGAGGAACATTGTCTCTATGGGCGTCTCCCTCTCAACTTGTGCCCATAAATCAATAGATGTTACATAACCATCTATTATTTTTATGCAAGAAAACTAGTCTCATAAAAGGCTACCCAGATATTTCTTATCTCTTAGCAAAGTAGATAACATGAATATCTTGGTGACGTAAATATTTTCACTTTTGACTCTTGCGTACTTATAAAAAGTGCTGTTCTGTTTTCTATGTAAATATCCTTTATAGCAGTATAATTTATTCCATTAGTCTCATTTTTGTGACTGTTTAATGCACGGTGTCTTTCAGAATGGCATCTGACTTATTTCTGGAATCTTTCTTTGTGGACTGTTTTATCACTAGGAAAAAGCGTAGCATGACATCTGATTTGAATTTGTTTTTCTCAGGTTTCAAGTCAGAGCCAATTGGGATTCTTTGTGTGTGTGTGGGGGGAGGGGGAGTACGGTTCAAAGATCATGCTTTTATAAATGAGCAATCAGTAAACAGGCTTTGTTTGCTTGAGTCAGGATCTAATTTTGTTCAGGCGTTGCATGTTATTGTCTGTCTTATTAGAACATCCGGAGAGTATTTGCATACAAATCGCATGTTAAGCTTGAACTCCATTTGAAAACTGGGCTTTCAGCTGTATGCGCCTCTGCATCCAATCTGCACTAATGGTTTTAATTTTCCAAAGAATGTTCAATGAAAAATATTTTTTACTAGTTATAAAGGTACAGTAATGCAGCAGCCAGTCCCAAGCTGGTTTATTAAAAGAGAGCCTATTTATACCTTTTGATACTAAGCCCATGGATTTAAATTCTTCTAAAATAGTGTTGTGGTATTGTGGTGATCAACTTTTTACAGTACAAATTGTGTGACATAGATGGTAAAACCACAAGAAGGAATTGTTCTGAAACTAAAAGGGAAGAGTTCCATGCCCACTGTCTTGAAATTGGCATGATGTGAAATTGTTAAATAATCATAAGCAACAAATCTGTTAAAGTAACCTGACACCACTATACCAGCCCAGCTATACAAGAAAATACCCAAAATCTGCTGGAAACCAAGGATTCCTATCCATGATGGCGGATGATGATTTGAAAATGCAAGACAATTATTCTTTTTTAGGTATGCACAAGGGCTTTTGTGTGCATAATGGGGGTTCACTGTTATTTTGCCTTTCACCAACTCCTCCTGCTGCCCCCTGCTGTCCAGAAGTAGCTTGCCTTGAAGTATGTGAGGGCTGCTTTCAGAAAAGGGAGAGGCTTTAGCACTCTGCTGTGCCTTCAAATACCACAGCAGCACTATTGGCTCTGTTTAGTTTGCAAGATAAACCTCAGCATTTGCACAAACTCTGGTTAGCCTACCTGATATAGGGATGTGCGCTTGGATATATTTGGTCCAAACGTAGACCCTAAAAATACCTTACCAGTATTTTTCAGGTATATTTGTGGTGCCAGCGTGGTGTGGTGGTTTGGAGTGGTGGACTCTAATCTGGAGAACCGGGTTTGATTCCCCACTCCTCCACATGAGCGACGGACGCTAATCTGGTGAAACGGGTTGGTTTCCCCACTCCTATACATGAAGCCAGCTGGATGACCATGGGCTAGTCACAGCTCTCTTTGAGCTCTCTCAGCCCCACCTACCTCACAGGGTGTCTGTGGAGGGGAAGGGAAGGTGATTGTAAGTCAGTTTGATTCTTCCTTAAATGGTAGAGAAAGTTGGCATTTAAAAACCAACTCTTCTTCGTCGTCGTCGTCGTCATCATCTTCTTCTTTCCACATGGTATTCTAGATTTTTCTGGCATACTGATTAACCAGGTTCCAGATAGTCCGGGGTTTTTTGGACTGATGTTTAAAGGCTCCCAGGCCTGTTTTTCTTCAAGTTTACAGGGCTCCCGGGCAACAGAAAGGAAGGGAGGGAGCAAGGAAGGAGGGAAGGAGAGGGAGGGAAACAGTTCTCCCAGGCAAAGGGGCCAGACCTTAGGGGGAGCACTTGAGCTGCCTGCCCAGTCATGATAATTCTCTCATCCTCCATGGCTCTCTGAGCATGGGCAAAGAGGTTAAAAGTCCTGCATCTGGGCTCTGTTTCATGGCTAGATCTTTGGGAGTTCTGCTACCACTTGTTGCTGCCTTGAAAGGCTGCCTGACTGGGGAAACCTTCTTGTTCTGTCCCTGCCTTCTGGGCATTTTCAGGACAGATTGTCAAATTTCTGCCTTTGTTTTAAAATATTATTCAAGTTCTTCTGTGTTTTTATGTTTGTAGTTGGTGGGGAGGGTCTTGTAAAATCAGTGTTCCTTGATTTGTTTTGTGCTGTTTTTAAAATCACTGGATTCTCTTCTCTGGGCTAGAATTTTTAACCACCTTTTCTCTATTTCTAAAACTTAATGTTTAAAGAGGTTTTTCTTTTGGGGGGAGAACCCCCCCCCCAGCATTTTTTCCTTCTTCTCATTCTGGTTTGAAGGTTGTTCTTCTATAATTGTTTTAAAGAACTTGGTGTGTATTGTTTGGGGGAGTGTTTCTGTGGAATTTGGGGGTGTTTCCGTTTGTTAAAAAAAATTCTGGCTAGATTTTAATTACAGTAAATTGTAGGTGAGGGTTTAGGTATTCTAAAAAACTCAAAGTTGGTTTTGGCTTTGATTCTCTATTTTAACATTGGTTCTGCTGGGCTTACCACATAGGCCCGTATTCTTCTGGGATTCTCTAGTTTGACATAAGTTTTGTTGGGTTTGTTGGTTCATGGCCAGTGGTTGTTTGTGTGTGTTTGGCTATTGGCTTCTTTGAATTTTTCCTCATAGGAAACAGTGGTGACAAGTAGGGTGGCTGGGGGCAACTTGTTCAGGGGCCTGTAGAATTTGACCCTGTGATCCAGTTATTTTGAAACTTGGGGGTCCTTAATGGACAGGCAGCACTAGGTCTCCTGCAGCTTTTGGTGTCATTTGGTTGAGAAACAGCCATGCCAGCCTTCCTGAAAAAAGTCCCCCATAGGGAATAATGGAACCTAAATAATTCCAGAATCCCGCAAAAACCATGAAACTGAATCCCAACATGGTATCAGGGAACCTGGTATCAGGGAACCTTTAAATACCAGTATTTATGTCCTTTCCAAATCGAATTCCAAAAATACCGATTTTTGTTTTAGGTGCACATGCCGAACTGGATATACAGAACAGGGAGCACTTTGTTCATTACCCCCACTTGCTTCTTAATCCACTGCAAAGTATAATCCCTATTTGCCATTCTAAATTCCGTAGCATTGGTCAGCTGTTGTCAAAGTGTCAACAGCCTGCTTGATAGTGGTTGGCTGCAATAAATGCGAAGAGGATGTCTTGGGCAAACCAAGCCTCCTCGGAGACCTTCAGGATGCTCTTGGTTTAAGCTCCTTATGCCCGTCCTTGTGTGTGTGCCTGTGTGTGTGTGTGTGTAGACAAGCTTCACTATATTACTTAAACTTTTAAACTCTAAAACAAAATAGATCTTTTAGGGGGAGCCTTCTCCTCCCGTTCTCTTTCTTGTTATTTTTTTCACATTTCTGAACCCCGTTTTCTCACTTGCTTGAAGGGGATTGCTGCTACTGAGCAAACAGGAATTTCTGAATGTTGACACAATGAAAAATCACAGTTATTACTAACTGTGATGAAAAGCCAGATACAAAGTCAGGTCTTAGGATCCCAGTTTAGCACCCACCAACAAACCACAGTTCGTTGGCAAGCTTCAGTTGTTTACACAATATGTTGGACTTTGATGGAATGGTGGTTTATCATGACACCTGAATGCAGGCCTTGGGTTGACATAGAAGCAATAGAAATTCTCACCTGCACATGAAATCCTGTTCTGGCCCCATACTTTGGATAGTGTGTTCTCATGCCTCTGGGTCAGGGATAAACTGGGGTATAAATGTTTCAGAATAAATATATTGTCTTATTCTTTGATGATGTTCATGGTATCTTCCTCAAACAACCTTGTCAGGTGGTTTCTAGTCTGTCTTTATTTGGAGCTGCTTTCTGGTTGGTCTTGTGTAGATTAAAAAGTGTTTTGTTTCCTTTGTGGAGTTCTTCATGGAACTGCTCTTAAAGATTGTCTGGAAGCCACAGCTGGTACTGAATGGTACAGCCAGAATGTTGACCTAAGTGGGTCATAAGAACCACATCACTCCATTCTGGAGCTCCATCCCCAGGGAGGTTCAGCTGTCTCCCTCTATCATTATCTTCTACCAGTGGGTGAAGCCTTTTGGTGAAGCCTTTGTCGTAGTGGGTGAAGCCTTTGTTGTTGTTGTTTGGTATTCTTATTAGACCTCCTCCCTGATTTTGTGTTATGTGTTTTATTTGTTATAAATATTATATATTTAAATGCATCTAATGGGCTACCCTTTTACATATATGTGTGTAGTGTAAAGTTTTAATGTTTGAAATGTTTATTGTTTGAAATATTGGGAATAATGTAATGTTTTAATAGTCACCACTTTGGAGACTCTGAGTTAGGTAGAAAGGTGACATAGTAATGTTTTAAATCTATCGTTTCCTGGGACCATGTTTACTTTTCCTACGAATGCTTTTTGTAAAAACAGTATTTGCTTTTCTCATATATATGTCTACTAAAATTATGTTAGCATGTTATCATGATCTCTGAATAGCAAAACCTTTCAACTGACTTGGCTTCCTCATTTGTTATATATACCTTTGATTCTGTTATCTGGTTTCTTATTTTCCTAACCTTGGTTTTTAATTCTGGTCTTGTGATTTTCCAATCAATCCTTGTTGCAAGACTAATTGTATCACCGCAGTGTGCTAAGCAGGCCAACCAGTATTTTATCAACGGTATGGAAATAGAGGTATCCTTCCAATATATGCACTCTTTGTGTATGTTTTATGTGACCCAGTCAATTATAATAGGACTCATTCACACTATTTCATTCAAGGCACTGTAGGGAACTTTTAATACGCAAGTTTCTAACTCATGCTTGCATGTGCTTGAATAGTGCCTTGTTGCTAAGCCAGATTATGGTGCCTCTTGTGTAACCTGCAGCCACCCTAGTTCTGCTGTGAGAGCCTGGTTTAGTAGAGCCCTGTCCCCGGAGAAGCACAGACAACTCAACAAATGTGATTTTAAAAGGACAGTTAGTTTTACTTATTGGAGTACCGGTATATGTGGCTGGCAGCTGAAGCTCTGTGTAATCATCACGTAAGGTGATGCAGAAAGTATAATTATAGCCTTGGATGTAACCCAACCAAAATGATGCTCATAGAGAGGACCCCCGTCCCCAGGAACAGCATGACAGAGGAGTCAGAGATCTGTCACAGAAGGGGAATCAGCAAAAATCAACCCCCCTTCCATCCATGGACATTTTCGGTTGTTTCCAAACCACTGATCCTTTACGTTCTTACTGAGACATACCTAAAAAAGTTCTGGGGCTTTATTCCATGTGGGAGATAGGCTATCACAGTTGATTCTAATGTAGGTGGAATGGGGAAGGAAAACATTCTGCATATGCTCTGAGGCACATTTTTATTACTGTACTGCTAGTTTTGCTCAGGTATGTTGTTCCATGGACTGTGCTGGTGATACTGCTGTGCTTCAGTATTCCCCCCCCCCTGTAAAATGGGACCAGTGCCCTCTAAATTGTATAAACACAGTATGATACATACATGTATATTATATTATTTGATGCCTCACTGCTCTTGACATCTGGAACAATCTGAACATAAGAACATAAGAAAGGCCCTGCAGGATCAGACCAAGGCCCATCAAGTCCAGCAGTCTGTTCACCCAGCAGCCAACCAGGTGCCTTCTAGGAAGTCACAAACAAGACGACTGCGGCATCATTGTCCTGCCTGTGTTCCACCGCACCCGATATAATAGGCATTCTCCTCTGATACTAGAGAGAATAGGTATGCATCATGACTAGTATCCATTCTAACTAATAGCCATGAATACCCCTTTCCTCCAGGAATATGTCCACTCCCCTCTTAAAGCCCTCCAAGCTGGCAGCCATCACCACATCCTGAGGCAGGGAGTTCCACAGTTTAACTATGTGTTGTGTGAAAAAATACTTCCTTTTATCTGTTTTGAATCTCTCACCCTCCAGCTTCAGCAGATAACCCCGTGTTCTAGTATTATGGGAGAGGGAGAAAAACATCTCCCTGTCCACTCTCTCCAAACCATGCATAATTTTATAGACCTCTATCATGTCTCCCATTAGCCGCCTTCTTTGCCTGCAGTCTGTTGTAATTTCTGCTCTCTACTTGTGGCATACTGGGTTGTGTTGTGTTGGCCATGCCATAGCCTGTCAGACAATGCTGCCAGGTTGCCAGGATCTATCCATAGCCCTGCCCACTTGTGCAGAGAGGTGTTCCTGTTTTCTTTTCCTTTCCTTTTTAATTTATATAAAATTATACTAGTATATGATTCCCCATGGAAATATTCACTTCAGTTATGATTTACCCAGAATGTTGACCAGCTAATATCTTGAAACCCCCAACTAAAATATCAAGTATCTGCCATTGGATCTAAATCTATTCAGGGCAGTGTTTGATGTGTAGTACTGACTGACAAACAGATGGTTATCTTTTGATCAAGAAAAGGTTAGTCTTCTCTGTGTGAACCCTAGAAAGAAAATAGTCATGTCTAAATGGGTTTATTATGTAAATAACTGTATTTATAGTTAAACTGTGTTGTCAGTCTCAAATTTTCAGATTGATAGAGGGCAGATCCTATGAAAAGGTAGCCCATTGGTCGCATTTGGTCTGAAGCACCATAACATGCCCTGAGCTGCATTTTACGTGAACACCTGGGTATATACCTTCTACAGTGTTAGAAGATTGTCCCCTAGGCAGACTGATAAAGCCATTGTTCTGGGAATTAGGTTGCTAAAATGGAAAATCTATCCCTTTCTAAGGGTGTAAACGAATATTTAGTTATACAGCATTTACCTTTTTAAAATAAATAACCATCTCGTTAAATAATCTTCTGCGCTGTGAGATTCTAAGTGAAGTTCAGTTCGCCTTACGCTTTGCATATGCTTTCATGTGTAACGAATATTATAATATTCAAGGGTCTAGAGTTCTGGGGTGGGGAAAAGGGAGGTCCTGTGTGTCTGGCAAGGTAAATACCATTCGCTACACACCCCTTCATCAGACCTACAATCTGTAAATGAATGAGTGGCAGCAATTTACCCATTTGGGGGCATTTCTATAATACGTTTAGCCATAGCAGTAATGTCAAAGCAACTGAATTCCAGTCTAATTTGATTGCTTACCAATGCTTACCAGGAATTCCTACAGAAAGGATCTTTATGTTTCTATAGCAATCATATTACTAATAAACTATAGCTGCATATGCACAGCAAGGGATCTCAGTGTTGCTGTCATTCAGTACTGACCTCTATCAGATGCAATTTTCCCTTTGTTGTTTCTCTAATGCACCCTTAGAAGGCTTCTTAGGGCTCTTTTTTAAAGTTGGCAATTGTTATAACATTATAGTGTTATGCAGGTTGAGTATCCCTTATCCAGACTGCTTGGGACCAGAAGTGGTCTGTATTCCGGATCTTTCAATATATTGGAATATTTTGGAATTTTTGTATATACATAATAAGATATCTTGGGGATTGGACCCAAATTCATTTATGTTTTATATACACTTTGTACACATAGCCTGAATGTAATTTTAAACAATACTTTTAATAATTTTGTGTACATTGAACCATCAGAAAGCAAAGGTGTAACTATCTTACCAGAATACCTGTATCAGCTGTTAAACAAGACCAACAGCAGCAGGCTTTCGGTCTCCACCTACAATGCAGTGTACACTGTATTTTATTTTTTTAGGTGAGAGGAAACATTGAAAGCAGGAAGCACGGATCTGCCTGCAGGCCGGCTTGAAAGGTCTGGTTTTTGGATCAGTCTGGATATGGGATGTCCGGATAAGGGATACTTTACCTGTAGCCTTTTTCTTTCTTTCAAAAAAAGGAAAAGCCTTTCATTAGCATGGCAGGAGAAATGGCAACTGCCACAAGGGACAGACAGAAGGAAAATGTTGGTGAGACCTTGAAAAATGCAGTCCACTGAACTATGCTGAGGATGGAGAAAACTAGGAAATTGGATGATCAGAGGCTAACATTGTATGGATGCTGCGAAAAACAGCACTCCAGTTGGGGAGCAAAGATGGAGACAAAGTCTGTTCGGAACCATCCTATGTGTGTCTGGAGTCTATATGGCAGTTGAGCATGTTGGTATTGGATGGGTAAAAGGAGTCAGATACCATATGCTTATCTCATCACTGGGCTTAATTTTGGAACTGGATTGCACTAAATCCTTGCGCTGCTCATGTGTTTGGTATTTGATCCTGTGAAAGGTTTCCACCCATCTACACAGCTGGCAAGAGTGACGGGACTTGGTTCTTCCTGTTGGCACTTGTTCATTCAAGAAAAAGGTGTGCATGCCTTTTCCAAGGATATTCCCACCCTTCCAGTTGTGTACTACAATTGCAGCCAAGAACATGGGCAGCATACTTGTAGATATGCCCCATGGCTCATATGTAGTCTGCAGCATTTATGCCAAGGTATTGGCTTGTTTGAATAAAATGTTTCCCAACATTCTCTTCTTTATTGCAGATACAATTGTGCAGGTCACAAATTAAAGAGGGGAACTAGAAATTGAAGAGTATGAAATTCTGATTTTATATAATGCCTCTTTCCAAGGTTACTTTCTTGTATGCATGTAGTCCTATTCTATCAGTTCTGAGTTAGAAAGTAAAGATTTTATTACAGTTGATTAAAGGAATATGCATTTAGCAAATAGGTTTGATGATGGTTAAAAAAAAAGGTGTTTTGCTGACAGATGTTTTAGTCTGAAGGAAGACAATCAGGTCTCTCCCCCTGCCGCCTTTTATTCAAAGTCAGTATTTGCTTTAAGGTTCATTTTTATTTTAGTGCTGGGCTCCAAGTGTAATAGGATTATGAATTTTGTTAATGTCCCTTTTATTCATGTTCTTTTTTATATTTGTTAGTATAAACTAGATTAGGTTTGCTAGGACTATCTGTGTTTAAAGTTCACTTTTTCTGTTTTTTCAACTTCCTCGCTCATGATGGAATACAAATGAGTAAGGAAGAAAATATAAAACTCCTATGAGAACCTCCTTTTGTATTGTACATCAGTAGTAGCATACTACATCAGAATGTGTTTTAAAAACATTTGATAGTATATTTGTAAGCTTTACTCAAAAGGTCGATTTGTCATTCTCTGTGTGGTTGATGAGAGCGTGGAACGGCAAGTTTCAGAGTGCCTCACAAAATAGATTTGTTCCAACAGCCTCTTTTTAAATATATGCTCTTGTTTTCTACTTAGATTTTTATATATGATGATATATGATATATCCATTGTAAGGAAGTAGTATAGCTGTCATTGAAGAAAACAGTGGTGCTTGGCCAGCATTTGCAGATGGATTGATGTTTTATTTATATAATGATAGAACACAAGGTATAGGCATAGTGCACCTTCAGGATACACATATGCATGAAGATGAGAAATTAGGAATTTGTGCATTCTTAAATTCTACAGGGGTAGCTTTTTGTTTTCTATCTAACTTACATTTCAGAATTGTATTAATATTTTTCTGTTTATCCTCCCCTTCCAAAATGACGCCTGCTGTTTAGAAAAAAACAAACAAAAAACCCCCCAGTTTGACTAATTGCAGTTTTTTAAAGGAGGATCCCATGATGCTTTAAATAAACATAGATTTATTTTTATCCAAAAATTGTGGGGTATATCCAACCATCCACATGTTCTGCAGAGCAGGATCTTCCTGCTTCCTCCTTCTACTTCAGTCTACTGGACCCTCAAAATTTTGTTCCTGTGAATCAGCAAACCCTCAGGAGGAACATAGGGGGCAACGTGTGAAGCAGGTCAGGGGACTTTGTGCCAATTGCTGCCCCCTCTTCCAAAGACTAAATTAACTCAGATATGCTTTTAAATCAGTCATGATACTATCATGATACTATTTATGTTCTGGACACGAAGACCCAAGGAACAAAATTGATTATGTAATTGTGTGAAGCCAAGAATTCCAAAAGATTTTTGCTGCAGAGTTTCCTTCTGCATTTATATTGGCCGCTTTGACCAAACTTTTCTAACTCTTTTCAAACTGCTATCTATACAACAATTCCATAATAGAAACGAGAGTATTTACTGCAAGGTGAAACCCACTGACTGTGGAATTTGAGTTTTGCCACTGTAACTCCCAGCTACAGGACGACAGCTTTCATTTTGGGCTGATGGCTTCTAGTAGTTTATCATACTAATCTTGCTATCATTCCTATTGCGTTTATTTCTCAGTAAAAAGCTGGCTAGCAACCCAGCTGCTGTTAATAATTTTAGTGTTGAAGCGGCAAAAACATTATCCTTTGAGAGGAGTGGCTTTTTTCTTTTCTTTTATTTTTATGGAAAAACACTTCACTGTGATTGCTTCATTTCAAAGTACAAAACACATTGCCATTTCCTCAGCAGGGGGACACATTATGATTATAGCTACAGTGCAGTGTATTGGTAAGATACACTTTTCATCCTTGTGGGAAGCAATCAAAATACACAATTCCAATTTCGGGAAGGGCAATTGCTGTTCTGCGTATAGTTACACAATAACCTCATTGATAAACCCAAGTGAGGCCTTCCTTTTAAGTTAAAATGCCAGGTCTAATTTTTTATGCTAGGTATTTTCTGTTTGTATATTTAATGCTGCATATGTAATCAAGCAGGAGGAGATGGGTGCTGTATTGTTTTTGCTTTGCACACTAGTTGATTTTTGGTGTGTGCATATGCTTGCATGTACATGTTTTCTTGTGCCAAAAAAGAGAGAGAGAGAGGGAAGTAGATAACTATTTGCTTTGTTGGCCACCTTAAGCGCAGTGTGTGTTTTGAAAATGTTGGTAGCTACGTTTCTGTGCCTCAATTTCTCAAGTTATTCTGGAAGAGTAAATAAGAAAGCAAAAAAGAGAAGGGCGGGAGACATCACAAGTGAAGCCATGTAAAATAGGTGCCCCTTCTAACATTCTTCTAGCTCAGGGGTGGGGAACGTCAGGCCCGGGGGCCGTTTAAGGCCCGCAAAAATCATTTGGTCTGGCCCTTCGTGGGTCCTGGCAGATCTCTAGCTCAGAAGGATCTAAGACAGGGGTGGGGAACCTCCGGCCTGCAGGCCATGTAAGGCCTGCGACATCATATGGTGTGGCCTGCAGAAGCCGCCATTGCTACCACAGGTCCGCGCGCGTGTGCAGGTGGGAAGTTGGGAAGGTTTCCCCTGATCGCGCTGGACCGCTTGCGTGGCCGGGTGACTGTGTGTGTGTGGAGGGGAGGGGAAGCCGGGAAGACTTCCCCCGATCGCCGGGCTGCTTGTGCAGAACCCAGTGAGTGTGTGTGTGTGGAGGAGGGGGGAAAGCCGGGAAGGCTTCCTCCGATCGCCGTGCTGCTTGCGCAGAACCCGGTGAGTGCATGTGTGTGTGTGTGGAGGAGGGGGGAAAGCTGGGTGTGTGTGGGTTGGGGGAAGCCTCCCTCCCTCTCTTTCCCTCCCTCCCTCCCTCCCTCTGCAGAGCCTCTCCTAGGTTTGCCAACCTCCAGGTGGTTTGGTAAACTAGAGTTAGCTTGCTGTCAGTAAGTTAGCAAACCTAGACCAGCAATTAAGTTACATGCTAATTATTACACATAGAAAGCAAGGTGAACACAGTAACATATATTTACAACATATACATTTTTCTAGTACGTATGCACTTGCAAACAACAATAAAGTGCACCGTATTAGGCACAATTCCTGTATAACAACAGTGAAGTGCTCCGTGAAAGTACAATTCAGGAAATGTTTTCCTGCGTCCAAGAGGTAAGTCAAGTTTGTCTTTACTACAGAAGACCGGTGTCCTTTAGAAAGGACACCGGTCTTCTGTAGTAAAGACAAACTTGACTTACCTCTTGGACGCAGGAAAACATTTCCTGAATTGTACTTTCACGGAGCACTTCACTGTTGTTATACAGGAATTGTGCCTAATACGGTGCACTTTATTGTTGTTTGCAAGTGCATACGTACTAGAAAAATGTATATGTTGTAAATATATGTTACTGTGTTCACCTTGCTTTCTATGTGTAATAATTAGCATGTAACTTAATTGCTGGTCTAGGTTTGCTAACCTCCAGGTGGTGGCTGGAGACCTGGCAACCCTAGCCTCTCCCCCCCGCCGGGAGATCTATACCTAGTATGACCCCCGAATGATGTTATAAATGTGCAAATGGCCCTTGGCAGGAAAAAGGTTCCCCACCCCTGTTCTAGCTGCATGAAAAATGATTGGACAACATTTAAAGAAGCTTTGTAATCGATATTATTGTGATGAAACGTAGACTAGTTAATTTTGACAGATTAGTAAATGGTTTGGAAGCATGAAATATTGGAAAAGGAATCAAGAATCAGCTGTGAAGGAGATTAATTTAGGCAGGGCCATGACATTTTCAGTGGATTTTTGCATTTGAAGTGTGTGAAGTTGTGAGGAAACTGATTGATGTGCAGGTAGTGCATCTGCAGTAATAAGGTTTCCTTTTCCTCATTTTTTTCTGTCCTACCAATTGCTACATTTTATTAATGCTTATTTTCCAAGCTATCCATGTTTTCACGCTTCGATTTGTTTTCAGTTGGGAGCCATAACGTGGCAGAATATGTAGGGCTTGACCATGATAAACCCATAATTTGCAGCTTTTCCTTTCAGAAGGCTTGCAAGTGGAATACAGGAAGGTGTTAAGGGCTGCTTGCAAGGATATTGAAGAGAAAAGTATTGAAATATACACATCGGCATTTTGGAACTGGCATGTGTTTTATGCTTGGTGTAAAAACCAATATACAAAGTGGATTGAAAGTGCGTTATTTGGCATGTATGAAAGTGCCTTTAGTCTTTCCCCACTCCAGTCTTTAAGTTACAAAGAGACAGCTTCCCTTTCTGAGAACAGAGACTCTCATCCTCCCCTTTTCTCCATTTAAGTCCAGCAATATAGGAATAAACAGAAATGAATGGTCTCTTAATTGAATGTGTAGTGGTATCTGTAAGTTCTGTTTGAATCTGTAAGTTCTGTTAGAAGTCCCCTTTCCACCATTTCCAGAAGTCAGTTTCAACACCTAGTAAAGTACCTGATAGGGTCAGTCTTCTGCCTGTTCCAAAAGGAGACTCTCCCTAGCTTCCCAGGATGGCCCTAGTCATTTGGCCAGAAAGCAGGGGAATTTGGGCTCCTAAAGAGACACTTTAATCTTTCATTTTCACTTTGGTTGCTTTTCTCTCCCCCGCCCCCCTTTTCTTCTTTTCTTTACTGAACATCACTGAGTAGCAGAGCATATGGCTCACAAGGAAAGGAGCTGAACAGAGCTTATCTGCCTTTGCCCCAGTTGGTGGATTGCTGCCAAAGAGATCTTGGCTCCCTCTCCCTTGGTAGGTATGTGGGTGTTCCCCAGGGCCTTGTTGAAGCTGCTTACCAAAGGTATCATCCACATCCATCCACAGAGAGCAAAGCTGCCTCATTCTGCTTCCTACCCTGGTGTTCCACTGGGCCTCATAATCACTTCAAATGCCTCCCTTCCTCTTTCCTGGGGTGGAAGAGAGAGCTCAGCTGTGATTTCTGCTCCCCTCCCTCCCTCATGCCACAGAGTGGGAGAAAAACCAAGGTCCTCAGATATTGTCTGCAAGTGGCAGGACAATGGGAGCCAGATGGGAGCCTCTTGCATTTGCCAGGAGGCATCCACTCTATTCCAGCATTAAGATGTGATGCCAAACTAGGCAAAGGGTACTTCCTCCACCATGGATCTTCGAAGGACCTTTGTAGTTTTCTTTAGGAGAATTTGAGTTGGGGTCTCAAAGCCAGTTCAGGAGCATTTCTGATATCTTATGTGGTTAAGAAGCTTTGCATATTTCATAAGGACAAGGTCTTTATCTTGATCCGTCATTAATCCTTAAGTGAGTTTCAGCCTTTTATAGATTGCAAGAACTCTCTGGCTTCTTTTTGCCTAGCTAAAAATCTGGCATTAATTTGCTGTTAGGGTAAAGGTAAAAGCCCCCTGTGCAAGCACCAGGTCATTCCTGACCCATGGGATGATGTCACATCCCGATGTTTACTAGGCAGACTTTGTTTACGGGGTGGTTTGCCAGTGCCTTCCCCAGTCGTCTACACTTTACCCCCAGTAAGCAGGGTATACATTTTACTGACCTCGGAAGGATGGAAGGCTGAGTCAACCTTGAGCTGGTTACCTGAAACCGACTTCCGTTGGGATCGAACTCAGGTCGTGAGCAGAGCTTGGACTGCAGTACTGCAGCTTACCACTCTGCACCACGGGGCTCCTTAATTTGCTGTTAGGACGGCATTATTATGTCGATTGTATCTAGGCATTGCTTGATACTATCATTTTGTCTTCTTGCAGCAGTGATCTCTAGGGAAGAAAGTGCCTGTTGTGATTCTGGTGGGATATATTATTGTGTCTGTTTCCAAAGTTTACAGGACACTGGAATAACCATTTCATTGGAGGAATTTCTATCTGTTCTGTTCAGGGAACTGTTATCTCAGCAACCATTTGGGGCAATATCCCACTGATGGCCATTTGCAGGGCAAATGTTGCTTGGCCTGTTGTTCATGTTTGTCACTATATACTTTAAGATGGAGGTCTGTGAAGCCTGTTCTCAGGAGGTTGTAACGAACCTCTAATTCGTATATGATCCCATCTTCCAGCACCTGGCTTAGTACGTTTTCCGACACATCTCTTTTTCTTCACTGCAGGAACAAATTGTCCATTTCTCTGTAAAGCTTCTGAGTGCAACAGAGGTGGGTTGGTAGGTTCATAAGGGACATTTATGGGAAGTACTAAAAATCACAGTAGTTTGAGGGGGATTTCCATGGAGGCAAAGATAGCCAGAATTGGCAGAACAAGAGAAGGGAGCTTGAGAGGAAAGAACAGGTGTCCACATAATGCTTGCTCTAAATAATTTGGGCAGAAATTGCTTTATTGATGTACTTACCATTTTTGTGGCATTGATGCCAGCAGTGTACTATAGCAATGTAATACAAACTCTTCTTGTACTAACTGCTTCTGCCACCCGGTCTTACCTAAGCTACTTACATTTTAATTCACGAATGTTATTATTTAATTAATCTTTAGCAATATTTTATGCCGCCTCTCCAGGAACCTGCCTGAAGAGTCTTAAAATAAAAAACCAAAACAAAGCATGGAAAGAAAATAATTAAAATCCAGGATATAAACACAGACCATAAAAAATTAAAATAGCATTAGAATAAAATTTTCAGACTAAAATAGTGTTAAAGAATCAACCCCTAAAAGAAAGCAAAGGAGGGGGAAGGGCATTCTGTAAGCAAGGTGCCACTATTGGAAAAAGCCTGTCTCTGGTTGCCACCCACCTTGCCTCTGAAGGAAGGGACACCGAGAGCAGGGCTTGTTAGACAGATAACTGGCCCAGAGACAGTACCATTATGAAGAATAAACCTACTGTAGTCTTTAGTTGTTCTCCCACCCCTAATAATACCAGCTCTTTCTCAGATTTCTTATTAATAACAAAAGAAAAAAGTCTAATGGCAACTCACTGATTGAATTACATATCTTGTGACTCTGTTGGAATTGTAAAATATGAGACTTGGTGTTCTGAACATGTTAGCTTTAAAGGCCAGTATAAAAAGATTTCTGGTATCTATGAATGCAAGAGGCTTACTGTGAGGAAGTGGGGAAGGAGTTTCTCTACTTCTTTTCTCCCTGTTACCAGTAGCTGAGAGGAGGATTTAATACTCTTTCTACACCACAGTCTGTCACCCTTTGATTTTGTGAGGAGAGTTTCCTTTTCCTTCCCCCCAGTAGAAATAGAAAGGCTTAGAGGCTGAATTTAAAAGTTGAACAAAAAGATGTTTATTATTTACAGAAAGGATTTTAGATTGTTGGTTATTCTTCAAGAGAGGCACAAAGCTTAAATGGTTACAGGCGGTTCAAAATCTTAGTTGGTTTCAGGCACAGTTCTTAGTTCAAAGTTCAGTTTCTTCAGGATACTCAGTTATATACTTAGATGTTATTCAAAATATTCACAGACTCAAAATACTTGGTCTGGACTCAGACTGCCCTGACCTGGATGGCCCAGGCTAGCCTGATCTTGTCAGATCTCAGAAGCTAAGCAGGGTCTGCCCTGGTTAGTATTTGGATGGGAGACCACCAAGGAATACCAGGGTTGCTGTGCAGAGGAAGGCACTGGCAAACCACCTCTGTTAGTCTCTTGCCATGAAAACCCCAAAAGGGGTCGCCATAAGTCCGCTGCGACTTGACGGCACTTTACACACACACACACAGACTCAGACTAACCCAGCACACAAAAGTACCAATGAGTGGAGGTTCATCCACAACTTTTCCCACTCCTTAGATTGGCCCACCTCCTGTGGAAACAAATCACTCTTCCCCAAAACACTGAGTCAGGAGTCTTTCTGTTTCAGAAGCCCCCTCCCACCAAGTGACTGATGAAAGGGATATCACACACTGCCACAATCTTCCCCTTGTCGCTACTCAGGTTTGGTTTTAAAACAAGCTACCGTATTTTTCCATGTATACGACGACCCTTTTTTCTGTAAAGTTTAGCCCCAAAATTAGGGGATCGTCTTATACACGGGGGTCGGCGGCAACAGCCGCCTCTTTCCCCGCTCGCTCTCTTTCTCTGTCCGTCAGCTGTTGGGCGGGGAAAGAGAGCGAGCGGGGAAAGAGTCTTGTAACCCTGGCTGGACGCTGGACTGCCAGGGTGACGACTCTTCCGCTCGCTCTCTTTCCCCGCCCAACAGCTGACGGGCGGAGAAAGAGAGCAATCGGGGAAAGAGGTCGGTGGCCCTGGCCGGCCAGCATCCGCTGTTTAAACCAGTCACCACCACTCCATCCGTCAGCTGTTGGGCTGGGTGGGTGGGGCCCTGTTTGAAAGCTAGACGCCGGCCAGCCAGGGCGACAGGACTCTTTTGCCCTATAAGACGCCCCCATGTATAAGACTACCCCTATTTTATTTTAATTTTGGGTAAAAAAATTGGGGTCATCTTATACATGGGGGCGACTTATAGATGGAAAAATACGGTAGGTAGAAATTGAACAATTATTCTTAGAGTCTCTCTGCACCACCACACAGTGCAGGAGCTCAGAGCTATATACTTCCCAAGAGCTACCGTATTTTTCGCTCCATAGGACGCACCGCTCCATAAGACGCACCTAGTTTTTAGAGGAGGAAAACAAGAAAAAATCTTGTTTTCCTCCTCTAAAAACGTGGGCAGGGAGCGGGCGCGCCAAGCGCTCAGCGGGCGGGGAGGAGGCGGGCGGGCGCTCCAAGAGCTCAGAGCGAGCTGGGAGGAGCCGGGCGGGAGAGGCGCTCCAAGAGCTCAGAGCGAGCTGGGAGGAGCCGGGCGGGAGAGGCGCGCCAAGCGCTCAGAGCGGGCGGGGAGGAGGCGGGCGGGCGCTCCAAGAGCTCAGAGCGAGCTGGGAGGAGCCGGGCGGGAGAGGCGCGCCAAGCGCTCAGAGCGGGCGGGGAGGAGGCGGGCGGGCGCGCCAAGCCGCCCCCCCTCCGCTTCCTAGCTGGGAGGCGAGCAAGCGCACAGAGCGGGCTGGGCGGGCGCACAGAGCCGGCTGGGCGCGCTGGAACGGCGCGAGGCAGCTTTCCCCGGCTGCCTCCCAGCGCGCCCAGCCGGCTCTGTGCGCACATTCGCTCTATAAGACGCACCCACATTTCCCCTCACTTTTGAGAAGGAAAAAAGTGCTTCTTATGGAGCGAAAAATACGGTAACTGCTCAAGATCTCCTCTCTCCCTTCAAAAAGAAGCCTGTCAGCTTTCCCGACTCCGCCCACTACTTTATGGCATTGGCTGACAGTTACTAAGTCTCTCAGTTTACCCCTGTATCCGTCACACTTACATTACTCACCAGTAGGTAGGTAAGGTATTATTGCGCTTTAGTGCAGTCACCTGTGGTGTTATGTAATCATGTCAATATATCTAATTCTCAACATGGCCAGATCGGAGGAAACTTACATCCAGAGACTGGAGCCAAAAACAGAAAAGACAGATCTTTCTATAAACCTGACAAAAACCCCAGGTTTTCAGAAAAATCTGAAATTAAAAACAATTAACAATGACGTAGGGGTTAAAATGCCCCAAAACAATCGAAGCAGCACCTGTAGCTGTAAAAAATGAATGGCCTCTGGCTGTTTCTAGGCAACTACAACATTATTGCTAGTTGAAGCCTTGGTTATTGTCATTTAAAGGCAAGGGAGTCCAGGCTGAGTTGCTGCTACTGCGTTTTGCCCATGTTTTCAGGGACCTGTTTTATCTCAAATTTGAAAATGCAGGGAAACGCAGGGGGAGAGCATGGTGACCTCTGATGGTTGGAAACAGCATGCATAATCAAAACAAAGATCCAAAGTTGTCGGAGGGGTGAAGGCGAGGGAAACAGTCTTGCATAAAAGGCCGATGAGAGAAGAATGGTGTAAGCTGTTTTGGGTCCCCATTGTGGAGAAAGGCGGGGTACAAGTGAAGTAAATAAATATAGCTGAAGATAAGGGGCAGATTAAAGGTAAGCTAGCTGGTGGGTGGGAAGGATGGCGGAAACAGGGAAAGGTGAGGATAATGGAATTGCCAGGAGAATGGAAAGAGGAAATATCAGGAAAAGGTGATTAGGGGCTGAGGTGCCCCCCATAAGTCCTTGTGGGTTCCCCATAGCTCAACTGGGCTGAGTAGCAGGCACTCCACAACTGGGCCATAGTTTTTTGGGTAGAGGCTGTTGGGAGGGAAAGCTGAAGACGGGGGGGGGGGCAGAGAAAGGAAAGTTAACAGTTGAGTGGGAAGGAGAGAAGGAAGCCGAAAAGGGGGAGAGGGTATGGGTGCTTTCGTTATATTTGTAAGATAATATTTCAAGTTGCTGCTTTTATATCAGTTATTCTGGAATGCTGGGTAGCAGAGAGCACTTAATTTGTAAAATTTCAGTGATGGGTGCAGTTCTGTGCACTTGCGACCAGTAAGATAAACACCAGTGGTGATTATCTGTGCATTAGGGAACAAAAATGAAGAGAGCAGAGAATGCAAACAAGTCGAGATCTTTGGCTGTCACAGCTATGATGAGTGATTTTGAAGACCTGAAGGCAATGAAGAGCCATTACAGACATACTTGTCCTAGGAAAGTCTAGGCATGATGGATCGCAAGGAAGACAGGACAGAAATTGTAGGAGAGAGGAACAGAGATAGAGATTATGGAATAAACAATATATTGTTACTGTAAAGACACCAAAGATAATGATGGATATATATGTTTCATATAACAAGGGTTACCAGCTAATGAATCGATTGTTTCTCAAAATGTTGTTATATTTGTAAGATGTAACTGATATGGTTCTTGGAATATAGAACCAACGTAACAGTCTATTGATTTGATACAGCTGCTTGGAAGTCCTGCACGTGACCTGCCATATTGTGTTTTGGCTCCCTGCCGATGACCAAGTTCAGCCACTGCAACACCCATGATCATGCTTCACTCATAGAGTTGCAAATACTTGAAAAAGGCTGTTTACCTATGTCTGGTGAAACAACCAATTTAGTGTGTGGCAGAAGTGCTTTCTCACAGCTTGACACAGGCAACACTTTCAGGCAGCTGTCTCTTCCAGAAAGCTCCTAAATGTTCCTAGGAAATCAGTGAGACCCATTTATAAGTAACCAAGTTTAGGGCGGGGGTGAGAGTCAAGCTATTTTTTTCTTAAAGCTCGTTTGGAAGAGAAGCTTCTAAGAAAAATTTGTCTAGCAGCTAACAATGCTAGACTTTTCATTTGTATCAAACCAGTATTATAGTGATTTAATTTTCCATCCAGTGTCTCTACTATGAAAGGAATGACTTGTGATCGCGTGCAGGAAATTAAACTGTGTAACTCTGGTCTGGAAGATAAGAGCATATACTATATTTTTCAGTGCTGCTGATGTACTCACCTTGTTGCAGGCTTGGATTTGAGTAAGAAGAGAGATGCACCCATTTTTATGACTTTTTAGGCAGCATTATGATGCTACTTGCTGCTGGGCTTGTATGATTATCTTTTAAACTATATAATGCTGAACATTATTTTCATTTTCATTTTTTCCTACTCAGCAGTTTTCCTAGTAGCTAGGCAGCTCCACATTGCCAGCCTGGGACTGTATAATCTAGTGCAACCAGTTTTGGAGAGGGGGCGGTTGACATACCATAATTTAGTTACCTTTTTGTGCCTTTCTCCCTAAGTCAAATGAATAAGAAGCTGGAACTGAGTTTACTGTATTTTAGAAATATGCTTTTAATTTGCAGTGAATATATGAGAGTGGTGTGATTGGAGACCACCGTGAGTTTAAAAACCATCTGCTCTTCAACTTTTGTGGCACAAGGAATGTTGGTCATGTGGCATTAGGAATGTTCATCATGTGCTGTGTGTATCAGAAAGAATTTCTAGTTTTAAAAGATTGACTTTTTGTGAAGGTTAGCTTTGTAACATTACTACAACTATGACTGCTTATGAGTCCAGTAGTTCCTGATGGAGATATCTCAGGATACCACACTTGCAGCCATCTTTTCACAGTAGTGATTGACTTTTTGTAAGAGTTGGCATCTTCAGTGGAAGTTTGGTGTCCCGTTTTCTATGGACTACTTTGAAGTGTTTGGCTCACTGTTTTAAGAACTAGTGTTCCTTACGTTCTTGGCTTCATTCAAGCTCTTTAAAAAGGCATCCAGTAATCGCTGCCCTCCATGCTTGTAAAATTTTAATTGAGCTTCTTAGTTTTGTAGTAGCTTCTTCTGAATCACAAAGGGAAGGTCACTTAATTGGAAATGAAGAACTGGTATCAAGGTGACCCAGTTGACGTTTTACATTTATTTAGCTTTGTACTTTGTACAGTGATTTTTAATTAGCATTTGAAACTTTGGAAATGTGCCTGTAATTCCAAAGTGAGCTTTCTATAGCATGTGTTCTGTCTCCTTCCTCCTCCTGTTCTCCTCTTAGTCCCTCCTCCCTTTGGTACCGCCTCTCCCATGCACCCTGTAGCCAGCAGCAAGACAGCTGTGTTTGATCATAAACCACTTACAACTCCAGGCTTCCTGGAAGGGGAAACTTTAGCGTGAACAGCAGGATAGGTCCGTGTCTTGTTCTTTTCCTACCTCCTGATAGGACCCGACCTGTGCTCTGAGCTTGGGGCTGTGATTGCCAGTCTGAAGCTCCCCAAATATTTCCAAATGCTTTGAACTCCTTCGGGAAATGCTTTCTGTGATGTAGCTGAAGGGGAGAATGAAGGCATAAAGCTGAAGCCTGGCTCTCCCAAGCAGTTTTAGTAGCCAGGAGATCGTAACTGCCTGTCTGTGCTCTGTCTCGCCTTGCCACTCTGCAGTGCTTTAATGAGTAACTCGCAGCAATGGATTGTTTGTGAAACGACCGCCAGTTTTTTGTCTCTCTTTAGGAGCCCCTGTGCATTGTTAATTTTTAGACTGTCTAAATGTTGAGTGAAAATGGCTGTCTAGAGCAAAATGTGCAAGACAGGGAAAGCTCAGAGAAGGGAGTGTTGAATCTTCCAGAGCAAGGATTGGAAACCTTAAAATCCATAGAAAGCAGTCAAGCCCTGGAAAGTCTCATCATGAATTCTGGAGTTGCCATGAAATATGGAAATGACTCCTCTGCAGAGCTGAGCGAGGTAAGAGGCTTCAGTGTTGTCCTTTTTCATGCTGCTTTGATTTTGTTTTCAGAATAGAGACTCTCCCCTTTTGAGTATCCACTCTGGAGGCAATGAAAGATTAATGGATACTCATACCTTGTTCTAACTTGCAGTGTTCCCTGGAAATGATCTGAGATAGAGTCGAAAGGATTAAGTGGTAAAAAGCAAATGGTTGCAACTGTACAGAGGGTTTTTTCCCCTTCTTGGCATCCTGCTGCAAGAAATCCCCCCCTTCAGTGTTTTTCACGCAGCATTCCTTTCTGCAGTAGGTAAAACAAGCGGAGAGATCCCAGTTGAAATCAAGCAGACGGTAGCTAATTTAGAATGGGGAATAAAAAACAAACATTAAAACGGTAGCTTCAGTGTGTAACATAGGTGATTTCATTAAGGCACGTGTAGATGCAATATATATTGTTTTACCTGGCAGAAATAGTAAGTCCTGGGAAGTTATTTTTCCTTGGTGACAAAGAATTGTTTTTAAACCTTACCTTAGCTATTGTAAATCTATACTGTGTTTGCTGTCAGATTTCTAAAAATTCCCGAATTCTCTAACTAAGGCTTCAATCATAAACAATTACTTGGGGAAAGTCCTCTTGAAATCAGTAGGACTTACTTCTGAGTAAACATGCATCATTTGGAGCTCCGTGTCCTTGTAACTCCTGAGATTTGGTGACTTTAGGTAGACTGGAACACATCATAATGAGTGATTTGAAATGCCTTCAAATAAATCACAGGACACAGCCTGCAATGTATGTTAAGTTTTAAGAATATTTCATATGAATATGTCATGTTTTAAACTGTTTGTTTTGGATATGCAATTTTTATTCTGTAGTACGTGCTTATAAGCAAATGGTTGCAACTATACAGAGGGTTTTTTTTCCTTCTTGGCATCCTGCTGCAAGGAATCCCCCCTCTTCAGTGTTTTCCACGCAGCATTCCACACAGCTCCGTGGACATTGATGTCTTGCTGTGTTAGGATTTCTGGCTGTTGTGCTGTTGGTCAAGAAAGGAATACTGCATGAAACAGAGCTGAAATGGTTAAAGTGCCAGAAAAACTATTTCCTGTCAAGTTTGGGAAGGAGAGAGGTGGGTGAGGAAGAAGAGGACTGAGGGTCAGTAGCAGACCCGTTTCACCCAGTTTCTCTTTACAGTATTTTATTAAGTCTTCATTTTACAGTAATAAAATAATGAGAGCTTTCGATTATAGCTAGAAGTTCTTCAAACCTGTCTATTCAGCATAAAGACCTCAGGCACTTTCCCAGTTTGCTCCAGCATCCTTGGCCAAAACTATCCTCTTTGTTTGGAACTGCTGTTGTATGGGATGCAGAATGCTGGCTATTTGCTTCCTTCAGAAGTATATCCTGTTTCAGATTTTTAAAAAACTTAACACATAATTTTTAAATAAAAGCTGCATAAGATGTACTTTAGTGTCTCTATAGTACCTGCTTGAGGTAAGATTCAGTTCTGACCTTGACCATTCGTAAAGGAATGCAGACCTAAAATCTGCCTATAATATTGTTGAGATCAGGCTAGAGTTCTTGCATTGCACTTATTTCTGAGGACCTGTTTATAGAAGGAAAGGTATCCTTGTTGCTTTCCTATTTATCCATCACACCTCTCTAGTCCATCTGTACATAGAAAATTGTTAAACAGGGGGCAATAACATGAATACTTCCCAAGCTGTTATATCTCCCTTGTGATATAGCTGTGCTAGCCAGTCTTAAGAATATGTGTTAGCCATGGTGACACCAGCAATGGTTTGTGCTGCTGTAGTTAAGCAGAATCTTATGCTTGGCAAGCAGGGCAGAGCTATCTAAATCTGCTCAGTTTTAACAGGTAAATACACGAGAAGCAGGTGGTCACACTGATGTTTCGTGGATGCATGCACTGATTTAGCATGCATGTAGGTGATCTGTCACTCGTGTTAGTGGTGGTGACTGCTACTGCTGCTGCTCTGCCAGCATTGGGGATGTGTACTAGTATTGCTAACAATGAAGTTGTGTCAGAATTGGAATTCTTAAAGTCAAAACTCAGTAGGCAGCAAAGTCCTGGAATACCAGGTAATTAATTGTTGTTTTTTTAGTTAGGTTGCGGGGAAGGTAAATTCTGGCTGGGTATTTTGCTGGTAGCTTTGCAATGCACAGCAATTGAATTGTTGATACAAAGAGTATGTCTGTGAAATCTACCACACAAAAAATGTAATGTTCTCTGTCCCCCTGACATTGCAGGAATAGAATTTGTTTATTTTCTTTGTTATGCAAATCTAACACACCTCAATATACTTCTTCTGGCCTCAAGTGTATGTTTAGTACTGATCCCCCCTCCCCCGATTTTAATAATGGATATCCTTTCTAGGATTACATGTGGAGATCGTGATTTTAAACTGTTTTCCACATTTTTTTGCATAATTGAATTTGTAGTAAAAAGCTTATAGATAAGAATCACTTGAGATTTAACTTCACTAATCTATGAATGGGTGATTAATTTAAGTCCTATGTGTGCTTTCTTTTGTGTGGTTTGTTGACATATGTAAGTTGCTGTGTCATCATGGCAGGATACTGCTTATCTCCTCCATCTTTACTTCTTTGCTTCCAGACTAATTCTCCTTCTTTTCCTTCTCCCTCTCCTTTCAATGTGATTGCTCTCTTGAACCTTTTAGTTGCATGCCCTTGGCCAGCTGCAGACATGGAAGACCCTGGCTTTGGCTAGACTCCTAGGTTTATACTATCCTATTGCATGTCCCTTTGCAGTAACATCGCTTTATGTACAAGTAGCTTGATTTTCTCATGAACTTAAAGTGTTTAATATTTTAATGTCAAAATGAATTTCAGGCAAATATACTCCTGTCTCTCAGCATGCATGATTAGGAATGTCAATAGGCTCATACTTGCTACAGTCAACAAGTATTTGGATGTAAGTCAGTTAAGATACAAGAGGGACCAATCAACAGGAAGCTGAAATTGGTTCCTTATTCCCAGTTCGTTCCCTATTCCCAGTTCCTTATTGACATTTGCTAGTTCCTGAATCACTTTGAGGACATTTCAAAAGCTCTGCACCCCAAAATATGGATTGGACCACCACATATCATACACCCCCACATTCAGGGGACCGTGCCCTTCGAGAAGGCGCATGCTGGGTCCTGGTCCAAAGTTCGGTTCTTGTGCCAGCGGCTCCCAAGTGGGGTGCCCCCAGGACAGATGCCCATACAGACCCTGCACCCCAAAATAATCTTTGGACCACCCCAAATGACACATCACCACACTCCAGAGACTGTCCCCTCCAAGAAGACATACAGCGGTGCCCGGTCCAAACATCGGTTCTGGTGCCATTGGCTTCTTTTTGGGTCCCCCCCCCAGAAACCTGTATTGCTAAGAGGTTTTGAATAAGGAACTGGAGCTCTGCACCCCAAAATATGGATTGGACCACCACATATCATACACCCCCACATTCAGGGGACTGTGCCCTTCCAGATGGCACATGCTGGGTCCTGGTCCAAAGTCCGGTTCTTGTGCCAGCGGCTCCCAAGTGGGGTGATCCAGGACATATGCCCATACAGACCCTGCACACCAAAATAATCTTTGGACCACCCCAAATGACACATCCCCACACTCCAGAGACTGTCCCCTCCAAGAAGACATACAGTGGTGCCCGGTCCAAACACCGGTTCTGATGCAATTGACTTCTTTTTGGGCCCCCCCCCAGACACCTGTATTGCAAAGAGGTTTTGAATAAGGAACTGGAGCTCTGCACCCCAAAATATGGATTGGACCACCACATATCATACACCCCCACATTCAGGGGACTGTGCCCTTCGAGAAGGCACATGTTGGGTCCTGGTCCAAAGTCCGATTCTTGTGCCAGCAGCTCCCAAGTGAGGTGCCCCCAGGACCAAGGCACATGCAGACACTGGGGCTCAGCTGCACCCCAAAATAATCTTTGGACCACTCCAAATGACACATCCCCACACTCCAGAGACTGTCCCCTCCAAGAAGACATACAGCGGTGCCCGGTCCAAACACCGGTTCTGGTGCCACGGGCTTCTTTTTGGGTCCAACCCCCCCAGAAACCTGTATTGCAAAGAGGTTTTGAATAAGGAACTGGAGCTCTGCACCCCAAAATATGGATTGGACCACCACATATCATACACCCCCATATTCAGGGGACTGTGCCCTTCGAGATGGCGCATGCTGGGTCCTGGTCCAAAGTCCGATTCTTGTGCCAGCAGCTCCCAAGTGAGGTGCCCCCAGGACCAAGGCACATGCAGACACTGGGGCTCAGCTGCATCCCAAAATAATCTTTGGACCACCCCAAATGACACATCCCCACACTACAGAGACTGTCCCCTCCAAGAAGACATACAGCGGTGCCCGGTCCAAACACCGGTTCTGGTGCCATTGGCTTCTTTTTGGGTCCCCCCCCCAGAAACCTGTATTGCAAAGAGGTTTTGAATAAGGAACTGCAGCTCTGCACCCCAAAATATGAATTGGACCACCAAATATAATACACCCTTACATTCAGGGGACTGTGACCTTCCAGCTGGCACATGCTGGGTCCTGGTCCAAAGTCCGGTTCTTGTACCAGCGGCTCCCAAGTGGGGTGACCCAGGACAGATGCCCATACAGACACTGCACCCCAAAATAATCTTTGGACCATCCCAAACGACACATCCCCACACTCCAGAGACTGTCCCCTCCAAGAAGACATACAGCGGTGCCCGGTCCAAACACCGGTTCTGGTGCCATGGGCTTCTTTTTGGGTCCAACCCCCCCAGAAACCTGTATTGCAAAGAGGTTTTGAATAAGGAACTGGAGCTCTGCACCCCAAAATATGGATTGGACCACCACATATCATACACCCCCACATTCAGGGGACTGTGCCCTTTGAGAAGGCGCATGCTGGGTCCTGGTCCAAAGTCCGATTCTTGTGCCATACAGTGGACATACAGTTGTGCTCGGTCCACACACTGGTTCTTGTACCACCTGTTTCTATTTGTGGATGGCTCCTGAAAATCTTGTATTGTGAAGAAATGTTTTGGACATTTGTGAGCCTTCTGCACCCCAAAATTAAGTTTTGAGCACCACATATCATACACCTCATATCATACATTCAGAGTACTGTGAACTTCAAGGGGGTACGTGCTGGGTCCTGGGACAAAGGCCGATTCTTCTGCCAGCTGCTCTTAAGTGTGGTGGCTCCAGGACAAATGAGAAGTTATCAGCCCCCTTAGCATATGTGTTAAAGGTCCACTTGCAGGTGACTTAGTAACTGACAGCAGTTACCTAAGTAATTACTATTCTATTCAGGGATCTTGGAATCATTCCTTCTTCCTGGGAAAACTCCACCCAAAACCATTTCACTCATCTGGAAATGTATAGCTAATACTTAACAGTACTTTTTCCGAATAATCTGGGTATTCTGCGTCTCTGTTTCTATCACCTGTCCTTTCTAACTAAATGTTCAAAGGTAATATAAAAGTTCATTGTCCCTGGCAATGTTTAGTTGCCAGTGAAGGTTGTGTTAGAACAGTCGCAATGTCTAGAGTGAAAAGCTCTGTCTCTCAGCTTTCCTATCCTCAAATGTAGTTCCCTCAGTGGTTTAATGTGGTCCAATTCATATTTTGGGGTGCAGAGCTCCAGTTCCTTATTCAAAACCTCTTTGCAATACAGGTTTCTGGGGGGGAGTGGACCCAAAAAGAAGCCAATGGCACCAGAACCAGTGTTTGGACCGGGCACCGCTGTATGTCTTCTTGAAGGGGATATTCAAAATCCAAAGATTATTTTGGGGTGCAGGGTCTGTATGGGCATGTGTCCTGGGTCACCCCACTTGGGAGCCGCTGGCACAAGAACCGGACTTTGGACCAGGACCCAGCATGCGCCATCTGGAAGGGCACAGTCCCCTGAATGTGGGGGTGTATGATATGTGGTGGTCCAATCCATGTCTTGGGGTGCAGAGCTTTTGAAATGTCCTCAAAATCATTCAGGAACTAGGAAATGTGAATAAGGAACTGGGAATAGGGAATGAACTGGGAATAAGGAACCAACTTCAGCCTCCTCCAATCAACTGCAAAATAGACAGGAAGGAACACCTGTATAGAAAAAGACAGCAAATTAATTTTTTATAGTCATAATTTTAAAGCGGGTTTGACCAGGTTTGCTACATGAGGAAGTTTTATGGCCATCAATTTTCAAACAGTGTGCAAATCCAACTTACTTGAATTGCAAAGACCATTTTTCTTGAAGGAGAAACAGACTGAGAATGAAGGATGTTGTCTCTTACAGAGTTGTTGTTGTGTTTTCTTGGATATTCCTGACTTCATTTAGAGAGCTACTAAAATTCAGATTTAGAAATTAATTTTAAAGCAGTGCATACTTGCTGCTGATTTCAGTTTGTGGCTTTTTCCTGTTTAGCCACTAATGTGCTTCAGTGATGAAATTGCAGAGAAAAAAAGTCTTGATGTGAAGGCATGATTGTGTCTGGATTCCTTTTGCCTATGATCCAGGAGTTCCTAGTATGCATTTTGTATAATTAAGTAATAGTATAGTTGTAGTATTCTGCGGTGTTTTGCTGTTGTAATAGCATTGTTTTCAGGGAACTAATTTTATTATGGATATGGCATTCTAAATGTCAGGGCAGTAATTTATGATAAGCACCCCCAATTTAAAGAGTTCGACATATTATAAATAGCTAAGCTCTTGTGAGGGAGAGGAGGGACAAAAACATTTCCTCCCATTCTACAAGCTCTCAGGGGCCTGAGAAGACTAGTTTTTCCTCTCCCCTTCCTTTGACCAACGTGTACCGCTCTCAGCGTTCTGTGCCTTCTGGAACAAATTCAGTCTTCAATAGGCTGTGTGTGGGGGAGGTCTCTTTCTTTTGATTTACAGAGTCATTTTTTCCTGCATACCTTGGGAATCCCCAGGGTATGGAGATACTCATACCTTCCTTTTCTGTAGTTTTTCTGCTTTCATGATTGGCATGAACCACCCACTTCACTGTTAGATATAGTGACAAGCTGGGGGCCTGCAAGGAATTGCTGTAGTGAGGGGCAGTTAACAAATTCTCCCATACAAGCTCCCTTTTGAATTGTTTGATCTCTCAGGGATTTGAGCAGGCCCATTACCCAGTCTGTTCTTCCCCCCCGCCCCCCCCTAAAAACTGACTGTCAGCATTCTGTGCTTGTTGGGGTGACCCCACATGTTTTAGGGAGGAGGTATATAAATATGGACTTTGTTTGATTTATTAAAACATTTATCACTTCCTTTTTATTATTCCAGTTTTCAAGAGAGATCCTCTGAAGCCCAACCTGAGTGTACAGAAAACTTCTCTCAGTAATTCTCAGTGAAACATATTGCAACTGTATGAAAAGTTTTCCTTTGATCATTGTTAAGGGCTGCATTGAGGCATCATAATTAGCTATGGTTTTATTAAACCTTGATTTGTTGCTACAGCTGAATTTTTGTAGTGCAGCAAACCATGCATAATGATAAGTGCTAAATCAGGATTTCAATCTAGTGTTTATAGCTTGAAAGATTGTCGTGATTTGTTGTGGTGTCTCAATCAGCTAATTTGTTGAGTTGTACAATCCTTGTGGCCTCCTGGATACAGAGAAAGCAGTGTGGAGTAGATGGAAAACATAATTTATTTATTTCAATTATGTCCCACCTTTTTCCCCAGCAGAGACTCACAGTGGCTTACAGTGTTCTGATTTCCTTTGTTCTTTCTTCACAACAACAACCATGTAAGTTTGGCTGAGAGCACGTGAATGGCCTAGGTTCTCCTAGCAAGCAGCTTTTGAATATCACTGGCAGTTTCTGAATCCCCTCCCTCTCCCTTCCAAGCACATCTCCCCAGACCTGTCCCTTTGCTGCAATGTAATTTACAAAAGCCCTGACCTGGATGGCCCAGGCTAGCCTGATCTCATCAGATCTCAGAAGCTAAGCAGGGTCGGCCCTGGTTAGTATTTGGATGAGAGACCACCAAGGAATACCAGGGTTGCTGTGCAGAGGAAGGCACTGGCAAACCACCTCTGTTAGTATCTTGCCATGAAAACCCCAAAAGGGGTCGCCATAAGTCGGCTGCGACTTGACGGCACTTTACACACACACATAATTTACAAAAGGCTTTAGGAAGGGAGAGGATGCAGTGAGACAGAAGAGCTCACTTCATAACAGTATTAATTGAATATATCAACACTCAATTACGCAAAAAATGAATTTGTTATAAATTCCCCTTGTGTCCATAAACAAATAGCTTTTTCCTTTATTTCATAAAAAAAAAGTTTATGGAATGCAGTTAAATGGTGGGTGAGGATCTGTAGGCAGGAAGAGTGAAGGCACTAAAACAGGCTTGCACAACTTGTAACCTGTGAAATCAATTGTGGCTCATCAGGCATTAGGGCGGGCATGTGGCGTTCAGTCAGCCTTCTATTTTTGTTGCCCATCTAATTCTGAAAAATAGGAGCCTGCTCTAATGTATAGAACTGCAGATGAAACTGTAAAGGGGCCCCTCGCTGATAGCATCATGAAAATTTTCAAAGTGGCTTGCCCTGTCCTGTTGCAGTCAACCAACAGCAGGTGACCTGCATACATAACGATTGTTTAATAGCAGTCAGGCAGTGTAGAGGTGCTCAGGACACCAGCTGGAGATTCTTGTGGGAGGCAGGCAAGAAATCAAGAAGCAGCCACATGGTGATTTTGACACAACCCTAGGTTTGTACACCTCATGGTTTACCATGAAATATGAATGCCACTGAATACCATGACAGAGCCAAAGAACAGAGGAGTGGTTACAAGTCACATGAAGTGATGATGCTATCTAGGGTTGGCCATTTGCTTGGTCAAACAAGATTTGGTTCAGTATTTTTGAAGTATTTTATTATAACAGCAAGCTACTTTAATTAACAAGTGTTCGTACTTATGGTAATTGTAACAACTATTTGGTGAATTGTGAGGCAATGAAATTATTTTACTTAAATGGAATGAGTTATTGTAACTTCATCCATTTTAGATAAGGAATGCATTAATATGAACGATTCCCTGAACTTTTCTTTGATTTATATCCTAGAACACCAGGATCCAGTCACATAAAATCTGAAAGAAAGCACAGTAACAGCAACTATTGGGGGGGAGGGGAGTCCATTTTTAAAGACCGATGTGTGAGTAGGCGGCATAACAACTTTTCCTGTTTGGGGATGCCTGGTGCAGCAGGTGGCCAGTAGGGGCTAGGCGTGCCCTTCCTGACCTTGTTAGCAAATGACATAATCGTGAAATAAACTGCTAACTAGAAAGTGGCATTTTTTAAAATATTGTCGAAGGCTTTCACGGTCAGAGTTCATTGGTTCTTGTAGGTTATCCGGGCTGTGTAACCGTGGTCTTGGAATTTTCTTTCCTGACGTTTCGCCAGCAACTGTGGCAGGCATCTTCAGAGTAGTAACACTGAAGGACAGTGTCTCTCAGTGTCAAGGGTGTAGAAAGAGTAATATATAGTCAGAAAGGGGTTGGGTTTGAGCTGAGTATTGTCCTGCAAAAGTATTGTCCTGTAAGTATCAAGATAATGTGCTAATGAGGGTATGGTATGTTAATATGGAACCATTGTATCCTGAAGTGATCTGTTAATGTGTGTAATCCAAAACTAATCTGTATGGCTATTGTTGAATGTTGTCTTTGTCTGGAGGTGTTTCAGGGCAGGAAGCCAAGCCTTATTCATTCTTAAACTCTCCTCTTTTCTGTTAAAGTTGTGCTGATGTTTGTGAATTTCAATGGCTTCTCTGTGCAATCTGACAAAATAGTTGGTAGAATTGTCCAGTCTTTCAGTGTCTTGGAATAAGACCCTGTGTCCTGTTTGTGTCAGTCCATGTTCAGCCACTGCTGATTTCTCAGGTTGGCCAAGTCTGCAGTATCTTTCATGTTCTTTTATCCTTGTTTGTATGCTGCGTTTTGTGGTCCCGATGTAAACTTCTCCACAGCTGCAAGGTATACGATATACTCCTGCAGAGGTGAGACCCCCTCACCTCTGCAGGAGTATATCGTATACCTTGCAGCTGTGGAGAAGTTTACATCGGGACCACAAAACGCAGCATACAAACAAGGATAAAAGAACATGAAAGATACTGCAGACTTGGCCAACCTGAGAAATCAGCAGTGGCTGAACATGGACTGACACAAACAGGACACAGGGTCTTATTCCAAGACACTGAAAGACTGGACAATTCTACCAACTATTTTGTCAGATTGCACAGAGAAGCCATTGAAATTCACAAACATCAGCACAACTTTAACAGAAAAGAGGAGAGTTTAAGAATGAATAAGGCTTGGCTTCCTGCCCTGAAACACCTCCAGACAAAGACAACATTCAACAATAGCCATACAGATTAGTTTTGGATTACACACATTAACAGATCACTTCAGGATACAATGGTTCCATATTAACATACCATACCCTCATTAGCACATTATCTTGATACTTACAGGACAATACTTTTGCAGGACAATACTCAGCTCAAACCCAACCCCTTTCTGACTATATATTACTCTTTCTACACCCTTGACACTGAGAGACACTGTCCTTCAGTGTTACTACTCTGAAGATGCCTGCCACAGTTGCTGGCGAAACGTCAGGAAAGAAAATTCCAAGACCACGGTTACACAGCCCGGATAACCTACAAGAACCAATGGCATTTTTTAATTCATGGAATATTTTACAATTATTTTTCTACAACAAAACAATAGCTAGCCAACTTAGAATACTTGACTGGTCAGCTGACTGACATGCAAACTGTAATGCTTCTTAATACACAGTGCTGTTCTGGCTTTCCCTTTGCTTCTGTAAGGGTAACTGAGAATGTAAGAAAATTATATAGCATTAACATGGAAAAGACTAAAGTTCTATGGATTTTGCATGGTGGACTTTTGGTGTTAAGAGAAGAAATGCTTGAGGGAAAGGCTACAATACCAAAAATACTTTTACAAGAATGAAAAATAGTATTCCAGTTTTTTGGGACAGATCACAATGGGTAGCTGTGTTAGTTCGTCAATAGCAGTAGAAAAGAACAAGAGTCCAGTAGCACCTTAAAGAATAACAAGATTTCTGGCAGAGTATGAGCTTTCGTGAGCCACACCTCACTTCTTTTTGGGATGTTTTGGATATGAACTTCATGGGTCTTTTATGCATGGCTGTTTTACTCACTGTCACCCCTTCAACGACTTTGGGTCTTCATTTGGATTATGCATGCCGTTTCTGATCGTCAGAGGTCACCTCACTCTCCCACTGCGTTTCCCTGCATTTTGCCCGTGTTTTGAGGGACCTGTTTTATCTTGAATGTGAAGACACGGGGAAATGCAGGGAAATGCTTGGGGAGAGTGAAGCAACCTCTGACGGTTGGAAACGGCATGCATAATCCAGAAAAAGACCCGAAGTCGTCAGAGTGGTGATGGTGAATGAAATAGCCATGCTTAAAAGACCATAGACAAGAGATTCCAATTCCCACTCATGACTGCTAGACATTGGGAGACGCAGAGAAAGGCAGCTTCTGAAGATTTAAGTAACTCGATTTGCCCCAAGTCATGGATGTGGCTCATTAGATGAGCCGTAAGTAGAACAAATATTAGTAGGGACAGAGAGCAGTGGGATGTGTTCAGTTAGCAAACATAATTTATTTCCCCTAGCTTGATGAGCATTTCTGAACCCTTTCCAAGACATGATTTTACTTGTTTAAAGTGATGTGGCATACAGGAAAAGAAGTGTCATGCCTCAACTGGGAACAGGTTTTGTATGTATTTCAGGCTGGGGGGAAATATCACAGGTATATTGTGTTGTTCTTCTTTGTACTGTGAAGCTTGTCTGTCCTGTTTTTTTGTAATGAAGAACAGACTATGTCAAAACTCTGGATCATATTATAATTGGGGCATCTTACCCAGCACTACCTTCTCATCTTGGTATCCATTCTGAATCTATTTTACAGTGGGCATCCCTGGCCTCTTCTTAAAGAACAAAACCACCAGGATTTATGATACAGAACTGTTGGTGAATGAGAAACCAGTGCTTTTAATCGTTATTACTTGCTGATATATAATTATACTGTCAACCACTTTAAAATAAGATTGTGAACTTGTATAGTCTTGTGGAAGTAGCCCTTCTGTGCTACTTAGAAATCTTAAAGCTAGAAAAAGCAGCCCTAGAACACTGGTTGCAGTGTTCCATGTTGGATCTGGAACAGGTAAATGTAATTATGATGCTGCTTAGCCTGTCCTCACATTACCCTAGCCATGTGGGGACTGCTGCACAGCTGAGGTGAAGCCCTGAACTGTGTGGGAAGAACCCACACTGCAGGTCCTTCCCAAGTCAGTCCTTGAGAACTGCATTAACACTGGCCTCAAGAGGAGCTGCAGCTGAGACTTTGGCCTCTAATGATAGTGATGGTAGTGTGGGAAGAAGCCAGTGGGGCCTGTTTTGTGGCCTGTGGGGGCAATGAGGGAGATGATGCTGGCTGGCCTGCTGGGCCCAGTGGCGCGGCTTGAAATGGCTGGAGAGGCCTCCGTGCACAAGTGGGTTTCCCTGCCTCACCCGGTGCTTGTTAACCTCCTCCTGGCCCCTTCCCTTCCCAGCCAATCAAGTTTTCTTAGCATAGTGGGGGGCAGGGCTGGCAGATCTCACCAAAGTGGGTTGGCCGTCCAGCCTCACACAAGGCAGCTATCAGCTCTTTGTGGCTCTCTTGGGCCTCAGTCAGCCTTGTGGCTTTTCTCATCCATCCTACTCCTTTTGCAGAATGTTTCGGGGGGTTGTTGCATCAGGTTGTTTTTCTTTTTCAAGTCTTTTAAGTTGTTTTCTGTTCTGTCATAACTGTACTGGGAGGTATCAACATGGGGCTGGATCCATTTGGGGGGGGAGTGGCCTGTGTGCCCATTTCCCCCCTCTTTGGGGATCCCCTTAAGGGATTTTTGGGTGAGGGCTTATGGGGGGCATGCTCAGCTTGGGGGCTGTTAAGGCACCCTCACTTTGGGGTGGTAGGGGAAACCATGCAGTGGCACCTGCCCAAGTTGAATCCTGCAAACTACCATCCTGCAGTGTCACCCTACCCAGCAGGCGGGCTCGAGTGTGTGTGTGTGTGTGTGGGGATACATCAGCCAGAAGGCAGGTCAGCCAATGCAGGGATCCACTGTGCCATGCTGTGCCAAGGTTCTGTCAGGTGCTGTACCAATAAAGTTATGGCCATTTCCATTCAAAAGGTTGTTGCGTCTTTACATGCCGTGGTGGGGGTGCCTCGCCATTTCTTCGCCCCTTCACCCCTAGGGATGCAATCAGCACAGCTGTGGCTTCCACACAAGTACCTGATCTTAATCATGAAATATCTCACAAAGTTGCCTGTTTCTCAACTTTAGTGTCCTGTATTATTTTTCACTAAAATGAAATAAAGTTTGTACGTTGTTTTTGCTCAAAGCGTATATACAGTTTCATCTGAATCAGATTTACATATTTGATTATTTATTGGATATGTGGCAGACATTTGGGGGAAGCGCCAATATACCTCACAAACTCAACAGATTCCGTATAAAGAAAAAGGTACTCTAAAGTCCTCATTTGTTAAACTGAAAGTGCATTTGTTAAACTGAAAGAATCATTCTTTTTACCTTAAGGACCTTTATTTTGGTTGCTGTGGATGAAACATTTACCATGTTTAGCCATACCCATATAATATGTTCTTTAGTGGGTTCCAAATCATGCTACAGCCACAATGATATATATATTGGTATCCATTAACTACTTGGCAGCCATGAGTAAATCTGGGCTGTTCACATCTCCTGCCTTATTTGGCACAAGACCAGAGGAAAAAATAATTTTTAAAAGCTTTCCTCTCTTCAGCTTGTGTATATTATCTAATAGGTAGGTCAATAAATTTTAATGGGTAGACCAATCAACTGATTGATAAGTTTGGGCCAAATATTTAATCAGTAGGGCTAAATACTCTAGTTTGTAACTTTCAGATTCTGATCTGAAAATTCTAGTGACCTTACATCAAAAGAATTGTAGGTTTTGGAATTGGCTTATGAGACAGATAAATAACTGTTGGATGTTCTCACAGGATCTGTATTCTTGTAGCGTTTCAGTCTTTTAACACTAATATGTATTCTTATGTGAATGTTTTCGCACACAATTATGCAAATTGTAACTCAAATAATATATAGTCTTGCAAAACATATGTGACGAGAGCAGCTTGGCAAAACCTGCAACACAGCATGACAGTGAGCAAAGGGTGCATGGGTGAAAACACTGCAGGCATTTCACTGAAAATAACAATATTTATTTTATTTACTTATTTAAACATGTATATGCTGCTTCTCAAGCCTGAAGCAGGACCTCAATACAATGTACCAAGATAACACCCATATTAAGACATACAAGAGGTACTCTCATAATAAAAGCAACAACATTTACAAGACATTTCATTCAAAACCACCCAAAAGAGAACAGGTTTATTGAAATTATAAAAAGGAAGAGGTAGCCCAGAAGAAACTTGTTTCAAAGTGTAGGGGTCATCACAGTAAAGGAGTGAGTCCTCTCTGAAGCCAGACGTGGTTGGGGAACGAATAGGGACCACCAAGAGAAATATGTTGGTGTCTACAAGGGGGCCCATATAGCCTGTTTCAGTATTGGCATAATCTGTGTGTGGTGAAACACTCCTGTAAAAAGGGAAGGTGTCATGCTTTCCACCCTCTGGAGTTCCTTAGATACCTCCCAAAGTTGCCTCACGTAATAAATTATAATAACGCAACAGATCGTGAATCAACATAGCAAAGTCAACAGAATCTGAGAGGGAGCCGCTTACCATATGAAGGTGCTTCTTCATAACTTCTGCTTTAGCAGCAATGCTAATTTTTTTCCACAGCAACTTGACCACAGCATCTGGACCTTGCCCATACATTGAAGCAAAGATGAGGCAAGAAGAACTATCTGAAATTCACCAGCAAAATTGATTTTTTTCCTGTAGCATGGCCTGGGAAAATAGCAATAAAAATGGACTGTGCTTTCATGGTTGGCGCAGTCCTAATTCTATGACTTTAGCATATGCAGAAGAAGTTTATTTTTATTATTATATTTACTTCATTTATACCCAACCTTTCTGTTCAGTGGGGACCCATAGGGGCTTACATCATTTTCCTCTCCTGCATTTTATCCACACAACAACCATGTGAGGTAGGTTAGACTAAGAGCATGGGATTGGTCCAAGGTCACCCAGCAAGCTTCCATGGTAAGGTGGGGAAAGACAACTATCTAATATTGCTTCATGTTACAAATGTCCATGGTTTAATGCCATGTTCATAAAATGTATAGTGTGTTCATCTGTTTATGTGAGTCTGAAAACCTTGCTTTGAATGAAATGAGTATTAGCAGTGTTTATTGCTTTTCAAATTGATATGTTCAGATTGCCTAGTTAATGAAGTCTTAGAAGTAGCATCTAAAGGGTTATCTAGTTTGAAAAATGAATATAAGTAGGATTTTTTTATGGTGGAGTTTATGGAGGGTAGCCAGGAAGTCTAGATAGCAATGTTAAAATTAGATGTTTCAAAGTATGGTTTAAATCAAATCCTGACTATTCTTAACTTAGCAAAATCTAATTGATTTCTTATTGTCTAAAATTGTGAACGCTTAAATATATTGTGAAGGGGAAATATACTTTTAAGTATACTTGTAAGAACAGCTTCCGTCTCAATCAAGGAGCTTACTAGCTGATCTTTGACCAGTCTGCCCTTTCATTCTAACCTACTTCACAGGTCTGTTTTGAGGGTAAAAGCATATGTGGGGAAGTGCTGTGTGTGCTACCCAGAGCTTCTTGGAAGACATGATAAAAATTGATTAGTTACCTGAGGGCCAAACAGGACATAACATGGCAGATACCTGTGACAGCTTCCTTATGACTTAAAAAACCAAGCAATTATGGAAGCACCACATTTCATTAGAGGAATGGGAAGCTATGATGGAGTACATTAACCCTCTTCCTAGGAGACCATTTTTTTTCTATAGACGGTGCACTCACTCGTTTTCCACCTCTAGGGGGGGAAAGTGTTGATTGTTTACATATCTCAAGAGGTGGAAATACTTGAGTATTGCAATTTTGAGCAAGAAAAACCCATTTTGGTTATTCCTCTCACTGACCATTCCTCCGATAGATTTACAGTCTTCATGGCTGCTGTTAATTAAAAGCAACAACAGTGAAAGGCTGCTATTACGTTTGTTATGTAATGTCTAGTTCAGCCCTCAAACAGTCTCCATTCTTTATTTTGATTTCATTTATTTATAAAATTTGTATGCCGCCTTTCTGCCATTACAAGGATCACAATTTAAAACACAATGTACTAAATCACATTTTTAAACCATTAGAACCAACCCCCCCCAACAAACATCATTAAAACAATTTAAAAACACAAGTTAAAATACAAACAGAACATTTAAAAAAATTAAACCTTTGGTTAGGAAGGAGGGATCACTGAGGGAATGCAAAATGAAACAAAAAAGTCTTCACCTGCTGGTGGAAGACGGCAACAGAAAGGGCAGATGAATTTCCCTAGGGAGAGCATTCCAGAGCTTTACAGCCCATTCCTGAGCTGAGGTGTATGGGGACGGCGGGGAAGAGGTGCAGCGGCACCTCTTCCAAAGCCGTTTCCCCAACACCGTTTTTTTTGTTTAACGGGCTTTTCACCCCTTTGAAAATAGCGAGGCTGTGCCTGCTAAATAGCAGGCACAGCAGCGCTGTTCCGGCCGCCAGCGCAAGTGGCAGAATGTGGTGAGGAAGTCGAGCAAGTGGCGGCTCCTCCCCCCGAAACGCCCCCGGAATGCCCCCCTGCGCCGGCGTGGCCTCTCCACGCCATTGCCGGCTCCACGGAGAGGGCGCGCTGGTGGAGAAGGGAGGCGCAGTCCCGCGGCGCTTGGCCGCCGCCGGGACTGGTCTCGCCGCCAGCGTGAATGCGTGTAATCGCGTGATTACACGCATTCACGCCGGTGGCGAGGTCACGCCACCTCCTATCTACTTTCAGCCCCATTCTCAGGAATGGGCTGTTAGTGCCATGGTTGTGAAGGCCCTGTCCCAGGTTGCCACCCACCTAATCTCAGAAGGCTGGGGCGCCCAAAGCAGGGTACCCAAAGATAACTGTACCGATTGAGCAAGTTCATAAGGGAGTAGACAGTCCTTTAGGTATGTTGGTCCCAAACCATAGAGGGCTTTGAAGGTCAAGACCATCACCTTGAATTGTGCCTGGAAACAAATTGAGAGCCAGTATAGATGGGCCAAGACTGCAGTGGTATGGTCCCTACGACCCACTCCAGTCAGCCTCCTGGCTGCAGCATTATATCACCAACTGAAGCTTCCAAAGACTTCTCTAGGGCAGCCCCATGTAGGGCACATTGCAGTAATCTAATCTAGATGTAACCAGGGCAGCACCACAGTGGCCAGACCTTTTCTGCCCAGGAAAGCCACAGCTGGCTAACCAGTCAAAGCTGATAAAAGGCACTCCTGACCACAGCTGTTAGATATTTATCCAGCAGTAGGCCTGGTTCCATGAGCACCCCCGACTCAGACTTTTCTTTGAAGGGGAGTGCAACCCCATCCAGAATAGAAAACACCATAAATTCCAAGTCAGACCTTCTGCCCACCAGTAGCACTTCTGTCTTGTTGGAATTAAGCTTTAGTTCATTAGCCCACATCTACTCCAGAATTGCCTCTAGGCACTGGTTCAGGGTTTCTACAGCCTGCCTAGGATCACCTGGAAGTGCGAGATACAGCTGAGTGTCATCTGCATATTGGTGACAGCCCAACCCAAATTTCCAGATGACTTCATCCAGCGATTTCATGTAGACGTTAAAGAGTGTAGAGGACAAGATGGAACTTTACGAGACCCCACAGGCTGAAGGACTGAGCAGCAGTCCCCCAGCACCACCTTCTGTAACCTACCCTCCAGGTAGGAGCAGAACCATTGCAGAACAGTGTGTCTCAAGCCCCAGCCATATAGGTAGGCCCCGAAGGATACCATGCTGAGAGGTCCAGGAGAGTCAACAGAGTCACACTTCCTCTGTCCATCTCCCAGTGCAAGTCATCCACCAGGGCAACCAAGGCTGTTTCAGTCCTGAAACCAGGCCTAAATCCAGATTGGAAGGGGTTTGTGTGTGGGAGGGAGTGTGTGTGTGTAGTTTAGAAACTGAGTTTTGATCCTTAGTATAAGTTATATGTAACCTTAATGAGGGAAAAAACCCAGGCAGAATGAAAATAATTCTGAAGCATTTGTGCAATGTCACCAGTAGGTCTGGCTGAAAGGCAGCATTTCTGGTATGAACCACGTATGTCATTTCCAGCTTGACTCTTATGTGGCCGTTTTTGGTGTACCGTGCATAGTAATTTCAAATAATATTTGTTTTCTGGACTTTTGTGAGCTGCTGATCAAGCACACATAATGGCTTGGGCTTGCGTGTCATTAAACTGAAGCACTTCAAAAAATTACTCAAATATGTAGACAATGTCAGTGCAGATAAAACGTCCTGCTGGAAAAAAATGGCAAAGATTTTGTGATTTATCTGTCTGCTATTGAAATAGTTTCAGCAAGTTGAACGATGTTCTTTAGACTGGATATTCAATAAAGTTGAACATGTTTGTGAGAAAAACATTCCATACATATCTAGATTCCCAAAGCAAGCTTAGCCCGCTATCTGCACAGCCCTGAATTATTACTTTAGGGGTCTTTTCAGTGACAAATGATCTCCTAACGCTAGTTGGAAATCCAAGGTTTGTTTTGTGAATTTGGTTAATATTCTAAGTACTAAGACCCAAATCAGTGTACGTTTCTATACTGGCAGCTGTATTGTGGTATAGTTGTGGAAGTCAGTGTTGTATAGTGGTTAGAGTGTCACATTAGGATCATGGAGACCCAGGTTTGAATCCACACACAGCCATGAGAGCTTGCTGAATAACTCTAACCCAGCCACACGCAGCCTAACCTGTTGAGGATAAAATAGAGGATTATGTATTGAGAATTATGTATAAGGCAGGGTATAAATGAAGTAAATAACAAAATAGTTATCAAAAGTTCTTTCATATTCATATTTTTCAGCCACCTTCTGTTGGCTTAGTGCCAGCTTACATGACAAGCTGTGGACTTTGTCTAGATACTGTGGAGAATTTAACATAATTGCCGGATCAGATTATTTCTTCTTTGATACTATGTATTAAGCAACCCTTCATGCAATTTAAATAGATACAATGTATGCTATTCCTGCTCTTCCAAATACATTTGAATCATGGAACATAGATTCTACATGTCATTGGCATTATAGAGAACATTCCAGACTTAAAAGAATTTAATAAAATAAACTGGTTGATATAGGCTTCTACCACCATTATATAAAAGATGACTAAAGAATAAGAGGGAAAACCCTCTTCGCTGCTTTGAATAACCTTACATGTCTAAACAAAGTAAGATGATAAGGGCCAAACTGGACGAGGCTCTGGAAGTTTGAATAAAGCGTAGAGTGGCCGCGCCGGCACAGGGGGGCCTTCCAGGGGCGGGGTGGGGGAGGATCTGCCGGTTAGGCGGCCTCCTATCCCGGTTCGGCCCGGTACGCTGGCACCGGGAACAGCAGTGCTGCGCCTGCTTTTTAGCAGGCGTAGCCTCGCTGTTCCCTATGGGGCAAAAGGAGGAGGCGCCGCCGCTCCTCTTCCCTGTCATCTGGGTATGCTGTCAGCTCAGGAATGGGCTGTATATTCCCTTTTTACACCTGCATGTTCATCAGTTTAAGCATCCATAAAACATAAACCTGACAATTTAAAATTGTTGATTTAAAGACACTATAAAAGTAAAGCTGATGTCTGAATCTTTTTTGTAGGCTGACGTTCATGGTATTTACACAAAAACTATTATGCTATGTTGTGCCCATGACCTTTAAAGGCATAGTGAGCCCATCTGCCTATGTTAGCGTGTTCTTTTCTATGGAATAACTGACAAAAGTTAACACCTTTATGTAGTAGTTAAGAGTGCTGCATTTATATGGCTTTGTTGGTTAAATCTCTTGGCTCAGCAACAGTAGTTAGAAAACATAATGTCGGCTCATCCTTTTGACTTCTGGACTGTAGTAACTGTTTTTCCAATTCATTGGTATGACTTTTTATTACAAAAGTAAATTCTTCTTCTTGTTGTTGTTAAATAATAATAATATATTTCAATAAAAATTTAAAGCAAGAAATATAATAGATTCTCAACAAATACTTCACAAAAAAAAATACACTAATCAACATGAGCCATACAGCTACAGTAAGCCATATAGCTTGTGCAAATGTCCTCATATTTTTTGTATGCATCCCTTCTGGAAAACACTATATACTTTTTAATAGGAAAGTCCAATGTCTCTTCTTGCCAAAGATCTATCTGGTGTGAATTAGATTTCTCGCCCTGCAGGGCTAATTTTTTGCCTATTGCTGTCACCAGTGGAATCCATAGTTGGTTCCCCTTTCTAAGTGAGCCACCAGTTGCCCTGCTGACAGATCTAGTGTGTGTGTGTGTAAAGTGCCATCAAGTCGCATCCGACTTATGGCAACCCCTTTTTGGGGTTTTCATGGCAAGATACTAACAGAGGTGGTTTGCCAGTGCCTTCCTCTGCACAGCAACCCTGGTATTCCTTGGTGGTCTCCTATCCAAATACTAACCAGGGCTGACCCTGCTTAGCTTCTGAGATCTGACGAGATCAGGCTAGCCTGGGCCATCCAGGTCAGGGCAGATCTAGAGACATACCTAAAACCAAGCTCATCTGTTTTTTTCCCTTCATGCCGCAATAGAGCTATCTCTGGGCAGGACCACATCATATGAAGGGATGTTCCTCTTTTCTTATTGCAGAACCAGCAGCAGTCCTGTGATATTAAACTTGACCTCAGCAAGCTAACAGGGGTCCAGTATATTCAGAGGGCTAATTTATATGGTAACAACTGTAGGTGGGGATCCAGTGATGTTCATTTAATATTTGTCAATATTTCTTTCCATTGTGAGGGGCTAAAGTCAATGTCCATATCCTTTTCCAAAGCTTCACGAATGTTCAGAAGCTTAGGGCTTAATTTGAATGTATGAAAGCATGTAGCAATTTATGAGCTTGGAGTAGATGTTCCATTGTATGTAGAAGCAAAAACCTCAGTAGACTGTGCCTCAGTTGTAGATATTGTCAATATGCATTTGAGTGTCAAGCTAATGTCAGTTGCTTCTAAAGTTATTTATATGTACTGCTTGGTGTGTTTTATTCGGTTTTGTATTAGCTGTGGTGACAAACAAATGCCCTTGCTCTCTGTTCATTGGTATCTCATAACTATAAATCTGCTACTGGTAGTCTGTTTTCTATGGTGCTTCTGTGTAATAACAGGCTGTAAAAGATATTAATTTACAAAGAATTTGAAAAGACTGTGAACTATTCGTAAACAAAGTGGAATACTACAGTGTGGTTTCATACAGTAATATTCTTGAAAGTGGCATACTCAGATTGCATAGTAGATGCCTAGTTGCAACCTAGTGATAGCACAGTCATCAAATATCTTTGTAAACCCACTTTACAAAGCACTAACTTGGCAGGATACAAGGAGAGGGGAGAAGGTTGGAAAGAGAACAGGCAATTACACCATTGTTCCTAGAAAGCATTCTGGCACTCTGCTAGATTAGCTGATGCTAGTATCCTGTTCCTACTCTATCCCGTTTTTATGGTTCTCTTTATCCTAAGGGTCCACCCAGTCATGCTGTGCTGAGTGAAGATGTGGTTTCTCCGTTCTCCTTGGGGGGCTGGGGTTTCAATTTGGTTCTGGATTCAAGGGGTGATTATGTGAACATCTCTTCCCATAGGTATATATTGCAAGAATCTTGAGAAGCCGCAAGGAAAAATCTGTTTTAGGTTTGTTAATGAAAAGAAGATTAGAACTTATATGCTCATTAATACATGCTACATACTCTGCATTGATAGAGGTGAATTTCTTCAAAAGCCTCAGTCTTAATGATAATTTCCTCTCATGTTGGTTTTTCAAAAACTCTGGTTGACAGCTTCTTATATTATCAAGGATCTCTCTATTGTCCAGATAGATGTTTGAATCCAAAGGTGTGTACGTGCGCACTGTCTCCCTCAACATTCTGTAGTCATGCTCCATAGCAAAGTAGGTGTCACCTAGCAGTAGTGGCTTCCCAGAAACAGAGCACACACACACGTGATTCATGAAATATATATAACTCATCTGGAAGTGTAAACTATCTTTTGAGATATCTCTTACAGCTTGAAATATCTCTTACAGATTGAAAACCTTTTTCTTTGCCTTACATATAAACCTATACGTGAACTTCTTACTGTGTCTTCATTAAAATTTGTTAGGGCCACCAGGGCCAAATACAGCTATTTCAGGCCTCTGGCTGGCAGTTTACTTTCTCTGACATAAACCACGTCCTGATGGGGTTATCTGTCTATTGCATTTCCACTCTGCCCTTCTTCCAAGGAATTCAAACACCATATAAAATTATTTTCTCCTCTGTTATCTTCACAATTGGGCAGAGGCTCAGTGACCAGCCCAAGGTCAAGACAGCCTATCAAGCTTCATGGCTGAGTGGAATATTAGAGTCACTGACACACGCACAGGCAGATGATTTTGCTACTCTTAGAATTAATGTTCTTTTGGCAAACCTTTGGCAGTTAAAAAAAATACTGATCACTGTTTGCTTTCTAAGGGTGCTGGACTTAGTGGTAATTTAAGTGATGATTGTATAAATGACAAGTATACTATGAAGTATATAAAAAAGGTAGCCTCGTTCTTAAACAGTAAGATATACTGTTACCCTGTTCTTGGGTAGTTCTTAGTCATCAGGATCATGGATTTTTAATGCTCCAGAAACTGTGAGCCCATATGACTTAGAAACATAGAAAACATAGAGCCTGAAGGGCCCCCGAGGGTCATCTAGAGTAACTTCCTGCACAATGGAGGAAATTCACAGTTACTTCCCCCCATTCCTCCAGTAACCCTTGCTGTATTCCCAGACAAAGGCAAAAAACAAAAAAAAAAAAAAAAAACCCTCCAGAATCACTGGGCCAATCTGTCAGGATCCTGATATTCTTTGGAGGTCTCCCATCCAAATACTACCCAGGGTCAGGGCAGAGAGTGTTTGCCTGCCCAAAGTCACCCAGCAAGCTTCTACGGCTTGAGTGGGGATTTGAATCTGGGTTTTCCGGGTCCTAGTCCTGTGCCATAACCACTACACCATGCTGGCTCTTGATTGTTATTCCTTACTCCTTTTATTTTTACCCAGAGACTCTCAACTGACCTTCCATGCGCAGATTCGTGAGATACATCCTTAACATATAATGCTATTCCTCCTCCCCTTCTTTATTTGTCTGTTCCTTTTAAACAAATTGTACCCCTCAATCTTAATATTTCAATTGTAAGTCATCCCACCAAGTTTCAATAATGCCTATTAGGTGATAGTCCCCTTCCTGTATTGATTCTATCCAGCAACTACTACTAAATTTAAGTAGTGGGTGAAGGTCTCCCCACCTGTTTTGAGTGTGGCAATTTCCTTCTAGACAATGGGGCTCATGGGTCCTGTCTCTGATTCCCCAGCCCCCTCAAAAAGGTTTTACTTCATTCTGGCTTTCATTGGAAACAAACTGAAGACTCATGAGGAGCATCCTCTGACCCTTTCCCCAACTTCTTGTCTATGATTCTTTAGATATTGTTCCACTGGGAAATAAAGTCCTTGGGAAACTAGAATCAGACGGAAACAGCTTTCTTCTGATCCCAATAATCACCCCACCCCCCAGCAAGCTCCTTAGAAATGAAAATAGGATATGATGTTAGAGGGCAGTGGCATGCATGTTCAATTAATAGATTGCAGACTTGAGGTTTTCCTTGAGCGAACCAGTGCTTTATCACTCTCTCCAGGACTTAAAGAGTGCCTGTAGTATGACACAGTGAAACAAAGTTTACCCCAAAAATATTGAATTGGAGCTGGAGAGGTAAGGGGGGAAAAACAACAGCGTTCACAAGAGTTGTGTGGTTGTCATGATTTCCCACCTGGTGTACCCTCAGCAATTTCTTTAATGTGGCCTTCCATTGTTTTGTTCTCTTACCTTTTCATATACACGGGCTTTGCATTCTAGTTCTCTAGATGCATAGGCTCTTGATTGACTATGTTTGTTTAAGAACTATGAAAGCTCATGCAATTGAGTTTCAATACCTGTTCCTTTGGAAGTCAAAGAAATACACTAATCACTTTTCACAGATGAGCTGTTCCCTTAATCCTAGGAAATTGCTCTGAATACTTGTATTCCTGAGTTATTGGGGGGTTTCATGGTAATTCCATTTTCCTGTGTAGAATTGTTGGTATGAAAAGCTAATAACTGATTCTAATCAGATGTGGGTAAGTTTCACCATTCATAATGTCATATAGCTATATTCTTAATAAGTCTTCCGTATTCATTAGAATGATTTACTTCAGCTCTTCAGAGTCCCTTGAAATATTAGTATTCCTCGGCAGGTGGCATATCCATAGAAGCAGCATTGTTCACTGTGAACAAAAAGTGATGCAATTCCTAAATAAGTTTCAGAAGGTTAATAATTCGATTCTTGGACCTATTACATAGCGTTGCTGTGCTATCCATTTCAAAAGACACAAAAATTGAATTTGCTATTAATTCTAATCTTAAAATTAATTTAATGGCGAATGTGTTTATAATGCTTGTTTGTCTAAAAAAGAGCTCTTATAGAATTAAAAGGTTTTATTTTATTACCAGTTGATGTCTATAAAATATGATGTTAATGATATGTTATTATATATTAATAACTGATCTCTTCGAACAAAAACTACTGCTGTACGATATAATCTAATACAACTGGGATAGAGTCCTTTGCAGTAATATTAATACACGGCATAAGGTTTAACATTAGTATTTTTCATATTGTTACTAGATCATATTGTATAATAGTTCTCTTTATATTTTGATAGATAATATTTTAATAGATAATATTGAATAGTGACTTCCTCAATAGAGATCACGATGGGTAGCCATGTTAGTCTGTCTGTAGCAGTAGAAAACAGCAAGAGTCCAGTAGCACCTGCCAGAAATTTTGCTAGTCTTCAAGGTGCTATTGGACTCTTCCTCTTTTCTGTTCCTTAATAAAGAATCACCTTTAAAAATGCAATTATGCTTATTGAGGCTTGTTTATTTTTCAAGCTTTCATAATTCAAGAAGAGCACTGAAATTGATTCAGCGTTTTCTAGGACAGCATAGGGTTTGTTGCTACATTGTTGCCCTTTTGTTACTATGCCTGTGTCAATACTGGTCATGGTCTTGAAGATTTGGGCAGTACGCTACTATTATCTCCTTAAGGGGAGAAAAGCCTGTGCACAGTACTCATGATGAAAGGATTCAGAGGAAATGGAATGACACATGTGTTGTTTGTTTGGCTATGTCCCCTGTTGTGTAACTTGTGTGAAAAAAAATACCTAGGACCCCTTCATGTGTATGTTTTTTCATTCAGGTTGCTCAAGTATACCTGGAGTTGTGTGTACAACATTACAGCTGCCTTGTGAATTGTTGTTCTAATTGTGATAATATATTCTCAGTATGGATCCTTCTCACCAATTGACACTATATTTGCGAGAGGATAAATTGATCAGAAGCAATATATTAAATATATAGTAAATATAAAGACATCATTGTGTTTAATGTAGTGCTCTTATGAAATAATTTATTTTCTAAGAAAAAGCATTTGCAGACAACTTTTGTTCTACAACTATATGCAGTAACATCTTCCCTGAGATGACATTGTCCTTTAGCATCAAAGGATCTAGCCTGTGAATAATCTGAGTTAAGTTGCAGAGGCCAAGAAAAGATCCCCTTACAACTTGAAGCCAGACTGTATTAAGCATGACTGTGAAATTGGCCATGAACTTTTAGTAGTCTGTTGAGTATTCTGTATAGAAGTGCTTCTCAGACTTCTTAGGTTTTGTCCTTTCCCCCAGTTTCTGAGTTTCCTTCCCAGCACCAGTCTGACAGCAGTGTGCTTACATAAAATTATGTGCATGGAGCTTGCTACTGTGTGCAAATATCTATGGATGTTAGGGTCTGAATACAACACTGGCATTAAAACAGAGAATGATATCTGTGTACCCTCACAAGTCCAACACAGTGAAACCCTAAATCAATTAGTGTGATGGGGCAAGCAAGTCCACCCCAGCATGCATCTCTCTATTTTTAGCCTGCCCTTCTGCCTATTAACTCAGGCTGTTCTGCATAGTTCTCCTTTCTCCTCCTTTGTTTTGCCCTCAGAATAACCCACTAAGGTAGGTGAGGCTGAGAGTGCATGAAGAGCTCAAGTTTACACAATGAACTTCTTGGCTGTGTGGGGGGATTTGAACCTGGGTTTCCTTGGTCTTAATCAGACTAGCTGACAGAGATCCAGTGCAAACCAGTGAGAATCCTTTGCTACAGGGTATTCAGACCATCAATGTCTTGAACAAGGCAAGGTTTCTCTTGGGATGCTATCTTTGCTGGTAACTTTATACCTCACACCTAGGAGTTCCACATCTCCCAAGGATGTGTGTATCTGTTCCATGTATGAGAAGCATGCTATATGCTACAGTTCTTGACTGAAATTTCTATGTCTATTTTAATATTGGTACCCTTATAAAATACACTGAAACTCCTGTGACATTGAACTCCCCATATAATGTAAGAATATTCATTATATTGTACATGATATAATCATATAAAGCAGAATGTGCATATTTATTTATGTATTATAATGTTTATACCCCACCTTTCCTTGTAGGTGGCTTACAATAATAGTAAAAACTAATTTCCAATGAAAACCAGAATGAAATAACAAACCTCAAATCTCCCCCCCATTTAAAAGATGCCTGCAGATTAGAGTCTGATTCCCCACTTCTCCACATGATCAGCAAACCCAGTTCTACAGATTAGAGTCCATCATTCTTAACCACTAAACCATGCTGGCTCAGTAATACATCCCTGTCCAGCTGTCAAGCAACTTCCCATAAAGAAGATCAGTGGAATGTGTCAGGAATTATTTATTAAATAAGTAGTGCACTTTATTGGCTTCAGACACTAAAAGTAAAATTCATGGTAGAAATTTAGGATAGCAGTATGACTGTGTGGTAGCAAATCAGTATGCTATGATTTACACTCTGAAGTGCTTTATCACAATTTTAATATAAAAATATTGTTGAGGAATATGGTCCATAAAATCCAGGCCATTAATTATATTGTATTACAGAGACTGTCAGACAGTTTATGAGATAATCTGATAACTCAATATTTCTTAGCCTGGCTGTCTGCTTTCTTTTATAGTGTTAGAAATGTGTTGGCCCTAAGAACAGAATAAAAATTAATTAGACTGACAGCTGTTTGGGAGAATTTTTTTTTAAAAATTCACTTAATTTCATTAGTGGAATTAAATTTCAAAATTAAATGTAGATACTAAATAAATCTTAGTAGCCTCATACGATGTTGAAATTCTGTCATGAATCCATTTTTGGAACAGCTCTGAAATTGCATAGTTATGATTATATAAGATAACATAATATGTAAAGATAACCAATGAATAAAAACCTATTTGAGCATGGTGTGAATCTGCTTTCTGGACAAATTATTTTTTGTTGTACAGGAGGCAACAAACAAATTAGCATTACAACAGTATGGACTTTCCTCCTTGTTTTGAAGAAACCCTAACTCTATTTAAATATATCAGGAATAATTAATTCCCAAGACTGTCTTTGTTCAGTTTATTTGCCCCTTATTCTACTGTAACCTTTGAGTGTGGTGCTTAGATCAGAAGCAACCAGGGAACCAAAGAAGCAGAAAGAAAATAGGCCTTTCCTCTTGCTAACAATCTCCTGTTTGTATGCCAAAAATATGCAGGGCTGCTAAATAGAAGCCATAATTTAAACCTTTTAATTATTTGTTGTCTTTGCAGTTTGGGTCACCTGATCATTATTTGCTGGAGGTCCTAGATATCCTTCCGTGACTCCTTTGCCTTTTCTTTCCAGTGGAATCTTGTGTCCTTTCTTGTAGCACTTAATCAATTAGGATGTTAAGCATTCAGAAATATATTTCATAATTCCCTCTGTACTAACGTGATGACTGGCAACTGTCCTTTATATTCCATTGCTTGTTCCTTTGTTAATGTCTCTTTAGGACTCAGTTTTTATTTTCAGCTCCAGGTTATACTGTGAAGCAAATTGTGTCTTTATTTTCAAATAGCATTGACTGACAATATTACGAAGGGCAGCTTGGGAATTAATTAATCCTGATAGGTTAGGTTTTCTCCAAAACAAAATACTTCCAACTAAATGCCGTGTGTATTTTGTAAAGTCTGTATACTTGAGTTGGTAGTATAATAATCTGTGCAGTTGTGAAATATTAGTGCAAATATTTAGGAAAGCTAAATAAAATTATTATGTATGACTTATGACACATTCAACATTTTTGGGTTTGCAGAATTGCTTAATTAGCCATTTTTTATCTTTTAAACTCTCTGTTTAAATTTACTGCTGATAATGTAGTGTTTAAAATGACTTTCTCAGTGGCAGATGATTTTGTATTGCCATCTAGAAAGTTGGTTATTGAATCTCTTCACTAGCTTCTCTGTAATTCCCACACTGTTTCCCTGTTGGGGAATCGCTTTGTGCAACGTGTAAGATTGGAACAGCTGAGTAGGGAAAAAATAATTCCTTGGCACAATCTTTTTTGGTGTCATTATATTGCACTGTGGGACAAAATGTTACAGTCTGTTTCATCCATTTGGTCTAATGCATACATTAAGTTGCTTAAATTTTCTGAAATCGGCTTTATAGCTATTTTGTAATCTAATGAAGACCTCCTCCTTTCCATGTCCTCCTTATAGCAGGAGTTGCCTAAATCTAAGCATCCAGATTATATACCTCATGCAGATTTCATAACTCTTTTTGATCTTTACAGTGTAATACTATGCAGGTTCTATGTTTCTTGTAACTGAACTTCCTTCAATACTTCTATGATTGGAATATGTACAATTTGTAGGATCAGTGCTGTTTTCAGTGTCATCTATACAATGTGGCCATCCTAAAGGACTGCACCCTGAATATTGATGAAACAATGTTGAATTCTAATGTGGGGAAGATATTCAAACCAGATTATATGTATGTGTGTGTAAAGTGCCATCAATTCACAGCCGATTTATGGCAACTCAATAGAGCAGGGGTGTCGAACTCAATTGTTACGAGGACCAGATATGACATAAGTGCCACTTGGTCGGGCCGGGTCATGCCTCGCCAATCCAGATTGAAAGTAGGGAGGGGGTGGCTGCCTCGCAGACTGGATAAGAGCTCTAAAGTGGCCGGATCTGGCCTATGGGCCTTATGTTTGACACCCCTGCAGTAGAGTTTTCAAGGCAAGAGTAGCAGAAGTGGTTTGCCATTGCCTTCCTCTTAGGGTTGCCAGGTCCTTCTTCACCACCGGCAGGAGGTTTTTTTGGGTGGAGCCTGAGGATGGCGGGGTTTGGGGAGGGGAGGGACTTTAATGCCATAGAGTCCAATGGCCAAAGCAGCCATTTTCTCCAGGTGAACTGATCTCTATCGGCTGGAGATCAGTTGTAATAGCAGGAGAACTCCAGCTAGTACCTGGAGGTTGGCAACCCTGCTTTCTCTGCATAGCAATCCTGGTAATCCTTGGTGGTCTCCCATCAAAATACTAGTCAGGACTGACGCTTCTTAGCTTCTGAGATCTGAAGAGATCAGGCTAGCCCAGGCCATCCAGATCAGGGCAGATTATATGTATAGCACAGAAATAATCTAGATAGAGGAGTGTATATATGTAATATGCAAGATAGATACATAGACACTAATTAAGACTGTGCCCTTTAGCAAGCTATATATTTTTAAAAATATTTTATTTTTTACAAATATAAACAAAATAAAAAGAAAGATTAAAAACCATATCAACACAATAGTTACAATTATATCAAAAGACAAAAAAAGAAAGAGTATACATATAATATACAATGATATAATAAACAATAAATGATAATAGCAGTTGAACAGTAGTGATATAATAATCAGCATTAAATAGTGATTATCATAATAATGTTAGCATAAATCATAATATACCCAATGCAATACTTGATAAATCAGATAATGATATTAGTCAATATTATAAGATGAATTGTAATTAAATGGGACAGATAAAAAAAGAATTTGCAGTGGTGATTGCTATTATAAATTTCTAAGGATACCTCTCAAAATGAGAAGCATAACAGAAGAACATTAAGTGTGGGGGCAAATGAGTGGCTGAAGAAATCTCCAGTGACCTGAAGTCTGTGTTTAGAATCCTAGTTTGGGCAACATGAGGCTTTACAGTAAACCATAGGTTTGTCTAACTGTGGTTTGTAAAGTGCCACAAGCAGATTCTCTGGACAGGTGGCATAGAAATGTTCCAAGTAAAATAAATATAAACTAGGATTTATCATGATGGCTTAATGCAGCCATTTTCTTCCTGTGGTAAACTTGTACTAGAGGCAGATGACCTATTATCCCCACACGCACACACACAAGTTTTCCTTCAGTTAATTAGAGGAGAAAGGCAAAAGTGTGTGTGTGTGTGAATTGGAAAAAAAGCCATTTCTTTATAAAAGTTGAATGACATTTCGATGTATTGCAATATAGACATTTTCACTTTCTTGTTTGTTATTTCTTTCTTGCAATATCTGTTCTGACATTTTAGGCTGCATTAGAGAGAACAATTGACCTGGATAAGCTGAGAGCTTTTTGGCCAAAGAGCAAACCACTGACATTTTGCCATTGCTAAACTGAGTTGATTATATCTGTTGTAGGTTTATTCTTAGTATTGCTACATTTCATGCACAGGGTGTTTCATAGTTGGATATAAGGTTGTGATTAGCAAAATATCATAAACAATATATGATTTATGGGTAAACATTAATTATTATCACAAAGGCACCAAGTTAATATACATATTTGTTCAATTCACCGCCAAAGAAAATTGTTTTGACCCAAAGTTATATAGAATAGGAGAAAATGATAACAATATATATAATTATTTCTTTTCAGTCACCAGATTTTAGTTGACATCTTTATAGTTTATATTGTATTTGTGTTTTGTTAATTGTGACTTTCTTGAAAAGACTCCATTAATTCAGATGGTTACATGGAATCCAGGACCTTTCACCACAGGGGAGGATTCCTGTGTCCATTATTCAGGGTTTGGATTGGGCCGCATACACTTACATAATGGTAAAGGAGGTATCCCACTGGTTACTAATGAAAAAAACCCAGGGCTGGTGTTTACTCAGTCCCTGCCTCATGAGTGCGAACAGATTATATTTAGTAAAATGTGTGTGTGTGTGTGTGTGTGTGTGTGTGTGAAGGGAAATGAAGAGTAGAGCTAGCCTCAGCTACACAGGCATTTGCACTTTGTTAACTGTTCTTTTCTTGTTTATTTATGTAGAATATTTCTGTGCTGAGATATATTTGAGTTTCCAATAAAGAGAGCTCATTAATAGTGTGGGATAAGCAACTTTTAACGTTAGAAAGCTCCTTACACAAGAGGAAACGGATTGTCAAAAATGCAATGGAAAACTCTGGTCACTAAGTCTAGTCCGTGATGATGCTTGTGATGAAGCCATCACATGAGGATACTCTACTGCACGGGTTGCAAAAGTGCGGCTCCCGAGCCGCATGCGGCTCTTTGAGCCCTTGTCCGGGCCCGGCTCTTTCCGAGCTCTTTCCATGTCCGGGCCCGGCTGAGTAGTGAAAGGGGCGGGGGGCGGGAGAGAGTCTGCGCAGGAGGCACTTGGGTTACGTAGGAGCGACCACATGCTGCTGTTGCTGGCGGGCCTGCTGTGGGGAGAGAGTCTGCGCAGGAGGCACTCGAATTACAAAGGAGCAACCACGTGCTGCTGCTGCTGGCTGGCCTGCTGTGGGGATTGGGGGTTTCTTAAGCAGCGGAGGGAGCAGCCCCCGTTTCGATATTTGCACGGTAAGCCCACCCGCTGCCTCTTGGCTTCTGCTGTTGGCTCCTCGAGTCCCTCTTCAGAAAGGCACGAGAGAAATTCACATTGCTTTGGACGCGCTTCGCCTGGACAAGGAAGCCCCGCGTGGCGCCTTTCTCGCTTGAGGCCGCCCACAGCCCGGAGGGGAGGGGGAGGCAGAGAGCGAGCTGCCCGGCGGCCGCCACCTCCCCCCTCCCTGCCGCGCGGGCCTCTTTTTCGGTACAGCCGCTCTCGCCCCCAGGGCTGCAGAGCGGGCCCAAGGCCGTGCTCAGGCTGCCCCTGGGAGTGGGGAGGGGGCTGGCACCGTGGCCTCGAGGGAAAGAGGGAGGGAGGAAGGGGCAGTTGGGGGACTCTCCTTTCTACCCCCCCCCCGTGGAAGCCACCTGGGTGCGCGGCCCTGCCTGCCTGCCCCCCAGCCGGGGGGGGGGCTCCTCCAGTCAAGCCACCTTGCCTGGGCACCCGCCTGCCTGCCCTGAATCTGGAGCCTGTCGGTCCCAGAATGGTGGGGGGGAGTGAGCACCTGCCCCTCCCTCTGGCCAGGAGGAAACTGGCATGTCCGTGGCGGGGGGGGGAGGATGGATGGACTGTGCATCTCCACCTTGTTTGTTTGCATGGAACACACACAGACCGGGGACCTGCTGGCCTCTTCCTCTGTGCCTGGGATCCCTGGACATCTGGACCCTCGCTCGGTGATGGTGTGTGTGTGTGTGGGGGAGAAAACAGTGGGCCTTTTTGTCTGGCAATTGTTAGCCCTCCCCTGGCCTATTACTACAGGTTTCCCCTCTTCCTGCTACTTTGTGCCTCTTTCAAAAGGAACGGGGGGGGGGGGTTACACTCTCCCCACAGCCATTCACCATCCCACTGTGCAGTAGGTGCTCTACTGGTTTCCACTTCTGCTAAATTTTAATTAAAGTTTATTAAGTTAATAAACAGTGTACCTACCTATATAGTTTGAGTTTAAAAAATTTGGCTCTCAAAAGAAATCTCAATCCTTGTACTGTTGATATTTGGCTCTCTTGACTAATGAGTTTGGCGACCCCTGTCCTAGACTATTGAAGGAGAATGACAAACATATTATTTTTAAAACATGTTTCTCTACCTGGAAAGTTACACAAATGCATCTAAACTACACATGCTGTGGGGTGTTACAGTGTCTGTACAAAGGTTTCTTATACACAAATGCATTACTTAGCAATAAATTCAAAGATCTTACAGAGGTCAACAAAGGACCATAATGGGTATAAACAGGCCAATACAATTTATCCTATACAAAGGTTTATATGATTCTATTAAAGTTGAAACCATAGATGTAGGATTATTGACCAATAACATGAACATCTTACTGCGTCTTTTTTTGAATCCTTCATAAACAATTGCATGTTTGATCTCAGGCTATGAGTTTAGAAAGGAAACAAGCAAGATCAGCTTATTGTCTGGGAGAGCCATGAAATGTGGACAGTTGCTTGGACATGGAATAGTTCTGTCTTCCACAAATCTCGGAATTGGCTTATTTGTTTATGTCTAGTCGCTTGTTTGATACATTCTGACCTCCATCTGGAAATGTAATGCCAGTCCTGTCAAAATGGTGTCTACTGTGAAAAGCAGAATTCACAAAATTGGCAGCCAAGTCACCAGAGTGTTACAGCCAGATAGTTTTCTAGAACCACCACGTATGCCTGGCTGTCAGTCACAAGACAAGAAGTACCTTTAAGTGTCACTTGAGAATAGGATAATGCTTGTCAGATGTCTGCAAGGACTGATTTATTTCTTGTTCTGAGGTTTGGATTCAGTTCTGTGAGTTCAGTTGGCACTGGCATTAATTCATGTGCCAATATTTTTTGAAGTTCTACTTCCCTTTGAGTTTCATAAGCCATGATTAAGCAATACAACATGTTCTGATAATATCATCCTTGCCTTTTGTTTTTGCTTCTGTGTTATGCTAAGAAATAGAAGTGCGTCTTTAATGCACACAGTATGCCATTTGAAAGGTCCTTTGTTGGTACAAATGAAATTAGTCAACTGTCTGTTTTTCAGCATTGAGCAGCACTTCTTGTTTCACCTCTAGCTGCACTAATTGTTGCAATGGTATGAAGATCTGTAGTGTAGTAGGCAGGAGATGTTCTTGGGATCCCTACAGTTTCTCCTTCCATCTGAACTTAACCCAGTTTCTTTGCTGGAAATGATGAAGACTGTCGTGAGTAAACTGGAAAATTTGTACAAGATCTATGACCATTTCAATTTGGTTTTAGGCCAGGTTTTAGGCCAAATATAGGCAGAGACTATATTTGTGGCCTTAGTTGATGGTCTCCATTTGTAGACAAGGACCATGTTCCTTGTTCCTCTTACTGGAACCTTTGATCCTGTGGACCATGCTACCTTGTTGAGACATTTGGAGATAGAAATGGGTCTCAAGGGATGCGCTTTGTATTGTATCATTCCTTATGGAAAGGACTCAGAGGGTTGGTGTTGGAGAACAAGTTGAAACTGAATCCTGAAAGACAGAGGTAATGCTGGTTGGAAAGATGAAAGTTTTCAAGGACATTTGATGAGGTTCTACTGACCCTAATTGACTCAAGAGCATACGGGTTGTATTGGAACCATCATTATTGCTGGAGGCACAAGTTAATGCAGCTGCAAAAATGCTTTCTTCCATCTTCATCTAGTCCAGAAGATAGCTCCCTACCTTAACTCAGCCAGTGTGGCCTTGTGTATCCATACTAGGGTAACCTTAAAGCGACACTAATGCATTCTACACGGGTCCGCCCTTGAAGTCAACTTTGAAACTCCAGTTGGCACAGAGCACTCTTAGTTTGGCTGCTGTTGGGAGCTAGATGGAATGTGCATATTTCACCCAGGTTTAGGTCAAGGTATTGGTTATCACCTGCAAAGTCCTTTGTCTAATACATCTGCAGGACTACTTCTCCTGCAATATTTCATCATGGCAGCTTTGTTCATCTGAGCAAAGCATTCTGAAGGTGCCACCCTGCAAATGGGTAAAACTGAAAGCTGCCCATACCAAAGCAGTCTCTGTTGTGGCTCCCACCTAGTAGCTTCAGGGTAGGATCTGCACTAGTGCTTATAAAGTGATTTTGTGAACACAAGTTCCTTTGGCATAGTCCTTTTCTACCATGGATTTTTTAAAAATCAAACACTCCAGTTTCTGTCCACACTTGAAACAAACCAGAGTCCTACATATTCTGGTATACTACTTTCAAGAACTTCATGGATATATGTAGGTATCTCAACACGTGATTAGTACATCCCTGTATGCTACTATTTTCCAAAGTAGCTCCATAAACTGAGGAAAGAGAGCTTGATCAACAGTTGGCACTATGTGCTTCTGATCAATTGAGAGGGCAACATGTGTGATTCTTTTTGCAACTGTTTTCAAGATTTTAGTTTCATCATCATGTGCCTCTGGGTTAGTTTCGGCATAATTCTGAATCATACTAGTTCAATCTGTCTTTTGGTCTTCATTTTACCTTCTGAGAAAGAAGATAATATCAGTCACTTGTACTTTCAAAAATTGAGCATTTGACTTTGGGTAGTGAATACACCCCAAATAGAATTTGTATAAGTTTATTTACACTTGTCTCAAAGGGTTTTTAATTCTTTTTTAGAATTTTCTGTACAAAGGTCTTAATAGTGAATTGTGTATTGAACTGATTTTTAAAGCACATCCTTTATATTAAATGTTCATCCTGATTAATTAGCAAGTATATTGAAAAATAGTTATTTGACCTGTGCAAAAGAGCTGCTTCTTAGTAATAATTGCCTGAAAACCAATTACTTGGCAGTCATCTGAGAGAACTTGCTCTTTCTGACAGCTCTATCTTATGTGTATTGTAAAACTTTCATAACATTATTAAGAATCCAAAAAGAGCATTGTTCCTAAGGAATTTCCTTTCAGACATCTGTTGAATTCTTTCAAATGACTGGTCAGAATGGAAAAAAGCAGTAATGTTCTTGTAAGGTTATGTTATTATATCAAAGACTGGTATTTGCAAATCCAATTGGAAGATAAATATATGGTTAATCTAAAATTTCATTTGGGCTTTCTGTGAATATAATCATAATCCTCCCACACTCATTGTGGTTACATGAAATACCAACTACCCAAGCCTTCTTAAGGGAGTGAGGGTAGACTATGAATGCATGTACAAACAATACAAATAAATTCAGCAAAAAATATATTTTATGACAAAAAATGTTATCAGTATTCACCATGAAGTTATGTACCAGTAGAGATGACCTGGAAGTTTCTCTGTAAGGCTTTTGTTCTATCTTGGTACCTGGAGTGTTGAAATTGTAGTGTTCATGTGGTGTGTATTTTCTCAGGCTTTCTGTGCCTTCTGCCTCCCTTTGTCATCTTGTCTTTAGAAGGAATTGGGCCTTTTCTCTTCCTGCACCATTATAATAGACCAGCCTTCCTGAGGCTGCCCACCAAGCCCATATAAGGGCGTGTAAAACAATCTTAAAAAAAAGAAAAATGGTTTTCTATTGATGTTACAGAAATGTGCTTGCAGTTTTCTGATGGGCATATGAATGGGCAACTCATTAAGCTTTCTCTATTTTTGCTTGTGCATTGTTTATTATGGTTTTAAAATGTGCTATTAGCAGCTTTTAAAAAAATAATAAAAGGGAATAGGATTGTAAATAAATGGATGGGGAAAATAACTGAAAGTATATTTTCCTTACTAACATCCTGGAAGACGTCTTCAGGAAGAATACATCTTCCCCAGGGACTTTGATGGATATAAAGCAACCTGTTGTTGGGGTTAGGGGGCAGATTTTGTCACCAACTGCAGAAGTATTATTTTTACTGATTGGCATCAAAGTATAGGCATTCTTTGTAGGTATCATTGGGGTATATGCTAAACTATCACCTATTCCCGGTGATCTCAGTGTCTCGAATTAGAAGCTGATTTTTACCTCTTGCAACTGTGTCTCAGATTACAACCTGTACAGTTGGTATTGTAGAACTTAATTGGAGTCACAGAGAATAAAGCAGTTATCTCTTGGGTTTTATTCCTTGGTCCCATCAGAGGGTGGAACTGAAAGTCAGAAAGTAATTTGTATATATCTATGTCAGCTTTGCTAGTACTGAAATATAGTAGAAGAAAGTAGCTGCTATTAAGTGTAGGGATGTTGACACTTAGTTGATACTCATTGGCAATGTTTTATTTTGTAGAAGGCAGTAGTAATCTATTAGTGTGGTAAATAAGGGCTTGTTTTGGAAAAGGCTTATTTATGAGCTATTTTGCCCAATGCTTTCATGTAAATTTTTCTAGATCTATAACAGAGGGAAGACAATCTATACCCATATAGATTATTCATTATTCCATATAATGTATTCATGAAGTATTATATGTACTTCAGGCATTCACATAAACAAAGTTATTTTACAGCATGTGACAAATTCAGTGTGTATACTACTGCTGTTAATTCTATGAGCAATCATGACAGTGGTTTAGTTATGGAATGATACCATTGTACTTTAGCAGAAGATACCATGTACTGGGTAAATAAACTCTCAGTAAGCTGTGTTGTTTCTTGGTTCTTGTAGGTTATCCGGGCTGTGTAACCGTGGTCTTGGAATTTTCTTTCCTGACGTTTCGCCAGCAACTGTGGCAGGCATCTTCAGAGTAGTAACACTGAAGGATAACCCGGATAAACCTACACAGCCCGGATAACCTACAAGAACCAATGAACTCTGACCGTGAAAGCCTTCGACAATATTTTGTGTTGTTTCTGTTTATCAGAATATTGTCAGATAATCAAGGGAAGGGATGTAGTTCAGTGGCACCTGCTTTTCAGGCAGAAAGTCCATGGTTCAGTCTCTGATATTTCCAGTCAAAATAGTCTCGGATAGCAAATGTCTGAGGCCCTGAGAAGGGTTTTGCCAGCCAGCATGGGCAGTAGTGAATTGAATGGACCAATGGTCTGACTCTGTATAAGGCAACTTCATGTGTTTACAAACTGATTGACATTAAATATATATGAATAGGTTCCATCCATACTGTACTGAGGTCAGTGTTAACTGATTTTAATGATGGTGAATCATTCCCATGAAAATACCAAGACCACGGTTACACAGCCCGGATAACCTACGAGAACCAATGAACTCTGACCGTGAAAGCCTTCGACAATATTCCCATGGAAGTTTGTCTGAGATAGCTGATGGTTTTTATAGGGTAAATTTATATATATATCACAGCTTTGCCATATTTAAACTAAGATGACTATGGTTATCACATTATTTTACATCACAGTGTTACCCAAAGGGAGGGGGGACCCTACTTGGTGCAGATGTTTTCTTCAAAGGTACGAAGCCTGAGTGTAGCTCTAATTACAGTGATGCTTTTCTAAATTTGAGCTGACTTGTTTAAAACTACTCTGATGTGGTTAAAACATCTGCCATTCAGAAACTCTGGATTTAATTCACTGAGCTAACTCATTTCTGGAGCAAATTCTTGAGGTTTCAAAATAAATAGAAAAAGTAACTGTTCTTTTCTGTGCAATATGTGTTAAACAATAGGGAGGGTTTGGCAGCCTCTTTCTAATTTCAGCTCCTTCATCAGAATACTTTCTGCATGAGATTTTTGCATGAGATTTGAAAATACTTTGTAGTTAGACGTTTTGAAAGTAAGTAGTGTTAAGTCATTTTGGCAATGAAAACAATTGCTTTCTGAAAACACTTAACTACACATTGCCAACTTCAAAAAACATCTTACATGTGATTCTTTTAAATACAATTTTTACTGCTTAATTTCAGACAAGTGTATATTATCTGCAAGAGCAATTTAAGAAGTTAAGAGAGAGAAGATGAATGTTTTGTAGGCAAGATAACTTTTGGGTTATCTTTTCAATATATTTTACAATATATTTTCAATATATCTTTCCAATATATTTTTACATATCAGTATTAAACCCCTATTTCAGAGAGATTATGCCAGTGTGGTATAGGAGATGTAGAAACCATGGAGCATATTCTCATCTGCTGCCCTTAGTATGCAGAGATTCATGGTAAATTTATCCAGCCTTGGACTAACAGGCTCTCAGATAATTCAGAATCGGAGAGGGCGAGGAAGCTGCTCTCAGATGAAAATCCAAGGATTTCTGTTGACACTGCTAAATTTTGTGCCGCCTCATCCAAAATTGTGATGACCTGTTTTATTATCTATGTACATAGTAGTGTCCTCTTAGGATTTTATGTAGTTTCCAATGTATTTTATACTTGGAATTTCGGGTTTTAATGTTGATGGGATTTTTGACAACTGCTGGCTATTTTTTTTGTATATGTCTGCCTATGTGCTGTACCAATAAATGACTATGACTACATATCAGTATTTTCTGATATGCAACAGAGCAGCAGAGTTTGAGGGATCTCTGCACCGTCAAAGAGAATCTCATGTTCTGGCTCTGGGGACAGATTCTATATTCTGTGTCAGAACAGGAAACAACTTTGTTTGCTGGTGAATGCTGCTTCAGGAATGCTGCTAAAGAACCATTGATGAGTTCACAGAGTAGGAAATGTTTGATACTTAAATACTGATTTTGAGACCCCAAAGGGCTCCAAAGTGCTAGTACTGGCATAAATGTTTGTTGGTATAGTAGTAGCAGGGTTTTTTCATATTTAGGCTCCTATCAAGCAATGCAGGTTCAAAACTGTATGTTTGTATATGGGAGAAGAGCAATCTCCTTACATATAGATACACTGTAGAATCCTATTTTTAATCCTTGTCTTTTTGAGGAGGTTATGGTGAAATCTGCACCTATAGCTTTCATCAATTACTTAATAAGTTTGAAACTTCCACAGCAGCTTCAACAGTCAGCTGCTTTCTCAAGGACCAAGTCGGTATAAACTACAGAAGATACAGTAAAGCTGGCTGTAGCACTTAAGGCATTGACAAGAAGTATACTAATAGCGCATTCCTGAAAGGAATTACTGCGCCGGGCTTAGGAGGCAACCCAGTGGCGTTGCCTCTTAAGGAGGTTTTGGCACCGCTGAAACCTCCGCCCAGCGCCAAAAACCCGTGCAACCCTCATAGGGTTGCACGCGAGATCTTGAGAAAAACAAAAAGGGGCGTTCCCGAGCCAAAACTCCTCTCTGGGTGCCAGAACGCCTCCTGGCTTGCCACTGCAGCCTGTGCTGGAGGCCTGTGGGAGGCGGTGGCCGGGGCCAGCGCTGCCGCTGCGGCGGCCGGGGACCGGCGGCTGGGCCTACACACAGGCGCTGGGGCCACTCATGCCGGCGTGCACCGTCCAGGCGTGCGCCTTTTGCCGCGGCCGCCAGCGCATTTCAGGAATGCACTGTTACAGGTTCTATTGTTATCTGTATCATTTCAATAGAATAATGTTGTCTTTTCTATTCTTATGGACTGTGCTGCTTTGGTGATTAGTTCATAAAGTTGTGCTTTCAATCACCTCTTACGATTTAATACAGCCTTTTGATTCCTGGATATACTTTTCCCCTTTAATTTTGAAACTGTATTAATAGTATTATTTTAATATGAGTAAAACTTAGAGCCATCTGTTCATTTGGTGACAGCTGATCTTATTAACCTTGTGAATTAAATTGCCTGCCTTTTTTTATTAATACTCTTAGGCTAGAGGGCTGAATAAGATTTGCAACATTTGTGCAAACTATCTGATGAAGAGAATTGTATTACAATGATGCATTTAATGGAATACTCTTGGCTTACCATTTTAACACTTTAGGAGAACAATGTCTTAGGGAACTGGAGAAGAAGAATTTGCACTACAAAAATCAGCACAATCCTGGAAACATGAAATGCCATGTCGAAGCAACCGCGGGTTATTTCTATGTGTAAATTTGAACGTGTGAATTTACTTAACTTTGCTGCATGTCTTGAAGTCTTCTGTAGCTTTAGTTGTGGTTATTTTTTATTTATTCTACTCCCTAACATTTATACTTCCAATCTGTAATCATACTTATTCAGGGATGAGTCCCACATTTCTTATAAACCCAAGCACCCTAAAAATTTGCAGTCTTAAATAACAGTTCAAAGAACTCACACACAAGTAAGAAAATAAACCATACCAATAGAGTTTATGTAGAAGAATTACAACTATTTTTAAAATGAAAAACATGATTAGATATATCATGTGCAGAATAGAAATGCTTCTTTTTTTCCATATCTTGGGGGAAGTTCGTGTACATAATGGCAAAGCTGCATACCTTATACAGGATTTTCAGTTTTGGTTTAGTAGTGAGGAATATTTGAGCTGTGATTCCACTGGAAAAGGAAATACTATGCAGGGTTTTAAAATATATATTCCCAGTTGGTTTGAATTTTGTTGATGTTGCAGAAGAGTGTAATTCAGATCATGGCTCTGCAGGGTTCCCGCAGCTGTATTTCCACTTGGCTTACCTCCTTAAGAATTGTATGGGCTTTTCTTATCCTTTATTGCACTGTAGCGCACACATACAAGATTCTGTTCTGTTCTTTCTGCTCAAATCATTTCACAATGCCTTAAGTACTTCTGAGTCTGTCAACAGTATATTTGGGAGGAAACATACATTGTATGAAAAATATTCTTCCATTCTGAGTTATGTTTTTATGAGGAACACTACTATGATATATATGTGTGAAATCATTATTACTTAGGAGAAGAATGGATAGACAGGTGGAGATCATCGTCCTCCTGTATAGAAAGAAAGAGCAGCTGCTGAGGAACTGAAACTGACCCTAAAGTAAAACCACTTCAAGTCTTTTTCCTCTCCTGAGAGAGAAAGTATTGGTACCTGATTGAGAGAATGATGTCATGTTCGGATAACTGAAAATGATAGATTTGGGAGTGACAATGCACAAGTATAGTAGGTTATCCTTATTTCTTCACTTATGTGTATTCCTTCCTGACTTCCTTCTGTTCTCTTGCCAGTGATGGAATGGAATCCATGGCCCCTTCCATTATAGTCTCTGCTGGTTTATACTACATCCTGCCCGAGATGGAATGACTTCTCTATTAGTATTGGGTTCCTGCATAAATGCTTCACCTTCCCACATTATTATCTCTGGTCCCTGTGCAGATAATGAGAGTGGTGCAATAGAGCCAAATGTGAAGGTGTTACAGGCTTCTGTCTACCCAGGGGAATCCCCAGATAAGCATTAATTTCCCCCGATCACCTAGATTGGTGGGGTGGGGGGAACACAAAAGAAATCACCAGCATGGACCCTATGGAAAAACTTGGTGTAATGACATCATTGTCTGCTGAGACTGATAAAGCAACCAAAGTGAAACTTGAACTCTTGCAAGATGAGAGGATCTTGAGAGAATTAGAGCATTTTTGTACCATAGCAACCATTCTGAGTGGGGAGGCATCTGCCTCTTATTCAGCAGCAGGCCTTTGGCAGAGATGGAAGAGGCAATGAGTGGGGAGAGTAGAAAATAGGCATTGGGAATTCTGGGGGGTAGTCTTAGGTGATATGAAGGCTGGGGGCAGAGTGGGAGGTAATTAACAGGGCAAGTTAACGGAATGAGGTATGTAGGTTTAACCTAAGCCTGGGGAATAGGGTGAGGAGGGAGGAGGAGAATGGAGGCAAAGGGCTGCAGAATGTGGTGAGGGAGTGAATGGGTGCAGTAGATGCAGTTGAGAAGGAAGAAGTCAGTGAATGGAAGACAAAATAAGATAGGGAGTGAAGGGAAGTGCTGCTGTGGTGTTGGAAAGAATGGGGTGGTGATAGGGATGTGAGGGGTGAAGGGAGCAATCCTAACCAAGTCTAGTCAGAATTGTGCGTTTTATTCAGTGGGGCCTACTCTCAGGGAAGTGTTCTTAGAATTCCAGTTGAAGTGTGTGAAGTGAGTATAGGGAGATGGGAAGAGTGGAAGGCAGTAGAAAACTGGAGGAAGGATGTGAGGGAGAGCAAGAAGAATCAGAAGGTTGAAGTGCTGTTGCATGTAGTAGGGAGAAGATTGATATGGGTTAACAGAAGTGATATGAGAATAATGACATGCAGTGTGGATGGTGATGTAACTATTTAAAAAGGAAAGTAAGGAGGATACAAAGATGGATGGCTAAGTCAGGGGAGGAAGAGACAGAGAAAAAGAAAGGATTATGAAGGTGGCTGAGATCTGATGCACTAGAAAAAGGGTTTCTTTTAGCCTGCCCCCATCAACTCCATAATTCATTGTCTATACAGCAATTTACATACAGAGAGAGAGTTGAAGGAGCAAAATAAAATCAGCCCAGAGTATTTTGTTGTAGGTACCCATTTGTTATGACAGAGCCCGTAGCTCCAGAGTTTGTGCTGTCTAAGAAAAGAGCACAACTTGCCTATCTTTCTGTGGGTCAGACTAAAGGAGACTGAGGTTACAGCTCTCCCATCATTCTTTTATATCTAATCTTCAGGCACACAGGGACCTGATTGAGATTAGAGTTGAAAAGAGGAGCAGGATTTAATTCTTCTATGCCGTGTGTTTTCATGTACTGAAATCACCCCTTGGTGTTCCTATTAGCCCTGGAAGAAAAAGATGAGTATATCTTTCCCCTTCCCCCCTTACAAGGCTAATAGGGAGTGTGTGTGATTGGCAGCGTTGGGCGCTTGGTAGCTGGAGTCATACAAAGATGAAAGGATATGCCTTGTCTCTGTATGGTCCTGAACTGAACTGGGGCCTTGCATGCCTGAAATCAGCTCTTATAAAAGATGTTAGGAAATCCATCATTTCCATCTCTTCTAGAGTGACTTGTGTGTGTGTGTGCGCGTGTGTGTGCTCGTGTGCATTCGCGGGGGGAAGAGAGCGGCAGAAAAGTAAGGTTGGAAAGATTATTTCAAATTTCAGATTGCTTCTGAATCGTTGATATTTTTTCCTGGCTCTAGATCAGGGTGTCAAACATACGGGCCAGAGCTCTTATCCAGCCCATGAGCCAGCCAAGGTAGCCACTCCCCCCACCCCACCCCCAATCTGGGCTGGCAAGTCTGCAGTGTCCACAGCCAAGGCCACCACCCCTCCCCCATTCCCGAGGTGTCAATGATCAAAGTCTTTTAAATAAAAGAAAATACTGGAACCCGAGTGTTATTGTTTAAACATGTTTGTATTTTACGTAATAAATAAATTAACAAATAATATCATTAATTGGCTTTGCCTGTGCCTTATATAAAGTTTGTATCTCTGGTACCTGGCATTAAATTTTATGGTACGCATGGCCTGGTCTGATCAAGTGACATTTATGTCATATCCAGCCCTCGTAACAAATGAGTTCGACACCCCCGCTCTAGATTCTTCAGTGACCTAATTCAGTTCAGCAGCATAAACTTACTCGTGTTCTGTAATCATTATTTTTAAAACTCTGGTCATATTTACCAATATTCTGAAACATTATTTCAGCTGAAAATTAGAAATTACACTGTCACTATAACAAGAGAGAAGAACAAATTCACTAGGTAAAATATGTTTATACTTTTCTGTCTATACATTAAGAAAGTAACAATAACTGAAATTTAGTTAATCTGTAAGATGTTTCTAAAACCACTGGGAAATTGCCAGTATTCAGCTGCAAAGATTTATCCCCTTACAGCGGTCCCTTTGACACTCAGTGGTTTATGTGAGAAGAAATGCAAGACATACAGTCCAGATCATGTCAAGTGTTTTTAGGAAGTAACTGCATTAAGATTTTATGTGTTGTTGCTGCTGTTGTGAATTCAGTTTTTCTGGCGATTTAAATAAATGGAAACATGTCTGATCTTAATTCTGTTTAGGCTTTTGGGGGGATGAAATAGAAAGTTTATTCTGTACTGGATTGTCCCATGTTAAAAATGATAAATGAAGCATACAATAAAGTTATTTTACTGATGCTACAAATTCATTTTATGATTAAAATGTTCCTGAAATCTGTAAACAAAAGATGTAGCAGTTGTTGTTGTAGTAGCTGTTGTTACTATGATGACTGCTTACTACATTTGCTCTGGTAGACAGATCCCAGAAGGTGATGGTTGCATCATCCAAGAGCGTTTTTTGGTCAGCTTAGACTGATTTTGTGGCTTCAGTCAGTTCTAGAGAGGTTATGTCTGGTCATGATTACATATGCTGTAGTGACATCCACATTGGACTACTGTAATGCACACTGTCTGGGACTCCCTCTGAATAGTGTTTGGAAATTTCTAACGGGAATCTAGCAAAAGGAATGTACAGCCCCAGTATTCTGAGACACTCATTAGTTGCCAGTTTTTCTGAGCACAATTCAAAGTGCTAGTGCCTTTCAAGTCCTAAATATTTTAAGAATACTTGAGGGACTGCCTTTACCTATATGACCCTGCGGTGGTCTGAAAAAAACATGGAGGAAACACAGGGACCGGGAATCTGGGAGACCTACGACTGGCAAACAATACTGTGTGTAAGGAAGGGGGATGATGTAGTTAAGAATCTGAGCTGCAGCAAAAACTTGATTTGGAAAAGCCAATCGTTATAATTCTGGGAGCTGCTCCAGGCATTCAAAGATTTGCATGTGCATACTAGAGTTTTATACTTTGTAAGCAGTAGCCCATGCCACACTGAAAGCTGCTTCTGTCACCCTGATTAGGTTCAGTTCCCAAATTATTCTCAAAGAGGAATCATGTGTAATTAAGCCTTCGATCCATCCAGCTTGTATTGATTTCTGGAAGGCAGAAGAGATTCCTTCTCTCCATTGCTCAAAACAGGTGGTAGTATTCCAGGTAGGTTTGCCTGGCATTCCTGGAAAGAAGGGCTGCCTGGAAGCTGCTTGGTCACGCTGAAATAACTCTGTTCCCTATCAGTTTGTGCTGGTGGTTCTTGCTTTCTTCTGACTAAAAAGAGCAGGCTGTCTGGGGATGAATGTTCACAACACCCCCTCTAGTATATGCAACATCTGTGTGTTGGCCTCTGTCAGTTCCTGTTTTTTTGTCTGCCTCATATACATGAAGAGTGTACTGCTATGTTGGAAGCTGGGTGGGGTAGAATAGCATTTCCTTAAGGAAGTGACCAGAAGTCCAGTTTTTACTCAGAGTGTTTTCTTTATATTTGTATATAAGAAAAATGTTCATTGGTTTCCACTTTCCTGGTATGAAGTGAAAAGAAAGCAAAGAAAACTGTTAATGAGCTAGACAGAAGATTTCACTTTGAGGCTCAATGCAAAGATGTTGATAAATACTTAAAACAAGAAGCAAAGTGCTTTTCCATGTTCAACTTTTAAGAAGCAAAGCTCTGTTCAGCGTATAGATAATTGATCCTTCAATATGGCTGGACTCTTTCTTCAAGGGATACTGTAAGCACTAATTGAAACAAGGTAAAGCAGCATCAGAACATTTTTATTTCTCTAATCTTGTTTTTCTGGAGAGGTTTTCTTACTGCATAATTAATATGTGTAATACTGAGTTGCTTTCATTCCTGTTTAATTCCATTGTTTAAAAATTTGTTTATATGTTTTGCAGTGTTGAATATGTCTTTAAACCTGTAGTTCAGATAGTTCCTGTGGTGGTTCTGTTTAGAGCAGATGGACATTTTTTCAAGCCATGATAACTTTGTGAACTTTTATAATGTTTATACTATAAAGACAATGTGAAAACCCACTGTCCTTAAAAGCATGGCTATTTACAGTCTTTCATTATCCTCAGAGCATACACTGCTTCTATTTTTGACCCTTTCCTTTTTTCACATTTGTTTACGGTCCCTCTCCTGCCCAATGCATTTTATTCTAATCTTCTTTTAAGGCCAGGAACTCTTCACTTTTTCTGGTTTGCTGGCCTCCATTTGTGGAATACCTTTCCCCACCCACAATTATTTTAATTTCTCTTTGTTTAGCTTTGTTCTGTTATTCACCGCTTTCCCTCTTTTCTTCTTTAGACTGTGAGCTTGTGAGCAGGTTTTTTTTAGTGTTTGTAGTTGGATTTGATTATTACTGGCATTCCTGGCATTCATGCCAGGCATTGGTTTGCCTCAGCGCCTGTTGGAGACAAAGAAGGCATGAGGCTCTGAGGTCATTCCTGAAGTGTACCCCTTCTTTTCTCCTATATAAACAATTGGCAGCCAGTCCAATCTTACAGGAGTCTGTAAGGAAAGGTAAAGTTCTGCATTTGGCAGCAGTGTGATGGTAGATACAAAATCTACCCACCATTCTTTACTCTGAAATGGCCTGGATTCTTTTGAATGATGTTCTGGACACTGGGACACATTATGCAAACATTTCAGGACTTTTTGGCAATATGCATACCTTCTATCCACATCCTGTAGCCACCATAAATAAGGATTTTGTTAATGATAATTTTAGTCAGATTAGCAATACTAAATGTGCAAGGTAAAAAACTGTTGTTTCCCCTCCCCCATTTTATAGTAGTTGCTACACATTTGAGCACAATTTCTTGAATTGTTAAATATATGGTGAGATAATAAATTCTTTCACTTCTGCTGTTGTTTAGAAACATGGTGTGAAAATAGGACTGGTAATTTGAGTTCAGGGGAGGAGCCCCATGGTGCAGAGTGTTAAGCTTCAGTACTGCAGTCAAAAGCTCTGCTCACAACCTGAGTTCGATCCCAATGGAAGTTGGGTTCAGGTAGCCGGCTCAAGGTTGACTCAGCCTTCCATCCTTCTGAGGCCGGTGAAATGAGTACCCAGCTTGCTGGGGGTAAAGGGAAGATGACTGGGGAAGGCACTGGCAAACCACCCCGCAAACAAAGTCTGCCTTGGAAATGTCGGGATGTGACGTCACCCCATGGGTCAGGAATGACCATGTGCTTGCACAGGGGCCCTTTACGTTTTTTAAAAAATTGAGTTCAGGCTTTCATTTTTGGCTCTTATATGGATTTGCATGTAGCTATGGAAATGGTTATATCTGAATAGTTCAGTACAATTGCTTTTGATCTTCATACTCTTTATAAAGAGCTGAATTAAGTCTCATAGAGTTTGTTACTTGATTTGGCTGTGATCCCAAGTATACTTTACTTGGAAGAAATTTCCATCAGTGATAAGTAAGAAGCTCTGCTGAGTCCCATTGAGAGATCCCTTAAAATGCTCTGTATTGTTTAAATGACTTCTGTGAAGATATAATAAGATAGTAAAAATGTTTGTAAACAAATGTAGCCTTAAGATGTTTATGTATTCTCATAAGTAAACATTTTAGAATATTTAGAAGAACTAATAGTATCCCTCTGTTACCTTCCAGTTGGCTATGTTAAGATTGCAATACAATGCAGTGTAGGCTTATAGATATACTGATGTCATGATTCAAATACTCGTTCACCACAGATAAGGTAATTCTCAGCCTAGCTTACTTTATACGGTTGTTGCAAGGCTGAAAGAAATCTGTGAACGGAAAGCGCAAAAGAAATATTTTGAAGACTCTTGAAGTCGTTTATAGCTTTGTGCTCCTGCTCTTATGATAGATAAAATGTGGAATACTTCAAATATGATGTCACTATTCACCAATGAAACGGGCAGTCAAAAAAGGTCAGTTCACAAGTCAGCTGACTTCTCAGTATGAAGCATAACTAGAACCATATGGATCTCTACAAATGTTCCTCTGGGCAAAACAGTTAGCCAGCTCACTAGCTTGTCAGCAGCTGAAGCTGAATGGCTGCCCTGACCTTTCCTAGCAAAGATTAAAACTAGTGTGGCTGGCTCCTCTGAGGTGGCAGAGCTTGGGAGATCTGGCTGGTTGAGACAGTTGTTATTCACTGAGGTCCACATGTTCTTAAATTTTTTAGCATGTGAACATCAAAAAGGGTAATAAAAGAGAGAATAGTTTGTCTCCAGGATCAGTAACAGTATACCAAGACAAAATACTTGGTATACAAAAACTATATACCTTTGGATATAGTAATTTTGTTGCTGCAGACTGAATTGTCATTTAACACTGTTAATTTATCTGACCATAATAATGTCCTTTCTGGGCTCGTGACAGAAAATGGATAAGCTTCTTTTTTTGGCCAGAATAGTTCACTGAAATTTGTGTACATGTTATGTCAGGTCCAATGGGGGGACATCCACGTCACAATTTTTTTTTTTTACAGTGAGAGAAGTTCAGCAGTGGAATTGGCTTCCGAGGGAGGTGGTGAGCTCCCCCTCTCTGGCAATCTTCAAGCAGCGGCTGGATGAACACTTGTCAGGGATGCTTTAAGTTGATCTTGCATTCAGCAGGGGGTTAAACTAGATGGCCTCTATGGCCTCTTCCAAATCTGTGATTCTATCAGTATAACACAACAGCATTATATCAATATTTTAGGGCCATTTTTTTAAAAAATAAGGGGGGTTGCTCTGATGCCACCAATAATGACACTGATATCAACAGTACGCTCCCTTGAAAATCCTCATTATTTCAGTTACGTGCAGAAAAAAATAAACTGACTCCAAAACAGTAAAAATGCTCAAGGGGCAGATGTGTGTAAGAACTCTGCCCAAACCATTCCCAATGCTTGTAGATTGACTCCCAAGAAAATCAGGAGTAACATGAGTGTGCAAAAAAGGTCCTTGACTGGATTTCTGAGTGCAAAGTATACTTGCCTTCATTTCCAATAAACTAGAATGACATTTGCAGCCCCAGCAATGAATAGGAGGACAAGAGTACAGAGGCAATGGCACAGTTATGTGGGGTATAAAACGAGCACAACTTTTTATAGATTACAGCTGTAGAGGTTTGGCTTGGCATGGGGTGCTGGAGCCAGCATCAGGTGACCTATCTGCCAGCTGATGCAAACCACATCCATCAGCCTTCCTGCTGAGGGGAACACCATGGGGGTAACAGAACGGACCGGATGCACATGTGCCCCTGCCACCTGGAGGCGAGGCCAGTCCAGCACCCCCCCCCTCGAGCTACACATGTCTACCTAAGCCTCTGCCCCAAGGCCCCCAATCTTTCCCCAAAACAGATCCAGCCCAATGCCAAAACTGCCCCAAGTTGGGATGAGAAAGCAAAACAGACTCAATGTACTAAGAACAACCAACCAAAATGTATAACATACCAAAGTCTGGAACACAGGGAGAGAAGACAGACGAAGATGGAATGAAGCTGGTGCACCAGGGAATGTCTTTTATCCTGGGCAGGCAGATCAGAGAAGGAACTAGCCCTCTGAGGTCCACTGGCCCAGGTCCCACCTCCCAGGCCCAACTAGTGAGCCAGGTGATTAGCTGGCAGGGAGCGAGGCTGCAGGAACCCACAAAAAGAGGCTGATGCGCCAAGGAAATGGCACATAACCCTGACTCCTTGCGCCACCCTTGCCGGGTGAAAAAGGGGCCCCCAGGTAAGTCCTTTTCCCCAACTCTTAGAAATTTTCAGACAAATTTTGTTTTCCCCCCAGTGATGGAATAAGAACATGATTTCACATTTATCTTGCAATTCGGTAAAAGATCTTTCACCAGTCCAGGTAAACTGGATTAGCACATGTATGATTTGCTAGATTCGATGTCCACTGAAATGAGTGAGTGGTATGTCCAGTTTCTTATTCCTGTGCAGTTGCCTACCTCTTCCTGACCTGGATTTGTTTGCTGTATTAATTGGCAAAAGTTAATAAAATGTTCCCAGCCACTTGCCTGAACTTTCCCCAACTGGAGGTATAGGACTAGAAAGTATTGGGTAATAGGAAGTGGTAGCAATGAATGAAGGGCAAAGCTGACAAGCAGATACCTCACAGTTTTGTTGAAAAGGCGTACTTGGTTTGCTGAGGGTCCTTTTCTTCTACATTTATTTGTTTAAAAGATGTGCATCTTTCTTTTCTCTGTACTTGAGTGACTTCCAGTAAAACACAGTGAACTAAATCACAATATTATGCTTAATTAACGTCTGTTGTAGTTATCTTCAGTCCTGCCTATATTAAAAAATATACTTGCTTAACATGAACTGTAGTAGTAAAAAAGTACTGACATCATAAACTTGCTCTGTCATTTAAAATTAAATGTAGAAAAGCTATTTGTGCATCTGGGCTGTGTATTTTTTCTGTTGGTTAGTATATTTGCAGAATTAAACCATTAATTTAATTAAACCTTTAAATCTATATATGTTCAGTATATGTGTCAGAAGCCCTTGAGAATTTTTTTTCAACCTTTGATCACTGATTATACCACAGGACAGTTATTTGCCACTTATTTCTCCAGTGGTTTTTCTATGGTCAGGTCATATAAGGTAGTGGGGGGCACATCTGATCTGTGTTCCCTTTTTGCCATTCAAAACACAACAAAAATTCAATATATTGTTCATTCACGTCAAACTATTACGCCTCAAAAAGCCATGTTTAAAAAACTTGCAATGCTGGAATAAAAATACACAGGTAACCATTTCCTGTGTCTTATCTACCACCACAAAGCACATATGCAGTATGTAAGCAGCTCTTGCTGGACAGAAAATGATAAAGCTTCTTGCTTTTAATAGCTTCTGTCTGGGAGCATGCTATGACAGCATGCAATGCAAGACAGACATCCCGTAAGTGGCGGACAAAGCATTGTCAGAGAGGCAGCTGGGATTCACTTTAGTTCTTCTAGTTCTAGCAAAGGAAATACCTAAGGAAGGAATAGACTCTATTACTGGGTTAACAGAGGTGACAACGCTCCATGCTGTTGCTGATTAGAGCCCCTGGCTAAAAGGTAAAGGCAACATAGAAACGCAGGGGAACATCCCATCATGACTAAAGAGAAACCCACACTATCTCAAGGACAGACCACTAATTGCTGACAATTCATGAAATTGCAGGAGATAATTGCCATACGCAAAAGTCGTCCTCCATATGTCTGCACTGGGGCAGAAATGAGAACTGTTTTTGCCATTGTATGATGAGGAAACTAGTCGAGAGGTTCATTAGCCCTGGCCCTTTGCGAGACTTTGGTTCCAATTCATGACGAGAGAAATGCTGTCCACAAAACATGACTGGGCATCCTTTAATAAACTGTTGCTCTGAAATAAAAGAACATAAAAAGAGTCCTGCTGGATCAGACCATTGGTCCATCTAGTCCAGCATCCTGTCTTACACAGTGGCCAGCCAGTTCTTCTGGAGAGCCAGCAACAGGACATAGAGGCCAAGACCTTTAATTTGTTTTTTCTCCTGGCACTGGTATTCAGAGGTTTACTGTCTCTGAGTGTGGAGGTTCCCTTCAGTCACCATGGCTAGTAGACTAGACCTATCCATGAATCTGTCTGATATCCTTTTAAAGCAGTTTATGTTTGTGGCCATTACGGCATCATCTGGCAGCAAATTCTATATTTTAATTACTCTGTAAAGAAGTATTTCCTTTTGTCCATCCTGAATCTACTGCCCATCAACTTCATTGGATGTCCTTAAGTGCCATTGATGTAGCATCTTTATTAAATTTTCCTAAGAATCCGTAAGAAATAAAAAAGATAATCCATGTGTAAAAACAAATTTCCATTTTTCCTCCAGAATTTAATATTTCATGTCTTTTCCTCATTTAGATTGAAATTATTATTTTGAGTTGCTACCCTCTTTATGAGGAATTTCACAGATTTTAAAAATAGTTGCTCTATTTTTTGACATATAATTCCTTCAAATTTTGTTAATTTTCTTATTTCTAACCCTCTGCATATACTTTTATTCAAGAAGCTCTTAACTTGTAAGAAATCAAACCATGTTATATTTCCATTGCTTAGTTGATTAATTTCCTGAAATTCCAAGGGTTGTGGTCAGTCACTGGGTACAAGTGAGAGAGCCGATGATTGCGCTAATGTGAGCTTTGGATCAGAAGAACCGCTCCGGCAGGTTTGCCTCATATGACACCATTCCTGTCTAGAGGTACAATCTGACAGACCGACAACTCTCACCTGAAGAAACTTCCAACCTGGCCAAGGGAGATAACTGCAGTCACTCCCACAAAAATTCTGGTGGAAGACATCATTGCAAACGTAGAAGCTGCCATTCATAATCTACCTAAAGAAGATGCTGAGGAAATAAGAGGAGAGAGAGCAAGAATTCTACGAAAAGCAAAGCCCCCTGCTAGCAATATAACACGCAAGGAGAGAAACACCATCAAGACCCTCAATGCAGATCCAGAAATCATTATTCTACCAGCTGACAAAGGCAATTCCACGGTGATCATGAAAACAGAAGAATACAAAAAGAAGATTGAGGAACTTCTGGACCCTGCCACATACAAAAAACTAAAACGAGATCCAACCTGCAAAATTACCAGGAAAACTAACATACTGATCAAGAATTCCACTCTTCATCCGGACACACACAGAAAACTATGCAAGACAGAAGCACAACCATCACGATTATATGGATTACCTAAAATTCATAAGGATTTTGTCCCACTCCGACCCATCATGAGCGCTATTGGTTCCCCAACATATGAACTAGCTAGATGTCTTACCACCCTCCTACAGGACCACATCGGAAAAACCACTTCTTACATCAAAGATTCAACTCATTTCATCAACAGGCTTGGCTTCCTGTCCTGAAAAACTCCAGACTAACAAAGACTAGGAGCCCCGTGGCGCAGAGTGTTAAGCTGCAGTCAAAAGCTCTGCTCACAACCTGAGTTCAATCCCAACGGAAGTCGGTTTCAGGTAGCCAGCTCAAGGTTGACTCAGCCTTCCATCCTTCCGAGGTCGGTGAAATGAGTACCCAGCTTGCTGGGGGTAAAGGGAAGATGACTGGGGAAGGCACTGGTAAACCACCCCATAAACAAAGTCTGCCTTGGAAACGTCGGGATGTGACGTCACCCCATGGGTCAGGAATGACCCAGTGCTTGCCCAGGGGACCTTTACCTTACCTTAACAAAGACTACAGTCCACAATAGCCATGCAGATTAGCTTCGGATTCCACATGTTAACAGATCACTCCAGGATACAGTGGTTCCACATTAACTTACCACACCCTAATTAGCACATTACCTTGATACTTACAGGACAATGATTAGCACATTACCTTTGATTCTTTTGCAGGGCAATGGCTCAGCTCAAACCCAACCCCCTTCTGACTATATATATTACTGTCCTTCAGTGTTACTGCTCTGAAGATGCCTGCCACAGCTGCTGGCGAAACGTCAGGAAAGAAAATATCAAGACCACGGTCACACAGCCCGGATAATCTACAAGAACTGAAATTAAACCATATTTGCCCCAATACCAATCCTTGAGGGATTCCACTGCTTACTTCCCTCCATTGTGAGAACTGTCCATTTATTCCTGTTCTGTTTCCTGTCATTTAACCAACTTTCAGTCCTTAAGAGAATCCATGCTCTTATCCCATGAATGCTGATATGCTGGGAGTGGGATAGGGAAATCTCTTAATCTCTGGGGACATTATTCAGCCAGTGTGTATTTCACTCCATTGGTCAGGTACAGACTGAAGTGGAATGTCAGACCATATCCAGCTGCAGAAAGTGTTCCTGCCACAGCCGTATGGCTGACTCATGCTCCCATATGAGTATATAATGCAGGAAGCCACAAGCATTTGTGGTTTCAAACACAATACACCAAGCCAAAACTGTGCTTTGTTCTAAAGCATTCTCCTGGAAACTTCTGATCTCTGAAGCAGTCCTTATGGTGAAGTCCTGTTATACACTGTTATATGTTATGTAAAAACCTTACAATATGTGTGTTTATTAATTTACTTCATTTATACCCCATCTTTCTCCTCAATGGGGATCCAAAATGGCTTACATCGTTCTCCTCTCCTCCATTTTATCTTTTCAACAACCTTGTGAGGTAGGCTAGAGTGAGTGTATGTGACTGCCACAAGGTCATCCAGCAAGCTTTCATAACAGGTTGGGGATTCGAACCAGGGTCCCCTAAACCCTAGTGCAAACTCTTACCACTATACCATGTTGGCTTATACAGTCCCTGATTCTTTGCCTAAGACTTGATTTGGAGACTGAATTTTTGCATGAATTTTAGCTAACATTTGTATTGAGGCTCGGAAAATTATTCAGTGTGATCAGAACTGCACTGCATACATGGCAACTATACCCCCTTCCCTCATCTCACTGCAATCTTCTGTGACCTCTGAAACTGTGCTTCTGTGGGTCAGTGGGTCTCCTCGAACACCACAGGGACCAAAGTGGGGGGAGGAGCTGAATTAAGAGGGGAAGTTGGCAAAAATCACACTCCCCCTCTTCCACAAGAGAAACTGCCTAGTAAGAGTGGAAAACAATGCCCTCCTGGTAGGATGTCAAGGGTGTATTTATTTTATTTATTTATAATCTTTCTCGCTGAGGCTCAAGGCTGATTGCACAATTAGAAAACAGTGTCATAAAAACAGTAATAATAAACCGGGCAATCGCAAATACTGAATGTAACCCAAAATTATTAATCTCCGGTGTTAATCCCTTTAAATGTACAGTAAAATTGTTTGAAGTGCATCCATGATTCTCAGTGTACCTTTCCAAAATGTTGCTACTTGGCTATTTTGTCAGACTGCTTAATAATTGACTATGTTAAAAGCAACTTTACATTTATGTTTCCAGAGAGAATGGAGAAGGCAAATTTATATAAATACAAAACTGTACAGAGTTATTCTGTACTGAGTAGTAAAAGGCTGCCCTGCATAAAAGATTGCTTCATTGATCTTTACAGAGCTTCCTTTCAATGGTCTGCTTAAAATGTTTGTTAACAATCCAAGTTTTTAAATTGTTTATGTAATGGTATTTGAATGCTTTTGAGATGATTTGTTTTGCTTTCAGTAATGACTTACTGCTTTAAAATATGTTTATTATGATTTTGCTCTAGCTTTTGCCAGCAGCTGAATATACTGTGGCAGAGATTAACAGTGAGGTCAAATTGCCACATATTTAGAACCCTGTTCATTGCGCATCAAACAGGGCATCATTTTGGGAGAAGAGAGAGAACATACAATATTGTGTTTGTAACCTTCTTGATGTGATCGAAAAGGATTTTTTCACACAGACAGGTGCCCTGTGTCTTCTAAGGAAGATAAGTAGGTCAGCTGGCATTGTTAGTGTCCTCTATTAAATCAGCAGTATCACTGCCTATTTGAACCACCACTAGATACAGGTCATGTTTCTAGCCAACTCCTTGCCTTTTTTTTAATGTCACAGAGTGATGATTGAATATTTGTTGCCTTGTGGGTCGCAGTTAATGATCTGATTTTACTAAAACTAGTGGGTTGGTTACCCCAGAAGGTGTTTGTGCGCACAACTGTCTTTGCCTATGCTAAGTGGTAGTGATTGTATCCCCACTGTCATTTCACTGTGTGCAAGTTATAACACAAGGCATTTCTTCTGATTCAGTTTCAAAACCAAATCAAATGAAATCATGTGAACCATCTGTTGTGCATTCCATATGCACATTATTGTAATTTTTAATGAAATAATTATAGCACTGTGTGTTGCTGTAGTTAATGTGCTACTGTTTGCACAAACAGACTGTGCTAAGTACATTTTCTTTTCCCTTCACACAGAGCTGAATATAATGTAGTGCCTGGCAAAATGGGCAGAGCCGTTGGGTTCGGCTTCTATTGCTATACAAAATCTCTAGTGTGTGTGAGAAAGAGAGAGAATAGTGTTGTATCGTGTTACCAACAAGAGAGCCAGTGTGGTGTAGTAGTTAAGAGCGGTGGACTCTTATCAGGAGAACTGAGTTTGATTCCCCAATCCTCCACATGAAGCCTACTAGGTGACCTTGGCCCAGTCGCAGTTCTCAGCATTCTCTCAGCTCACATGGGGGCGAGCAATGGTAAACCACCTCTGAATGTCTCTTGCCTTGAAAACCCTACAGGCTCGCAGTAAGACAGCTGTGACTTGGTGGCACTTTCCATCACTACTAGTGTTGCCAACAACACTATTTCTGCCTCCTTTCATCCAAGTGTACATTCTGACATTAAAAACATATATGTACATGTGGGCTTATTTGCATACAAGAAACCATTTGCGATCAAATCAGTGAGTTTTATGCTACAATTTATTCAGTTCTTTTGTGGTGAGTTCCCCGCCGCTGCCGCCGCCACCATGTGTATGTTTATTGCTTTTACAATTTTAATTTTTTAAAGCCACTTGGAGACCTGTGTGCAAGAGAAAATCAGTATTTGTCTATTTTAAATCTTTACAAGCTTAACAGGAAGTTAGTAAAAGGAAAGAGGACTTCATCCACAGGGTTAGGAATAAAGATAGAATACATTGCAGATGGATGTGGACTAAGAGGAAGCAACACCAATAGCTGGGATAATGAAAGGCCAACTCTAACTTAAAGGTAAAGGTAGTCCCCTGTGCAAGAACTGTGGGGTGATGTCACATCCCGACATTTACTAGGCAGACCATGTTTACGGGGTGGTTTGCAACTTACAGCAGTATAAAGATCAGCAGCATTCAAGGGGAAAACTCACTCCACACTTAATCACAGTCAGGTAGCCAACGGGATGCAGAAGAGGCAGGTATCCTCTGTGCATCCCTGTAGTCTGGCTGAGGCCACCCTTGCTCTGAGCCAGTTACCTTCTAGCAGCTAAAATGCCTGGAATATGTTTGTAAGACAAGCTTATATTATTTGTTCCTAAATGTCCTCGGGCAGATTGTACCTCTAGACAGGAATGGTGTCATATGAGGCAAACCTGCCGGAGCGGTTCTTCTGTTCCAAAGCTCCCATTAGCGTGATCATCGGCTCTCTCAGTCGTACCCAGTGACTGACCACAACCCTGTGCAAATTGTGAGAATTTAGTTTTGTATCGGTGTTCATTCAGTTTACACTAGTCCAAGCAGAGTCTGAGGCACAGGAGCTTGGTTCTCCATTGTCCTATAACATTTGCTTAGGTTCTGCAGTGGTACTTGAAATCATGTGGGGTGAGAGTCCCCCTGAAGCCAAAAAGAAGAACGGTGTAGTTGTGATAATTTTAAAGTGCAGAGGCTTCATTTTACTTGTATATTGCTGGGGGGCTAGGGGGAGGGGCTGTCCCAGGTTGAATTAATCAAGCTGTCAGCAGGATAGTGGCAGCAAATACACCAGAATGTCAGATGACATTTTGAGACTTTTGGCACAGCTTTAGTAGCCAGAGGCTTAAACTTTAGCTAGAATGAAACTTAAATGGAGCATCAGGAATGTATCTTTAGAGAAATGTTACTTTAATGTCTGTGCCATTTCTGTTTTCTAGTTAAGGAAACAAGGAATAGGCTGCATCATCATATACTCTCAAAGTGCAGATTTCCCCTATCTTCCCATGTCAGTTTTGACCTTGATTAAAGAATATCCTGGCACCAGCATTCACCATTTTGTGTTATTGTTTATGTGCTTATGCCTGTACGCGTGCATTCTCTGTTATGGCTTCTACCTTGTGGAACTGCCTGCCTGAGGAGATCAGGAAGGCCCCTGTGTGTAAAGTGCCGTCAAGTCACAGCTGTCTTATGGCGACCCCTTTTTTTGGGGAGGGGGGGTTCATGGCAAGAGACTACCAGAGGTGGTTTGCCAGTGCCTTCCTCTGCACAGCAACCCTGGTATTCCTTGGTGGTCTCCCATCCAAATACTAACCAGGGCTGACCCTGCTTAGCTTCCGAGATCTGACGAGATCAGGCTAGCCTGGGCCATGCACTTCTGTTATTTGACAGAATGTGCAAAACAAAGTGTTCAAAAAGGATTAGAAGTATATAAGAATATAATGGAGCAGCTCAGGACATCGTTTTTACAGGTGAATAGTATTGTAGTCTATTGCAGTGTTCACCATATGTATCACTTTTCTTGTAATGTATTATCTTTAGCCTTTGTTATCCACTAGCTGCGTTATGGTATGTCATGCCTTACACAGTTTTTTGTTTGCATTGTTTTTTTTAAGTATGTAATGTTAGTCTTACTGCATTATTTATTGGATATCTTATGCTGACTGATTGAATTGTTCTTTATATTTTGTACTCCTCCTTGAGTCTTAGTGAGAAAGGTGGGCTATAAATTAAATAAATAAATACATTTGTTATTAGCTACCTTCTGCCCTTTGGGAACAGGAAGGGCACATTTAAAACTAATAAACACATAGTAAACCCTCCCTGGCCCTGACCTGGATGGCCCAGGCTAGCCTGATCTCGTCAGATCTCAGAAGCTCAGCAGGGTCAGCCCTGGTTAGTATTTGGATGGGAGACCACCAAGGAATACCAGGGTTGCTGTACAGAGGAAGGCACTGGCAAACCACCTCTGGTAGTCTCTTGCCATGAAAACCCCCCAAAAGGGGTCGCCATAAGTCGGCTGTGACTTGATGGCTCTTAACACACACACAAACCCTCCCTGACCATGCTATGTCAGAAAATTTTCGGCCAGTCTCCAATCTTCCATTCTTGGGCAAGGTGCTAGAGCGGGTTGTTGCCTCTGAGCTCCAGGGATTCTTGGATCTGTTTCAATCTGGTTGCAGGCCAGGATTTTGCAGAGAGGCTGCTTTGGTTACCTTGGTGGTTGACCTGTATCGAGAACTAGATGGGGAATGTGACCCTGCTCATTCTGATGGATCTATCAATCATGGTATCCTACTGAGCCTCTACTGGGACTAAAGCGGCACTGCATTATGGTGGTTTGAGTCACATATGGGTGGGTCAGTCTCAGAAGGTAGTGTTGGATATTCCCAATCTGTCCCATGGCCATTGATCTGTAAGGTGCCATAGGATTCCATTTTATCCACCATTCTATTTAATATTTATATTAAGCCACTGGAACTTAATCCTGACAAGCCAGAGGTTCTCTTGGTTAATAGAAAGGCCGACCAGGGACTTGAGATGTCCCCTGTCTTGGATGGGGTTATACTCCCCTTGAAAAACTAAGTTCGCAGCTTGGGAGTTCTCCTTAACACAGTAATCTTAGAAAACCAGGTGGCTGCTGTGGCTCAGACTGTGAGGGTTACCGCACTTGTATTCCCAGCGATGTATTAAAAGTTTGAAAATGTTATAAAAAATACTGTTCGCACTTTCTGTGTATTCCCACCGATGTATTAAGAGTTTGAAAACTTTATAAAAAAAAACGTTTGCACTTTGTTTGGCCCCTTTAGCTGTGAAGACGTCTTCCAACCATTTATGTCGTGGTATCCAAAAACCCTTTTAAAGCGATGTAATAAGAGTTTGAAAATGTTATAAAAAACATCACTTTAAAAGGGTTTTTGGATACCACGACATAAATGGTTGGAAGACGTCTTCACAGCTAAAGGGGCCAAACAAAGTGCAAACAGTATTTTTTATAAAGTTTTCAAACTCTTAATACATCGGTGGGAATACACAGAAAGTGCGAACAGTATTTTTTATAACATTTTCAAACTCTTAATACATCGCTGGGAATACAAAGTGCAGTAACCCCCAATGTTTACCCAGCTCCAGCTGGTGCGTCAATTGCATCTGTTCCTGGGTCAGGAGTAGCCACAGTGATCCATGTCTTAGTTACATCTAGACTGGACTATTGCAACGAGCTCTACTTGGGGCTACCTTGAAGAGTGTTTGGAAGCTGCAACTAGTACAGACTGCTGTGGCTAGACTGCTGGTTGGGGCCAGCTATCGGAAGCATATGTTCCTAATAATACTGCAGTTATACTGGCTACCAATCCGCTCCTGAGCCCAGTTCAAGGTATTGGTTTTATCCTTTAAAGACCTGTATGGCATGGGACTGGGGTATCTGAAGGACTCTCTTCTCCCATATATTCCTGCCTGGTAATTAAGATCATGGGGAGATGCCCTCCTGATTTTTCCCCTAATTTAAGATGTTCGTTTGGTAGGTACACGAGACAGAGCTTTTTCTGTGGCAGCCCCACAATTATGGAATGACCTCCCCAAGGAGGTGTGCCTGGCCTCTTCACTGTCAATGTTCAGGATGCAGTTAAAGACAGTTTTATTTAGGACGGCATGTTGATAAATTTAGCTTTTATTGTTGGCAGTCCTAATTGGAGTTTTTAAATTGTGGAGTTTTATAATTGTTATTTTTATTGTGTTTTTATAATGTTTTATTCATACTGTAAGCTGGCTTGAGTTCCTCAAGGGAAGAAAGGTGGCTAACCAATGTTTTAAATACATAAACAAACAATGGAGGTGCTCCAGAAGGGAGGAGCTAGAGGAAGGATTGTGCAAATTGGCCCTTGGCCCTGTCCCCAAGTAGGGTTAAAGGTTATGCTATTTCTTCATCAGCTGCCTGGAGTGTGGCACTTCATTGTAGGTGGACATTTTTATTTCTGGCTTAATAAGTGGTCATTCTGTGTTAGAAATACTTTGATAATTAGTATTTTCTGCCTTTAAATATCCATTTATTATTGTGTTTTTTTAAAGCAACCTTCACCTTTTTAGTGGTTGTCGGAATTGATTACACCTTCTGTCTTAAAAAATCTCATAGAAAGAAAGAATTCATCTTTTGGTGCCTATTTGCAGTTTCTGCTATATTCTCAGGATGTGTGTAGAACAGTTATGGCTCCATAGTTCTTCTTAGATGGTTATTAAGTTGTCAAGTGCACCATTTAAATCTGCTTATGGAAATGCAATAATATATTGTTCTGTGCTCTGTACTGGTATTTCAATTTAATATCTATTCCACGTTTCCATTGCTATATTTATGGTAGTTCTGTCCACACTTAAAAATTAATGCTGTTGCACTCTGAGAGAATTACTTCTGGGTAAACAAGTATGGGATAAGGCTGCAGTTACCATTTGTCAACTCTAGTCAAAATATACCAGAAATAATAACAAATGTTTATGCAATTGAATATGCTGTTGAAAACCCCCAAATTAAACTGTAATTATGAATTGTCTACTAGACTTATTTTCCTCTGCCAAAATATATGTTAAAACACGAACAATTATCACTGCAAAGCTTCCTGATACCTGAGGTGATAATTCCTTTGTTATCTTTTTGGAAATCCAATATGCCAAAGAGATTCTCTGCAGCCTACCTGTGAAGGTCAACTAGACAATATTAATATGCAGAGTCAACTTGTCTTTGGTTTGAGACATGCTGAAAGGTTTTGGCTGGTGAAAGTACAATCACATGTACATCACACTGATTGAGAGTAGCAAGAGCCATTCATGATGTGCTGGAGGGTGAAGGGAAAGCTGAAATGGAATCACACTTAGTTGATTAAAAGGCATTGCAGACACTAAGTCTGTGAAGGGGAACGAACACCTGGTGTTCCTTTGCTGTTTGAACAAATGTGAGATTTGTTAAACATAGGCTCCTATGTTCACCTCTGGGAGAACTAGGCAGTTAACTAAGGTAAGAACATTATCCCTTATAAGCAGAATTAGAAGGCGTGTTTTGATTATTAGATTCATGATTTAAAAGCAGCAACAGCTGCTGTGCTGTTGGAAAAATTAGCTGCTTTATAGTTGGGCATTGCTGGAGAAAACCGCTGGAATAAAAGCCATGTCTTTGAACATGGGCTTAATTTGTTTCAGTCAGGCCGGTGTGTTTTGAACAAAAATAAAGGGGGGGGGGGTGTTCAGTGAAAGGATTCATGTGGCTAAGAAGCTCTGTAAGGGAAACACAGGAAAACAAAATCCTCTGCAGTAATTAGCAGTCTGCTGTATTTTGTGACATTAGGTACAAATTGCAAATGAAGCAGAATCAAATGTCTGTAGTGAACAGCAGGCTAGTTTAGAATGTCTAGCAGCATCACCGTAGGGAAGGCAAATGACCAGAATGCTGAATTATGAAAAATGTTTTTCTTATGTTGGACTTAATATGCAGTGTGAAACATTTGGGAACAAAACTGTACTTTATTATCATACATCTAATACTGGTGGATGCCCCATGCTAATGCAGATAAAGAAATTCACAAGGGGAGATATGCAGGGCTAAGGTAAACATTTTTGAAAATATGGGGTTAATCCCTAGGTTTGCAGAAAAATAAGAATTTTCCTCAGAAAATGAGGATAACCCCTCCCCAAAGCAGGAACAGCAATATCCAGATGTGCCAAGGTATTGTGGGGAGTGGGAGGTGGGAGCTGACAGTCTAATCCAAAATGCCACGCACCGTAGCCTTACCAGTCAGGGTTTTGGTGGTGGCTTAAGCTGGGGGTAGGGGTAAAGGGAAGATGACTGGGGAAGGTACTGGCAAACCACCCTGTAAATATAGTCTGCCTAGTAAACGTCGGGTTGTGACGCCACCCCATGGGTAATAATGGTAATAATACCATTATTATTTTTTGGATGAAAGCACAGGCAGATTCCACCAAACAGGTGATTGACGGTGGCTTGGGGAAAGTTGTAATACTGATATTGATGACACCGCAGTTGTAAACCCTGAAAAACTTTTTAAATTGTGTGCATGTGTGTATTTCAGAAAGTATGGGGGAGAATAGAACCCTGTAGGATCCTATATTTCAAATGACATAGGGCTAATCTTCCAGAATGGCTGGACAGCTAGGAACAGATTACCAGTACCCACAACCTCTGCCAACTGGTTAGGAGGTGAGATAACCACAGATGACAATACTGAAAGCTACTATAGACCACAGAAAAGCAACAATGTTGTGTTCTCCTATCTCACATTTGGCAAAGGTCATAAATCAGGGTGATCCAGACAGTCTTCGTTGCCCAACCAGGTCTGAAGATGGATTGAATTGGGTTTAGATAATCTGTTTCATTCTATAAAAGTTTAATATTGTCCTGGTAAAAATTAGGGAACTCCCTAGAAGGAAGCTGAATAAAGGTTCAGATAGGTGAAATGCTAATGTCAATAAGGAACAGTTTGTCAGGATTTACTTTATTGTTTACTCATCCTGTCTGCGGTTGGAAGTTCTGAAAGAAGTGTTACACTGAGAAACACAGACATACTGGTCATGCCTGTTGGGTGATTCATGGAACGCACAATATTTAGGACTTTGGGCAATGAAGAACATTTTATGTTTTTTAAAATCAGTTTTCTAGCTACTGCCTTGGTCAGCGTTTCTAACAAGTTGCAAACAAGGGCATTTGCATTCCAAGTAAGGGTAATTGTGCTCTCAAGTGCAAGTATGTATAGTGAGCTAATGTAATTTTCAAAAATATTGTAGAAACTTTTTTGACTGAAAAGGAAATAAGAAAATGCAACATTTCCAGTGCTTTTGTCTACTCAGTTATCAGAGACTTGTTTCTTTTAAATATATATTAAATACACATGCACACACATATGTGTGTGTATGTATCCTAATGAAGTAATTCTTAACCTATAATCTTTTATATGAGCTGATAGAATAGGGTGGGCTGTAAATGTAAATTATCCTATTTTGGACATTCAAGAAATTGAATGGAAGTAGTCGAGTATTTTAAGTAGCAAGTAAAAAATATATGTGGCTGGAATTCCCAAGACATTCAGCTCACACATTGATCATGGTATGCATCTAGGTTTTATATTACTTTCTGTGTGATGATGGATCGGTGTGATCCCAAGCCTCAGTATATGTAGGATGATACTACTGCTGTCAGTATCTAAACCAGCCCATTGCCTTCTTCCATTCTGTTCTTCTTCTTTGCAGATTTAGCATTAAATAATACTAATTGCAAGAGCTTGTCTGAAGATGTTCTTTATGAAAGAACTTGCAAAGGTGCCGATGTTGAACTTCAGATAGTTGTTCAATTTCATGTGTATTCTGCTGAGTGATGTATGGATGATAGAAAAATTCTGTCTCAAATTTTCTATGAGCTTTTTAAAAAAAAAAAACTGTGGGGAAACTGCTTTTAGTGATGAGTAACAAGTCCTGATTCTGTGTTTAAATAGAATCAGAAAGGAGGGTGGAGAAACTAAGAACATTAATATCAAAAGAACCATCTTGAATTTGGTCATATGATCAGCAGAAAAGAAGGCTTTAGAAGGTAAATGAGAGCAACAGCATAAATATTCGGTTAGGTCTTAATTTCTTAGTTTACCTGCTTAGGGCAAGGGTTTTAACATTCACTAATATTTTTGAAGTGCGTGAGACATTGTGGCCATCTGATGTGAAGTACAATGTTTTGCAATGCAGTGTGCAGTAAAATATACAATAGCCAATAGGAAGCAACTGATTGTTTACCTATCAGGACAGATGGCCTCATAGAAGGGGTACGTGGAGATTTGCTGATGGTCTGTACTGGATTTGGGGTAACTATATAACGATGTGGTTCTTATGGCCCCAGGTTTAGGGGGCTTGTTCTGGAGCTGGTTTGGCAAGTATAATTAACTTTTGCTATGAAAAAGCTGTTTCCAAACAGAGGTTGAATTAAGGAACATCAGATCCATCCAGTTGTTCTGTGCTAATGTACACAAAATATTAACAGCTATTAATGTTTGCTGGCTGTCATGCATGGAAGCGTATTTTGAATACTATTATCATAAGCATTGCTAAACTGATATAACTGTTTCCCCCCGATAGTACTTCTAATTCAGTCAAACAAACAAATACTCTGATATAGCCAAACTGCATGGCAATGGTATGAAGGTTTCTCCATGCTTAATACATTCTGTCTGTATGTTACTATCAGTAAATTCTTGTTACAATACTTCGTAGGTTTTGGTGAAACTGCTCTGCTGAGCATTCTTTCCAAACAATATTAACAATAAGCACTTCATTTCCCTTAGAACTTTGATTTTGCTAACATGAAATGGAGCAATGGAATTCAGTTTTGTACCTTAAGGTTTATATGTCCCCCAGGCCCAGTGCTAAAACTAGAAGCATTGTTAATTTTGCTTTTTTTTTTCATTCAAAGAATGTGCTGTCAAAAAGAATTCCTTTGAAGTGTGGAATTCTTGTTTGCATGGGGTAAACTATTGTTTTCACTGGGGAATTGCCTACATCAGCTTGTGAGGAAGCAGAATTCCTTTGGTTGCTTTTAAACCTGAATCAGTAAACAGAATCCTTCAGTGCTTCCATTAATTTAAAATTTGTAACTGACCTAAGTGCTGAATCTGATACATCTTTTGTAATCAGATGTCTGTTCTTTCCACCCATCTCTCTTTTCTGCTCTTTATGAGGTAGACAAAATGGGTATCATTTCCAAGACGTCATCATTTTATATCAAACAGCTTTCCTTGCACCATAAGAAGAGCCCCCTTCTTGCCAAGGATCCATCTACCCTATCATCCTGGTTTCTGCAGTGGCCAGCTAGATGTGTTCAGGAAGCCCGTAAGCAAAGCGTGGAAACAATAATCTTCTCTGCTGTTTTGTTCCTCAATAATGAACACTCAGAGAATACTTTGAATACAGAGGGTGCACTCAGCTATTAATAGACTTAATAGTTTAATAGTCAGTGGCCATTTATGCATGGTCAATTTTGATGCTCGCGCAAAGCTCTTTTTTTAAATGCGGCTTTAAAAATGCCTATTCACAGTCCTGACGCAAAAGGAGAAATTCCACACCCATAGCCTGCTCCTTTGTTCCTGTTTGCATATCCATTAGCATCTGCATAGCTAACGCGCCACTGTTATTTTGCATGGTTCCTTCAGAGGATTCTTCGCAGTGGGGGCAGAGCAAACACAAGGTCGCATTAAAGGGGCTCTTAAGTAATGCAAAGCAGGTATGTACTGGCTTCGCAGTCACTTCTGGAATGATGGTTCAGTGTGAAAAATTAAAAAAAATATGTGGGGCAATTCAGCCTGGAACGCGCTGCTAATTACCAAGCATAAATGGCCAGTGTGCTGTAATGTGTATTGTTTCAGGCTATAGCATAGGAGCCCCCAAATTCAAATTTGTACTTAGGAATGAAGTTTGTTAGGTGACCTTGCACCAGCCATTTACTCTCAGACTAATCTGCCCCACAGGGTTGTTGTGGGAGGAGAATGGCGGATGAGAGCCATGTCCGTAGCCTTTGATGAAAGAGTATGAGGGAAAAAATTCTGTCAATGCATTAAAACTCATCTAATCCTTTTTAAAAGATCATTGGCCACCACAACCCCTTGTGGTAGATAAATTCCCAGTTCGGTTCTAAGGGAACATTTCTGTTATCCCTTACAAATGTTTAAGGATAAATTGCACAAGTTAGTCTTTCTACAATTTGCACATATTTCTCAAGTTAATACCCAGTCAGTGGACCCGATATGATGCTTAAATACTTTTTGGCACTGAGATGTTGAGGGCAAGCCCAGCTTTGTATTTCCACATGATGGGAACTGTCTCATCTGCAAGGTGTAAGACAAAAACATTTTCTTTTAAGAGCCTAGTTTTATTTAACTGCCTCCTCAGGGAAGCCTATGAATGCCAAATAGCCTGAAGGTTGTTTAAGATGTACTTTCCAATAGGTATGAGTTTTTCTGCTGCTTCCCCTCCAAATTTCAGGGGCAAAAAACCCCCTCAGCTTCCCCATTTCTTTGCACTAATGACAGATGTATAACCTCAGAATTTACCCCCCAGATTCCCCCCCCCCCGTTATCCCATTCCTGACCCCAGTGGTGGCCAGGAAAGATCTGGCCTCATTCTTGACCAGAAGCCCCCCCCCCCAATGTATATGCATGTTTAAGCCAATCTTGAGTAGGGGGAAAGTTGTGTGTATGTGTTTGTGTAAAGTGCCATCAAGTCACAAGCTGACATATGGCAACCCTGGGGAAGGTTATACCTGATGTTTTTTGTAAAACGTTTTGCATTTTTCTACAAAATGGGGTCCCCCATGTTTGAGGAAGCTAACCTTGTTCCATGGATGACTGTGTTGTACAGATTTTTTAATCCACACAGAGTGCGTCTGTCAGATATAATAGCTGACCATAGTAAGAATTAGTTTGTGTTGATGGTGGAAAGGTACTCTTATTTTTGTGTTAACATCACAGAAGTGACTGAACATTGCAGTACTTTAACCTGAAGGAGCAGAGGACTCAAAAGCAGTTTACATCATTTTTCTCCTAATCAATGGCCCAGGTTAACCCTATGAACTTTTGTGGCAGGGTGGGGATTTAAACTTGGGTGTCCCAGATCCTAATCCAGCATGCTAACCACTATACCGTGCTGCCTCTTATCATTTGATTTGGAAGTGTTGCTCTCTAATCTCAAATGAGTGATGGATAGCTATGATAATTAATGGGAATGAAAGAAAATTCTGAATGCACCCTGAAATACCAGTCATCCCTTGCTGAATTAAGTAGGTCTGGTTGAAATTATATCCTAAAAATTTCCACTTTACATTTTTCCTATGAGGAGAGACTGTCTGCATAAGAAAACAGATGTTTACTGTATCACTGGCCAGATCTGTACACTTGTGGCAGGAAATTCGCAATGTATATTAGATGTTAGGTAAAAACATATTTCCCAAGACTGAGACCACCCTTGTGTAGAAAAAGGGTAATCTCTGCAGCAGCACCAAGAATAGAATATTTGTGATTGTGTACTTTTTGGTTTCTGCTTCAAAATATATATCTGGAGATATATTTGCCTCTGTTGGAGCTATATAACAGTCTTGATGGGCCATTCTGTTGATTAGTTATGGCAAGTCTTATGTTCCCAGTCAGAATGCAATTAATGTTAAGACCTCCATTTCAGCTTCACTGTCATTCTTTAATACAGTGTAGGATTGTCTGAGCGGGCCCACATAGTCCAATTTGTTCAGCAATAGGATTGTCTTCCCTTGCCTTTCATCTGTGCACATCATATGTTCCAGTGTAGTCACTAGGGCTTCTTGCCCATAGCAGATAAATTACATGTTGTCTTTGCCTGCTTTTCTCTTATTGCACATTTTTCACACATGTATGCTCTGTAATGCATAAGCAAAATATCACATTTTTCCTTCAAGCATTGGTTTGCATGAATCCAAAAACTAACATGAAGAAGTGATTTCTTGGACATGACTCAGGTTTATTTTGAGAGTCAGCGTGATGTAGTGGTTCAGAGTGGTAGACTCTAATCTGGAGAACCGGGTTTGATTCCCAACTCCTCCACATGAAGCCTACTGGGTGACCTTGAGCCAGTCACAGTTCTCTCTGAACTTTCTCAGCCCATGCAGAGACAGGCAGTGGCAAACCACCTCTGAACATCTCTTGCCTTGAAAACCCTGTGGGGTCTCCATAAGTCAGCTGCGACTTGATGGCACGCACGCGCACACCAGGCCTTATTTACACACCTAAAATATCTTCTTGCTGTAGCAAAAGTTACATTTTATAAAGGAGAACATAGTGGGCCAAATCTTGCCCATGACAGAGTTTTCAGTTGTGTGGTTTCTACCACCCAAGGAAATATTTCTAACTGATGTTACTTTTTGCATAAATCTCCATTAAATGTTTTGAGCCTGTGGTCACCTTTGGAATTCTTACAGAGTGTGGTGAGTGCAACCACAAAATGGCTGCCACAAAAGGCAGAGGTAATGAAAAGATTTCAGGGAGAGAGGCGATGCATAATTCTAATAGTAACTCTTCAACATTTCAAGCAGAAACTCTGTTTAGCAGGGTACCTTTTAAAATTAACATGTTGTCTAAAGTTTCAGAGGGTAGCAGTGTTGGGGCACAGTAAAACAGCTAGACTTGAGTCCAGTAGCACCTTAGAGACCAATAAGATTTTCAGGGTATGAGCTTTTGAGAGGCAAAACTCCCTTCGTCAGATACAAGTAGGAATGGAAATCCCTGAGTCCTTATATCCAGTCTGAAGGTGGGAGGGGTGTTGCAAAGAATGGAGTCAGGATGCAGAGGTACAATGCAAAATGTAATTAGTTTGTAATCAGCAAGGGGAGATTACAAAGTGAGATTGCTGAACTTGAGTTCATTCACAAATTCAGAACAGAGGACCCGGACATAGGATTCTTAACTCATTACAGATGCTTATTTGCTGTCCCTGAGCATTTCTCCCTTGCTTTCATCAAGTTGATTATATTTTTCATTGTACTTCTGCATCCTGACTCTTTTCTTTGCAACACTCCTCCCACCTTCAGATTGGGACACAAGGACTCAGGGATCTACATTCCTACTTGTATCTGATGAATGGACTTTTGGCTCTTGAAAGCTCATACTCCAGAAATCTTGTTGGTCTCTGAGGTGCTACTGAATTTGAATCAGATTGTTCAAAAACATTTTCTTGCATGCACAAAGCTTGTCTTCACCATGCAATGAAGATGCTTGTGTTGTGGTGTCAGTTGCTGCCAAAACAGCTTTTGAATAATCTGCACAGCCAATCAGATCTCCAGTGGCCAATCAGAAGCTCTGCTGGGCAAAAGCCCCACCTTGTCCCACTTTCCAAAAATACTTGGTTGGTGCCAGGAAAGGTGTTGGAAGGCATCATGGTGCCCATGGGTACCACATTGGGGAGCCCTGACCTAGACAGTCTATCTGTGGTGCTGGGGACTCTGTACTCCTTTTCATAAAACTGCTATGTTAACTCTTGAAGAGAGTTATTTAGTTTCCTGCAAGGTTCAGCTGCAAGGACAGCAATTCCTTTGTCTGCATCCCACCACTCATGCCTCCTTTTTGTATGTAAGGCAAAGAAGATTCATATTATACTGGAATTAATTTTAGAACTACGCTTTTTATGTCAGTTTGCACTTCTCTTGGAAAGACCTTTTGGAAAAAATGAAACTTATTCCAGATGAGTTCTGAAAGGCCGCAATATATGTGGTCTCTTGTGTAATTACATTTGTGTCATTTGTGTCCAGGCTGTAGCAGAATGGCAAAAAGCTTAGTTTGATGGTTTTCCAAGCTGCTCCTTGAAGACAGGAATGGAGATCTCATTTGGAGAGTGGCCAACTTGAGGCCAGAGAAGTCAAAATTGCTTTTAAGTGCACCTCTATTGTACTCTTTCTTTTACGTATTTAGAGTTTTTGTAAACTATATACTACTGTTAATATAGGTTTTAGTGACCATCCCCTATTTCGTGTGACAGTTGTCTCCACTCTTACCAATTCAGATTTTGGTAATCAAGGTAAGCAATGCATTTGGTGTTGATGGCCCTTTCTGCTCTCCCCACCCCCACCCCCAGTTCCTGATTACATTATATTTATGGTGGCATGTATTATGAATCCAGAACAAAATTTCCACATATACTATAGCTCTTGTCCAAGCAGAAATGCAAGAAAAAGAATATGGTAACTGCTTGCACGTACTGTAGGGTTGCCAACCTCCAGATAGTAGCTGGAGATCTCCTGCTATTATAACTGATCTCCAGCCAATAGAGATCAGTTTACCTGGAGAAAATGGCCGTTTTGGCCATTGGAGTCTATTGCATTGAAGTCCCTCCCCAAACCCCATCCTCCTCAGGCTCTGCCCCAAAAAACCTCCTGCCAGGTTTTTGAGGGACCTGGCAACCCTAATTCCCACTTACATTTCTGCTGGCACAGGATGTTAACCAATATCTGGGCTCTACAATATATAGGAAGCAAAGCACTAAATGTTGCACCAGATCTTGCATGAACAGACCTATCCTACCTCTGTTTATATTTCTGCTTGTGCATTGCTCAGATTGTTTTAAACGTCTGTATGAATTGTTTGAAGTGTAGACAAGATATAATAAGCACTGGGATTTCAAGCAGAATTATATTTATGTTTTCCTGATGTTTATGGTGGATTTGCATGTTGTGTGTTTAGCAACTCATGTTGGCTCCTTTTCTTCGGTGGGTGTGTTAATGTATTGGGGATGGGGATTTGTGCAGGTCTGTAGATGAACTTCCATGAACAGAGATTTCTAGTTTGAAGTGCATTTTTTCATGGAAATTAATCTGTAGAAGTGCATGAGTTCATTCATTTTTCATCTGCTAACAGTGCACAAATAAGTACATTGCTCACATGAAGAGTTATAACAAAGGAAAATACTCTTGGTTGCGTTTTGAACTAGACATTTTTATAAACCAGTCTGATGTAAGGAAAGTATTGAGAGAGAATATTGAAAAGCACAAATAATCTGCACGTGAAATGTCAATAACTACAGGTCTTGGTGCAAAAGCAATATGTGTCATTTGGTAACTTTTATTCCAGAGGGTATAATGTTTTGCGTACCTTAGTAATGTTAATGTTCAATATTAACACTTATTCTTTGCTGAAATGCCATTAATGTTCATTTTAAAACAAAGGATTAATTTGTATTAAACTTATGATTCTTAGCATCGAAAATCATTAAAATGGTCCATTTCCTTGAATTGCAAGATTTCTATTGTACCTGGATGTGTTCAACCATCAAAAAAGCCTGTCAGGCTTCCTGTAATGGCTGTGGAAAATTTTTTGCTATTTAATAAGTCGTATTCTTCAGAAGTCTGCCTATCATCCATACTAATATTTCCCTCTTAGCTTTACCCATAACTTATGTTTATGTTAAGTGGGCATCAGAGTAAATAAATTCTGTTGGATTTGTAGCTCATCTGCCTCTCTAACCAAATTGAAAGAGTTGACTTGTAGCTATTCAACATTCCATATATTAAAGCAGCCAAGTGCCTAAACTAGGTCATGGCAGCAATCAGGACATAAGAGGACCAGGACATGATCCTAGTGTTTAACATGTAAGTGATAGATTGTGCTGGGAAAGTTAGCACTAGGAGAAACTAGTTACTAGAACAAAATGAATACAGGAAGCCCATTCCTGAAGTGGGGTAGATGCATGGCAGCCAGGAGCGGCTCTGCCGCGCTGCCTTCACAGAAGCTTCCCAGCTGGTGAACAGGAAAATAAAGGCGTTTTAGAAAGTAAAACAAGAAAATGCCCCCACAGAACAAAGCGAAGCTACACCACCAAAAAAGGTGCTGCAGCAAAGTCGCAGAGCGAAGGGGCGTTCCCAGGACGAAAGGGATTAGGAACACCCCGGTGTCCAGGAACACCCCGGGGACACCCACACACCGGCGTGGGCTTTCCCTTTCAGGAATTCCCTGCCAGCATGGCTGCACTGGTGGAGGGGACTAGCGCAACTCCATGGCTCCCTGACGCTGGTGTATTTGCCCCCGGGATGGCATAAATGCCCCTTATCCTGAGTTAAAGGGGCACTTAAGCTGGCTCAGGGTCATGCCAGCTCCAAAGGAGCTTTGCCTCCCCCCTTCAGGATTGCAGCCTAAGTGTGACACAGTGATTGAAGATTGCACTGAAGCTGTCCTTAAATAACTTCATTAATGTTTAAAGCCCAGTGTCAGTTCTGGAACTGTCAGTGAACATACAGGTATTTCACTGGAGCTTACAAGTGTCCGTTGCTTTCAGTGGAGCTACTAGTACTGTGCATATGTTGTTTTTCCTTAGGGAGTATGAACAGAACACCCCCCTCCCCATGCCTGGCACTTGCTGAGTGAAAGTGGGAGAGGGTTCAGTATTTTTGATGATATCACCAATAAGCAGAGCAACACAATGACTTGAAAATCTACCCAAAGCATAGGCTGTGTGCAAGGCCTAAAATGTTTAGTTCACATGTTTGTACAGTGAAGTAGCTATGTGGTAATATGTCTTAGTTTGAAAAAGGACCAAGAAGATGGAAAATTGGTTCTCTAAACAGCTGAATTGTTAAAACTGGATTAATGGGATCCTCCAAACTTCCCCTAATACGTTAACAGGGTTTATACTCTACTGTACTGTCAGTTCTCAAAACAGAATGAATTATTATTACATATTTCTTACCAAAACTGTACAGACAGTTTTGTGTGCTTCACCGACTCAGATGTCTGTATTGTTTTTTCCTGGCTATACCTGTTGGCACTTTGCCAAGCTCCATCTAATTTCTGAACAAAGAATCCTTTATTTGGCTAAACTCTCATGGGGGTTTGATATTTTGTCTCTGCTAGATAATTGAAGAGCCATTTAAAAAGGTATCCTTTCTCCATATTCTGGTTATGATGCTACCCTATGAGAGTTCTTGTGTAAATTCAAACTAAATTTCTTTTATGAATTATGAGGGTAATACTTTAGCTTGTTTTATTGATAGAAATGCCATGTACAGAGCCAGCAATTGTTTTATAATGTCTACTGCATCGAAGAGTTTCCCCACCAAATAGTACTGAAAGGTTAAGATTTTATTTGGTTAGTTCGTTGGGCATTGCTGTAAACCAGTCTGTCTTTGTTGATCTCAGGGAGGAATCCTACACTAGTGGTGCTTACTTCCAGGAAATTGTTCTTAGGGTTGTATTGCCGGTCCTTTATAGTCTGCCTAACAGTGTTAATTCCACATGTAAGATTACATGTGCACTAAAATAATCATAAATTGAGTGTGACAGTGTTTGAAAATTTTATATCTCATATGCAAATTCCACAGGGATAGGCATGGAAGCACTACACCACTTTGTTGAAGCATATTTGTTAGTTGCCTTGAAGACTTCAATGAAGAGAAGGTGGGGTATAGAACTTTTACATAAGTAAGCAATAAATGAGACAACAAAGAGAAGGTCTTCTCAGTTGTGGCACCAAATATGTGCAACTCCCTCTTCTATCACTGTCTTTTCCACATAGTGAAGAGTATTTTGTTTTATCAGAAATTTTCTCAGTGATCTCTCCATCCTTCCCTGTGTTTGTTTCTTCATTTTTACATGTATATTTTAGTTTTGGTTTTCTGCCCGTTTTTTATAACCCTCTGTTTACAATTTTTAGCCACCTTTGCTGCCTTGATTGGGCAGAAAGGCAGGATATAAATTTCGTAAATAAATACAAGCCTTATGGTAGTGATACCCAGTGGCTCGGAAGCCAAATGTGGCTCTTTGACATGCCACCATTTCCCAATATGGCTCCTGTCCCTTGTTTCAGGAAAGTGGGCAAGGGCCTTGCTCAGTAGAGCTTCTGCTTGGCCAGTGGCTCCCTCCCAGAAACAGCCACCCCAGAGGAACAGGTAAGTTATGAGCCTCCCTGAGGTGCAGGCATTATGCCAGGGGTGGAAGTAAATGTAGCTCTTTTGGTTTATGGTAATTGTGAATGTGGCTCTTCGTGAGCCATAAGAACATAACATAAGAACATAAGAAAGGCCCTGCTGGATCAGACCAAGGCCCATCGAGTCCAGCAGTCTGTTCACACAGTGGCCAACCAGGTGCCTCTAGGAAGCCACTAACAAGACGAGTGCAGCAGCACCATCTTGCCTGTGTTCCACCGCACCCAAAATAATAGGCCTGCTCCTCTGATACTAGAGAGAATAGGTATGCAGCATGACTAGTATCCATTCTAACTAACAGCCATGAATACCCCTCTCCTCCATGAATATGTCCACTCCCCTCTTAAAGCCCTCCAACCTGGCAGCCATCACCACATCCTGGGGCAGGGAGTTCCACAATTTAACTATGTGTTGTGTGAAAAAATACTTCCTTTTATCTATTTTGAATCTCTCACCCTCCAGCTTTAGCAGATGATCCCATGTTCTAGTATTATGGGAGAGGGATAAAAACTTCTCCCTGGCCACTCTCTCCAAACCATGCATAATTTTATAGACCTCTATCATGTCTCCCCTCAGCCGCCTTCTTTCCAAGCTAAACAGCCCTAAGCGTCTTAACCGCTCCCCATAGGACAGTTGCTCTAGTCCCCTAATCATTTTGGTTGCTCTTTTCTGCACCTTCTCAAGCTCTGTAATATCCTTTTTGAGGTGTGGTGACCAGAACTGTACACAGTATTCCAAGTTTGGTCTCACCATAGATTTGTACAAGGGCAGTATGATATCAGCAGTTTTATTCTCTATTCCTCGTCTAATTATGGCCAGCATGGAATTTGCCTATTTTACAGCAGCCACACGCTGGGTTGACATCTTCATTGAGCTATCCACTACCACCCCAAGATCCCCACGAGCCATGCAGTGAGTACCACTGCCTTACAGCATCTAAAAAATGTACAGATTTATTGTGGTGTCTCCCTGTAAGTGTACGACACATTATTCACAACCATGTGTACAAATTCCTAAGATCAGCTAGCTTTTATCTTTTATAACGGGTAATATGCTTTTGAGTGGAGAAGTTGCAGAGGTATTACCCGTATATACTCGAGTATAAGCCGACCCGAATATAAGCCGAGGCACCTAATTTTACCACAAAAAACTGGGAAAACTTATTGACTCGAGTATAAGCCTAGGGTGGGAAATGCAGCAGCTACTGGTAAATTTCAAAATAAAAATAGATACCAATAACACAGTAACACAGTGCGTACACAACACAGCGTGTATATTATGAGCCCTAACACGCGCTCTCCCGCTCCCAGCCAGGCCCCCTCATCTTACGCCATGCACGCGCTCCCCCTTGGCGTCGGGCGCCTCTATTCTTCCCCTTCCTCCTCCTCCTCTTCCATCCTTGCCGCTCCGTCTTTTTTTCCCCCTCAGCGGCGGCGGCCGCTGGAACTCTCTGAGGAGGAGGAGGGGGTCGGAGGTGCCCCTCCTCCCACATTGCTTTCCCGCCTCATAACCGCCGAAGCCCCCCACCCCTCCCAGCCGGAGAACACCCGCACTGCACTGGAGAACAGGTAAGTGGGACCCTCACTCGAGTATAAGCCGAGGGGGGCTTTTTCAGCATAAAAAATGTGCTGAAAAACTCTGCTTATACACGAGTATATAGGGTACTTTAGCCCTTTTCTCGCCCACTGTTTCTCTTCTCTCTGCAGCTTTTCTCCCAACAGAACTGAAAATGTTGATCAACATATATTTTCAACTTGTATGGAGAAAAGCTTCTTGGGGTAGGTGGGTGGGATACATTGATTTAGAGTAGGGAATTGGTAGGTGGAGAAAAGGGTTTAAGTAGCCCTTACATCGATGCTTCTCTGTTAAAAATCCTCCCCTTTCTATGCTACTTTAAAAAAAATATCCTGGTGTTATAGCACTGTTTCATGCATGTATAATTCTTCCTATCAGCATGCAAACCTGTGTTTTTTGCTCTATGTTGTGTGAAATTGTCCTAAGATGGCCTTTCAAATAGGTGATTTGAATAATTGAATGATCAATTAAAACCTAACCAACAAATCAGCTTTTCAACATTTAACCAGGCCAGCAGGCTCTGCAGTTCTGTTGTGCTTTTCGATAATGTTTTGACTCTGCTAGTATTTATTCAAACATATAAACAATACCCAACCCAAAGTGAACTTTTCACAATATAAAGTTTTGATTATTTTTTCTGTATTCGGCAAGGCACAAGAGTGCTGCATTTAAAATCTGATGGAGAATATCACCCACAAATCCCTGATGCCCTGGAGGGTAACTGTTTCACTCTTGGTTGAAAGCTGCTTCATGGGGATGAATATAAACTGATCTGCTTTTGTTTTGAAACGATGAGAAAAAAATCAGTTTGTCAGCCAGCCTGCATTTCCATGAAGCCCAACAACATACTCTGCTGGTGCTGTGATTAATTTATAATGGAAAATAGGACATTCTGAAGTGACTGAAGGGTTTGGCTGGAATGTGAAGAAGCTGGAACCTAGATACGTTATGTTTACTTCAGTTCAAACCCTAACCTGTGGTTATAATAAAGATGAAACCATGTTTATCCTTAAAATGTGCACCCTGCCCAGTTTATTTATACTATGCTTTGTTCTTTTTTGGGGGGGGGGAAGTTACTTGGTTCAAGCATGGATTCATGGATTTGGGGCCCTACCTTTTAAAATAATATAATATGTTAATTAAGATGCTGTACAGAGCAATCTAGCAACCAAAATAAACACCACTGCACTAATACCACAGGTAAGGAAAAAAGTGCAGGAAATGCTGGAAATAAACGGACACCACAATAGTGTAACAAAGTGTATCAAAGTACCTTGGACTTTGAAAGAGTGTTGTATAATATTGTGTGTTTGTTATATGTTAATTTGTACACTTGATACACTTTGATACACTTTGTTACACTATTGTGGTGTCCGTTTCCAGCATTTCCTTCACTTTTTTCCTTACATGTACAGAGCAATCTGGCAGGTGTGTTTGTTTTCAGTTCCAAGCTGCATAAACTATTGTCTCTTGGCTGAATAGTCAGCAAGCAAGAATTGGAATCTTTTTATGTCCTGAGTCTTGGATATCTATAGAAGAAAGTGTCTTGTTTACATTTTAATAATAATATAATATGTACGTATGAATAGTAAAAATCGTTGTATTTTGATTGTTCTAACTTCAAACATTTAGACAAACATAAATGCGCTGTTATAATTAATGGAAAGTTCCTGAGTTTCTTTGTTTTAATTCTGCTTTAGAAAATCTTCACTGATGCTTATTTCCCATATGTACATATTTCCATATGCAGTATGTAACATTTAGGATTTTCCTCGGCAAAAGGACTGATGCCCTGACTTTGTGGTCCTAAGGGCAAGGGAGGGAGGGAGGGGAAAGGGGAAATAATAACACCAAAGACCAGACTGGAGAAAAATAGGTCACAGCCTTTATTGAGTACAACCGCCGGAGCTTTGGTGCAGCATAAGGACGGATCCAGCATTGGGTGACCCACCAGCCACCCTGTATCACCCATTTTCCCCAGCCCGCCTGCTGGGGGAGAACACGCAGAGTGGCAAGCCCCAAGATCCCACATGGGTGCAAACCTCTGCTTGATTCCCTTGCCATCTAGTGGTGAGAGCCACCTGACAGCCCCCAATCTGGGCATTCCGCTGTATGTAGGGTTGCCAACCTCCAGGTACTAGCTGGAGATCTCCTGCTATTACAACTGATCTCCAGCCAATAGAAATCAGTTCACCTGGAGAAAATGACCCCTTTGGCAATTGGACTCTATGGCATTGAAGTCCCTCCCCAAACCCTGCCCTCCTTAGGCTCTGCCCACAAAACCTCCTGCCGGTGGCAAAGAGGGACCTGGCAAGCCTAGCTGTATGGCTCCATAGCTCCACTCCTAAGACCCCTTAAGGGAGACGCCAGAATGGGGGAGGAGGGCACACAGGTGCAGCCTTCCAGCCCCCCCCCCCAATGGATCCAGCCCAATCCCAAACCGCCAACCTAAGCTGTTAGGAGAATGCCATTAAAAGCAAACACAATATATACTCTGACACAACCAGAGCAAACCATAACCTAGTGAGGGTGGGAGGGAGAACCGGAACAACAGAGGGCGAGGCTCCTGCAGCCACTGGAATAAATTGAAAATGTGTGGACCAGAGGGAAACCTCTGGACTCCAGGTCTGCCTAGAGGTTCGCCCCTCCAAGGAGCTAATTGGGCAGCTTGGGCCTGCTGTGGGAGCCCCCCCCCCCAGTTCCTTGCCGCAAGCTCAGAGCTGACAAGGACCTTTCCCCAACTCACTTCCGGCCCCACAGCTATAAACACAGCCCCAGGCTGCTTCATCTTGGTTTAAGAATTGTGGATGATCATTCATTAATATGTTTTCATATTTCAAATTTCATATTTCAAATGACTATACTGTTGGACCTCTTACTAGATCACTGTAGTAAATTATGACAGTGTTATTTTGGATTTTGATTATTTGCTTTCTCTTTTAAGAAGCATATGTTCTTTTTTTAGCCAGATCGCTTTATGAATGCTGTATTCTGTCAATTACAGGATAACTGAGTTAATAGGCTTTGTTTTGTCATCTTATTGCTAGCTTTTTACTCTTCTTGCTTAGTCCATCACCTAAATTTTCAATCTGTTTTTTTTTAACCAGAGTAAGTTATGCTAATTGAGCAAATGAGCTATGGCTCTTTTTTCCTCTCATGTCTGCACTAAAAGCAGCTTTGATGTGTGCATGTTTCATTTGGAGGTCAATTTGTCTGGTATTTTTCAATCATTTGATCAATGTGCAGTAGTCATTTATAGCCTTCAGAATTCCCGATAGATTATCCCATCATTAGTCCCCCCCCCCCACAGCTTGAGCTCTTCAGACATCCACGTATGGGTGCCATGTTTAAATAGGTTGCACATATGAGTCGGCCCCAAACTAGGGAATGGACTGTGGTTTCGATTTATGTACATATACTCTATTCAGACATGATATCTATATATAGATATCTGAGTATATTAAAGTCAGGGCAGGCATGCTTGATGGGTAGGATGGGAAGATGAAATCTCACTCCTACCATGCATCAGGAATGGATAAGAGGACGTACCATCCAAACTGTGGAAAGCAAATCCCCAATGAAACAGATTTTTCAAAGATGTATGTTTGTGAAGTAGAATTTTTATTAATCCAATGTATTTTGTAATTTCTTTTTAATGTAGGGCTTAGTTTCAGAAACAGTAGATGTGCTAAAAAGAATTAATTGAATGCTTTTCCGGTATATTGGTAAACCCTATGCATTATTTTTAGAGTGGCCAGATTAATGCTTTTCTTATAAAAGGAAATGATAAGAAAATATCATCATCATCTTGTTAACACTAACCTAGGAATTAGATCAGTCAGTGCTTTTTGTTGCGGCCTGTAAAGTTTAAATTGTAAAGAAAAAAAATTAGATGCTCCATTTTTTGGGAATTCTTAAGTGGAGCCATGAATCAGATGCAACACATAGGAAAAATAGGCTTCACAACCACCATGGGGAATGAGGAATTTAATCTCTCCGATAGGGGAGTTTGCTCCTCCAGACTTATTTTAAACCCCTCCCTCCAACTGAGATTCCTTTCGCCACTGCCACCACCATAGTATGAATTGGAGATATGCCTGTTAAGTTTTCTCATTTGGCGGTTTTGAAATTTAAATTTCACCCTATGAAATAACTTTATCACTTGGTTTTACTCATTTCTTCAGGACTAAGAACTGTGTATCCTATCAAATCGCCTATTAATTTTATAAAGCACAAGGTTAATGTACGGTGTGATGGTTCCCCTTTCCCAAGTCTCAAAAGGTGAAATTATTGAGGGGAGGGCACTGTGACACCAGTTCATATGAATAAAATGCACAGAGCAGATGAGCTGTTGCAGTGCCATCTTTCTTCCTAAGGTGTTGAATGGGCAGCCTGCAGAATTCAAGATTTATGTTCCTGTGACAGTATTGGGATTTATGCCCTTGCCCTCAGCTATAAGTGTGGAACTGTGTTCTAAGGTAGTCAAAAGTCATCAGAAGGGTGCAGACATTTTTGCAATGCTGAGAGTCCTGTGAGCATATATCATGACACCTGTAATTTACAAGTGATGGCTTACATTGACCCTTGACTTCTCATCTTTTTACGACTGATCCATTACATCCTAAAGTGGTAACTTGCCTAGCTGTATTTGGTTTATTAAAGGGTTTGCTATATTTATGGTGATATGGTGACTGAGTCTGATGAATGAAAGCAGAGAAGGCACTCAAACAGATTCTTCATCCCATTAGTATCTGGTGTTTATGTGAATGTATGAACTTACTTCTGCTTATGTAAGCCTCAGTGCAATTGTTTGCTCAATTCTAGGATTTTGTTGCTCCCAAACAAAGCAGTTGAAACTTCTCATTCTGTATTTATACTTGGCAGGGCTGGTATTAGCATATTCCAAGGTGGGCAGTTGCCATGGCCTAGGGCCACTGCTCTCTCACATGTGAGACCACCCACCACCTGCACTCCTAGGCATGCATGGAGCCCAGTGTTGCCAGAGGGAAGGGCGTGCAAGTGGCGTATGGTAGTAGCACTCCCCGCTGCAAATACTGTCCAGCAGGAGAAGGGCCAGGAATACAGGCAGTGGGAGGGCTTGTTGACAGAGCTAGCGGGGAAGGACACATGAGCAGGTGGTGGGAGAGTGGCTTGCAGGAAGAAGGGACTTGGTATTGTTTTCCGAGAGCCTCCCAAAACTGGCCCTGATACTGGGAGTAAACAAGGGAATGGTTGGCTGCATTCCATTTGCATGGACTGTTGGGGAACAATCTCAGCGGTCTGTGGCTGGTTTTGCTCTGACATAAAGCATGAGTTTTAATAGATCAGGTGCAACCAAAGACAGTAGCACCTTAGAGACCAACAGGATTTTTGAGGCGGCGAGTCAAAGCTCCCTTCATTGGATCGGAGCTTTGACTCTTAAAAGCTTCTACCCTGAAAATCTTGTTGGTCTCTAAGGTGCTACGGTACTGAAATCTAGCTCTTCTACAGTAAACTAACACAGCTACCCTCCTGAAACTAGGAACAGAATTTCTGTCAAAAATATTTTCTGGTCTTTCAAAATCTAGAGAAAACAGGGTAAGAAGTCATACTTTTTGTGCATATCCATTGAAAGAATTTTTTTCAAGCAAGCAGTACTATCAGTGTTGAGGTACGTTGATTCAGTCTGGGAGTTTACTGCTTCATCTGAGATGATGTAATTATTAATTGTGGGAGGAATAAAAATAGTGACTATGTTTCATTCCTATACAAGGTTCCAGTGTACACAGGGCAATGTGAGAGTAGATAAAAGCATTTTGTTGTTTTTGGAGAGTTGTTGTTTCTTTCCACATCCACTGAAGGTAAGGGGGTTATCTGTGATCATAAATCACAAACACTGCTCTGCATTATATTGGAATTGCTAGCTTGGAGAGAGAAAAAAATAAAATATTCATTTTAAAGAGGCATGTGTGGAGTCCATGAGAGGGGCTATCTAAAAGTTTCAACTGAGACGGGAAGTTACTTCATGGTAGGTGTTTTTATTTATTGGCACAAAATTGTCACATTGTTATCCTTCCTTTGTTCAAGGAGTCAGGGTAGCGTGCAAGGGGTTCCCTTCTCTTCATACTGTCCTTACAGCCAACCTGTGAGGTAGGTGAAACTGAGAAGGACACTGCCCCAGTGAGTTTCATAGATTTGTTTGTAACAAATTATCTGTCACATAGATGTGCCCAGAGACCCTATAGCCGCAGTTGTTGGAGGGTGAAACAGGCAATTGATAGGGAGGTCTGAGCCAGACACAGAAATTGGGAAAAAGGAAAGACTCTACAAAGAGAGATAGTAGAAGAGAGAGCAAAATGACTCACTGGTTCTGAAGAGACAGAAATTGGGACCATGATGATTAGCTGGCTGGCTTTTGAGATGTTATCTAACCTGCTGTTAACTGCATTGGAAGGATAAGCAACAGTATAAAGCATGTGCCTGAGCCTTCCTTTCTTGGGAGGTGACAATGTTCTCAGATTAAATAATACATTCTTCAGAGCTACAGCAGATTTCGCACAGAAGTAGTCTTACATGTAAAACATGTTGTGGTTTTATTTAAATGTTTTAAATGTAGGCCACGAAGGAGGGGGAAAAATCCAAACCCCGGTAAAAGCAGTGGCGATTAATTTTTTATGACATGGGAAAGGACATTTGAAGATAGACATGAGCTCACTGAATGATGTAACAAGTCTAATCACTAGCAGATTGTCAGAATTCAAGGGTGAAATTATGTGATTTCTTTGCAGTACGTAATCCAGTTTTACAGAGAAAGAAAAGGATGGATCAGAATGTATGTCATGGAGGAAGAAAATAGGCTTCAACTAGTCAACACTTTGATTGCTTTAATTTAGAAATTATCTTTCTGTAATAGCAAGACAATGTTTATCAGTGATAGGTAATACTTTTTGCCCCCCAGTGAGTAGACCTGCCTGGGATATATCCTTGCATAGGCAAGCAGTATGTGATCTGAATAATCTGCGGTAACCAGTTTGGTTTAAAAACAACAATAACAATGGCCTTGCTCTTCTGCATTTTTAATCACAGCCTGACATAAAGGCCTTCTATAAATACAGGTTTTCCTAGAATGGTGGTAAGTTGAGGAAAACCTTAAACTCCTTTAATATTTAGGTGTGAGTGTTCTGTTAAAAGCACAGGAGCAATATCGGAGGAAAATATGGCCATCCTGTTGTAAATAATGGATGTGGGTAACAGCATTTTCTGCAGTCTCTAAATCACATCGTTCCTGTTACATCTGTCATGAAGATAGCAACGGTGGCTGGTACTGTTTGATGGACAAGAGAAGTCTGGTGTGAACCAGCTCTTACATTTTGGGAGCAATCCCAAGCAGGTCTCTTTGGAAGTAGGTTCTATTTATTTAATGGGGCTTACTCCCAGGAAAGAGTTTTTAGTGCTGCAGCCTTAGTGATTAATAGCCAGTATTAATTTGCTGTCTGTCGTCTGGCACAAATCAACATACCATTTCTATGAAATCAACATTTATTGTTGTCACCATATCTGTAGACAGAGAGGAATTTTTACATATGTTTTTGAATAAGGAAGCAGAGCTGCTTGTTTAAATAAGGTTTATGTAATGGAGGAAGACAGTTGATTTTTGTTGGAATAAGACAGAGGAAGTGTTTTTCTGGATAAGTGGGACTGTGATGACATTACTGTTTTTAGTGTTTGATCTAGTAAATTTCCAGGTTTTGCTTAGCAAGTTGCATTTGTAAGTACAAGCAAGGTAGAATATCAATATTGTATGTCCTCATTAATAATTAACGTAATATTGCTGACACAGTGAAACCTGTGCGGGAATGACTTGGCATTCCTAGGTTGTAAACAGGCTATTAAAAATTCCAGCTACTCCCCACATTGCTGTTGCATCTTTATGACCCATAGCCTAACTTCTGAGCTGTGCAGAACACATCCCTTATGACAGCTATCTTTCTTGCACAGTTAAAATGGAAATTTCGCAAGCATAGGTTGGCTTCAGGGGAGAAGGTTATAAAGGAAAATTAACCAGTATGACTTCTGTATGTTTCACACTCTCCATCAGTGTAAATTGGGTATGTCTGGCACCTTCTGTCTCACTCTATGTTCCCTACCCAACTTCTTGTAAATATGCCAACTCGTTTTCCTGAAAGTGGCTTCTTACTTGGAATGGCGTGGAGTTCATTTCAGTCAAACTGTAGTGGGGAACGTATGAGAAATTACGCACACATCTGTACTTGCTGCACATGATTTCAGGATTCACAAGCTCTATTCAGACTTGTTATGTGGTCTTCTTCCCCTCCCATCAGCACAAACAAACAAACAAACAAACAAACAAAAAACCCTGCAACTAATATTCAGGTAATGTACTTACAGCACTTTTTATTATTATACTTGTGTGGAGTCAAATACTCAGAATGTTGTCCAAGTAAATTTGCTACAGGGCTCAAGGATGCTGCCTTTTGTGCATGTGTAAAGTGCTATCATGTCGCAAACGATGCATGGCGACCCCTTATGGGGTTTTCAAGGCAAGAGACTAACAGAGGTGGGTTGCCAGTGCCTTCCTCTGCATAACAACCCTGGTTTTCCTTGGTTGTCTCCCATCCCAATACTAGCCAGAGCTGACCCTGCTTAGCTTCCAAGATCTGACGAGATCGGACTATACCATGCTGTCTTCCCTCCCATGCTGCCTTTTAGTTCAACATTATAAAGTAAGGTCTTGAAGATGTCTTTGTTCTTTTCCCTACTGAGGCTGTTACTGCACTAGGTATTCCCAGCGATGTATCAAGAGTTTGGAAATGTTATAAAAAAACATCGCTTTAAAAGGGTTTTTGATTGCCACGGCTAAAAAATGGTTGGAAGATGTCTTCACAGCTAAAGGGGCCAAACAAAGAGCGAACATTATTTTTTATAACAGTTTCAAACTCTTAATATATCGCTGGGAATACATAGAAAGTGAAAACAGTATTTTTTATAACATTTTCAAATTCTTAATACATCGCTGGGAATACCTAGTGCGGTAACAGCCTGAGTCTGACTACCTGAAGTACCTGGATTTTCTTTCATATGAAAGAAAAAGGCAGAAGGGAATATGAAAGGTAAGCTAATGTTTGTTTGGCCTAGAGATTATAGGGTTACACTTCTTTTGGCGCTGTAGGCGCAGCATTTTTGGAAGGGATTTTTTGACTGACAAATCTTTTAAAAGAACTTGTGTCCCTTTATAGTTACTACTCCTTCAGGTTGTTTTAACAGTTTCTCCATCCAGAGATTGATGTAATGGTGACCTTTCTGTGTGGGAAATAAAAGGGCTTTGAATGTTTGCCACATCTCTATTAGCGCTTAATTGTCACTGTGCTGTTCAAACTGGATGGGGTGGAGTGTGCAGCAGGGGTTGGGAACGCATAAAAACTTGCAGTTTGAGCTGTTCAGCACAGCAAGTTGACCAAGGCTGCAGTCCAGTCTTGAAGTAGGAAGTTATTTCGGTCAGTATAACTGCTCCTGAAATTAAATATTTTTAGGATTGTGGCATGAGTGGTAGGGATTTTTGTGATTGGTCCTCCTTTTATATACTACTTTGAGAGAATAGAATAGGAAGAGCAGAAAAGCTCTCAGCCCAGCAAACTCAAAGGAAAAAAATCCATTTTAAATTTGGGGGTCATACAGACTGTTGTCTAAAAGATTGCTTTTGTGCTATTGAAAGTAAGGAAAGAGTGGACATTGCATGCGTCTCAGTTGCTGTTGAGAATATCTCCCATTTTTCGCTCCCCCCCCCAAAAAAAAAACTGCTTACAGCATTAAAAAAAAAAAGAGCTATGATGAACTTACTATTATGTATTGGAGCCACACCTGCAAATAAGCTTGATTCTTGGATCGCTAGTACTTGATTCTTGGATCTCTAGTACATGGTGCTTTAAAGGTGTATGTAAAATTGGTTGTTCTCTCTCTCTCTCTCTCTCTCTCTCACACACACACACACATCAATATACAGAGTAACATAAGAAAGATATAGTTCAACTATAGTTCAAGCCTGAGTTCTGACAAGAAACAGAGGGGATGAAATGACAAGGAAGAGAAGAGGTAACAAGGGATGAATGTGAGTGAATGGATGCTGTTACATGGCCTTCAGTTGTGACCTAGGACTGTGAGGGTGAGCGGCTTGCCAAAGTATTCATAGTATTGCCAGGAAAGAACACAATCTGACTTGGAATTAGTATTATGTCACTCTCTTCTAGCCCATCAAACTGTTTGCAATCCTAAATTACAGAAGTAGGATAAAAGTAATTTATATGAAAATATACTTAATCTGAGTAATTAATTTTGATGTTAAGCTTGGGTTTCCTAGCCACAGAAATCTGATCTTTGACCATAATTATAAAAAAGCAGGGGAGGGAAGGCAGCATGGTGCAGCCCGACCTCATCAGATCTCAGAAGCTAAACGGTCGGTATTTGGAAGGGAGACCACAAGGAAGGCTTCGCAGAGGAAGGCAATGGCAAACCACCTCTGCTTCTCACCTGCCTTGAAAGCCCCTTGCTGGTGTTGCCATTAGTCGACTGTGACTTGATGGCATATACATACATATAAAAAGCAGGAAGAAGGGACTGTACAGTTGAGGAACCAGGTGCAGTATGCATCCAGTGGTCCTTACATTGATATAGTCTGCCTCAGTGCTGAAGTGTGTTTATATTAAAATTGCTTTAACATACTGTTACATAATTAGTATATTTGCACTGTGCTTAGGTGTTTCGTTTTAAATCTTGCCTTTGTCTATCATTCCTGTGTAAAATATGAGACAACAGAGGGAATATCTGGTGTACAGCTAATAGAACTGCTTCAGTTTAGTCACAACAGGGATCATGTCTCATTTGATGCATTGGTATCTTTAGCTTTAATCCTATATTGTCACAGAATAACAGTTTGTGATGGTATTTCCTGTTGTATTTTGTGGAAGTTAGTATAAAAGTAATGATACAGTTTTTGAGTAATTCTTGCTTTTCTGAGATGGGTGCTTAAAATGGGCAATTGGCTATATTTTCAGGTCCACATATTAGGGGTTGAACAGCAAGATTGTTTTAGAGATTTTGAGTTGTCATGTCACTACTTCTAGAAGATGGCTTTCCTTCAAGGTTTTCCATTCCAGTTTTGTCAGCATATTTGCCGAAATGGACTTTGATTACATTCATTTCATCACTTGTGTCATAAAATGTGTCTTTGTGAAGTATTAGCCAGGAAAAAGCAGTACAAAATTGAGAGAGAAAGTGGCTGAGAGCCATTAAAGTAGAGATCTATCGCTTTAAAGAAATGTGCCTCTTTGTAATAGACTTTTAGTTTGGCAATGGAGGATCTGGTGTTGAAATATAACTGAGTACAGACCCCAGAAACGCCACACTTCCTTAGCAATGCAAAAGTAAGCACAGACGTTTGTGTACCTTTTCAAAGTTGATATTAGTACCTCAGTAAGACCGCAAAGAATAGTAAGTGTCCCATTTTGATGTGTTCTTGAAAGAATAGTGTTTCAGAACAATGACACTAACTTGTACTTACTAGATTTGAGGATAACCACTGTTTTCTGTATGAGGAAGATCAATTATCAGCAGCAGTAAAAATCATAGTAGTGCTAATAAATATTGTAATTTATAAAAGTATCTGTACCCCAATTTTCCTCTTAGAAGAAGGCGGCTAATATGCTTACTCTGGCTTGTTCAAAGGGCTTTACATACACCATCCCAATAATCCTAGCAGCCTGTAAAATAACTTAGTCTTGTTACCCAATGTTATAATAAGGGTGTACAGGAGGCTGAGGCCTCATAGTTGGCAATGGCTACTTTGTGAGTATATAAATAAGCTGAGATATGAATTGGGGACCTCTTGACAGATTATTTTAGTACTGTACTACATGGTAAAATCGGTTCAGATCATCACTTGTTCTGTTATATATACAAAGGACTATATGCGTCAAACATAGTTAATCTTCCATCCTGAACCAAGGAGTTCTACATAGGCTATTAATATAACATAACATAACATTGGATAGGCTATTAATATAACCCAATTATTTTAGTGGGTTTAGAATGGTCTAACTCTGTGTAGGATTGCACTGTTAGTTATGATGCTAACTTTGCTGCATTTTACTATGTCTTGTGGCTTGTGTTAAGTGTAAAAATCGGGATTAAATTGTGGTTTGGAATCCTGTTTTGTAAGTGAGAAATGAACTGCAAACCATTATTTCATCTGATTCAGCCATTGCAACAAACTATTGTTTGTTCTTTACTGGGAAGTCTTGGAACAATGCCAGCCCAAAGACTTCACTATCTTGTTCCCCACTTATTCAGAAAGCCAGTGTGGTGTAGTGTTTTAAAAGTGTCGGACTAGTATCTGGGAGATCTGGGTTCAAATTCTGACTCATGCTATGGAAGTGTTCTGGGTGACCTTGGACCAGTCACACTCTCTCAGCCTAATCTACCTACGAGGGATAAATGAATTAAATAAAATAAATAAATTATCAAAATGCAGTACCTGCCTATGAAAAGGAATTAGGAGAATTATTGAGTGATTGGTTGATTGATTGTGTATTTTCCACACCCTTCTACCAAAGAATTCAGAGCAGTGGACATGTTTCTCCCGCACCCTGTTTATTCTCATAACAACTTTTTGGGGTAGGCTAGGCTGAGAGAGAATGTCCGGTGATTTTCATGGCAAGTAAGGCGTTAGCTCCCATAGAGCTAGTCCAGTATTCTAATTACTTTTCTATAGTAGCTTTCCTTCATTCTGTTGTTTCTGGCTTTTTGTAACAGTAAATAGAATCCTAGCTGTAATTATTATTTTTATTAAGTTAGTTTCCCTTTCTTTGTGCCCTAGCTCAGAATCAGTTGGTCCTTTACATAAATTAGGACCAGATAATTTAGGGACTTTAAAGGTAAGAACCAGCAAAATTTTGCACAGAAATAAACTGCAGCTGATTTAGCTTTTTAAGAACTGACGAAGTACGTCTGTAAGAAATGCTGGAGAGCCCATGGGAAAAGAAAGAGGCTGAGGAACAAATGGAAATATACCCCACTTTTCTCCCTGATATAGACTCAAAGCAGCTTACATCCTCCTCATTCTTACAACAGCCCTGTGAAGTAGGTTAGTGTTTGACTGGCCCAAAGTCACCCAGCAAGATTTCATGACTGAGTGGGGATTCGAAGCTGGGTCTTCCAGATTCTAGTCCAGTGCTCTAACCACTACACCACACTGGCTCTCAAGTGCAAGTAATGCTGTCAGGTTGACCCTGAAAAGATTGTTACTTTACTTCTCCATTGACTAGACTAGTTCTTGTTTAATTACAGTAAGAATGGCGTAACACATTAACCTTCCTGGTCATTCCATCAACAACTTTAAGCCGCTTCAAATTATTGTGGGTGGGTGGATGGAATGGGAGGCGTCAGTACAAGACCTGATGCAAAGATATAATTGCATGAACCAAGGTCTCAGTAAAGACTGTGTCTTCCTTTCTTATAAAACCTTATTAGAGTAATTAAGGTGTGTCATTTTAAGATGAAGATTGCACCAAGATGGTTCCTTTTCACATATTTCAGTTTCTGACAAAGCAGACAGCAATGTACAGAAGAAGTTAAAGAGTCAGCCTTTATGATGTGCAAGTTAAATAAAAACCACCACAGACAAATGCAACCCTGAACTTGAAGGCCACTTTGTCATTAACAATTATCACTACTGTTATAGGGACTCTTTAGTGTTGAAGACATATTGTTTTAGAGCTTTGAAATAAATCCCCATATTTTGAGGGGTGTGTCTTTGTTTTTGCTTTGCTGGTTTGTTGCAGTCTTGCAAGATATGATTGAAACTTGCAAGAATCCTCTGAACAGTTGGGTAATTCTGTAATTCTGTGGAAGGGTGGTGTGTGTCCAGTGTGGCTCGGAATGAATCACATATATGAGTCTTATGCCATTTGGAAAGATTTGTGTCCTTATGCTTAGATCTTATGATTCTCCCCCCCCCCATATATGCTTTATATTTATTAGACATTTTTGAATGGGGGAGGGGGCTGTTTCCAGTAACTTGGTCTTACTTTATTGTTGCTAGAGTGGTTGCTTCACTTCTAACTTGCTTCTGCAAAACAGAAAGCTACTGGAGCATACTATACAATTATGAACAATGCAAACATTTTTAAATATATACTTTGCTTCTCTCTGTGTGATTGTCTTCAGAAGATGCGACTCAAGGATTTGAAGCTGTATTTAGAAATCATCAAGAGTAAGGGTCTCTTGATTACACTAGATTAATTTACGATTAAAATTCTACTTTTTAATTTTAATATTTTCTCCTTGAAGTAATATTTTCTCACTGAAGTGCTAGTGCTAGAATGTTTAAGTGTTTGCAGTTATGTGTGTAGATATTGATGTGATTACATTGTTTTGGCTGACTGCATTTACTGCAGCACTTACGGTAAGTTTTGAGATCCTATACCTAGCTGGGTACTAAGAAATTCACTGGTTTAGCATCCTTGTCAGATACATTCACTTTATCATGTGCGTGCTTCTCTCACAGCTTCTTCTAGAAATTATACAATGCTTGCATGTATTATGGAACGATAAAGAAAATTCTACAAACCAAGAACTGGTTCTTGTTCAGAATGTCTGCCTTTATTCTCCATTTGTCTAGTCGGTATTGTGTGTCTCACTACATGAAATAATGACACTTATCAAGCCTGTGTGACAAGGAGTATCAGGTAAGTACAGGTTGAATATCCCTTATCTGGACTGCTCGGGACCAGAAGTGGTCTGTACTTTGGATCTTTCTGTATTTTGGAATATTTTGGAATTTTTGCATATACATAATGAGATATCCTGGGGATGAGACCCAAGTCTAAACACGAAATTCATTTATGTTTTATATATACTTTATACACACAGCCTGAATGTAATTTTAAACAATATTTTTAATAATTTTGTGTACATCGAACCATCAATGGCACTGCCGAGGGCCTGCGAGTAATGCCTGCATGCCGGCTCAAAAGGTCCAGTATTCAGATCAGTCCAGTTATCAGATTCCAGATAAGGGATACTCAGCCTGTATCAGCTGTATGCTATATTCACGTAGTCCTGAAATCTCTATTCTTCACACTGATAAGTTAAACGGCCTATATTTCTTTAAGTATATATTTGAAACTGTGAGTATTAGTAGAGTGTTTGTGGAATTCAGCCAAAGATGAGGAGTGATTAACTTGTATTGAAATCCCAAGTGTTTCAGTGTACAGCATGCCATTCATTTAAATAGATCTTAACTATATCTAATCTTTTCTAGATTGTCCCAAATTTTTGCTTGTATATTTTTAATGTGCACATGTTTACCTATTATAAAATTAATCATTGACTAGATATTTGTGTTGCTGGAACATTCCTTTCACTAAAAGGTAGCAGCTAAGAATAGAGTGATACTACAGTGAATATGCTCACATGCCAAAGCCCAAATAGCTATGAAATTCAACAAAATGCTGAGCGATCTGTTCACAAACTGACCATACTAGTATAGCAATTTAAATGGTCTGTGAATTACTGCTTTGTCTTGAAATCAAAACTGACCTTTATCCCACACCCACAAAAGAGAAAGAAAGAAATCTTTGCCAAACATTCTATTGTCAAACTTCCTCTTACTTTACATAGCGTAGAACAATTTGATTTGATTTTACTAACACATGCAGTAAAACAACACAGGGGGGAGGAGGGTTGAAACCCACCAAAAACTATAGAAGCAGCACCTGCAACTTGAAGAAATGAATGCCCTCAGAGGATGTTGCTAGGAAACCTCAACAGTATCGTCAGTTGAAGCCTTGGTTTTTGTCAGTAAAAGGCAGGGGGGTGGCAGGGCCCTTTCCAGGGCTGTTTTGGCCTTTGAGGGAGGTCTCATCGGGGCTAGGACTGGCAGCAACCAATGGGCAACTTGATATCACACAATTTGCATGACTCACCCAGGACTGACTGTTTGCTACAGTTGAAAAGCAGCCATCCCACACACAAAAAACAACAACAGTGTGGTGTAGGGATGAGAGTCTCAGAATACGATCTGGGAGATCTCGTTTTGAATCGCCACTCTTCTGTGGAAGCACACAGCGTGACCTTGGGCCGCTTACACATTAACAGCCTTACCTCACAGGGTTTATGTGAGGATAAAATGGAGTAGAGGAGAACGATGTAAGTTGCTTTGGGTCCCTATTGTGAAGAAAGGTGTGGTATACATGAAATAAATACAGCCAAAGATGGGGAGGAGATAAAAGGTAGGTAGGTTGGTTGGTTGGTGAAAAAACAGAGGAGGACACAGGGAAAGGTGACAATATGGTGGTTGCCAGCAGGTGGGAAATGAGGAAATGGTGCGGAGAAGGGGGAACAGGGGGGAAATGTGGTGTCCTTTGCATAGGGTTACCAGGTCCCTCTTTTCCTCCGGCGGGAGGCTTTTGCGGTTAAGCGTGCATGCATGGCACTTCCGGTTTAGAACCGGAAGTTCGGCTCACAAAGGGCCTTTACCTCTTAGTTTGAGTGGTAAAGCGGCCTTTTACCACTCAAACTAAGAGGTAAAGGCCCCTCGCGAGGCGGTACTTCCGGTTCTAAACCGGAAGTGCCGCGCGCGGTATGCATGCATGCGTGCACGTTTGCCCGCCGACCCTCAGGTGGTCGGCCAGCAGAGGGGGCAATTGCCGGGGGTTTGCCAGCCACCAGCGGGCACCTGGCAACCCTACCTTTGCAAGTTCTTGCAGGCTCCCCACCACATAGCTGGGCCCAGACTAGCAGATGACACTGCACAACTGGGACTTAGTTTTCCTGGGTAGAGGCTTCCGGGGGAGCGAAGGAGGGAAAGCTGAGGATGGGGAGCAGATAATGGTCAGTTGGCTGGTGAGTGGGAAAAAGCAAAGGAAGCCGGAAAAGGGGAGAGGCTATGGGAGATTTCAGGGAAGAAAAAGAGGAAATCATGGGGCTGGGGAAAATGAGATGGCCTCACAAGTCTTTGTGTGTCCCTTGTTTGTTTATTGTAAAAGCCAATGACTTGGTAAATGAATATGCTTGTCATGAATGGAGAAACCACCCTAAATATAGTATGGGATGCGTTTAAAGCGGTGATAAGGGGATTTATGATCCAGAAGAATGCGGCATGGAGGAAACAGCAGTTACAGTTAACTAACACTATTCTTTGGGATTTACAAAAACTTGAACAAGATTTACTTCTGGAACTACAAAAAGAAAAAAAAAGATGTTATCTTGAGAAAGATAAATGCCCTTAAACACCAACTGAATATGGTGGTTTCTGAAGACATGAATAAAAACTTGAAATATGCAAAACAAAGATACTTTGAGCAGGCAAATAAACCTGGCAAATTTTTGGCAACTCAGCTTCGAGATTCTTTTCAAAAGCGAATTATAGCTAAACTACAAACAGCAAAAGGACCTATTTACACCACAACAGACATCCAAAAAGAATTTGTATCCCTTTACACTAAGCTGTATCAAAAGGATGAAATATCAATTAAAAAGATGGAAAAAATTTTACACTCTACAAATATTAAAAAATTATCATTAGCCCAACAGAGACTACTTGACGAACCAATCTCTTAAGAGGAATTAGAAGAAGCCTTTAATAAACAAAAAATAGACAAAACTCCAGGACCAGATGGAATAACCGCTGCGTTTTATCGTACTTTTAAATCACATCTGATGAAACCTTTTCTGATGCTTTGTAATTCAATAATGGATACAGGAACAATACCTGAAACATGGTTGCATGCTTTTATTTCATTAATTCATAAGTCTGGAAAAGACCCTGAAAAAGTGGCTAATTATAGACCTATCTCGTTACTTAATGTGGATTACAAAATTTATGCTTCAGTTTTATCATCTAGAATCAGAAAATTTATTGATGAATTGATTCACGATGACCAAGCAGGCTTTGTCCCTGGAAGACAAATTAAAGACAATGTTAGGGTACTTTTGGATGCCTTGGAGTATTATGAACAGAGTATTCAACATAAAGCAGCTTTTGTTTTTTTAGATGCAGAAAAAGCGTTTGATATGGTTTCCTGGGACTATATGAAAAAGACCTTGGAAGTAATGAACTTTGGAGAAAAATTTAGAAGAGGCATAGACGCTATATATATTGTCGAAGGCTTTCACGGTCAGAGGTCATTGGTTCTTGTAACCGTGGTCTTGGAATTTTCTTTCCTGACGTTTTGCCAGCAGCTGTGGCAGGCATCTTCAGAGTAGTAACACTGAAGGACAGTGTCTCTCAGTGTCAAGTATGTAGGAAGAGTCAGAGAGGGGTTGGGTTTGAGCTGAGTACTGACCTGCAGACATAATGTGCTAATCATTGTCCTGTAAGTATCAAGATAATGTACTAATGAGAGTGTGGTATGTAAATATGGAAGCATTGTATCCTGAAATGATCTGGTAATGTGTGAAATCTGCATGGCTATTGTTGACTGTAGCCTTTGTTAGTCTGGAGGTTTTTCAGGGCAGGAAGCCAAGCCTTATTCATTCTTAAACTCTCTTCTTTTCTGTTAAAGTTGTGCTGATGTTTATGAATTTCAATGGCTTCTCTGTGCAATCTGACAAAATAGTTGGTAGAATTGTCCAGTCTTTCAGTGTCTTGGAATAAGACCCTGTGTCCTGTTTGTGTCAGTCTATGTTCAGCCACTGCTGATTTCTCAGGTTGGCCAAGTCTGCAGTATCTTTCATGTTCTTTTATCCTTGTTTGTATGCTGCGTTTTGTGGTCCCGATGTAAACTTCTCCACAGCTGCAAGGTATACGATATACTCCTGCAGAGGTGAGGGGGTCTGCTGCTGGCAAAACGTCAGGAAAGAAAATTCCAAGACCACGGTTACACAGCCCGGATAATCTACAAGAACCAACGCTATATATACTAAACAGCAAGCGAAAATACTGGTTAATGAATCAATGTCAGGAGAATGTAATATACAAAAAGGGACGAGACAAGGATGTCCACTTTCTCCTTTGCTTTTTATCTTGGTTTTAGAATCTTTATGTTGTAAGATTCGTGAATCGCAGGATGTAAATGGGTTAAAAATAAACAGGAATTTAAAGTGAGGGCGTTTGCGGACAACCTATTACTGATTTTAGATGACCCTAACAAATCTGCAATTAATTTGAAGGAGATATTGGACTCTTATAGCAAGGTCTCAGGATTTAAAATTAACCAAGAGAAAACACAAACAATTTTTAAAAATGTTTCTGGTTCAGAACAAAAACACTTTATTGCTATGACAGGCTGGCAGAAAGTGACTAAAGTAAAATACTTGGGAATTTGGATTGCTACAAGGAATGCGGACTTGGTTACTAACAATTACATTAAATTATGGGAAGAGATAAAGAAAGACATGATGATTTGGACAAATAAGAACTTGTCCCTGTTAGGCCGCATTTTGACAATACAGATAAATGTACTACCAAGATTGTTATTTTTGTTTCAAAATCTTCCCATTATATCCCAAGTAAAATACTTTAATACCTGGAAAAAAGACTTAATGAATTTTATCTGGCAAGGTAAAAAACCAAGGATTGCATATAAATACTTGACTGATTTGAAAGAAAGAGGTGGACTTGCACTTCCTAATTTTAAATTATATGCTGAAGCGGCTGCTTTAGTATGGTTGAAAGACTGGATGGACTTAAAAAATATACGATTACTGGATTTAGAGGGATATGACAATAGAAGTGAATGGCATGGTTATTTGTGGTACAATAAAGTTAAATCTCATGCATCATTCCAGCAACATATGGTTAAATCATCTCTTTATAGGATATGGACTAGATATAAACACCTATTAGAAGTAAAAACTCCGTTGTGGGTTTCAGCACAAGAAATGTTAACTTTACGTCCATTAAGACCGGCCCAATTTTTAACTTATCAAGATCTTCTGAAATGGGAAGGTATAAAATGTTCACTTAAAGACTATGAAGAAGTTAAAGACTTACTGACTTGGTTCCAGTACCACCAAATTAATTCGGTTTTTCAACAAGACCTGAAAACAGGATTTTCTAAAACCAAATCAACCTTACAGAAACTTTTACTGGATACAAATGATCATCTAATATCTAAGATGTACAAACTATTGTTAGAACTTTATTGTGAACAAGATCGAATAAAACCAACTATGATTAGCTGGGCGCAAATGTTGGGCCATGATATAATGTTGCAAAAATGGGAAAGGCTATGGACAAGAGATTTGAAACTTATATCCTCGCATCTGTTAAGAGAAAATATATATAAAATGATGTATAAATGGTATTTAACACCGAAGAAACTAGCAAAATCATTTCCCACAATGTCACCAAACTGTTGGAAATGTAATAAGGAAGTTGGAACATTTCATCATATTTGGTGGACCTGTGAAAAAGCTAAGGAATTTTGGGAGATGATATATAATGAAATAAGGTTGATTTTACATCAAAATATTCCTAAAACACCTGAAATGATGCTATTGAGCATGATACCGGACACTATTCTTATTCATCGGACTTTGTTAGTATATGCCACCACGGCTGCACGGGTGATATATGCAGCTAAATGGAAAACTGATGAGATACCGACCAGAAAAGACTGGATAAATAAAATGCTGGAATTGACAGAGATGGCGAAACCTACGGCTTTGATAAATCAGAATGATAATGCACAATTTTTGGGGGAATGGGAGGCGTGGAGAAATTATTGTGAAAATTACTTTTTAATGGGACCGTTTAAAGGATATTCTTTGATTTAATCTCTCATGTATACCTTGTATTATGAACATAATAAGATATTTAATGAATAACATCAGACATGATAAGTAAATATTTCTATATATATTCATTAACCAATATGGGAATTAGTTTAAATAGCAAAAGTATGTACACTTTATTTGTAGGTGGAAGAGGGTGAGGGGGGAGTCATTATATGTTTATTATAGATATATTATAGATTTTTTATTATTTTTATCAAATTTTAGTGTTAAATGCTGATTTTTACATGGATGTATTAAATGAAGGAAAACAATTAAAAAATTTTTTTTAAGTAAATGAATATGCTTGTCTATTCAGTGTGAAGAGTCATATTTGTTTTCTCACCCAAAATGATTTTAAATTTCTCCTTTAAAAAAAAAAGATTTTATGGGGCAGGGTGTCCCTTTTGACTTGATCTTAATCACCCTTATAAAATTAAACCAGATAATGTAACATTGTCTGAAATCAAACCTGAACTTTGTGTATTGTGTAATGTAGATGGTCGTTATTCTCTCACATTTACAGATTTTGCATTACCTATTTTGTGTTATGTTTTTCCTTGGTCTCTGTTGTTGAAGTTTGAATCTTGGATAACTCATATAACTCTTGAATGTCAGATTCAAGAACAGCATGAAATCAGTTATTGAAGACTAAGGGCAAAGAAGGCTGCCTAAAAGTGATACAGACAGTGTAAAAATGATACTTAGTAAACATAAAGAAAAGTTATGACACAAGGTAGTGCTGTACTTATAAATTAGATCTTGAGTCAAGGTTCCTTGGAAAGAGAAATAAACTGATAGAATAATGTATATAAAGCCTCTGAATATCCAGGATGTGCCTGTTGGGAGCTAATTTGACTTTGACTCCCTAGCAGTGTCTTGTATGTGTCTGTTTTTGCATAGGAGAGTGCAAGTTAGAGCCTGTATATGCCAGAGATATAATTTGAGCATCATAATCCAAAAGTAGCTTTAGATATCCATATTTTGCTTTTATCAGTAATTTTGATATAATTATTTAATTCAGATAAGCCACCCAGGAAAAGAAATATGTTCCCTGCCCTTTAGTTCGCTTTTGGTAATCTTAAACTAGATTAATTACTGTGAGACCTGGGGAAATAAACCCTGACACTACCTGAACATTGTAGGTCATTAAACTGGGGAAATTTTGATTCATTTTACAGAATGGCATCTAAAGCCCTATGCCTTCACTAATATTCTCTAAAATAGTGTTATGGTGTTCATGTAGCCCATATACATAACCTGATACCACTGCCTGTAAGGAAATAATCTTTGTTGACCATGTAAATATGTTTCACCATGTGAACATACACTATTTTGTTAGTAGTGGTGATGTTTGGTCAAGCCTTCCTATAGCCAGTGATGATGGCACTGTCTAATACAAATAAAAGTGAGCCAAAATATTTTGTATGCCTTCAGTAGCATAAAACTCAGAGCCAGCGTAATCTAGAGTGATTTAAAATAATGCACAAAGATTCAGAAATAAGAACTAAGTGGAAGTATTTGAGGTGATGATTAGTTTTTCCTGTTTTGTGTTTGAAAAATTCTGGAATGTGAAATATCACACTAGTCTTCAGTCATTTCCATGGCCTATGTTATTTCAGAGTAAATCTAAGCAAGCAGTACACGTGGATTGTATTTCATTTAGCTGCTTCTGCTTGTGTGTTACAGCTCCACTTAGCAGCTCTGGCATCACTGAAAGGAGACATCGTTGAACTTAATAAACGCCTGCAGCAAACAGAACGGGAGAGGGATTTGCTAGAAAAGAAATTGGCAAAGGCACAGGTAAGTGATTTATTCAGTGTGCTAAAAATGTTTTTGCTGTTGCTGCTTTGAACATCTTAACCAGGTTGAATGCACTGTTGGAAGATAGCTCTTGGTCAAATAAAAGAGGGACTTTTAAAATACGGACACGATGAAAAAATTGGAAAACAGTATGAACTGTTGTTTAGGAAAAAACGTAAAAGTGTCTTCTACGTGTGTAGTCTAGATTGTTTTTAAAGGAGAAGACATAATTTTGTTTGCATAGACCTAGAGTCCCATGTATACTTCTTTGAAAGACAGAGCTTCTGGAACTGTGGGCTACTCTCCTAACATCATTGAATGGGGCACAGCTGGATATATGCACTGAGTTTCCCCTTCCACTGATGTGAACTGTCTGTTCCTTAGACAATTCATGGGTTTGCCTTTCATCAGCAAACTTGCTTTGAATTTGGTTTGTATCAGATTACAAGAGGGATGCAAAATGATGCAACCCATCTGTCATGATTTTCTACTCCTTTTAGACTGGCTGACACAATGAGAGTTCTTTGTTTCAGTCTGTTTCAAAATATCGGCCACATGTTCGCTGGACTCTGGAACAGCTCCAACCCATTGGGGGGGGTATCCCCATCTCTTCTTTGCAGGGTGTGTGTCAAATATTTAGGTTTTTATTTGTATCTGTTTTAAAACATGGTTACCCCACCTTAAAAAAAGCTCACAGAAGTTAAGATGTTTGAGTAGGGTTTTTTTGGGGGGTGGGGGTTTCAAAATTGTATTTATTATATTTTAGGTTTATTTTAGAAAACATAAATATAGGTTAAAAACTTAACCCAACACCTCTCTCTGGTCCAAAAATGGATTGCAATTCCAGCTGCCTATCAATTGCCCATCTTGAAAAGTCACACCAAAAAAAAAAACCAAATACAGCAACAATAGGAGCCCCATGGCGCAGTGTTAAGCTGCAGTACTGCAGTCAAAAGCTCTGCTCACGACCTGAGTTCGATCCCGACGGAAGTCGGTTTCAGGTAGCCGGCTCAAGGTTGACTCAGCCTTCCATCCTTCTGAGGTCGGTGAAATGAGTGCCCAGCCTGCTGGGGGTAAAGGGAAGATGACTGGGGAAGGCACTGGCAAACCACCCCGCAAACAAAGTCTGCCTTGGAAACGTCGGAATGTGACGTCACCCCATGGGTCAGGAATGACCTGGTGCTTGCACAGGGGACCTTTACCTTTACAGCAACAATAAAGGGAAGGCACTTGAGAAGAACAGTTCCTTAAAGGCCTTTCTAAATGCTTGTAAAGAGGAAATGGGCAATGTATTTCAAGATAAGTAAAGGCAATGCGATGCATATCAGGCCAAACATCTTAATTTTAATTGTATGCTGATGGGGTTTGAACTGATGGTGACAGATGAGAGGAAAAGGGCCTTGGGATTGGGTTTGATAACTTGCTGAAAGTTCTTGCTCGGTGTGCTGTGACAATTTTTAACAGGCAAACACCATGCTGGGGATCATCAGGAAAGGGAGAATAAAACTGCCATTACAGTGGTACCCTTATACAAGCTCCTGGTGCAGCCATTCTGTATAGTGTACAGTTCTGGTCAATATTGATGCAATTGTTGTTGCTGCTGCCATTGCACAGCACGTGCACAAGTGGAACTGTGCTAAGCACATTTTCGATTCTGCTCAAGTATCACTGGATCCAACCGTCTGACTGGCTGCTGTTGGATACAGGATGCTGCATGGGCTAGATTGTCCAGCACACTAATCTTATAATTGGACAAATGCTCTGCAAGCTCTCTAGAAAGTTCTATGAGCACTCTCAGGTGCATACCATCTGGCCTGGGGAATTTGTACTCACCTGTTGCAGCCAGGTGCTTTTCAACTACTTCTCTGTTCATGTCAACCAGCAGCCCGGATGGCTTGCCTTGTCTACAGCCATCTCTAGATGAGCCTGGTCTCTTCTTCCCCCTTTTTCTCCGGCCTCCTCTTGTGGCGGTTTCAGCATGGGGCCAGATCCTGTTTGGGGAAAAGCTGGCCTGCAAGCCCCCTTTTCCCAGGCTGGGGACCCCAATAGGGGTTTTTGGGAAGGCCTGTGTGTGGACAGGCCCAGACGTGTGCTGTAAGGTCATCCTCCCAAGTGGCAGGGGACCACACAGTGGCTGCCGTCCATGTGGGTCCCGGATACTGCCATCTCAGGCTGCGCTCAGCAGGGTGCTGGGCGCAGGATACATCAGCTGGCAACGGGTCACCTGATGTCAGGACGCTGCCTCCATGCTTGCCAATGCCTAGTGCTGTAAATAATAAAGTTGTGGCCTGTTTTCATCCATACAGGTTGTCTTGTCTTCAATGGGGCCCTTGGGCTAGCCCCCCGGGGGGGAAAGGTTGGAGCTGGGGGGGGGGACCATGCCGAGGCTGCGGGATCCCTCCTAGGCCTGGGCCCGCAAATCTGCAGCAGCATTATCCTGCCTGTGTTCCACAGCACCTAATATATTAGGCATGCTCCTCTGATCCTTTTTTCATTTCCAAAGTTATTTGATAAAGGGTAAACTATTTTTGAGATCTGTCTGTGTTGCTTTTATCTTGTCTGTTATCTCATTGAGTGTTGTTTTATGTGTTTGCAGCTTGTTTCTTTGCTAGCTGTCTTAAGTGTGAGATAAGGTGGGATGTAAATATTTTAAATAAGAAAATGTATCCTACCATTCCACTGAGCAAACTTTAAAGCCTTTTTCCAACGGAAGGAGTCTTCTTTCAATTTAATTGGCTTTTCTGTTGGAGGAAAAGGCACTTAAGTAGGAAGAAGTCTCCTTAGCCTAGAGGAACTTCCTTCAGCCTATGATAGGATGCATGCCTGTATCTTTTAAGTCATGATGAAACAGAAGACTTATCGTGAAACTGTTTCATCCCAGACTATTGTTACAATGACTTACTTTAATTCATTGTAATACAGTTTTTTTAGATTGCCACAAACATAAAATTGGGAAATTCCTGCTCTGGAATACTGGAATGCTGTCTGTCTGGTGCAAAAGTGAAGAAATTACATAGAGTGACTTTTTGCAGAATGATTCAATGTAATTATCGAGCTGAGTTGGCTTTGTGACAAATTGATTAATTTGATTTGCTTGTTGGTGGATGGCCTGGAAATGCACATGATCTCCGTGTCATAATAGAACTGAGATACAGAGTTTTAGTCAGAATCCTTAATCCTTCTGTTCTACCCACTGACACATTCAAGCATCATATTCAACTGTAGACAAACAACCCTGCGAGGGGGGGACCTTTGGATGATTATTCAGGTATTCATCCCATGCTTAACATAACAGTAAATTAATCCTGTTGGCATTGTACCTCTCCCCACCCAACTGAACTGGAATTTCCCTGTGAATTCCAGATGCTATTGGGTGTGTTGAATCAGATAATGACTTGCAGTATCCTGACTTCTTGTCTAGCTTTCATTGCCAAAATTTGACTTCTATCTCATTCAGGTACCTGGGCCTGTGGGGAATTTATTACCAGATATCTGGGTTGTGAGTTTAGTCTTATAATAAAATATGTTTATGTAATGTTTACTAATATGCTATTACAGGTTTTGATAAAGATGCAGGCATTTTGTTTATTATATCAGTATTCTGTGCCTGACATTGTTTTTCTTACTGTGTTTCTTTAGTAATAATTTTACTGCCCAGAGTTTTTCCAGGTACCTATTTTTTATGTAGGAAATCAGGCTTAAATTGACATAATGCCTGGATTTCCACGTTGTATGAGATTTATCTCTGTAACCTTATCCCCAAAAATGTTTGCAAAGCTCTTGACTTTTTTTGTTTTTCTAGCTACCAGAATTGCTCTACATTTGAAAGCATTTTTCTTATCTAGGTATTGCCTTTGCCAATCACTTACCTTCCAAACAGTGTTATGAATTGCAGTTAATCCTGAGACTGCATCATAGTGATGAAGCTACCTTAATTTTATAAATGAAGAATTGCAAATTATCTACTGCTACCACATGAATATATGATAGTAGGTATAGTGCTTAAAGTGTTGAACTAGGAGCTGGGAGATTTGAGTTCAAATCCTCCCTCTGCCATGAAACTTGCTGAGTGACCCTGGGCTAGCCTGTCTTTCTCTGTTCAATAATGTGTGTTTCTGTTTTATCTGGACTGCCAGCAGCCTGGATTCAGAATTGACCTAAGAAGGAAAATACATAAATTTGTTTTCTAAGCTCACTGAGCCCTTTTCCAACATTTGATGCCCTCACTCATTTTTAGTCTGCTGCATTTGCTATATGTGTCTGTCAACAGATAAGGTTTGTTTTGAAAAATGTGGTCCGTGTGTTGATTTGAGGGAGCTCAAGATGGCTAAAATCCGTTAATACCAATCCATTTATCTTTAGACGAGATAAACAGTATTCATTTCTTCAGTACACAGCTTAGAGAGATGAAATTTGTTAGAGTTTTTATGTATTGTCGGAAAATAATTGTTACACTCAAAACTATCTGAAATATAATTTTAGTTCTGAGGGGGGAAATGCTCCAGAACTGGATAGACATGGCTTTGATTTAAAAAAAAAATAGAGCTGGTGTGCACTAGAGTGTATCATAGGAAACTGTATAAAAAGAAGTACTGCAGAACATTTTCATGTGAAAGTTATGAAAGAAAGCAAAAGATTATCTGAAAAGAGGATGTGATACATTCCTCAGATGTGCTGCTGGCCCATCTTAGACAAGAGAGATATTACGGATCTCCAAGCATTTCTTGGAAATAAATTTCAGGTGCATTCATCTCTGATCCAAATTGGGGGCCCTGCAGAGAAAAGGGCTATGCAGAGATCCTTCCACCCATCAAAATGTCCCTTCCTGTGCCAGCCTGTTAGTACACGGGGGTGTGGGTGTGGGGAGAGAGAGAAGGGTACCATTGATTTAGAGCTGATCTTAGAGTTCAGTTTCAGGACAGTAAAAAGATATCAACAAAATCTCTATGACAGCAGCATACGTGGCAGATCCAGTCCTGGAGTCTGTTGGATTTATTGGTTGTGCAATTTCTGCAGACTTCCTGGCCAGGACATTTCTCTGATTGGACTCTGGAGCACTGAAGTTCTCCTAGTCTAGGTCAGGGAACATCTGCTTTTTTTTATGGGAGAGACTGTTTAGGAAACCTTTTATGCAAGCTCTTTAAACTGGAAAAGAAAAATATAGCCGTATGAGAGACAGTGTACTGAAACAGTTGGCTCCTACATCTGCAGAGCTTGTGCTATCAAGTTCAAGGCAACACCCACATACTACTGCATGGTCTCCCTTTTCAGGTGATTGACACCTGATGGTGATGCTATTAGTTGCTACAGTCTCAGGCTGAGGAGCGGATTCAGATACAAAGTGGAGTGCTTGTGCCTGTCTGCCTTTTACATTTTTACCCTGCCCTTCCTCTTAAGATCAAGATGGTGTGTACCGTTCTCCTTTCCTCCATTCTCTTTTCCTTCATTCTGTCTTCTCAGAAATCTTTGAGAGTGTTACACACTCAAGGTCACCCACTGGGAGCTTCAGTGAGTCTGGAGCTGAACTCAGGCCTCCTCAGAACTAATCCAACTTTTTAATAGTTTCCTATAGAAAGTCTTCTGAAGTGCTCTGGTTTCAGTAAAAGTGGGAAACAAAACTTATTCTAGACATAAAAAACTACCAATAGATAGATAGATAATTTATTTGCGGCACGTAGCCAGTGAAAAACTACCGTATTTTTCCGTGTCTAAGACGCCCCCATGTATAAGACGACCCCTATTTTTTTTGAACCCAAAATTAAGAAATCAGGGGTCGTCTTATACATGGGGGCGTCTTATTCATGGAAAAATACAGGTGGGGAAGAGAGTGGGGCCCATCGGAAGGCCGGCCGCCGGCTGGACAGGGTGACTGGGTTCTTCCCCGCCCCCTCTCTTCCCCGCCCGAATTTTTCCGTGTATTCTGTGTATAAGACACCCCCCCAATTTTTTACTATTTTTTAAAAGAAAAAAACATTGTCTTATACACGGAAAAATACGGTAATCAAACCTGTCAGATTCTGGTCTTTCACACTGAGATTAAGCAGCAACCACAGGCTCCAGGAATGTGCACTCGTACGTTCTGATGAGACCTTGCCACAGGCCATTTCTTCTTTTCTGGAGAAACCCGAGTATTGGCTCTTCGCTTTGATTAAGAACATTATGGGGAAGAAGCAAGTGGGTGCAAAGAAACACTTTGGCGGTCACCACGTTGGGGATCACTGCTCCAGCTACCCAAATCATGAAGATGCTATACATTTTCTAGTTGTTCCTGTTCTAATGATTGTTGCAGACCTGTTGCTTTAACAAAATGGTTTGACTTGAACAAGATGGGTTTAGAATTATTTGAAAACAAGTGGGGACCCACAAGAAACTTGCAGAAACAGCTGTCCCATTCCTCCGCCTTTGCTTCCTCCTTTCTCCTCCTACTTCTTTCAGTCTCTCACTCTTTGTCCCTCCTGCCACCCCTTTTCTTACTCTTGCTCTCCTTCATGCCTGTCACTTTTTCTCTCTTTCTGCCCACATCACCCTCCCGGCCGCCCACCTTCTCTCCCCCCCCCCTCCGCAGCAGTAGCTCTCCCGGAATCACAATGAACCTCCCAACTACAGAGATCAGTTCCCTTTAGGGTTGCCAGCTTCAGGTTGGGAAATTCCTGGCGATTTGGGGGTGGAGCTTTGAGAAGATGAGAAACTGATCTATATCATCTGGCAATCAGTTGTAATTCCAGGTGATGTCCAGCCCTCACCTGGAGGCTGTCAACCCTAGTTCCCCTGGAGGAAATGGCTGCTTTGGAGGGCGTCTATGGCATTATACCCATCTGAGGTCCCTCCCCTCCTCAAACCCTCCCCACCCCAGGCTCCACCCCATAAAACTCCAGGAATTTCCCAACCTAGAGTTGGCAATTCTATCTCCTTCCCATCCAACAGCCAACCTACCTTTATATGACCCTCTGTCTTACGTTTTCCATCTCCTCCTCCCCTGCAGCCTCCACTTTTAAAAACTACAGTATTTCTCCTTAGTGGGGGCCAAAACAGCTTGCATTAGCCTTCTCTCCTCCTTTCTATCCGCACAACACCCCTGTGAGGTAGGTTAGGCTGAAAGTATGTGATTGGTCCAAAATCATCCAGTGAGCTTCCATAGGAAGATGGGGATTTTAACCTGGGTCTCGCAGACCCTGCTCTGACGCTCTAACTGCGCCACCACACTGGCTTTCAAAGGTGGCTGCTGTTGAACAGTAGCAAGCAGCCAGGCCTGGTTGAATCATGCAAGTCAGATGGTATCAAGTCACCCAGAGGTTGCTGCCAGGCCTAGGGTTGCCAGCCTCCAGGTGGGACTTTGAAATCCCCTGGAATTACAACTGAACTCCAGTCAAGTGAGATCTGTCCCCAAGGAGAAAATGGCTGCTTTGGAGGGTGGACTCTATCGCATTTTACTCTGCTGAGACCTCTTCCCTCTCCAAACCGTGCCCTCCTCAAACTTCGCCACAAAGTCTCCAGGAATTTCCCATCCTGGCGCTGGCAACTTAGCCAAGCCTGGCCCCAAAGAGTCTCAAAGCCTCAAAGGCCAAAATAGGCCTGGAAAGGGCCCTGCCCCTCCACATGCCTTTTACTCACAGAATCTGAAACCCAGAACCTGTGGTTGCCTAGCAACAGCCGTGGAAGGAATCCGTTGCTTAAACCTACAGATGCTCCTTTTATCATTTTTTGGATTAAAAAACCTGTCAATTTTTTTTTTAGATTTCAGTTTTTCTGCAAACCTGGGGCCCTTTTCAGGTTTGTAGAATGATCTGTCTTGCCTGTTCACAGCTCCTGTCATCGGATTTAAGTATCCAGAGATTTGGCCAGTTCATAAAGATTTGGCCAACTTCACTGAAAGTATGTGATTGGTCCAAAATCATCCAGTGAACTTCCATAGGAAGATCAGGATTTTAACCTGTAGATAAGATCAGATTAATGGTCCTAGATCAGAGTGAAGGTGGTGTTATTTTCTTTGTTGAAAACAGTGCTGAAATCTGCAATGAAAGTTAGTATGGTGTACTAATTAGTGTGTCTGCCTGGGATCTGGGAGATCCAAGTTCAAAATCTCACTGTGCCATGAAAACTCACTAGATGAGCTCAGGCCAGTCATTCTTTCTCAGCCTAACCTACTTTACAACATGATTGTTAGACTACAATGGAGGGAGGAAGGAACAACTTTGGGTCTCCATTGGGGAGAAAGGAGGGTATAAATAGCTAAATAAAATAAATGTTGTAATAAAGGCACTGTGAGACTACTGAATGAGAGGATTTCATTTTGGAGATTTTTTTGTTTGTGTGCTTTTTTGTCCAACAATAAAGAGGTGACCAAAACACAAAGTCAATACAAAAAGCAAAACTATTTGCAGTGTGTGTTGTCATGTTCTGAATATCATCCAATTAAATGAAACTCAAATATCCTGGAAAACTACCTGCTAAGCCATGTTTTAGGCTTTTTTGTAGTTTCATAGTCAAAACCTGCAATTAGGTTTTATGAGGGGGAAGCTGACACAGCATAAGAAGCGATGCTTTGCATTTAATTTCTGTGTAGCCAATAGTAATGCCCATATTCTTCCTTTTAACTTCTTTATTCTGCTGTTTTTAGTGTGAACAGTCTCACCTAATGAGAGAGCACGAAGATGTGCAAGAGCGGACGACGCTTCGCTATGAAGAGCGAATCACAGAGCTCCACAGCATTATTGCAGAGTTAAATAAAAAAATTGACCGACTGCATGGAACTACGATCAGGTACAGTCATCCCCATGAACTCTGGTATCCAGATCCCAACACGATGCCGTGTCTCAAAGTCTTCATAAAATAAAATAATATCCCTTGTCTGAACACTTTAAAAATATACATCTCCCACCTTAATTTTTTTCACTGAGTTATGTCCCCTGATTCCTACACCCCAGTGCTGCTAAGTGAACTAGCCACTTAACACTCCCCCTTTGCCACCTCTTTTCCAGTGGTTCTCTTCCCTGAGCCGAATATTCTCTATGCTATGATGTTCATGTCATTTTTGCCTACAGACAGATATGTGAAGCAGTCTGGAACTTAAGGTCCTTCTTGCAATGATTCCAATAAGGCCATGAGCTATACTTGGAAAAACTAAGCTTGACAATTGATAAACTTATTTTAATCATGATATAAAAATTGTTTCTAGCTATGGATACTCCTTATGTGCCTATGATCAGTTCTTTCTCAGACATGCTGGCACTTGTTGTGTACTGGTCGTTAATGAGACTGTGTTGAGCTGCTACGGTTGTATTTGCCTTTTTCAGCATGTGATAAAGCTGCGTCTTAAAGGTATCCAAATGAGCTAGGATGAAAACACTTGCTAGTTATTCCACGCTCTTGTCAGAATATAAATAGTTACAAGTTACTTTCCATAAAAAGAAAAACTGACACGTTCTAAATGAAGAGAACTTCGAACCACTCAGAAATAACACACACATTAATTGTTAAGTCACAGTGTTGCAATTTCATCCTTGTGCCTTTTAACTAGTGGTTTGTCAGATCATTGTAGTGTAATTTGTGATACTTCAACAAGGCCTGAAGGAGATAAGGCGTACTGTGACCTGATTTGGAAGTTAAGATGTTTGCTCTGGCCTCAAGGGGATAGGGTGGGGTGTTCCAAATGGCTGCCTACATAATGAGGCTTACCCTTAAAAAGGAATCTCTGGTGATTTTGCTAGCTTCTCTTCACTGTTGATTCAATCCACCTCCTTATCTCTGATACCCCATCCCTTGAAGTATTACAACATGGATGGTTTCATTCATTCACGATGGAGGTGAGGTAATTTAGCTGATGAGAAATAGTTGGTTGTAACTAATGAGACCAACTAATGAGAAATAGTTGGTTGTAACTAAGTATTGGTAGTGTTGGAATGGTGAGCATATCCGCACATCACTCTTGAATAGGATTGGTCATGGGGGGAAACAGTGTCGTAACAGTAATTTCTGTGCCTACCTATTGATTTTCATGTGTCTTTATTCTCCAAGCTCACAGTATTATTTTTCCAGATTTTAGAGACTTACACATCTATATGATTTCTGTTCTCCAACAATTCTACTTTTGGTTCTTGTAGGTTATCCGGGCTGTGTAACCGTAGTCTTGGAATTTTCTTTCCTGACATTTCTCCAGCAGCTGTGGCAGGCATCTTCAGAGTAGTAACACTGAAGGACAGTGTCTCTCAGTGTCAAGTGTGTAGGAAGAGTCAGAGAGGGGTTGGGTTTGAGCTGAGTACTGTCCTGCAGAAGTAATGTGCTAATCATTGTCCTGTAAGTATCAAGATAATGTACTAGTGATAATGTACGGTTACACAGCCCGGATAACCTACAAGAACCAATGAACTCTGACCGTGAAAGCCTTCGACAATAAATTCTACTTTTCTTTTTAACAATTCAGTAAAAAGTACGCAGATAGGGTCAGGAAGGGGGCTTTGTTTTATAGGCCACGTTTGTGCTTTCTGTCCCATTCAAAGTCTAAAATTGCCCTCTCCCTTTAACTATACTGTGTTGCATTTTCACAGTTTCAGAAGTCTAGTTTTATTTAGCCTTTCTGTGGTGAAGCCCTACATATCTAGCTGCAAATGTCACATTGTGTCCTGCCATTGCTTCTGATGCAGCTGATGTTGTAGCGGTTAAAAGATTAAGCCAGCAATCATTGCTAATTGTCGCATCTCACTGATGTTACAATTGCTTGCAAAAGCTCATCTATCTTGGGACTATAATAAAAATAGTTTTAAGAACTGTGGGCTGCAGCTGCAGACAATTGCATGTTAAGCCTGCAATATAAATGTCAAAACTTTTTATGAGCATTGGCTAACTTTTGATGAGACATCAGTTATGCGTACACTACCAGTTTGTGGGAAAGAGACCCTAGAATTTGGAGTGACCCATGAGGTGATGGTCTAAATTTGTTGAAGAATGGGGGAAAGTTTTCTGCTTTGGTCTGTTTCAGAAGTCTAGATATCAAAAGTCTGCATTAGAGGCATCCATAATGCATCCATGATCAGCACTGTGCTGACTTGGAGAAGACTGAATGTCTCTACTACTTCACTGTGCAACAAAAGTATAGACTAAACTTCCATGTATTGGATGTATGTTCATTTTTTGGTGTGTTTTTGGCTTTATTTGCCTTTTTCACATTCTTTTATGTGAATGTGCAGTAATGCTATCATTGTGGAAAAGAGAAAGGTCTGTCTTGAAGAGGACAAACAGTATATGCCTAGGCTGACCCTTTTTCTGAGTTATGCGTCAGTTATGCGTTCTGAAACAGACCAAAGCAGAAAACTTTCCCCCATTCTTCAACAAATTTAGACCAGTACACAGATATGGTAGAACAGGAGTGCATTAGATCTGGACTAAAAGGTCAGTCATTGGAAGGGCAGTGTGCTGTGATCAAAGAAAAGAAAAACTGCAGAAAATAGAACTGAATTTTCCAGCTCTGCGAACATGGCCTGAGTTGCAATAACATTTTTAGGAAATCTATTTAGCTTTCGGTATTTTATTCTCCTTGTGCATTCACCACAAAATGGAACTGATAGAACAGTTAACCCCATAACAGAACAATATTATTTATCATAAAACTCTTTAAATTCTTACACAGCAAAAATATACTACACCTGCACATGTATGTATTTAATTAATTAAAACAATTCCATTCCACCTTATCTTCTCAGACTCAAGGCAGCTATTTTTAGTCTGTGTCTCCAAATCTTGCATATTAGTGCTTTGGGTTTTTTTGCCCTCCTCACCTTTATTTGGTACCTCAATAAGGGCACCGAGCATTTGAGAAGAAACTGGTTCAAGTTCTCCTCTGCTCCAAGTGGTATGTGTAAAGTTCCCTAGAGGTGTTCCGTGCTGGTACTGATCAGAAACAGTAAGGAAGTGCAGTGCCTCTTGACCATTGGGAGACCCATTATAACCCCTGGGGAGCAGCCCGGGCAGCCCATTCCTCAAGGGGGAAACAGTTAGGCAGCAGCCAGGAGAAGCACATCCGTGCTGCATCAGCAGAGGCTTCCTGGCTGCCAAAAATAATATAAAAAGAATTTAAAATATAAAAGATGGAAAATGTCCCCATTGAAAACAGCAAGGCTACGCCACCAAAAAAGGGGCGTTCCCAGTTCGAAAGGGGTTAGGAAGCTGCCTAAATGACTGAATTTTCATTTCTGTGTAGTAAGTTTATTTTAAAATAAATCATTATGGTTTAAATTTCCGAGGTAAGGTATCCTTGACCTGGATAGCTATCCTGATCTCGTCAGATCTCAAAAGCTAGCAAGGTTGGCCCTGGTCAGAATTTGGATGGGAGATCACCAAGGAGAATACCAAGGTTGCTACACATAGGCAGGCAATGGCAGCCCACCCCTGAATGTCTCTTGCCTGGAAAACCCTATGGGATCACCATAAGTCAGCTGCAACTTGACGGCAAAAAGAGAGAGAGAGAGAGAGAGAGAGAGAGAGAGAGAGAGAGAGAGAGAGAGAGAGAGAGAGAGAGAGAGGAAGATTTCCCCTCTTCTGGTTCACACATTTCAAAAACCCAAAACAATCATTCTCAAATATTTTCTTCACTATCTACTAAGCTCTCATGTGAGCTTAGGTAAGATCCGTCTCTTCTGTTAAAGGGTATCTGTCCTTTCAGGAGATTAATCTAACCTGTGTACCAATGACAAGTTTCTCTGTAGTGGATCCTACCCTTTGGAAATCTGCTAGGGAGATTCGTAGAGTGTCTTCTCTGGTAATAGTTAGGAAGTTTGGCAAAGGTATTTTGTTCCAGCGAGCCTTTGGGAATTAGTTGCAAATTTCTTTTTCATTGCCTAGATGTTTGGTTTTTTAGAATCTCTCTGTGGGGTTTGAATGGGCTTGTAAATTTGAGCAATTATTTAAGAGTGAATTTTTATGTACTCCTTGGTTACTGTTTTCTTGGGTTGCAATTTTATTGTGAGGTAAGCTGTTGTTTTTATTGTTACATTTAATGAATTATTGTGATTTTATTATTTTTGTAAACATCTCTCTCTGTCCTTTGTAGGAATGGGTAAAAAACTTCCAATAAATAAATTAGAAGAGAAATCCTTAAGTTTACAAAATAGTTTTCTTGAGTGGGAGAGGAGACTATTGTATGTCAAACAGTTTTGTGGGTTTGTCCGTTTTTATCCTAGAAAAGTAATTAAAAATGGGAAGTGCCTACTATGAAAAGATCTGACAAAACTATTAGCATAAACATAATTTTAACAAACTCTCTGTTCATAGGGGACTTAACACCTGAGGACATCAAAGTGCTTTACCAGCACTAATTAAAGCAGAATGAATGTTGGAAAACAGCCAAGGTCTAGATTATATTTGAAGTCATGAGAGAATAGCTGTGTACACACCCTGTCAACACCCCAGATGAATTCCTTAGTGGAGATTTCTGGGGAAATCATCCTTTTGTCACGTATAATTTCTTGCTGAGTTCTTAACTAAAGGAAGCAGTTTCAAAGGTCACATTTTACTATCTTGTGGGTCCCCTTTTCTGATTTGTTACATATCAGGATGAGTCATCGCCCTGAATTAATGCTGGATCCAGCAATTCTGGTCTGATTGAATGCCAACAGCATCTACAAGCTAAAAAGCAGCTAAGCTTTTCTGGTGCTAATCTACCGTATTTTTTGCTCCATAAGACGCACTTTTTCCCTCCTCAAAAGTGAGGGGAAATGTCTGTGCGTCTTATGGAGTGAATGCCGGCTGGGCGCGTGCGCGTCAGGACGGCGTGAGCCAGCATTCCCCGCCCCGATGGCCAGCTGGGAGGCGCCCAGCTGGCTCTGTGCGGCCCCGCCCGCCTCCCACTTTATATATATTATTAAATATATATTTTCCCACTACACACGTGTGTGTGTGTGTATATATAATTGCCTTTTCTTGTTTTGGTGATTAGTGTCGTCCTCTCCTTAGACTCACTTTGTAGTTTACCAATGCCATGCTCATTTTTAAATTGTTTTGTATTCACACTATCAGGATCGTAAACAATTCTTAAGCCATGTGCACCCCCAGGAAAGAGCTGATAATTATCTATTAATTAATTTGTAAGTGCTACAAGAAAACAGAAAGTAATTACAGAGGAACCAAATGGAAACTCCAAGGAGAAGTGGAACCTTTGAACAGGAGTTTTTCTGAGTATACTGATATCCATGGGGATAAATTCAAGGGAAATGTAGGGGCTGTGAATAGGTCCATGTGGAACCATAGTTTCAGTTTTGCTTCCACCTGATAGCAGAATCCTTCAGCAGTGCAAACAACCCTTGCATGGATTATTTGGGTTTAAACCTGTTTGGCTACAAAGAATAGAAACACAAACCTCACAGCGGCCTATTGAAGTGTTACCATTGCGATTAGCCAATTCTCTCTTCCGCTCAGAGAGGTAATTCAGATTTTAAAATGAAGGACTAATTGCAGAGAGTTGACATTAAGTGAACAAACAAATTACCCTTCTGACCAGAAATAGACAGCTCTTTGACTGCATGGTAATTGTTTTTTGTCTGAAGCTAATTATTGTTGGCATGTGTTGTGGCTAATAATTAACTTATTCAGAGAACATTAATCCACATATATACATCTTCATTATCTTGTATTTCTTGCTGTTTAAGGCTTGGCTTCTTGCCTGCTTTGACATGTATTGCATAGCACTTTCAGGTACTGTTTTGATCTGATCTGAACATAACCATTGCTGCATTTTGTTAAATATTTGCTTTGCCTTGCTGAGTTACTTATTTGTAAATTATTTGGAAAGCTGTATTTTCAAGGTGTCTAAGTACAGGTTGTAAAAAAGGTGGTGCAATACAAAATAACTTATTGTTTCCTTTTGACTCTTCCTTGCTCATGAATGGCCCTGGTCACTAACCTGTCATCTTAGAGCTAGAGTACATGTTACTGCAGCTCGCTTTCCTGCAGAAATGACTGCTCATGCGAGTAGACTACGTGTGAGAGCAGTGTAGCACAGGAGAAGAGACTCACCGAAAACTGAATTTTCTCTTCCATGATCAGAAGAAGAGTTGGTTTTTATATGCCTACTTTCTCTACCACTTAAGGAAGAATCAAACCAGTTTACAATCACCTTCCCTTTCCCTACCCACAACAGACACCCTGTGAGGTAGGTGGGGCTGAGAGAGGTCTAAGAGAACTTTGACTGGTCCAAGGTCAGCCAGCTGGCTTTGTCATGGCTTGTGGCGTTAAGGGGTCTACACTCCTAGAATGTACCACTTACTGAGAAATTGAGCTATCTATTCAGCGAGACCTCACAGCCAGAAGTCAATGATAATTCCTACAAGGACTGTAGGCTTTCTATTGAAGAGTGCCAGAAAATTTATGAACAAGGGACTTCCTTTAAATAACATTTATTTCACATAATATATATATATTTATATGCATGTGAATATTTACACACTCTCAAAACATGTCATAAAGTACAAACATTATGATTCTTTTACATGTTCAGTTATGTTAATATATGCAAGCAGTTTCATACAATCTTTATAAGCAATTTCTCTATGTAAGGTTTTCTAATCTTAAACCTTTAATGCATTTCTCTCTATAAGATTTTAACTTGTATCTCTAGATTCATTTAGAATACTATAGTTACAGAATCTTGTAAAAACATGATTAGTAATTCTCACAGAATAAAAATATGATTTAATACAATGGGAGAGAAGATATGATTAATATAATGGGGAAAAGACCTGTTATAGTTAAGAGCATCTTAATCCAGAGTACCTGAAATATAAAACATAAGTAAACCAGGTAAAACCTTATATTATTTCTAAACCTCTCCAGCTCATATGCATAGCTGATATTTAGGATATTCCAAACCTTTTCTGTAAGGACATAGTCTTTTCCCATGTTTCTATGTCTTTACCATATCTTTGATTCTCTGGTTCTTAGTTTATTTGAGAATTATAGTCCGAAAGCTCATTGAGTATTTCATGCCAGTTTAGGTTCATTGAAATACTGTTCTGAAGTCTATTTATCAGAGAAAGCTGAAGTTAGAGCTAGTGAGACTATAGTCAGTTGTTATAGCTATGTGTAGTATCTTTACCCAATGCTGTGTGCAGAGGATAAGATACTATAAGCTTTATATTTAAACTATTCTATGTTTATGGACTTCTGATCACTGTTAAGATCAGGAATGCTTCATAAATGCTGATAGTATGTGAGTGAGTATCTTAATAGTCAGCAATGCAAAGCTTATGTATTATATATGATTCATTATGTGTGAGCTTAAGGCTGTATTAGTGTTTGTATGGAAGACTCAGTTATTCTCTGGCTTTGCCAGTCTCAGTGAATATGTTTCCTTGACTAAGAGTCTCCATGAATAGGCCTAATAGATTTTGTATATGTTTTATGTAAACATTACTTTATATGTGCCTTAAGCTTTGTTACAGAGAACAGAGATTCTCCTTTTCCCCCAGGAACATCTCTGGCCTCTTATTCTGAGTGCAGAAGCCTTCCCTTTTAGGTTGGGAAAACTCTGGCTCTTTACCCTGAGAGAGTTCTCTGAGTGCTTAGAGAAGTCTCCAAGAGCATCTGAGAATCCTGTTTCTGGTTCTGAGAAATGGAGAAACCAGTTCTGTAATTTGGGTTTCACAACTTCCATGTTTCTCAAGGAAAGCCAGGTCAGACTATTTAGATTATTAGTCTGCCAGCAGTCATTTCAGATGTCCAGCCTTAGCAGGTCATCTTGAAATGAATTGCTCTCAAGGAGAGTCTTTCCCATCCTCACAGAGAGCTTGTGAAATGGTATAGTTTCATATCACGCAAGACATGAAATAATAGAATGAAATAATAGACATAATATCATAGAAATGAGTTATGGCCAGACAGACTTGCTGCCCTCTCTGTAACTCATTTCTTGTCTCACGCAAGAGACAATGAAAGCTTAGTTTTACATCTTTGCAGATGTTTGGGAGAGTGAGGCCAGGCAGCTTTCAGCTGCCCTCCACCAACTCTCTTCTTTCTAGCAGTTTGGTTCAGCTTTTATACTCTCAGAGCAGTGGTTATCTGAGCTGAGCCAAGAGGCTAGAAACTTCTGTCCTGGGTCTAAATTGGTCACTCTTGATAGTGACTGGCATTGTCACTTCCACCTGGTCAGTGGAGAAAGCTCTACTATGTATTAATGTGGCATTAAGTCACCAAGTTCACAAGGTCACCATCTGTTGTACTGCTTAAAGACCAATTCTGACTTATCGGACAGTAGAATTATTTCCTCCTTATGCTGTATCTTAGAGCAGAGACCAAAAATCCCCAGACAGAGATGACCTTCTTGTTTATGCCAAGAAGAACACCCCGGATAAGCAATTGCTGATACTTTTCAGACTCAACTATCAAGCGAGCAGCATTAAATGTCTTATAGCCTTGTAGCCATGCAGTTTCGTTTATCTTAGAACAGCTTCAGTCAGCATGAACTTTACCCCACATTACTTCATCAGTTCTTATTCATATGAGCCTTAAAAAATGCTTTTACTCATATAGATTCATAGGCAAACCATATGCTCAGGTTAATTATTGCTCCAGCCCATGACAGCTTCATGTGGAGGAACTGGGAATCAAACCCAGTTCTCCAGATTAGAGTCCACCTCTCCTAACCACCACTGTTAACCACTACACCATGCTGGCTCTCATTATACAATGTTCCTAATTACTGAGGAAGAAAGTGTGATCCTCAGCAAGTCTTCTCCCTCCTCAGGTTACACTGCTTATACAAATAGATCTCTTGTGTGAGTGGTTCACTTCCACTGGTTAGGCCAGCAGCAGAAATTTGCTTGCCGTCTTTTAGCTGTGTGCTACAAAATAACGGCCACTTTAAAACAAAAGTTAATTGCAGTGAGAGCTTAGAGGGGATAGTACATTGTCCTCTCCCCTCACAGAAAGAATTGCATCCACATAGTATGTTGATATGAGTAGTAGTGCAATAAAGCATTTCTAGGTGCAGATGTACATACAGTCGGTTCTTTTTCGTGAGAATTTGTGCAAGGTGTTCCAGGCACTTGTGTCCTTGGTACATTTGCAGGATGTGCTAGAAATGGAAAAGACTGCTTTTTGCGGTAATTGTAATACTTATCGGAACATTTTGCAGAACCACTGTAGTATGCCAGATAGCGTATCCTATTTGGATAAAGGAGATCTGGTTTCAGAAAGCCACTCTGTGACATACCTTGCTGTTGCCCTTGGGCCAGTCACTATCTTTCAGCCTAATCCACCTCACATGGTAGTGATGAGGATTACATGGGATTACATCCTCTAGGGATGATGTTGAATTTCTTATCTTCAGCTGTTTCAACTCAAAAATCCTCATTTTGATTTTTGCTTCTCCCCTGTGTAAAATGAACTCCTGTATCATTACTTCCACACAATTTTCTGTTCCCTTGCACTGAGTTTTCTACATAAAATGTAAGAGGTTTCCAGCACTATTTGCGCTTCATTAAATCAGCATTATAACATTGTGTTGGGTATTACAGTTCCATGCTACTTGTGGAGGTCTCCTTGAAGTATGTTCTGTGTCAAGGGAAGACTCTCTCTCTCTCTCTCTCTCTCTCTCTCTCTCTCTCTCTCTCTCTCTCTGTCTCTCTCTCTCTGTCTCTCTCTCTCTGTCTCTGTCTCTGTCTCTGTCTCTGTAACCGTTATGTGAGCTACCCTGATATTCTTGGAGGAAAGCTAGGACATAAATGTGATAGAGGATATTTACATTATTTAACACAGAGGATAAATTAGCAAACAGTCTGTTTAATAGGTTGCATTACATCTGTCTGGTGAATGCACTTGATACTGAATGTTGTGAATATGGACATTTCCCAGGTCCGTGGATTCTAGATGAATGTACTATATAGAATACATTCATAGAAAGCGACACTGTGATATTAAATTGTTGCAATTATAGAAACAAAACTTGGGCTGTTTCTGCAGAAGGCAGATACGTTTTTCAATTTATTTATTTTTGGCTTTCTCCCCAGGGAAGAAGATGAGTATTCCGAACTACGATCAGAACTTAGTCACAGCCAACATGAGGCCAATGAAGATTCACATAGCATGGACCAAGATCAGACTTCTGTTTCCGTCCCAGAGAACCAGTCGACCATGGTTACAGCTGACATGGGTGAGAATTGTTTTTACATGGAAATCATGTAAAACTGTAGTAGCAGGAAGCTATTGCAGCTTTTGATAGACTAGTCAGCATGTTCAGAGGAAAAATAAAGCTTCATAAAGTATACCTTCAAGGCAGAATTAAAGGTATGGGGCAACTTTCCTGAATACATCCAATACAATAATAGTGTGGTAGCTGCAGAGGAAGAATGGGAAATGAGCTGGTTACTCAACTTTTTAGAAAATTGGTCTCAAAATGAAAGGCAAAGGTTTTGATGGCTAGTCATTGGGCACGAGAGTCACTTGCTACAGGTAACCAGAAACCAGTCTATGAATGCTTTTGATCATGAAAAAGAATTGACAAATGTGACAAATTTAGAAAGTGACAACAGTGATTAAAAGCTTGTGTCCCTGCTCTTTTTCCCATCTCACCCTTATTCTTCCCTTTGTGTGTGGAGCTGAGATTGAAGACTTCCCAGTTAAATTTCTGATATAACTACTGTTCGTTGTGGTATCCAAATTCAAACTGGATTTGTTGGTGTACACTAAGGTCATTTATGCATGGGAGTTTTACCTGAGGTTTGTTGCTCGCGGGGGGTACCCACAGTTTCCTGTTGTGAATCTATGTACAAGCAGTCTCCAAGCTCAAATCAAGAAGCATTAAAGTCCCTGCCCCTTGAAACACTGCTTTGTAATTGGCTGTAGTGCTCACTGTGAGAAAAAAGTCCCCCCTCCCTGCAGAAACCCAAGTGTCGTGAAAAAAGCATTTAAAAGATGGAGCTTTCTAAAAGAAACCGGGGGGCGGGGCGGAAACCCAAGCCTCGTTTTTTAAAATCCTTTCTTCTGCTCAGAAAGAACTCCCAGGAAGCAGGAAGTATTTGAATTCCTGCCCTTTAACATGCTGCTTTGTTATTGACAGTAGTGCTTTCTGTGAGAGAAACGTCACTCCCCCAAGCTTTTGTGTCCTGTGCTTTGCCTTATGCACAATTATTTCACCTGGGGTGATCTCAGGAGAGATCAAAGAATCAGGTTAATAGAGGAACGGAAGTGCTGGGATTTGTGAGGGCTGGCCGTGAGGTCATCTATAAAGGCGGAAAACTCATGCATAACTCCGAGGAACAACCAAGACAGACCAGGAGGGGGGGCAATGTGAGTGAAAGTACCCATGCATAAATGACCTAAGTGAAATTCTAATCTATGCTTTTATCCTGGTTTAGAATCCCAATTTGGCAAGAAAAAAATAGGTTTGTTAAAGCTATCAAATTTGGACATCACAAACAAGTAGTGATTCCATGTGACATCTGAATGCAACCTGTAAACAAGTGGTTGTAAAAACACTGAGCCATTCTGGCATTTCCAACTAAGTTTTCACTACTATTAAGTATTACTCTAAGTGTATCTTTTAGTTTTCCTTGTTTTGTCTTATGTTTTATGCTTGGTGAGTTTAATTTTCTTTTAAACTTTGCCAGTAACTATATTGACTGCCAAGATTACAAGACAGGATAACAAAGTGAAATTAAAAATCAGCATTTTCCCAAAACTTTTTGCTTTCTGGGAGCTGTGTAATTTCTGTACAGATGGCTGGTCCCAAAGTAACAGTTGGCCAAGTAGGGAGTGTTAAGGACATTTGTTTGTGAGTGGTTTTTTTTTTGGGGGGTGGTGGTCAAACTCAAGCAGGTTTTGTGGTTCACAACTTAGGCTTTTAGCCAGGACACTCTGTAGCAGTAACCTGCTTTGGGCTCTTGGGTTCAGAAAGCACATGTTGTAGATTCTGAGGTGTTACACAGATCTAATTTAGAAGGAGAACACATTTCAGTATAGAACCAAGTCTGCTATCAGTTACATTAGAACATGTCACTATGGTGTAGTTATGGATACAAAAAGGTTGTACTCTGGCAGTTTCTCTCCTTATCATTTATATTAGTAAAATACATTGATACTTAAATTAGTACTATCCATATAAGGAGGGAATTCACAAGAACTTGCAGGATCACTTCACTGTCCCCTGTGTCATCGTCCTCACACTATTTTCTCTTTCTTTCCTTCTGGCAGCCCCCATTTCCTTTTCACTTTCCCTGCTTCCTTCTCTCCTTGCCACTAACGAACTAACCATTCTTTTATTCTTTCCCCTCCCCAGTCTTTATCCTTTATTTACTTCATTTGTATCTTATCTTTCTCCCCAGTGATGACCCAAAGCAGCTTCTCTGCTCTCTTTTATTCTCTCAACAATGCTGTGAGGTATATTAGGTGAGTGACTGGGGAAAGGTTATCCAGCAAGCTTCTGTGGCAGAGTGAAGATTTGAACCTTGGTCTCCCAGATTCCGTTCTACTAGTCTAACTGCTACACCACACTAGCTCTCAGATTTACCTTCTTCCCTCCCCATGGCAGCCTCTTTATACCCCACCTTTCTCCTCAATGGGGACCCAGAAGAGCTTACATAAGTCTTTTTTCCTCCATTTTATCCTCATAACAACCCTGTGAAGTAGGTTAGCATGAAAATATGTGACTAGCCCAAAGTCACCCAGTGAACTTCCATGGCAGAGTAAATACTAGAACTTGGGTCTCCCAGACCCTGGTGTGAAACCACTATACCACATTGGCTTCCTTGGAGTGGCTGCTCTTGAACAATAGTGAACATCTAGTCCCCTGGGAGGGTCATGCAAGTCATATGGTATCAAGTCACCTAGTGGTTGCTTTTAGGCCTGGCCCAGTTGCAACCTCCCTCAAAAGCCAAACAACCTTCGAAAGAGCCCTGCAACAGCCACCAAGGACATTTGTTTCTTGAAACTACAGGCACTGCTTCTGTCATTTTGGAGGGTTTTAACCACAATGTGTGTGTGTGTTGTTGTTGTTTTGAATTTCAGCTTTTCCTTCTTGGTCTGGTTTTGTCTTGTCTGTTCGTGGTTCCATTCTCTAGATTTAAGTATCCACAGATTTGGCCATGTTGAGAATTAGACATATTCTAATTTCCCCCCCAAAAGGATGGAGTTGATCCTTTGCCACATTTTGAGTACTGTATGCTCTAAATTCAGAGTGAGTACAGAGACCATATAATCATCTCCGTTTGATGATGGTAGACACGTGTGGTTAATTTTGATTGAGATTCATGGGAAAACAGATGTTCCTAGGATGTAAGGTTGTCCAAAACCATAGCTAAAAATGCCAACTGGATGCTAATAGCTGAAAACACTTCAGCAAAAAGCATCATGCGTTTTGGTTTTCAGATTTGTGGTGATACAGTTGCATTGAAAAAACAACAAAAGAACCGACAGGGAAGAGGAACTCTACTGAAAGACTGTTCTAAAACGGAGACCTTCCTATTGGTTCCTTCCTGTGGTGGTCATAACCTATCTGGAAGAAATTAAATTTGGTACAGAATTTTAATTTTAACACAAAATACAAACATGGACTTTTCTGTGTGTAAAATTCAAAAGGGCTGTTTATACAGTCGCTTGTACATGCATGCATACACAAGTCCAACAATGAACGAAGCAAGCTAAATTAAAAGTTATAAACATCCATAACATCAGTTGTTGGAGATTAGGTGGTAAAATTTCCAAAGATGGCCCTGGCTAAGCCTATGCACAAGCAGCTGCATTGGATTACAGCCCATAACAATCAGGACTACAAAATGATGCTGGGAAGATTTATTGTCCTTTTATGATCGTTGCATTCTACAAATTGAGAGATGTGAACATCGCAACACAATATAACATTGCAAGATGTTTGTTTTCTGTACTTTTTCATCCATATCCTTTCTACTTTTTTATTTTGCTCCTTTTCTGCTATACATATGTTTAAGTTCTTTTTTTAAAATCCATTTCTTTGGTTTACATATCATGCAAATTCATCACGAACTGAAAACCCAGCACTACACATTGCACTAATGCAGCAACCTCACTGATATACTGAACTACCCTCACCTGTCATGATATACTAGTAAATTTAGCTATGCTGTTCTACTGCTACAGGCAGTAAAACATCAAGGGCTAAAATAGCTAATCTCCTTTGCTGTATGTTACAAATTCTATGACCGCATTTAATCAACCTTCTCCTTGAGATGTTGGTTCCTCTGTGTTATAAAGGCTTATTTCCTGCAAGGAAGGCAGCCTGAGGGGTAGAACTTAAAGGACAAGAGCTTGTTTAAGAAAGGCATCGTCTTGTAAAATGTGACAAAATTTGTAGAAATTGTCGCTGAGCTTCAGGAATGCAAGCAAAATAAATAGGTTTTATCAGCTCAGCAATCTCGTTGGTGCATCCAGGCCTGAGAAGCTGTTTTTTGTAACTGAATTTTTGCTTATGTGAAAAAATGCTTTTTAAGTGGACCTGACAGAGCAGAAATATTTTTCCGTGGGAAACAGGCTTCAGAAGGCCATCTTCTTTTGCCCATCGATGCTGATAATACCATGGGATTTAATTTGTTGAGGCATTAACTTTTTTAGTAACTGCATATCTGAGATGCAGTTGTGCAGGATCTGGACTTGTCAGCCTTGTGTCCATCCTTGTTGCAAGGGAGAGATATGCTTGTCTGGTTTAATGGAAGAATTTGGGAGCTTTGTCATTGTACACTGTCCCATTCCTATTTAAAAGTAATGGGAGGAGCTGTGGCTCAGTGATAGAGTATCTGCTTTAAATGCAGAAGGTCTTAGGTTTAAGCTTTGGTATCCCCAAGTAAAAGGATCTCAGCTGTTATTGGAAAAGACTTTCTTTGCCTGAGACCTTTGAGAACTGTTGCCAGTCAGAGTCATATTTGGCTAGATGTACCAATGGCAGCTTCATATGTTCAAGTGGGAGTTCTTTGACTGTTAACAAGCATATGGATAAGGGTAACCAGAATAAAATACATACTTGCATCTCCAGAAAAGCTTTTGGCAATGACCCTCAATGAAGGATCTTGGCTAAACTTAACAGTCATGGGGTAAGATGGCTATGCACCTTGAGCTTCAGCGAGAAAGACGTGCTATACACGGAGTAAATAAATAAGAGAGCTGGTCATCTTGTTGAATAGTAACTGATTAAATGACAGGAAACAAAGGGTAGGATTAAATGGATAGTTTTCACAAGGAAGAGAACTAAGCAGTGGAATTCCCTAAGGAGCTGTATCAGTGCCATTTAATTTGTTCATAAATTATTTGGAATGGCTTAGTTTGTGCATCATACCAAATTATTCAGGATGGTGAAAACCAAAGGGGATTGTAAAGAGCTTCAGGAGGATCTCTCCCAATTGAGTGAATGGGGAAATAAATCTTGGGGTTGTGGTTGGTTGCTGAATGAAAATAATGTCTGCTTAGTGTGTGACAGCCGTGAAAAAAACAAATTCTGTGCTAGAGAATATTAGCAATCAAATTGAAATAAAACAGCTAATACCGTAATATCCTTGTATAGATTGGTACGGAGTCTGCTTTCAGAATACTGTGTAAGTTCTGATCATGCCATCTCAAAAATGATATCATAGATCTGGAGACAATGCCAAAAAGGGCAGTGAAAATGATCAAGAGCTTATATCTTCGTCCCTATGAGAAAAGACTAGAGAGGTTAGTCAGGGCTTTTCAGTTTAGAAAAAAAGACAATCAAAGGAGATATGACTTATATTTATAAAATAAAGTGTGGTGTGAAGATAGTGGATAGAGCCATTTTCTCCCTCTCTCCAAATACTGGAATTTGGGGATATGAAATGAGATCAATGGCCTGTGAATTCAGGAGAGACAAAATAAAGCATATCTTCATGCAAAGCATAATTAACTTGTGGAACTTGCTACTACAAGATATAGTGATGGCCGCTAGCTGATATAGCTTTAGAAGGTGATTAGACAAATTCATGGAGGATAGGTCCATCAGTCGCTACGAGCCATATGTAAAAGAGACATCTGTAAAGGGAAGCAGTCCTGCTGTAGACCTCTAGATTATCTGGTTAGTCATTGTGGGGAACAGGCTGCTGGACTAGATTGACCATTAGGTCTGATCCATCAAGGTTCTTATGTTCTCTGTTTGCAAAACATAGGCTTAAATATCTGGTGGGATAGGAGATCTCCTGCTAATTACAGTTGATCTGCAGGCGACTAAGATCAATTCCCCTGGAGAAAATGGCTGCTTTGGAGAGTAGTTGCCTTCAGTAAACATTACCAGTTAAGTTAAACAGAAAAATCAGAAGTAACTGCCCATATCTCATTTTGGATGGATATCTTTAATTTATCAAGGGGAAATTGCTTATCATAGAAATAAATGCTCTTGAGTCCCCACCCCACCCCCGTTAAGTTTCTCAGTTCCTCCCCTTTGCCATCCAATTAAAGCCAACCAGATACTGGTGTGCCAAAGATAGAGATCAAGACCTGCTCACTTGGTTCTATGGCAGTGATAGCAATTGCCATTTTGTGCTTTGCTAATAATGCAAGAAGGATGCTTGCTTCAGGAGACATAGGTTGTTGGCAAGTAGAGAAAGAGGATGGAGAAAGCTTTTTTCTCCCTTTCTTTAAATACTAGGAGCATCAAATGAGATTGACAGGTAGTAGGTTCAGGGTAGATGAAAGTATGGCTTTATGCAATGTATAGTTACCGTATATACTCGCGTATAAGCTGAGTTTTTCAACCCAAAAAAAGGGCTGAAAAATCCCAACTCGGCTTATACGCGGGTCAATACGGTATTTCGTGGTTTCTTCCCCCCCCCCCACCGCATGGAGCCGCGATGAGTCTCCTGCCGCACCAACACGCTCCCCCCTCCGCCAGCCAGCTGATGGGCGGGCTGTCCCGCCTCCCCCCACCACCCCAGCGCACCTTCTGCTGGGCGGCGGCGGTTTCTTTCCCCCCCACCACCACGCTGTCCCACCTTTCCCCATGGCCCCGTCTGTCTGGCCAGCCCGGGGGACAGGGAAAGTCGTCGGCGCCGCTGGAGGTTTCCTGCCCTGCCCTCCCCCCCGATCACCTGGCCTGCATGCTAGACGCGCCACCGGGGAGCCCCTGCCCTGCCCTCCCCCCTGATCCCCCAGCCTCTGCGCTGGCCCGCCGCTGGAGGTTTCCTGCCCTGCCCTCCCCCCCCGGATCACCCGGCATGCGCGCTGGACGCGCCACCGGGGAGCTCCTGCCCTGTACCTTCTGCTGGGCGGCGGCGGTTTCTTCCCCCCCCCCCCGTGCTGTCCCACCTTTCCCTGCGGCCCCGTCTGGCTGGCCAGCCCGGGGGCCAGGGAACATCGTCGGCGCCTCGTCGGCCGGGCAGGGCCCGCCCAGGCCGGTCCTCCCGCTCGCCAGCTGACGAGCGGGCCTGTTGGTGCTTGTGGGGGCCTCTGGCGCACACCCCTAGCCGGCTGCATCGCCACCTCTCCCGGTGAGTAGGGGGTTCAAGGGCTCTTCCCCCTCCCCCCGTAGGATGACGCTGGGGTCGGGGTGGGCGGGAGGGCGACCCGGGGCAGGGGCGAGATCCTCCTCCCGCTCTAAAATGGCGGCTGCCATTTTAGAGCGCAGCATTATTGACCCTTGGCTTATACTTGGGTCAATAAAAAAATCCCTTTTCTGTGGTCCAATTCGGTGCCTCGGCTTATACTCAGGTCGGCTTATACCCGAGTATATACGGTAACTTGTGGGACTCAACTGCCACCGAATGTGATGATGGGCACAGGTTTACATGGTTTAAAATTTTTTATGAATGGTTACTGGCTAAATGTTCAGATGCAATATGCCTCTGAATGCCAGTTAGTGCAGAGCAGTAACAGGGATAGGCTTTGGCCTCAGGGCCCTTCTTGTTGACTTACCGGGGCTTCTGGTTGGGTGATGTGGGAAATGGGATTCTGGACTAGGCAGGCGTGCTGCATGGGAATGCAAACAATTCCCTAGGCCGCTGGCCGGTCTTATGCTTTCCTGACACCAGTAGTGATATATTACACATTTCATGAAATCATTCTAGAAAGGCTCTACTGTTCAGCCAATTCAGTTGCGTGTGAAAGACAACTTTGTGTTTTTGTGTGTGAATATCTTATGATCTTTAAATACTATCAGACAACTTTCAAGCCTGCATAATTGCTAGGACAATTATCAGCCAACAGTACATTAGTAACTTGCAAGGTTAGGTTAATGGTGTTTGTACTTGGGAAGGGGCAGGCTGTGAAGAGAAATATTTGCCCAATTGAGGTACCTTTTACAAGACCGCAGCCTCTTTTTCTTTAGATATAGATTGACTTTTAGTGCTTGTCTGACATGTTCTTTCTGTTGCGCAGATACCTGTAGTGACTTGAACTCTGAACTGCAGAGAGTGCTGACGGGTCTGGAGAATGTAGTCTGCGGGCGAAAGAAGAGCAGCTGCAGTTTGTCCGTAGCAGATGTGGACAGACATATCGAGCAGCTCACCACTGCCAGCGAACATTGTGACCTAGCCATTAAGGTGTGGTAATAGGAGCGAGTCACTTTACTGTGTAACCAAATGAACCAAATGAACGCTATTTTTAGTACCTATATTGCATTTTTCCTGTGATAGTCACAATTCATTTCATTGGGCACAGCTTTGATGTAGAAAATTATCAGTGTACCTGCTTTAGTAAGGGAACAATTCAGTCACAGAGAAATGCCTATATTAAAAAACAGGTTAGAACTCTTGCCTCTCCCTGTTATAAGGCTCCTCTAATCATTGACCAAAACTGTTAAGACATGGATCCCTGTGGGGCTTGCTCCTGTGGCTTGTGACCTGTGCTTCGAACAGAGCTTCTGACAGGGGAGTTGAGCTTGGGACTGGTGCAAGAGGCAAAGAGGGGTAAGAGAAACTTTTCTCCCTCTCTCATAATACTAGAATGCGGGGTCATCTGTTGGAGCTGGAGGGTGAGAGATTCAAAACAGATAAAAGGAAGCATGTCTTCACACAATGCATAGTTAAATTGTGGAATTCCCTGCCCCAGGATGTGGTGATGGCTGCCAACTTGGAAAGCTTTAAGGGGGGAGTGGACATGTTCATGGAGGAGAGGGATATTCATGGATGCTAGTAAAAATGGATACTAGTCATGATGGATACCTATTCTCTCCAGGATCACAGGATAATACGCTTATTGTATTAGGTGCTTTGGAACACTGGCAGGATAATGCTGCTGCAGTCGTCTTGTTTGTGGGCTTCCTAGCGGCACCTAGTTGGCCACTGTGTGAACAGACTGATGGACTTGATGGACCTTGGTCTGATCCATCATGGCCTTTCTTATGTTCTTAAGTGTGTCTGTTTGCTTGAGGTGGTGTGGTTTCTGAGTTGTTTGGGGTGTGTCTGTGTGAAAATCTCCTAGCTTGGTGAGTGCACTAGAAGCACATGGTTCCACTGGTTCTGCTTGAGTGAGGTGAGTCACCTGCAGGAGCCACAGCGTTCCAGTGTAAAGCAGACCTCATTAGAGGGCTGACCCTGTAAGAGTCACACAGGATAACTCATGGGTTAATAATGGAATATGAGGACAGGTCCTCTTATGGGTTGAAAACTCATTAAATGACAGGAAACAAAGAACAGGAATATATGGACAGTTCTCACAATGGAGCTGGATAAATTACAGAAGAGGGCAACCAAAATGATTATGGGGTTGGAGCCCCTTCCCTATGAAGTAAGGCTGAATAGTCTGCGACTTTTCAGTTCAGAAGAGATGACTAAGGGGAGACATGATAGAGGTTTATAAAATTATACATAGGGTGGAGAGAGTGGACAAAGATAACTTTCTCCCTCTCCCAAAGTACTAGAACTCAAGGGCATTCAATGAAGCTCATGGGCAGTAGATTCAGGATAGACAAAAGGAATTACTTCTGTACACACAGGGTGATTAAAATGTGGAAGTTGCTGCCAGAGAATGTAGTGATGGCCACAGGCATAGACAGGTTTAGACAAATTCTTGAACGGTGGGTCTACCAGTGGCTACTAGCCATGGTGACTAAAGGGAACCTCCACATTCAGAGATAGTCAGCCTCTGAATCTCAGTGCAAGGAGGCAACACCATGGGAAGGCCTCAGCCTCTATACCCTGTTGTTGGCCCTCCAGAGGAACTGGTTGACGATTGTGTGAGACAAGATGCTGGATTAGATGGACCATTGATCTCATCCAGCAGGGCTCTTCTTATGTTCTCATGGAATATTCACATACTTTTTGACTCCTGAGTCCATGATAATCAGGAAATAATGCAACTGGTAGGTATGATGAAGAAAGAAATTATTGGGATTCTTTGCAGTGACAAGAAGAAGATATAGGAAGTACAGAAACTAAGGGATAGGAAGCCCATAGCAGAAGACACTAGATAACACTGGTCTGACAAGCAGGTCCTGGGAAAAGCAGAAGAGACAGAAGCCTGAAGAGGGATGAACATGATAGGGCTATTAACCAATAGGAGCTTGGGAGTGGGGTTTCATATAGGTCCTACTCCTTGGGATGGCTGGAACTGGAGATAGCCCAACTGGGCAGTAAGTTATAGCATTTTACCCCTCTCATAGTTGTTTCCCTTTTATCCGAGGTAAGTGGTTTTAGTAGTATTGGATCTTTAATTTATGAAGGACTGTCTGCTGTGGCAATGATAGCACATGGTGATCTACACACTGACACAGCTGTGCATAATTTAGCTGTAACACTGGGATGTCAATGGAAGAATAATGATACAACAGATGATTAAAAAAAGCAAAAAATCTGTAACAACTCTATTCTAAGATGTATCACAGATAAAGTTAGCAAGAAAATGCTCTGTTGTCTTCATTGACTGTTCGCATTGCAGAATCTGTGTTTGATTTCCATTTTTTCATCAATCTTTGTCAGACATTTCTCAGTGTGGGAGATATCCCAAGGCAGAAAAGTCATTCTGCATTGGCTAAAGGATTTTTAATCAGAAACAGAATAGGTGAAGAGACCTCTTGTTCAAACATTTAAAATGCATTCCTGGGATTTGCCTGAGCTGCATTTTGATGTAAGACTTTAAAGTGCTCCTATTCTGTTCTGGTGGTGGTGTTTTACAATTTCCTGATGTAGAATCCAGCAATAAAACCGCTTGCTGTTTGAAGTAATGTAATCTTAGAATTTTTGTATAGTTTAACACAGGACATTTTAGAGGATGACCTGGATTCAGGATGTCTACTTTCTGGATTTTGAGTTTTGTACCCTGCTGTTTTCATCATTGCCCTGCCTTCCTTGCTCACCGTTGTATATTCTGGATGATGCCAGTGGCTCCATTTTCTCTTTCTTACCTTCCACATCTGAGGTCAAGAGAAATTATGTTGTTTTCCTTCCCCATCAGTGGTTTCCCCCTTGGAGCCTGTAGAGCAGGCAGCCAGTCCCTGAGGTCATGTACCACAAGCGTTTTAGCTTTTGTGTAGATCCTAATAAATAAATATGATGTCTTGTGAAAAACTATTGAGGATGAAAGAGCTTTTTAAAGACAGAAAGTGTATGTATGCTACATATAAAAGATTATTTATCCAGGGTTAGTTAAGAAGTAATGCTAACTATGGCCTGTACTAAAGAAACAGTAATTAATTGGATTATATTACTCAAAGAGAGGAGGAATGGAAAAGAACACAGTGTACAAATGCAAGGCTCATTCATAGTTTTGTTTCTGAACTAATTAACTCTGCTCACTTTCTCCACACCCAAATTCCATCTTTCACTGGCATCTCTGAGGTGATTGTTGGCAAAATTATGAAGACTATGAGAGACAACACCTAGTCTTGTAGTTTAACTGTATAACATAGAGTAGTCTGAAAAGACACAAAAAGAGCCCCGTGGCACAGAGTGGTAAGCTGCAGTACTGCAGTCCAAGCTCTGCTCATGACCTGAGTTCGATCCCAATGGAAGTCGGTTTCAGGTAGCTGGCTCAAGGTTGACTCAGCCTTCAATCCTTCCGAGGTCGGTAAAACGAGTACCCAGCAGCTTGCTGGGGGTAAAGGGAAGATGACTGGGGAAGGCACTGGCAAACCACCCTGTAAACAAAGTCTGTCCAGTAAACATCAAGATGTGACGTCACCCCATGGGTCAGGAATGACCCAGTGCTTCCACAGGGGACCTTTACCTTTACCCTTAGTCTGAGAAGGAGTTTGTGGTGCATATTAACTTCAGTATTACAGTGTGTGTAAATATTTGACTGAGTTGAAATCCTGTAGCTTGTTCAAGTAAACATTTCCCTATCTTGTACACAGAAAAGACCGTGAATCAGAATGGGTTGACTGTTTGGCTAGGTACAATGTAAAACATCCTGCTTATTTAGGACACTATTTTTAGAACAGGATAAAATTCTCTGATTGAGTGAGCTTCCTTAAATCAAGGGGGGAAATTGTTGGTCTTCCCTAACAATTCAATCAGTTGCTCCCAGCCCTTTGATGGAAACAAGAAATCTATAAGCAAAAAGAGGTAGCAAATAGATACGTCTAATAGTTTGCTTTAAGGTATATAGTGAAATCCAAATGAGGCATTTCCCTCCAGGTGAAGGTTCCAGTTATCAGATTTGAATGAGATTTTTCTCTTCCAAGTCTTTTTAAATAATCTGGGGGAAATTCCACCCCAATACACTGTTTTTGGAAGAATATGTTCATTAGTGATTCTACACCTTTGTCCTTTTAGGAAAATGTCATCTGCACATTAGTAAACAACACATCTAAAATGTTTTCTATCTGTAAAAAAAAAAAACGCTCACGGATCATAAAACATCTGCAGTAATATATTGATTTTGCCATTGGGTTGTTAGTGAAGGGAAGTTTTATAATTTTCGGTAAATTGGTGCAAACATTGGCCTTCCCTTAACAACCCATTTACATGTCTCACTTTAAGATCATTTGAGGAGACTCTGCTGACAGTTCTTTGGAATCAACAAAGACTGGAATCTTCTTGATCATGACACTTTTAGAATTCACAATATAGGTAGGAAGCCTGTCTAAGAGGCAGCATTAGGGCTTTATGCAGCTTTGTGAAACAGGATGTTAGACTAGATGGACCACAGGCGTAATCTAATCCAGCACGGCTCTTCGACTATTCACTGTCTTCTTTGGGAAATCAGAAAAAAATCACATCCTTTTGTGTGTTTAAAGTGCCATCAAGTCGCAGACAATTTATGGCAAGAAATTAACAGAGGTGGTTTGCCATTGCCTTCCTCTGCATAGTAACCCTGGTATTCTTTGATGGTCTCCCATCCAAGTACTAGCCAGGGTCTTAGCTTCTGAGATCTGATGTGATCAGGCTGCCTGGGCCATCCAGGTCAGGGACATGCACCCACGGGAGGAGTTAAGGTGATTGGAAGCTCTGCCCTTTGTACTTGCTCAGAGGCAGCCTTACCAGTGTATCTAGGGTTGCCAACCTCCAGGTAGTAGCTGGAGATCTTCTGCTATTACAACTGATCTCCAGCCGATAGAGATCAGTTCCCCTGGACAAAATGGCCGCTTTGGCCATTTGACTCTATGGCATTGAAGTCCCTCCCCTCCCCAAACCCTCCCCTGGCTCCGCCCCAAAAACCTCCCGCCGGTTGCGAGCAGGGACCTGGCAACTCTAAGTGTATCCCCAAGGCGCTGGTTTCTGAGAGGCTGTGTTTTATATCTTGGGATAGCAAGAGGAGGAAACACGATTTTATTTTTGTATTTGGACTTGTTTTAAACATTTTAAATAGCATTGCTATATTTTATATAAACATTTTGTGTGTGATGCTTTGTAAGGGCATAGATTAGAAACAGAGTAGAAATCAAATTCAGTTTGTAAGATCTGAGCAAGGCTGTCAAAGATAGGACATTTTGGAGGACTTTCATTCATAGGGTCGCCATGAGTCGGAAGCGACTTGACGGCACTTAACACACACACACACAGAAATCAAATGATGCCATAATAAAAAAGCAAATCATAATGTTTTTAACTTTTTTTATCCTAGCTATTTTCATCATTTGATTTCAACTGTAGAAGAATTCCACTGCCTTGTAATTTTTTTGTTTCTTTTATTCATTTTGTCTTATTTCAAAAATCAAGTCAACAGTGTGCATCCTAACTCTGAAATGTTCTGTGAAGTCTCGTCTTCTGAATCTTGATCGATGGAGATCTGTGGACTTCTTTTCAGAATGAATTTTATATGAAAGACTGTTTCACTAGTTCTTAGAAATGATAGCTAATCCAAGAAGAACTCTAGTAGCCTGTTCGGTTTACTGGGTTGGTTGTAAAACTACCTGCAAACATAATGGCAAGTTTCACTGTTTGAAAGTAGAAGTTAATCATCAACGTGTGAGGAGCCACACACTCAGTTTCTCCAAATGTACAGCACTTCCTTGGCCACATGTATGCCAGTGATTACATGGAGAAAGATTTGTGTAGACTATGCTAGAACAAATAGCCCTGTGATCGAAGAAGTTGCTGCCAGTTACATACAGCCTAGTTCACTCATTTTTCTGTGTGCTTTCTCTCCCCTGTATGTGGCCAAGGAAAACTGTATGAGCGATAATGTCTGTTAGAACTGTCATTAGTCAAAAATGGTTGACCCCAATGAATCACTTTTGTATATGCAGAGAAACTACACTCCCCAAAGGCCAAACTAGTAGGGATAGCAGCAACCACATTTTGCAGCCTGCCCTGATCAACACACAAAAGGGGGGTGGGGGTGGGGGTCTGATTTTTATGATACAGGATGCACCTGTGTGAGGGAAGCAAAATCTTCCCCTGTAGTTAACTCCCATACTTTCCTCCCAGTCTGTCTTGGACACCAGCCTGTCTACTATTGTCCCTTGCCTTCAACTTGTGTGTGTGCGTGCGTGCGTGCGTGAGAGAGTTTGAGTCTGGCATTCAGCTGTTCTGCTGCTAGTCTTAAAATCAGGATTTATTCATACAGTGGGTAGTATGTACATTTAGTGGGGGGTAAGGTTTGCTTGTCACTTTGATCTCTTACAATGGGGCAGAGAGAGTCTGATTTTGCCATATCCTCATTCAGTTCTAGCATTATAAGTCACTGAGCCGTTAAAGGGTATGAGCTTATCTGGTTAATAGAGGCTTTGGCTTTGCTTAATTGGCCCGCTAAAACAGCTGTCCACTTTGTACATCAACTGATTAAGTGGAGTGCACTCTATTATCTGTTTTAGAGTTTAATTAGTGTAGTTGATGTACTTTAATGCCCAGTGAGCAAATGAGATATATAAATGCCAGTAGCATACTGTGTCTTACTTCAGTACAACTAGATATAAAATGCGATGATGATGATGATTTTGTTGGAAAACGTTCCTTGTAGATTATTTTTAAAGTGGCATAGCAGGAAACAAAAATGGTTTTCTAATAAAAATTGCCTGAATAACTTTAAAAGAAAAGAACAATTTATAATGTGTCTTTTTAAGTTTGTAATTTCTTTAGTGCATCCATGTGAAATTATCGATCACCTCTCATAGTCTGACTCTTTCCATTTTTTGCAGACAGTGGAAGAAATTGAAGGTGTGCTAGGGCGAGACCTCTATCCAAATCTGGCAGAAGAAAGGTCTCGGTGGGAAAAGGAGCTGGCAGGCCTGAGGGAAGAGAACGAGAGCCTCACTGCGATGCTGTGCAGCAAAGAAGAAGAGCTGAACAGGACTAAGGCCACCATGAATGCTATCCGGGAAGAACGAGACAGATTACGCAGAAGGGTAAGGCTACCAGCCCCCTACATGCCACACAAATCTAAGTTCTGCTATGGAAGTAGGACGGACAGAATATAGGAAACAGCAAGCAGACTGTCCTAATTTGCAGCTTCCTTTTCTCAAGGGCCTTTGCTCCTGCCTCATTCACTGTTTTCATTCCCTTCTATTCCATTGGCTTCTTCTTTCAACCTCCTCCATCTTCCTTTTCATGGGCACCTTCCTAGGATTGCTGAATGCATCTCATCAGCCAGCTGTCATAAACAGAACTGTGCAAACGGGAAGGTTTGGTGCTTAATTTGTCTTCCTTGATTTGTCTTCCTTTAGGTACCACAACATTTGATGTTTATAAAGAATTTAAATGTGATTAATTGGGATATCTAAGGTATACAGTAGCCTTACAGGAACCCATATGTAATCATATCAACAGAGATCTCCACAAGAGGAATTCAGTTTTTCCAGCATGACTTATTTTTCTTGTTAACAAAAGCAGTCTTTGTGTTTTAATAAGTTCTTTTTTATGATTTGGGAGCCTGTAATGGAATGATTCAATTCTGTTTTCATATTCTGTTTCTTTGTTAACTAAAGTCCTTGTAATATGCACTCAGAATGAACAGAACAGTAATTATATATATTTGCCCTGTATGTAAATTGGAATTTTGTGGACTGAATTTTTTTCTGTATATTTTAATGACATCCTTTGTTGTCTGAGGAGCCTCCTTTAGATATTATTTTCTGAGCATGAAGTGCTCTTCTGTCTATGTCATTAGAGTGTATTGTTTGCTATTTTCATGCTTGGACAACTTCCCTTTACACTTTCACTCAGCAAAGCTGTCTGTTGAGCATGTAACAGTGTGTTTGTGTACTACTGAAAAAATTACACATGTCATCTACAGTGTTGCATAATTAGATCACCCTAGCTGATGTGCACAATGCTTATTCTTTTTTTTCTTTTTCTTTTTCTTTTTAATCCGGCTTTTCTCTTTGTGACCTGTGAGGTAGATGTGGCTTAAAGATTGTGACCGGCCCATCGTCACCCAGTGAGCTTCCATGGTACAGCAGGAATTCAAATCCAGTTGTTCCAGTTCCTAGTACAACACTCTAAGCACTACATCACACCAGGTCTTAACAAAGCTTTTGAGTGTAGTTGTATACATATGTGTATATCGATCAGTGTATGAGTCCTTTGTATAAGCTATATGTATACATATATTTTCTTGTACTGAAAAAAGCACCGCTGTCACTCATTTTTTAAGGAAGACTGTAGTGAACATCATTATTATGACCTCCTCCTCTTACATTTGCATCTATTTCTTGGCCAGCATCTATGAATTTTTCTCCTATCCTTCCTAACTCGGTACAATTGTATGCTCTGTAGGTTAATTTGGAAGAGTTTTAGTTCAGTTTTAATTTTTGAGGGTTTCTGTAAGGAAATTTTGTTGTGGTTGAGATCTACCTTAAATCTGTTTTGTTGTTGTTTTTATGGTAGTAAAGATGATGTATGGTCTTAACTTGCAAATAGCATGTTGAAAAGGGGGCACATGATGGAATAGCCCAACTGCTTTTGTTTTAAACTTCTAGCAATTGTAAACTTGCATTAGCCAGTTATCAGAACAGCTGAGGTTCATGACAAATTCTGAAGAGAGCATGGGCTTTTGCTGCAGTTCACAAATTTACTTTTTCTGCCACTCTCTCTCTACTTTAGGTCCTTTCTTCCTTGATTAGTTATCAGATCTTCTGTTTTGCATCCTCATCTCCAACAGCTAATAATCATGGAATAAATTAGCCTGCTTATGCAGACCTGCCTTTCTCCTAGCCATGCATGACATACTGTGGAGTGCTCTAGCCTTGATCTTGCTGAGACTTAATTACCAGAACCACATCCTGCCATATTGAGAAAACAGAAGGAGTACAAAGAGAAGAGTATGTAAGATAAATAAATTAAGATGATGAAGAGCTAAAAATATTTGAGTTGTGACCTAGGAATGTAGTTCTCCTGTCTCCTCCCCCCTATTCTTTTCATCTGATGTACAGAAACATCAAATACTGCATTTGTAGTAATGCCTAACATGGAAAGTATTTAAAGGTTCCAATTATAGGAAGGAAACCAGGTATAAATTTCCCATTATTTGTGTAATGCTAGTTATTTTCTAAACATGAATATATGTTTCAGCGCAGGGGCTGTGGCTCAGTGGAAGATCCTGTGCTTTGCACGGAGAAGGTTCCAGGTTCAATTTCTGGCATCTCCAGTTAAAAGGACCAGGCAGCAAATGAAGTGAAAGACCTCTACCTGAGACCTTGGAGAGGTGCTGCTGGTCTGAGTTGACAGTACTGGCCTTGATAGACCAATGGTCTAATTCAGTATAAGGCAGCTTCATGTGTGCTCATGTGTGTTTTTGATTCCATGCTCATATTTCAGAAGTCTAAGCAGGCTAACCAGGCAGGTTTCGGAACAATGAAAAGCATGTAAAGTCAGCCAGTGTTAGAATTCACCATTTTGTGAATGTCTTCAGAGAAGAGCTGCTGTTAGTAAGCTTGGGAAGCAATAGTTCAGTTATCATTTTTGACACAGTTATTATGGGTGTGGGAACCATGTCTTCGATCTCTCAAGCTTTTTTAAAAGCTCAACCATCTTCAGTTCTGGTTCCTGAACTAGATAATATTATGACATAGATTTGTTCACAATGTTCCCAAGGCTTTTCCCCTTGTTTTCTGAATTTTGAGATAACCTCCTGCCTTCATCTGTTTTATTTATTTGCTCATTTACTTATTCCTTCCTGGATATGCTCCCCTTCCCTGTCCAGTTATCCAAGCCATCTTATTTCCCAGCCTTGCTTCTCCTTGGGCTCACAGCCAAGCATCCATGCTCCTTTATAAACTCTTTCTAATTTGGACCCAGTCTCCTTTTGATCTGGCTTCCATCCCATATCCATAAACTCTGAACAATGTGGGCAGAACCTCAGAAAAGCAATAACAGCATAGAAACCAAAGAGGAGTATCACCTTCTTTTCCCTTCCTGCTTATAGTTCTTTCTTGGAATGTCTTTTACACCAGTTCAGATAGAAGAATGAGGTCGGGGAGAGACTGAAAGAGGACAAGGATGAGAGAAAGAAAGAAAATATACATGTACCTGTGTATGGCAGATACCAGACTATATTTTTGGGTGCAGACTTTTGGAAGGTGCATTGTGGTCTCCACAGAGAACACTTCCTTGTGATTGGAAGCGACTACATTTTAATGGCATTACTTTAATCTCCTCAGACTGTTGACCATGAGCATTTGAACTATGATAAAACATATGAGGTTCCAGGTTATTAAACACATAATTGAAAATTATTTTGTGCCTTTTCCCTTCTTTCAGGCTTATTGGAAAATTTAAGTCTTGTGATCTAAAGCATATGTTAATTTGCAGAACTGAGAGTTTATTTCCCCCTGGAGGAGTCTGTTTATTACAGATGTCCATGTCAGCCATACTATGTAATAGTGAACACTAGGGATCTTATTTGCATTTGTAATACAGTCAATAGCCGCCACACAAATAAATGTTTTCTTTGACCTACTAAATATTTCATATCTGCAGCCCTGAACCAAGAGTCACTACAGATTATTTCCCCAGAGGGTAAGAAAGGAGCCCTGCTAAAATCTAGCTTTGGTTCTATAAAGATTAAATTGGGTAGATAAAATAAGTTGTAACTGAGCAGATCAATAGGGCTGTTACTTTAGCCCAATGTCTGTAATCAAGCAAAGTGCTCTCAATGGGGATTCAGAGGCTTGTTAGAGGTTTAATTAAATTATATATTTAATGCATTCAGTTTACAGAGTGTCCTGCTTTGCAGTGCCATAACTAAGAAATGACGTGTATGGATTTTTATTTTTCACAGGTCATTAGTAAATGGGGTAATTACTTATTTTTGTAGGAAGTAAGGAAGCATGAGCAATGTAATGGCTGGAGTTGTTTCCTACCTTGAGAAAAATATGCTTCCTTTTTATTCCTTTGGATGAATTGCTTCATCGCTTAAATGTATCCCATAAAGCCACTCTGGGTGCATGGAGAGGTGCTTGCCGTCATGGTCAGATGGTAAGCTGAGCTACAGATGTAAATGTTCTGGGAATTTTGAAATCAGGGGAGGGGTGTTCTTCCTGGAGAAAACTAAAAATTTGGGTGAAATTGAACTTTCTGTTAAACCTAAAATTTTATTGACATCGTTTATAACTTAGTTAACATATAAAATTTTGCAGTTTGGCGTGTTTATTAAATTAAAAATATAACAGTGCAATCCTAAAGGGCCCCCCGAAAGGCCTTTGGAGGCAGCATGACCCCTGTCCTGGCATAAGTGCCACTTGCGCTGTCCCAACGGGCACTAGTGGTGGTGCTGGGCCACTTACGCTGGTTCTGGGGAGTGACACAGAAGCGCCACTCATGGTCATCAGCGCAACCTAGTCTGCAGCACTCCTCTGGCACAGGGGCTCCCACCGGTGCCAAAGAGGGCGTTCCAGGGAGCGGGAATGACATTAGTCAGCTCCTTAAGCCCTTTCACCCGAGGAACACCCATTTTTGCCAGTGTGAATTTCACCAAAACAATGCATATAGCAGTTTCACAGGCATTGGGGAATTTTTCCTGTGCGGCTTGCTGGCCTCGATGCAGCAAACTGCTCAGGAGGCGGCCCAGCTGTTCCGAGACTGTGCCCTTCCCAGCCACGACGCAACTACCCCCCCTTAGGATTGTGCTGCCAGTATCTTAGTATTCTGTAAGAAACTGCTCACTTGAGAAAGGGATGCATCCATTGCTACCATAGCTCATCTATCTTGATTTTTGTCTATTGAGAGGTAGGAAAAAATAAAATTTGAGAATAATAGAACCCAAACTATTTCAGAATCCCAGAAAAACATGAACCTAAATCCTGGGGTCCAATTCTATGGGCCCTGAACTAGGTGCCCCAGTCTTTCTTTTTGCGCAGGTGTGGACTGGGAAGAAAAAAGGGCCTTGCTACCGCAAAGGGCAGAACACTGTTAGGACATCCCACCTATAGAAGATCCCTGAATGTTTCCTTAAAGTGCAGCTTCTGTTGTCGCCTGAAAGTGGTCAAGCTTTGGCTCAAGCAAATTTTTTTAGAAAACCTAATCTATGGTTTGAGTGCACTAATAAAAACTTTTAAAATACAAATTGTTAATAAATAGGTACTGTTATTAAACTGACATTAAAAATAGCCTAGACGAGTCTCAAACAATAGCTGGTAACACTTTTCCCTTGTGAATTTGGCCCATTCTCATACTGGAACTGCATCTACATCACGTTTATCAGTACTGTATGTTGCACACTGAAAACAGGATAGGTTGAAATGACCCAGGGCTTGAGCAATAATCAGAGACCATTCATATTCTATTCTTCTAGGCAACTCAGCCATGAAGTATGTGTCCCACATGCATCAATCCATCTCTGGAAGCGTATTGACTTCAAACCAGACACCGTGACTTATATTTCATGGGTACACGAAAGTATCATAAGCTATTCAGACAGTAACATTATGGGTCATGGCGCCTCCAAATTAGTGTTCAGGTCCAGGGGATCCTTTTATTAAAAAGTCAAATGAGAGCTTGTAGTAACCAGATTTCTCTTCAATTAAGCAGGGAACCCAAGTTGATTAGATTTCCATTCTATTGTATGTGACAATTACATTTGTTGCTGGCATTACTGACACTGCAGTACTAAGCAGAATTCACTCTTCTAAGATCATTCATTTCATTGGATTTAGAATGGTGTAAATCTGTTTAAGATTGCCCTGTGAAAACACATTAAGATATACTTCAGCAAGTACAGTTAAACATTTCTTAGATATCAGCTTTAATACAGTTTTTGATATTTCTTAGAAGGCAGTGCAATTTTTTCCTCACCAGTAAGTCAAATGCTGGAGCACCAGACATCTTTCATGTACAAAAGTCATGACTTACGTTCATAGAGTTTTGTGCTACTAAGAAAGAGATTTATAATGAAATCCTGCTGAGCTGTCTTTTAGAGGTGTGTCTTGCTGCTTTTGTCCCACTTTTCAGTCTTCAGGCAAGTGAGTTCTTTCTTTAGAATGCTCACATATTAATCTGTAATTTTTGTGTGTACCATTATATACATTCACTTTTCTTTCTAGTTGGCAACTGTGTTGCCCTTCAGGTTTATAAAAATGGATATTGGCAACATAGAACATAATTTTCCTCTTTAAACCAGCATGGCATAGCGGTTTGAGTGTTGGACTAGGATCTAGCAGATCAAGGATCAAATCCCTACTCTGCCCTAGAAGCTCACTGGGTGACCTTGGGCTAGTCACTGTCTCAGCCTAATCTACCTCACAGGGTTGTTTTGAGAACAAAATGGAGGAGAGGAGAATGTTGTAAACCACTTTGAGTTCCCACATTGAGACTTTCATTGTCTTCTTTTCTTTTCGACGTCCCCCCTTCAGTTTGAACTGTAAGTCCTTTCAGGTATGTCTTCCTCATTTTGTCCTGACGATTTCTAGTCATATCAGACTTAAACAAATTCTATTTCTTAAAAATATTCACACTGAGGTACCTCCAGTTTCTTTGTACGAAAAAAATATGCAAACGTGCAGTCAACTGCACATGTACCTGTTTCACTGCATATACAGCAGTAGTTATCTATCACTTCCCAACATCTGTGTATGCAGAAAAATAGATATAGATTTTCTGAGTCATTTATGAAATAGTGAATGATTTTGTGATTTACATATTTTTCCCTACATGGAAATATTACCTTTGCTGTGTCAGGGCCCAGGCTACAGTCACCATGTGCCAGGCTCCAGTTTGGCTGAAAGACCTTCCCTTGGCCTCAGAGAGGAGGGGGGGGGGAGGGAGGGACTTCAATGCCATAGAGTCCAATTGCCAAAGCAGCAATTTTCTCCAGGTGAACTGATTTCTATCAGCTGGAGATCAGTTGTAATAGCAGGAGATCTCCAGCTAGTACCTGGAGGTTGGCTACCTCTACATGATGTTTCTGTTATTTAAGTCAGACCACCACCTACTTTCCATGATAATGGCAAGATCCAGAATTAGACAAAAGTCTTTTTGATTTATAGCGTGTTTTGTGGGTGTGTGCATGTATGTTTCTCCCTCTCTCTAATCTCGCTCTCTCCTCTTTCCCCCTACTCCATTATATTCTATCCAGTGGTAGCCTTGCTTCTGGAAAATGAAGTTTTCTGTAGTTCTGTAGTTCTGTAATGTCCTCGCATACAGTCTTTAAACTTCCTTGAACACCTTTTTTTTCTAAATGTGGTTTTAATGTTATTCATTTTCCTTTCCATTAGGATGATTGCTTTATGGCCTGTAATTGTGGCTAGTGATCACTACTTGATAAACTGTTGCTGGCTTGTAATTCAGGGCTGATATTTTAACAAGCTTCTTTTGTAGAAAGCCATCCAGATTTTCATATGTGTATTGGGCAAATGTTGAGAATTCTAAGATGCTCCGCCTCAGTGTGGGTCGATCCTATTGGAACACTGACGGACCCATTCCTAGTTCAAAAGGGGGTAAGACAGGGATGCCTGCTTGCTCCCTCCCTGTTTAACATCTTTATTAACGATCTGGTGCCACGTCTCAAGGAGGGAGCTAAACACCCCCCTATCTTGCTGACCATCCCATACCACTTTTACTGTATGCGGATGATGCGGTTTTGTTGGCGACATCTGAAGTGGTATTGAGGTCTACTGTTAATCTCTTTTTGGATTACTGTGAGCAAGAAGAATTTACCGTGAACTACGCTAAGTCAAAGGCCCTTCGTTTTTCTGCCATCAGGAGAAGAGGTCCTCAGTTTTTTAAGGTTAAAAATGGTCAGCTTGAATGGGTTTCCACCTTCCGTTACTTGGGCATTATCTTCAGCTATAATCTATCTTGGTCTGCCCATCTGGATCATGTGAAGAAGACATCAAGATCCACTACTGCAATGGAGAAGTTTTTTCGAACTAAGGGGGCCAAGCGTATTCCGTCCGCCATTGAAGTGTATAACGCGAAGGTGGTTTCCCAAATTTTGTACAGAGCAGACATTTGGATCTCCAGTGTTGATGAAAAATTGGATTCTTATTTGAATAATTTCCTTAGGAGAATTACTGGAACTCCCGGGTGTGTTGCTGGGACTGCCCTCCGCATGGAATTGGCCCAACCCTTGCTCGAGGCATGCACGTGGAGGAGGGCAATTAAGCTAAGGTTTAAGTTGTCCGACGCCAGTCTTCCGGCCCAAGTGGGGTTTCTCCATCTTATTCTCAAGGATCCCGCCCCCAACCCTTGGCTGACTCTTCTAGCGCAAAAATTAAAAGCACTGGGACTCCTAATTTCCGCTCCTACAGATAATCTTGTGTCATCTCAATCAGCAGTAATTTTGAAGAAACTGAAGGAGTTAGATTGGGCCAGCACGGTTTCGAGGGCTAGACGTACTTGTTCTGGTTTGGCGCTGGGGCTCCCTCCACCAGAGAAGCTTCCAGACTTTCATACTACGATTCCAATTTCTTCACACCGTCGGGCTTATCTTCTGGCCTGCCTGAATGCCTTTCCTTCTATGGTTATGTTGGGTAGGTTTAATGGGATACCCTATTCAGATCGTCTCTGTCCATGCAATATGGGTGAAATTGAAACCTTGGACCATTTGATGCTTCGTTGTCCTCGCTGGTCTCAGGACAGAGAGGCCTTTATTGCTCCAATTCTTACCAACTTGAACCTTCCTTCACATTCCTGGGTGTTGTCATTTTTGCTTGGCGATTAAAACAGTGGTTTGGTAACATCGAATGTGGCACGTTTCCTGGCCAGGGTTGCTGCTCTTAAGAAGAAAGAATTCTGAACCCGTACCTTTAGTAACCTCTAGTCAGTTTGCTCCCCCACTAGTCTAGTTTAGTTAGGAAATTTTATTCCCCGGGCTGACGCCTGGTTTTTAGCATTGTTAATCTAGTATTTTTTTTATGCCTTTTATGTTCCTCTGTGTCTTTTATCCCCTCCCTGTTTCCCTATCCCTTTCTCCTTTCTTGGTCCAAGACTGCGGTCGTAGACCTAATAAAATAATAAACTAATTCTAAGATTCGTTGTGCCTAAGTATACAGTGCCTTTTGTAATACCTTTCATTAAAGATGTTGAAGGATTTATGAAACATTTGTGTTTGTGACAGAAATTTTTCTGTAGTCCAAAAATCCCTGAAACAGGATAAAAGGGCAAATATTCTTCATGTATTTCAGCAGCAGTATAATAAAGAATAAAATCCCATTTGTTTGTGTTTTTGAGAAGACTCCACAAGCATTCATTTATCAAAATTTGTCGTCAGTGTAGCCCCGATTAATCTCAACAGTTTTTGTTAGTTGAGAACCTGCTCACAAGCCCTGCTCTCTGTCCCCCCCCCTCTCGGTGACTCAAACCAGGACTTTTTCAGTGGTGGCACCTCATCTGTGGAGTACTCTCCTCTTTCCCCATCTCTCTTTTTTCTTTTTACCCTGCTTTCTAACTTGGGATTTTTTCTTTTAAATTGTTTTCATTCTGCTTCCAGCTTGAGGACTTCCACAACATTTGACAGCCTAAGCTATCCTCATGTTCTAGTTTTTTTGTGGTTTTCATTCTAGATTTATAGTTGTTTTATTTCAATAATTTTGAGTTTTTAAAATTATTTGATCTTGCTTTGAGCCACCTCGAACATATCTCTGAAGGGATGGGGCGCAATTGTTTCAAATAATTAAATGGAGCAGTGTGAGTTGAAAAATGCTGTAATATAGGGTTGCCAGGTTGCGCCTCGTCACTGGCGGGAGCTCTGCAGGAGCATGGGTGATAGTTGTGATCGGCACACGCATGCGTGCAACCTGCGCAATGCACTGACGTCTCTTCTGGGTTTATCCGGAAGCAACGCTGTCGCTCTAGCAATTGCCTCTAAAACTCTATGGTTTCACAGCCCCCCCCTCTGCTGGCCCTCTTCTGCCTGTCGACCAGCTGAGAGATGGCAGCGGCCCAGTGAATTGGCAGGCTTTTGCCTGCTCCCACCAGTCAGCTGGCAAGCCTAAATATCATGGATAATGTATTGTAGCAGATATATTTGTATTTTACTTTCCTATACAACCGGGAGCATAAGCAGCATGTATAAGAATTCCTGTTTTTAATGCAACTGTAGTAGTATCTGGGTAGCTTATCAGAAAACCCACAAGAACACTCAGCTGTATAATACATTTAGTATGAGAATTTGAGAGATGATGTACTGAAAAATATCTGTTCTACGGCCATATTTTTTTACATGAGATAAAATCTGAAATGCAGGGCATGAAATTTATAGAGAGATTTAAGAGGATACCTCTGTCAAGGTTGGCAGTATAAGTGCTTCACACTTGATGAACTGCTAGGTTATGTGTATACCCAGCTGATTTGTTTATGTGTTCTTACAGTTTGGGAAGTTGACACCACGCTGCATTTGTTTCTGTTGCTCACCTCTATAATCAGTAGAGATATTTATGTGTTGCAGTAAATGGTTTGACACTCTGGGAAATTTTCCCTTCAGACTGCAGCTTTCCCCCTCTTTTTTATGCTAGTTGTGTGAAAAAATGAAGTTTTGATTTCCCTTGTGGAACAAGTTGCTGTGTTAGAGAAAACCATTTGTTTTTTAGCTCTTTGTCTGAGGCACACCTTACAGTCTTACGTTGAGAAATGCCATTTGGCTGTTGCAAGCTCCACCACCCACATGCCCCCTTTCTAGTCCAAATACCATTTTGAGGGCAGGTCTGCTGTATTTTAGTCATTTTCTTCCTTTTATTATATTATAACAATATCCATACAGCTCTTGAGCAAATATTCAGTTATTGAGCTCTTTGGTTGATCACTGGGCACACTTTCTAGCTTTTTGTGATTCTGGTATTTATATGCTCTGCAATGCTGTATTTTACGGTACCTTCTCTTTGGATTTTAACGTAATGGTGTAATCCTGAGATGTGTGTATTTAAAAAAAAAATTCAAATTACTTTATAGCATTTTCTCAAGATATAAAAAAATTACTTAACCTGACCTATATTTACCAATCCTATATTTTTTAATTAAGTGAGAGAAATTTGGGGCACTAGTTCATCCATGTAGCTGGAAAGCAACTCATTAATTGTCACACTGACTTTCCACTGTACTCATAGAATTAGTGACTTGAGATTGGCTACCATCAGCTAGTTTAGGTCTAGGACTAATTTTTCTCAGCATACATACTGCTCCGCTTTTCAATAACTGTTTTTCTGGGTTTTTGCTGCCTCATTTTCCTCTCAGATTTTTAACTTTTTCAATCAATACAGTGTGCGGTTTCAGTCTCTCTCTTTCCACTGTCTAGCCACATACACAGATTTTTAATGTTCCGCTGGGCTTTTCTTGGCTCTGAAGTTTTGACATCTTAGTTCAGTCACTGCTCTGGTAAACTGGGAATCTCTCACAGTTAAAGAAGAGGGCCTGATCATTTGTTATATCCTGGAAAGAAATATCAAGCCAATATGTGTATATTAGATTTCTGCATACTACTCCTTCTTTCTCTGTTGCTACAGGGAGAAGGGGTGAAGGTTTGAGCAGTGGAAAGAGAAAAGGTGGAAGTCAGGCTGATGGAAGTGTCACCATGCCTCTCTAGGAAACACCAGAAATTCCATGAGTTTTACTATAGAGTTTCTAGCAATTCTTAGAGAGGTATGATGTCACTTATGAGTTTTCTCTGGCCTGTGTCCCCCCCCTTTCAATCTCCCATTGGTTATCACTCTGGCCCAGGCTACCTTGGATTGCTCTGTTGTCTCTGCAACATATTCTGCCCTGGGAAAGAGAAGATGCTTTAGCTTCAGGAGCTCAAGGATGTACCGGTACCACATCAAATAAGTATGGTCAGCATTTTAATTTAATAGTGCATTTAAAAGAAGGACATGGAGACAAGTTTCACACCTGAGATTCTTACTGGAGCAAGATTTTTTTCCCCTCTGGAACATGACTGAACAGATCCAGATATTGATTTAGCTAGTTTAACATCAATTGGGAAAGGCATGGAACCACTTCCAACTTCGAATTGAGTAGTTTATTATATGGGAAAACTTTCTATTTAGCCTGTTTCTTGATTGCTGTTGTTTACCAGTCTCTATATCAGCCAGTCCAGCTATCTTTGTGCATATACAGTGAGGGAAAAAAGTATTTGATCCCCTGCTGAATTTGCCCGTTTGCCCTCTGACGAAGAAATGACCAGTCCATAATTTTAATGGTAGGTCTATTGTAGCTGTGAGAGACAGAATAACAACAGGAAAAACCCCAGAAACCCAGAAGACAAAAGTCAGAGATTGATGTGCATTATAATGAGTGAAATAAGTATTTGATCCCTTTGCAAAAGATGATTTAGTACTTGGTGGCAAAACCCTTGGTGGCAATTACAGAGGTCAGACGTTTCTTGTAGGTGGCCACCAGGTTTGCACACATCTCAGGAGGTATTTTGTCCCACTCCTCTTTGCAGATCCTCTCCAAGTCAGTAAGATTTCGAGGCTGATGTGTAGCTACTCGAACCTTCAGCTCCCTCCACAGATTTTCGATGGGATTAAGGTCTGGAGACTGGCTAGGCCACTCCAGGACCTTAATGTGCTTCTTCTTGAGCCACTCCTTTGTTGCCTTGGCTGTGTGTTTTGGGTCATTGTCATGCTGGGATACCCATCCTCGACCCATTTTCAATGCCCTGGCTGAGGGAAGGAGGTGCTCACCCAAGATTTGACGATACATGGTCCCGTCCATCGTCCCTTTGATGCGGTGAAGGTGTCCTGTCCCCTTAGCAGAAAAACACCCTCAAAGCAGAATATGTCCCCCTCCATGTTTGACGGTGGGGATGGTGTTCTTGGGGGCGTAGGCAGCATTCCTCCTCCAAACACGGCGAGTTGAGTTGATGCCAAAGAGCTTGATTTTGGTCTCATCTGACCACAACACTTTCACCCAGTTCTCCTCTGGGTCATTCAGATGTGCATTGGCAAACTGCAGACGGGCCTGTACATATGCTGTCTTGAGCAAGGGGACCTTGTGGGCTCTGCAAGATCTCAGTTCTTCACGGCGTAGTGTGTTACCAACTGTTTTCATGGTGACTATGGTCCCAGCTGCCCTGAGATCATTGACAAGTCCCCCGTGTAGTTCTGGGCTGCTTCATCACCGTTCTCATGATCATTGCAACTCCACGAGATGAGATCTTGCATGGAGCCCCAGACCGAGGGAGGTTGACAGTTAGGGTTAGGGTTGTCACCTTCTCACCAAGCTGCTTGGCAATAGTCTTGTAGCCCAGTCCAGCCTTGTGCAGGTCTACAATCTTGTCCCTGACATCCTTGGACAGCTCTTTGGTCTTGGTCATGGTGGCTAGTTTGGAATCTGATGGATTGATTGCTTCTGTCGACAGCAGAACCCTAACCCTAACCCTAACCTGGCTGGTTGATAGGGGATCAAATACTTATTTCACTCATTATAATGCACATCAATCTCTGACTTTTGTCTTCTGGGTTTCTGGGGGTTTTCCTGTTGTTATTCTGTCTCTCACAGCGACAATAAACCTACCATTAAAATTATGGACTGGTCATTTCTTCGTCAGAGGGCTAACGGGCAAATTTAGCAGGGGATCAAATACTTTTTCCCCTCACTGTATCTGCATACATACTATTTCAGCAGAAGAGCCCTCTAAAGGTTAGGGCTTCTGTCTCTGTGTATATTTAGGAAAAATACCTGAACATGAAATATGTTCTGTCAGGACTTGACATATTTTCTTTGGCTCTATGAACCAGACTTATTTTCCAGTCTTCAGAGTTTAATATATTAATTATCATTTTAAAAAAATTATTGCTACCATAAAACCTAATTGTAATCTCTTCAAAGTTTCTCATAATTTTGTTAAAGCTTTGACAGAAGTATCTAAATAAATGTAGGGATAGCCCTGATTGTCATCACTACAACAAAAAGCTAACCCTCTACCCTTAGCTTAATTTCCCCCATATGTCTGATAATTCCATTATTGCCTTAAAGCTCTGTTGAGTTGATTATTGAATTGAATATTACAATCAATATAGATACCACCACTGAATAGTGTAAAGATAATATATAAACAAGCAATGCCAAGAACTTCATGCACTTGTATTTTTATGCCATACAATAAAACATAATCTGATTTGAAATTGTAAATAAGAGTTGTACTTCTAATTGAGAGACACTGTGGTAAGTCCTTGCCAAAAATACTAGGCACCACAGTGAAATTTCCAGGTGCCATGGTGACCTGGTGCCTGGGATTTGTCAAGCTCTGTATTAAATACAAGTGGTGTGTTCCCAATCAGATTTTAGTATGTGTTAAAATGTAATAGTTTGGAGTCTATTACAGTTATTTCCACCTTTTCTCCACCATGCTTCTTCCCCCTTTATGTCTCCAACAAAGGCCTTGTTTGATGCTTAAGCACTGCAGAAGTCAGTAATCAATCCATTATTCCATTTCTTACCATCCCCCCATACACATATTCTTTGTTTCTTCCAAAGTGTCCATTAAACGTTGCCTTCAGAGTAAGGTATTCATATGGACAGGTTGCTTTCAAGAAATATGTCCATCTTATGTAAAACAATATAGAACTATGAACTGTTTTGTAGCAGCCAAAGGATCATTGGAAAGCTTTTATACCAGACCTTTTAAAATATCACCAAATTTCAAAAATGAAAAATCATTAGCCACATTCTAAAAAAGAACTCAGCTGCTGCCACTGGTATTTTTGATCAGACAATTCCAAAGGCAGGCAGATGATTTTTTGTGTCTTACTGCAGGTTCGAGAGCTACAGACCCGTTTACAGAGCGTCCAGGCAACTGGCCCATCGAGCCCAGGTCGTCTCACTCCAGCCAACCGTCCCATTAACCCTAGCACTGGAGAACTGAGCACAAGCAGCAGCAGTAATGACATTCCCATTGCCAAGGTGAGCTCTCGTACATTGCTACAGTGCCTCTCATTATCTGGAAGAAGCAGCTTTTGCTGTGTGCAGCTGCTGCACAGGCATGCAATTAACTGGGAAGTATCAGCTGGAGCATCAGGGGAATTTTCAAGGATCCTAAGTGAGCCTACAAACTCGACCTGCAGGAAGAGATAAAGTACTAAGAATGTTAAGCCTTTGTTAGTCGCAACACAGATGCCAGTTTGTAGTAATCAATTTAACACAGCATCTTTCAACACAGCAAATGAGTGAAGAAGGGGGGCATTTTGTATAGAGAGCCAGCATGGTGTAGTGGTTAAAAGTGGCAGACTCTAATCCAGAGAACCGGGTTTGATTTCCTGCTCCTCCACATAGCAGCGGACTCTAATCTGGAAAACCAGATTAGATTCCCCACTCCTTCGCACGCTGCCTGCTAGGTGACCTTGGGCTAGTCACGGTTCTCTCAGAATTCTCTCAGCCTCACCTACCTCACAAGGTGCCTGTTGTGAGGGGGGGAAGGGAAGGTGATTGTAAGCCGCTTTGAGACTTCTTTCGGTAGAGAAAAATGGAGTATAAAAACCAACTCTTCTTCTATAGATGTGCAGAAGCGATACATGGTGCCTGAATATACTAATCCTTGTGTGTGTATGTTTTTCCTGTTTATAGATTGCTGAGCGAGTAAAACTCTCAAAGACAAGGTCAGAGTCTTCCACATCAGACCGCCCTGTCTTGGGATCCGAAATCAGCAGCATAGGGGTGAGTGTTGATCATTGTTATTGAGGAACTGGCCAGAGAGCAAAAACATGCAATCTCTACTGTTAAAAATACATTTAGTTAGTACACACATATGTTTTCTTTGGCCTTGTTAGGGCTCAAAGGCAGTTAAGATTGAAACATGACATTCAGAAGAACAATAATAAAATTAAAGTAAAAACGAATAGCATATTAAACCTGCCAAACCAGCCAATACAGAAAACATGCAAAACACAGCAAGCACTATCCTCAAGATTTCGCTCAAAGGCCTTCTGGATTTTTTAAAGAAGTCTGCTTGCTCTGGAAAGCCTCTGGAGAAGAGATCCAAAATTTGAGGGGACAGCTGAAAAAGCCCTCCTCTGGATCCCAACCCACGTCTTCTCAGACAAGAAACCCACTTGCTACAGGAAGACACCATTCATAGATCTCAGAACTTGGGTAGATTGATATGGAGAACTGCTACCAGTCACAGCACACAATATTGAGGTTGCTGGACCAATGATTTGATTACTTATAAGGGTAGTTGTGTATGTATTTGGTAACGATATTTTAGCAATGTGATTCTAGTGCTAGCCATGATTATATGAAGTTTACAAGAACAAAATATAAATTTTATTTTCAGAGTAAATTATGAAGATTGAGTAACTTGAGTGTATTCACTTTGCATAATTCTGTGTTCAAGAAGAATTAAACAGAACCTTTTTCATAATTCATGATATGGATGCCAACTTTATACTAGATCTTTTACTTGCATGATCTTGTGTATTCAAAGCCATACATTCTATATCTTTGTGCCATGATTATATCACCACCTTTGACAGATTAAGATTATGTTATTTAAGGGATTCAGTATATAAAAAATATGTACAACGATGCCAGCACTGCCAGTTTTGAACTACCTAATTCAATTTGTTAACAGTGATACTGTGGACAAGGATAACACCTTTGTTTACAGTGGCAATCCCCTTGATGGAACAGTAAACAATCTTTAGTATTAAAAACATACCAGGAGCATGTCAAAGCAGCTGGGCTGGATCAGATCAATTTTCCATCTTGTCCAGAGTACTGTTTCACGGTGGCGAACTAGATGCCTCCAGAAGACCTATAAGTAGGGGAAAGAGGGCCAAATCTTCCCCTGTCATTGATTTTTCAGCACCAGTATTCTGATAGAACATGGAGGCTCCATTTAGTCGTCATTGATAGCCATTGATAAACCTATCCCACAAGATAGCCATTGATAAACCTATCCCACAAGAATCTGTCCGATCTCCTCTTAAAGCCAAGTAATCTCTGGATTAGAGTCTGGTAGCCAGCACAGCATCGTGCGGCAGCAAATTGCACAAGCCAATCACACTGAGTGAAGAAGTATACTTCCTTTTCTTTGTCTTATATGTACTTCTCATAAACTTTGCTAAGTGACTATGAGTTCTAGTATTATGGGACATGAAGAGTTAAAAGTTAGAGGATTTACACTCTTAGTTACAAGAATATAGATGTTGATGTCTAGCACAGGACTTCAGTGTAAATCTTTAATAACTATGTAATAGTTCAATTTTTTAATAATATAAGAAGCAACAAAATCTCTATACCTGGTCCTCAAGAGTTTTGTTGTTTTGAAAGTACTGCATTTTTTCAAACCTCAGTTGGCTGAAAAACATTGCTCATCAAAAACTGCAAATGCTTTCAGGCACAGTGGGAGAAAAGGGATTATATCCCATAAGCTAGAATTGGTATTTGGAACCTGATCATTTTATAAATGTAAAAGAAGCAGAAGTCTTTCCTATTAGTACAATTTGGCCTGTATCATTCTTGTCATTGGATATATGTACCTGGCTGACAACAAGTAGCAACAAAGAATGTTCGCATTTCTATGGTCATGTCAGAATCACTGGTAGGAAGGGAACATATATTGGCCATGACAATATGGTCCTGAAGCAAAAACTGTAAAGGTGTGCTTTTTAAGAAGAAATTCATTAACTGTGTATGATGTAGTTATGCAACAAAGTTCCAGACTTTAATACATTTTTCAGAGAATAACTGTTACTACTACCGAGCTAGGCAGCTTTGGGCCACATGACAGTAGGGAGAAATTCTGAAGGCACAGTAAGCAGTTCACTAGAGTCTGTCTTAAGAGTGTGGACATGCACATTTGATCACAAAAAAAATCCCTTCAAATTAGGAGATGGGTAGTTAGTGGCCTGTAGCTTCCGAAGGGTTGCACAGCAAGGACTGAAGGTCCTATTCTCCCCAACTGTCTGCGTCACTCCTTGCAGCTACACACCCACAACCCTGCACGGTACAGAGGAATAGAATGATATGGAATAAGGGCTTCTAACCAACTCATTACAGGTATCAAGCAGTGTTGCCGAACATCTAGCCCACTCTCTTCAGGACTGTTCCAACATCCAAGAAATTTTCCAGACACTCTACTCACATGGGTCTGCTATCTCTGAAAGCAAAATCCGAGAATTTGAAGTCGAAACTGAACGATTAAACAGGTAAGGTTAGAAATTGTATATGCAAATGAATTCTCTTAGATGGGATTATTGTTTTAGAAGAAGAAGAGTTGGTTTTTATATGCTGACTTTCTCTACCACTTGAGAAAGAACCAAAACAGGTTTACAATCATCTTCCCTTCCCCTCCCCACAACAGACACCCTGTGAGGTAGGTGGGATTGAGAGAGTGTGACTAGCCCAAGGTCACCCAGCTGGCTTCATGTGTAGGAGTGGGGAAATAAATCCAGTTCACCAGATTAGCGTCCACTGCTCGAGTGGGCAAGTGGGGAATCAAACCCAGTTCTCCAGATCAGAGTCCACCACTCCAAACCACCGCTCTTAACCACTACACCACGCTAGCTTTTATTTGTTTTCAGGAATGGGATGGCTTAACTGAGTTTTGTATGACAAATGCAACCCTTAAGATTTGCTGCTAAGACGTGCAAAAATATGGGAACCGTTTGGAACCTGGCTTTTAGCACACAACTCTTTTGAGTAACAGTTGGGTGTATTACTTATTCATAGCCAACATTTTGCAAACGTATGCAGGCATGGCATTAACTTGCAGGGAATCATTCCACATCTGAAAAACATATCATGACAATCAGCTCTTGCTTTCGGTTGATTAACTTGATTTGTTATCCCCGTCATTCTGATTTGTGTGAATTATGTTTATGCCAGCTGCATATAAATGCAGGAAAGATGACGATGAAAAGGAGAGCTTAACCTGAATTAATGGCTTTCTTTCAACAAGATAATTTAGTCATCAGCATAAAGCCATACAGTGATTTGTCAAGATTTGCATATTATTCTACAGGACCTGGCAACAGCTGCTGTTTGCCTCTTGAGAAACCTGAAATACAGTTTTCAAAGTTGATTTGTATAGATCAGTGTGGTGATTTTAGCAGAGATAAGTAGGTACTGCTGGTGTCTTTGTACTACTTTTGTTCTGGTAGTCAAAACAATATGTTGTTCTAAATACGTAGAAATAATCTCTGATCTATCATTTTCTCTCCTATCTTCCTTTCTTTTTTTTTGTCAGAACTAAAACAACTTTTCAAATTTTTCTGAGCAATCTTTTTCATTTTGGCATAGTTCTGTAATAGCTATTTACTAGTATCGTAATTCTCCAGTGGGAATTTGGGTACTGGATGGATATAACTTTGGAACATTGGACAGGGATAGGACTCCAGACCGGACTGCTAGGCAACCAGAGCCTGGTAGTTTGCAGTAATATGATTGCAGAAATTCTAGATCACTGTCCTCAGACATAAATCTGTGGGTTTCTGAGAAGTCCATAGAAGCAATTTATTCTACCTTCCCAGGAATCTCCTGTGCCTCACTAAAAAGCCATTGCTGAAGATTGGGGGACCATCTGAAATAGGTTGCCAGGTACCTCCTGGCAACCAGCAGGGAGTGGCGAACAAACTGGCAGTACACTTAGGCCCAGGTCTCTGGCATCAGCAATGTGGCAACATCATATCCGGTGTGCACATCATCGGAGGGGCATTCTGGTATTTTGCCAAAACTCTATGGTAGAATTTTGCCCAAATGCTAGAGCATCCCCCATGGTCATCGCAACATGATGACGTCACTTCCGGTGCATACTGGAAATGAAGTCACCACGTTGCAGATGCTACTCAGCCTATGTTTACTGCTGCTATGTTCCCCGCTGGCTGACTGAACAACGCTGGGGGGCAGGGCGCCAAAGCGGGGAATCCCCCGCTGCCTGTGGGAGTCTGGCAACCCTAATCTGAAATGATATGCCTTGTGGTGCAGTGGGCTGCACCAAGAAAGGGGAAAGGCCAAACCCACACATAACACAACTTCCTTCTGCTTTATCAACAGAGCTTGCTCTGCTCACCAAAGCGTATGTGTATCTAGGGAGGTACGGGTTTGGCCATTTCCCTCTTCTTGCTGCCACTCACTACCACTCTTCTCTGCCACATGACATATTCAAGGAGAACCCCTTGGCCCTCAGCAATGGCTTTGTCAAGGGATGGGCCTCGCTTCTCCCTGTGGTTTCAGTTCAAAAGAACTGCACTGTCAGGAGCCTCCTCATCAGACAGTGTCCTGGCTCTTGTAAAGAGAGCACAAGTAAGCCATGCTCCCCAGCTCCTCACAAGAACTCCCTCTCTTGCAAGAAGTCTGACTCTTCCTCAGTTGCTGTCAAAGCACCGCTCAACCGCCATGAGGCTCCCCAGCCTTCCTCCATAGCCATTGCTTGGCTGATGAGGCAATGGTACCTCAAAAGTCTGTGATGTATGCAAGCTGAATAAAAGCAATTAATACATTGATTTGTAGTTGCTAATAAGGCCAATTTCCATGAAAGTTATTCCTTCCCCTCCCCATCCCGCCTCAGGCCCCTGCTCACAGATTCCCTTGTTTTAAAATGGTTTGGTAGTCATCTGGTCCCAGTAGTTCTTTATGTGAAAAGTATGCATCTAGCCCAATATTTGGAAGTTGCATGGCTATATTCATTGGATGCGGGTGGACTCTTGGTTTTTCTCCTCTTCTCCTTTTTTTGACAGCAGTCTTCTTCCTGCCCCTGGAAAAGGTGCTTTTGAAATTCCTTCCATTTTTAAACTTAAGACAGTTTCAAAAGCGATGTCTAGTGTCGCATGAGAGTACTGTGGTTTGGTTGTGGAAAACCCTCCGTGAACTCATGCAGAGCCCTGAACTACTCTTGGTATTTTAGCCTACATCCTGAACAACTCTACCTTATTCCCCAAAGGATAGGATAGATGCATACCTGTATTTTCACGTGAAGTACTACCAGGACTAAGGAAGTACTGAACCAATGTAAAAGAGAATCTGTGAGCAGGGACCTGAGGTGTGATAGTAAGAGGGAGGGACACTTTCACGGGAGTTGGCCTTATATGCAACTTCATATCAATTTATTAATTGTATTCATTCAGCTTGTTTTGTGATGGGAATTTCCCATATGACCTTGCACAAAGAGTTGACATTATCTGTTTCTTCTGTGTGAATGACAGATAACAAAATACTTCAAGGCAGATTATCTTTGACATTATAATCAGGAACCACTTGAGAAATGTTCAAGCCAGGTAAGACTGCAGCAACTTCAGCGGGAAAGTTAAAAGGTGCTTTTCTTCTTCACAGCCGCATTGAACACTTAAAATCTCAGAATGATTTATTGACAATAACTCTGGAAGAGTGTAAGAACAATGCTGAGAGGATGAGCATGTTGGTTGGAAAATATGAATCCAATGCCACCGCCCTCAGGCTTGCATTGCAGTACAGGTATGTTGATGTGTGAATGGGCGAATGTGAAAGACAAAAGAAAACAGGGAGGTGCGCTTTCTTGTACCAACTTGTGTTATGAGTGATTGCAAGGTTTTGAATTGCACAGAGTGCCTTTTTCACTTTGCCATTAGTAGTCTGTAGTCAACAAGTAGCCTTATGAGGAGACAGAGTAGAAAGGCAGCTTTTCATTTCACAACCATTGGCTGTGGGTTGTGACAAGTGCATTGGAGAAAGAGGAGAAAGACCAGTTTGTACTGATATGATTACTGGAAGAGTTGTTTAACATGCAAGTTCCTTAATTACTGTTTGTCTTCAACTCACACCTGCATATTAATTTCCCTGCAGGTTGTTCCTTATCCTGATTTTAGTAGAGTGTCAAAGTGTTGGTTTAACGAATAGTTCAGTAGGACAATCCACATTGCTCAAGGAGCTGAACCACACCATATGCTTTATAAGAGGAGCAAAATATTGCTAGTATTGCTTATAGGGGGGGAAAGCCTATGGGAAAGATCTTCCTCACTCCTACCTACAGTGACTGGTTAGACCCTGAGACTGACCCAAACTCAACTAATGAATCCCTCCAAGTAAATATCTTCTGGTCCTCTTACGTTGTCATTGGCTATGGCATTCTTTGATAACCAGGGATATTGAGTGCTTTAAACATGATTGACCTTCAGACTTAGTGTGATTAAACTATTAATTTACAAGCAAGCTGCACACCTTTTGTTCAAAATTTAAATCACATGCCCTACTGAGCAGCTTTGTGCCTTGCATAGCAGCTGCTTCTACAGGCTTTCCTGCTTAGGTTGCTTTGTATTTGCTGCAGGGTCATGAGAACTTGAAGTCAGCCCATCAGAGCAACTCTTTATCATGACGCAGTAGGAGAATCATGTAGTTGCTTAGGGAATGCTGGGTCTTCCCCTGGTAAATAACAACTCCCATGAGGCAATTCATATACATGCATTTGCAAAATGTTCCTAATCTGAAGTTTGCCTGCCTTTTCTGTTTACAAAATGTTGGGTCATGCAGGCATGATAGACAGAAGCCACACAACCTGGAGACACTTCAGTTTAACATTTAAGAATTGGGGGAAATGCTAGAATTTCCTTGATGTAGTGTGAGACTACCGTAGTACAGTTTCATTCACATCCAGACAGTTCACTTGGTTTTGGCATTTTCTTATACTTTAGGAATATGGCAAACTGTAGGCAAGGACACAATGGTGGCCAGAAAGGAAAAGCTGCAGGAGAGCAGTCTGAGATGAACAGCTGGCTTTTAGGACAACTGAATATGATTAAGTTGTTTGGCTGTGAAAAACAAACTGGTGAATAGACCACATGCTGAACGGGCAGGTCATAGAGTATCCCTGTGATAAGCCAAAGAGAACAGGGAAAAGCCTCCAGGATCTTAAGAGGGCAGAACATTTTCCTGCCTTCACTGGCTGTATTCTGTGTATCCAGTTCTATGCTGATAGATCACGGTGGGTAGCCATGTTAATCTGCCTCTAGCAGTAGAAAATTGCAAGAGTCCAGTAGCACCTTAAAGATGAACAAAATTTCTGGCAGCTTCAACAATCCACTGCCGAACAACCTCCTCACAATTCTGTGCTGTAAGCACCGGCGTTCTTTACTGTCCACACCATATAAAGAGCAGCGATGCTAGACTAACTCCTACTATGAACTGTAGAAAAGTTATTCCAGATTATCATATTTCTTGGAAACTGTCTACTCTAAGAGTTAAAAGGGTTTCATGGGGTTTTTTTTAGTAATGCTGTTCTTTCTAACTTTAACAGAATAGTTAATTCAGTCCCTACCCTACACTTCAATTGTTGATTAAAGAAGGTAGGGCCTGGCTTGGATCACCATATTTCCCTGCTAACAGGGAGGAAATGACAGCCTCATTTCGCTTGGCCTATGTTGATTTTTTCCTCTCTGTTTTACATATACTAACTGAATGTTTCTTTTACAGTGAACAGTGCATTGAAGCCTATGAGCTGCTACTAGCATTGGCAGAAAGTGAACAGTCTCTCATTCTTGGGCAATTCAGAGCTGCAGGTGTTGGGTCTGTTGGTAAGCGCTCAATGAATCTCTTTCTCTCTGGATCCTGGACTACGCTATGCTTGTTTGTCTATCTATGTATTTTTTGTTGGCCCCCCAGGGCAACTGTTTTGGCTGCTGTGTGAAACAGGATGTTGGACTAGATGGACATGGGTCTGATCTAGCAGGTCTATTCTTAATTTCTTCTTTCTGTCCTGTCCTCAGAGCAGCTTATGTGATCCATTTAATCCTCACAGTAGTTCCAAGCAGGTTAGGCTGAGAGAGAATAAGTGCCCCAGGGTCACCCAGCAAGCTTCTATGGCAAAGTGGGGATCTGACCAAGGTCTCCCTAAATCTAAGCCACTATACCATACTGGCTCTATCATCCTCAGAAGGTAGGATGCTAGCTACAGTGTACCATCTCAAGATAGCTTAGGCAGCTTCCCACTATCTTTTTGTTCAACCCCAGCAGCCAGATAATATTTTTGGACAAGAATTCCAACAAATCATTGCAAACAAGTTGGAATAGTTATAGGAATACTATAGGAAATTTACTTTTTGCAACAAATCTATGTCAAGCAATAATATATAGAAAGAATAGTGATTTAAATTATTGGTGGTAAACTCATAAGCATATAAAAGACTGAGTGAGTCAGGTCCCATAATTTTTACATTCAATTCTTGAATAAATGTTCTGTAACTTGCATCACAAGTTTGCCCACAGAAAAAATTATGCATAATTCAACATCTCATTTAAGTCAACTGCATGATTTTCATTTGAGGGACTGGTATTCAGGTGTGAGGGGCGGAACTGGCTTTAAAGCTAAATGTTCAAATGTACCTTGCCACATCTTTTAAGCATCTGTCATTTTTTAGACATTTCTGTACTTGTATATGTGTTTAATGTTTGCTTTTGTTTAAAGTCTAATTGACTTGGCAAACTTCTACATCTCACCAATTAAAAAATTGCTGATCACACTGGGAAATTGCTGAGAAGTATGTGTGAGTGACTGGGGAAATGCAAAGGTTTATGTGACAGACAGTTTCAAGTTCTGCCCTTCAGAAGCCTCAGCCAAATGGTGGATCGGAATATTAAAAAGAAAAAAAGCAGGAGTTTTAACAGCTAGCCTACTGACTGAGTTGGAGGTTGCTGGATTTTGGTAGGAGAAGGGTTAAGAGTTTTGCTTAGTTAGCCAGGGAGTCTATCAGGGACTTTAGGTATTTTGAAGATATTTTGAAGGTATCTAGGTATTTTGTTCCTATCAAAAACAGTTAAAATAAACCTCTCTGCTCTGTTTGGATTTGGGTGCTCTTCCTGTCAAAAACTGTTTTCTGCTCCATGTTGCAAGTCTGAATCAGTCAAACAAGAAATCTGCTTTGTAACTCTTTTACTTTCTCAGGTCCTACCTCTCCAGTAATTGTGTTACCGTAATACTAAGAGGGCTGGAGAAAAGGAAAATAAAGAAACAACCAAGTCATGCATACCTGCTCCTTAGTCGTTTTCATCAACTCTACTTTGTGGTTCCTTCAAGCTTATAATCCCCTCATAATAGGCCAAGTCAATCCCAGGTGGCGCCCTGAGTCCAGGCATTGCCCTTGTTGAGGACTGATAGACTAAGCAGTCCTAAAACCCTCAACGATAAAAATAAAAATTTAAAAAGGGAGGGGGGAACAAGAAGTTTGTTTGGCATGAAATTTAAGTCTCTGGTTCCTGGGTCTTGAGCTGGGGTGTCATCACAGACTGTACCTTTGTGTATTGGGCTGAGGGGAGAGAAGCTTGCCATCACATTATACTATGGATTTTTGTCATGTTTTGTTCAGATTTTTATGCCTTGTTCAAATGTTTTTGGGAACAGTGTTTAATAGGATGAGCCAGTTTGTATGCCAGTCCTGTGAAGCATGTGGAAGAGTTATGTGAGCATATAAGCAGAGTAAGGCTGTTGAAAAAAAAATTCGATAAAATTCAGATTCGGCAAAATTCGGCCCGTTTTGATTCAGGAAATGCTGAAGTCCGAACTCCCCCGATTCGGATCCATAGAATTCGACACTAAGTTTGGAGTTCGGGGAAAAATTCGGCAGAATAAAGCCATTAAAAACACATTTGCGCATTTCCATGAATCCGGGGGGGGGCATGTTTGGAGGTAGAGATCCTAAACTTTCAGTGTAGCTTGAGGGGACCGATCTTGCAAGAACCCCCACGTTTTGTAAAGATTGGGTCAGGGCCTCCCGAGTTATAAGGCTCGGAAGGGGTCCCCCCATCTGCCCATCGGAATAAAGCCATTAAACACACATTCGCGACTTTCCACAGCTCCAGGGGGGCATTTTTGGAGGTAGAGGTCCCAAACTTTCAGTGTAGCTTGAGGGGGCCCTTCTTGCAAGAACCCCCAATTTTTGTGAAGATTGGGTAAGGACCTCCCAAGATTTGGGGCCCGGAAGAGGTCCCCCCAATCTGCCCATTGCAATAAAGCAATTACAAACACATTTGCGGCTTTCCGTGGCTCCGGTGGGGCATTTTTGGAGGTAGAGGTCCCAGACTTTCAGTGTAACTTGAGGGGACCCTTCTTGCAAGAACTCCCAAGTTTTGTGACGATTGGGTCAGGGCCACCCGAGATATGGGGCCTGGAAGGGGTCCCCCCCAATCTGCCCATTGCAATAAAGCCATTACAAACACATTTGCGGCTTTCCGCGGCTCCGTGGGGGCATTTTTGGAGGTAGAGGTCCCACACTTTCAGTGTATCTTGAGGGGACCCTTCTTGCAAGAACTCCCAGGTTTTGTGAAGCTTGGGTCAGGGCCCCCCGTGTTATGGGGCCCGGAAGGGGTCCCCAAATCTGCCCATTGGAATAAAGCCATTAAAAGGGATGTACTAAAACAAATGACAAGTCAGCCCATTGGAAGCAATGGGAGAGGCTGCCCAGCCCATTGAAGATAATGGGAGAGAGGAATGTCGGTTGACTTGCATTGACTCCACTGAAATACATTACAGGGGATGTACTAAAACGAATTACAGGCTAGCCCATTCGAAACAACAGGAGCTGCTGCACAGCCCATTGGAAACAATAGGAACCAGCCAGAGAGAGACTCACTGATCCACAGTTAGCTCCACACGAAGTTGGCAACTGGTGAAAACAGGAGAATCCAATACGATTCTAGCAGACTCACACACTCATACTCTCTGGCCATTTATGCACGGGAGGTTTTGCCTTGGATTTGCCGCTCTCTAGATGCACATTAAGGATTGCCTGCTCCCATTCATTCCAATGGGTAAATGGGGGGGACCCCGTAACTCAGGATTAATTGCCTTTTAGTCAGACCCCCAGGCCGGCGTAATGGTACAGCTCAACCGCTGAGGCAACCAGACCCCCGGGCCGGGGTAATGGTACGGCCCAACTGCCGAGGAAACCAGACCCGCAGGCCGGGGTAATGGTACGGCCCAATGCGAATGTGTTTTTAAAGGCTGTATTCCAATGGGCAGATGAGTGGGGGGACCCCTTCCGGGCCCCATAATTCAGGACCCCCTGACCCAATCTTCACAAAACTTGGGGGGTTTTACAAGAAGGGTCCCCTCAAGCTACACTGAAAGTTTGGGACCTCTACCTCCAAACATGCCCCCCCAGAGCCGCGGAAAGGCACGAATGTGCACCCGCACCCCTCCCCGGGGATCTCTCTCTCACACAAACAGACACTCTCTCTCTCCCCAGGCCGCGCAGCAGCTGGGCTCACGCATTCAACCACAACTGATTGGCCAGAAGAAGACCCAGCTTGGCCACTATTGGCCGCGGGAGAATGCTGCTAGTTGCTTACTAACTGACGATTATGCTGCTCATTCAGCGCCCCCGAATTTGCCGAATTTATTCAGCAATTGCCCCGAACTTGCCGAATTCGACTCGTCATTTTCCCGCCTTTTTTTGAATTCAGTTCCATCCAAACTGAAAACCGCCGAATTGGGGGAAATTCGGCTGTTTTTCTGTTTGGGACGAACCTAATTGACAGCCCTAGGGCAGCGCAATCCTCAAGAGGGTGGCCGAACCTGCTGAGGAGCCTTCGTGACCCCTGTGCCAGCGTGCCACTTGTGCTGACTAAAGTGACATGGATGCTGGCTCCAGGGAACAGCACGGCAGCACAAGGGTCGGGTGCTGGTGCAGCCTCGCCGGCAACATTTCCCTAGTGTAAGTGCTTGCACCAGCACCAAAGGGGGCATTCCTGGGGCATCGGCAAAAATGCAGATGTAGCCCTATGAAACTCTATGGCGGAGTTCCACGGGGCTTGGGGGGGAATCATTTTTTAATACATTCTGCACTGCTGCAAGCTGCTTCACCCCCTTCAGGATTGTACTGTAAGAAAATAATGTTGTCAACAGAAAATGTGTATATCCATAATGAAAGTGCACCTGTTTGTTTTGTACTGGTCCTTTTCAGCTCATTGAAGTGACAATGTGATGTTTATAATGCTGGATTGTTGGAGATGGGAGGGAGCCTTCAGGGTTAAGAAAATATTAGTTTTCCTGGCGAAAGTGACATGGAAAGTACTTAAAGTTTTAAAATCTAATTTATAGCTCTAGCTTCTCAAGCATCACTGAAGTGTATGTGAAAGCTTTTAAAGACCAAATGACCAGCTGGCTTCAGTGTCACAAGATGGATGACGTCTTCCCCTTGTTGCAGAAAGCGAGAGAGTCAATGGTCCAGAGTTGCTGTGGGATTTTGTTTCCCCATCTCTTCCTGTGGATTGGACATGTTTTTTGTGTAAATGTATTTTTCTTTGTAAGAGATTCGTTTTTAACACTGTTCCCAAAGCAGCGGACATCACGGTTAGCATGAAAAAAATTTTGTGAATGAGAAAAGTTTGATTTAAATGAGAAAAGAAATATATATATCAAAGTCGCCAGCCTAAATAAATAAATAAAAGACAAGAGCCTTATCAAATACTCATTCGAAATACAGGAAAATCTTCAGCTAACCACATAAACCCAAAGAGATTCATGAAAGGAAAGTCTTCGTAAATACACCTAAGAATACAGGTCTTAGTCTTATACTAGACTTGTAATGTAACGAATTTGCAGATGGAATTGTGTGTTTATCTTCTATTTAATAGCATGCATATGTGTTTTGTAAGGAAAAGCATAATGGGTACTTGTTTTCATGGTATGCAATGTTCACAAAATAGCATGTCACTCACATTTATACCCATAAATTCCTTTAAATATTTATTTTTTCCTTACACTCCAGAATGACAACTCTGGCAACATTTCTGCCTGCCTTACAGGCTGCTAAAACCTAGCTATAAGCGATCATTTCCTTGTAAACTTAGTGTTGTTTTCAGATGCACCAAACTGGTTTCATGTAACAACTCTGCACAAGTCAGTGTGCAATGAGATAAAATATAATAAAACAGCAACAGAAATGGGTTGTTGTTGGTTTTTAACGGTTTCTAAGATGTGGATTTATTATGTATGTTTTAATTTGCTAGCCACCTTGGTGGACATCATGAGGACAGAAGGGTATAATTTTTGTAAAATCCAAATAAAGGAATAAATGCAATAGCTAAGCAGAGCAGCTCATTCTCACCAGTAGAACAGAAATAATGTGATGATCTTCAGCAACTAAAACAGTTTTGATGGGTGAACAGATGAATGGATTGGGGGGCTTAAAGAACAACTGGCCTTGCCCTACTCCAAGTGATTTAACAAAAGAGTATACTTTCGGAGATCTGATCTATGGTTATGATGGCCCTTAGGCACTTGCATGCAATTCCTTATGATCATCATGCCATCTTCCTTTTTTTCCTTCTGATCTAATCTACTTGTGCTACATTGGCCACTACTCCAAAATGGCCCCCCAAGCTTTCAGAGGAGGTTGAAAGAGTGAGTTCAGAAGCCAAGCTGTTCGTGGGGAGCTCACCACACAGCCCTTTAGATAATTGTCTATTAGTCTCTTACAACCTAGTTTTATTTTAGCACATCACTAATGAGGTGCTAATGTCCTAGCGAGTGCACAGATGTCAGCTGAAACCTCTTTTCAGTCACATTAATTGTTGTTATCCTCTCCAGTACGATGTGGCTCTGATCATTTGCTTGCAAACAGGGGACCAAACAGGTGATGAAAACATCACCCAGATGCTTAAAAGAGCTCATGACTGCAGGAAGACAGCTGAGAATGCAGCCAAAGCCCTGCTGATGAAATTGGATGGTAGCTGTGGAGGAGCCTATGCAGTCACCGGCTGCAGTGTGCAGCCCTGGGAGAGCCTGTCATCCAACAGCCACACCAGGTAACTATGGCTCATTGAGTCTGTTAATCCCCAGGCCTTCGGTTTCAGGACTGAGTAGACTGTGTTGTTTTCCATTTATTTATCTATCTATCCTCCAGTCAGCCAGCTGGGTTGTATTGGTGTCCACTATAAATCACTTCAGTACCTCAGTTATGGAATTCTGTTCAGACTTGAAACAGGCTCAGTGCGAAAAAGAATTTTGTGTAGATTTGTTGTGAGTGGATGATTCTGATCTGTCTGATAAAGGGCACGCTCATACCATCTGTTTTACTTCAGTGATTTCTCTGCCCTTTATTTCTCATTGCCCTCTCCTCTCTGAAACTTAAAACATGTAGTACCACTTGCTCAATTGTATTATAAAAAAATGTTCAGCAAGTGTGAAACTTGTTGGAGTTACTGCACATTGCTTTTAATTGCATAAATACTGTTGATTGATATCTGAAGACCAAATGTAAAAACAGTAATTATACGTCAGCTTTTAAAAAACAAAATTGCAGAAAACATCAATCAGTAGATGAGGTATTTGGAGAGTAGTACAGAATTAGAAATTTCAGATAGTGGATTTGTTCTTAGAGCTATTTACCAACCCAGATAAGAAGGGAAATGTTTATTTTATGTACTCACATGTCAGTTTTTTAAATGCCAAGTCGAATTTGGCCTCCGTAAAGGTGAATGACATAATCTCTTTTAGGACTGGAATTTAAAATTGTTGTGTATTTATTTTAAAAAAAACCTGGCATATAAACAATAGAAAATAAATTATAAGGAGGTATTTCTCAGTGACTGAAAATATTCACCAATGAAGAATACACATAAGCCTATTCAATCTTTCTGTTAAACTGCATGCAGATAGTGTAACTCCTAGAGGTAATAAGAATTTTTTTAAAAAAACATTGTGAAACAACGGAGGGGGGAATCTTTCTCCTCGGCAAGGACTTTTCATGTCAAAGTGAATAATTTCCTCTGTAGTTTGAAAACCCCTCAAAATGGAGTTTCGTAATGGAACTGTTGACCCAGACTTAACTCCAGCATCAGGAATGAGTTTCTGAATGTCAAATTGCAGAACACATTACTGGGAACAAATGCACAGGCAGCCAATGGTGACAAGAGGGTTAAAGACGATAAAGGGGAACAACTACAGTGAAGTGGGGGGGGGGCGGAATCACAGAAGCTGTTACTAGTGAAGTGAATAAAAATAATAGCTGGCATTTCAATTTATTGGGTTGGCAACATCCCAGCAACACTGCCTGTCCCTTTGTGAAACTAGGGAAAAAAAGATCTGTGATGTATTAAGAACTTGTAATTGTTTTAATGGTGAATGCCAAGTTGTGATTGACTGCCTTTTTTTAAAAAAAGGAGTTGGAAGGAGATGATAGAGGCAAAGTGAAGTGGATTGCTGCCCCGTAATGATGAGATGCTGTTTGATGTGTGGTATTCTAATAGTAACCTCAACCTTAGATCTGTGTGGGAGTATAAACGCTGTTGCATTGCATTTTAAAAGAAGAGGGCATACAAGTGTGATCCCGGAGCTGGGTTTTCAAGCCTGCTGGCATCTAGCCCTCAGGAATTGTCCACCAGTAGAGCCCTCTCCTTGTTGCACCGTGACCATGCCAGGGACTTCGTTGCACAGCTGACCATTGTGTGGCCCTTTGCATCTCCTCCCAAAATAGCCAGTGGCCCAGGAGTCCTGCTTGGAGATCATGCAGGGCCTAGCAGAAGCCAGGCTCTTTCTCAGAGGCAGGCTGCTTCTCACGTATGCCAGGAACTAGAGGGGAAAGGGAAGCCCCTATTGAATGGGGCTGTGCTGGGATGTGACTGCAGCCCATACTTTGGGGCAGTGGATTCAGTTGGTGGCACCTAGATTACTCCACAGAAGCTGGAAGGGCTGGAGGCATCAGCAAGACAGACTTCCTGTTGCCTTCTGCCACTGGGAGCTCATTGCTTGATTCAGTGTAGCCGCTATATATTGGTCTATCAGGGACACTGTAGGATGCAGCATGATGAATCTGTATTCTCTAGTAAGAGTTGTGTGGCATGGAGTGCTCCCTGCCATAACTAGAAAAATCAGATGTGCAGATGTGTTTTGAGGAGGTTAACATGTCACATTAGATTTCATTTATTAGTTGTATTTTCCAGTGTGGCCTACTGATAAACTTTAGATAAAGTGTTAAAGGATCAACCTTGACTACATTGAACTGCTCTGATGTATCCATTTCATAAAGCGTGCTAACAGAACTCAATGTAGGAGATTTTTTTAATCAAAAAACGTTGCTGGTTTTGTTCATTATGTTTTGCTTGTGCACATCCAGTGTAGCAGCAAAGATTTCTCTTGGCATTATGCTATAGGTGAGCTTCATGGCTAAGTGGGGATTTGAACCCAGGTTTCCCTAGTCCCAAAATGATGAGGACTGGTGAAACATAGAACTGGGCTGAAAACAGTAATTGCTGTAGTTAGTTATTTGCTGAATAAAAAATGTGGATCTCAAGCTGGAGTTTTGTAGAAGCCATCTGTCTAAAGAATATCTTCAAAATATCAACTGTACTCCACTGCATTTATTAGAATTAGTTAATTAAGCAGTCAGTGGCAATATGTGTCTTTCCCCAGCCAATGGGTTAGGTGCAAGTAAAACCTTTCATTAGCTGATGGACTCTGTGCATGAGGGATGTAGAATCTGTATCACCTGGACAAGATTTATGGTTCTTCAAAGCCTGCTGTTTTTATGTATAGTACATGAATGGAAAAAACATTGAGGTGATTAGTCCAGTACTTTATATTGCAGCCTATAATTCAGTATAATTTTTAGAAAGGAGAAATCTTGTGTGAGTATATAAAAGAATTCATCAGGGCAGTACTACCCTCATGCTGTTTTATAGGTATTTTCCTTCTGTAATAGTTGTGTTGAATACTGTAACAGGATAACACTTTTAGCTGTAGGAGGTAATACGTTGGTGGTGTGATAGCACTGGGTTGGTTTAGGAATTCGCTTCTAGTATCAGTGAATTTGACTTGAATTGCAGGGCCTTGCATAGTTTCTAGCTGAAGTTAGAGCATGTCTGCATGGCCTCTGTGGCAGAGAGCAATCGCTGCAGTTCTTATAGGATAGAGGTCCTTTCTGCGCTGCAGAGTCGGGGAATGATGCACTGATACATTAGCTGGCAGAGATTGAATCTGATGGGTGCTAATGTTGCATCTGTTATGATTAGGTGTCAGTGGATGTGCTCTTAAACCTGACCACAACACAGATGAAATCATGGGATTAGGCCGTGAAAGGAGCGCAAAGGTAGCATTTGTCATGGGCTTGTAAGCACAATTCAAGATAACCCAATTTGTTTCATATATTACAAGCCTTTTGTTCTGAATCATCAGTCTTGGGGGCTTAACGCACGGCCAATTTGTCTCGCTTTTGTGCCTTAATAGTAGCGAATCTCCATGGTCCACACGCACGACCGTCCAAGGGCTGCGCATCGGACCCACCTTAGTCGCGAATTAAGGCAAAAAAACCCGGGTTAATCAATCCCTGGTTTATAGCGATCTTTTCGGTTCTAATCCGCTACTTTTTTTTAATTCCGCTACATTACCGGAACGCCGACGTGCGTGTAATTACTCGGCTAGCTCGCTACTAATGCTCCTTACCGGTCTCCTCCGTCCCGCCCCCTTCCCTGCGCAAGCAATTGCCGCTTCCCGTCCCCCGTCCCGCCCCCTTTCCTGTGTGAGCAATTGCTGCTTCCGGTCTCCCGTCCCGCCTTTTTTTAATTGACAGGTTGAGACGATGGTATACCGGAACGCTGGCGTTCAAAGAAAAAAAAAGGGGGGAGAATCGCCCTTTGATTGGATAACTCCTCAGCCAATCCTTGGGCGATGTCACTCCCCTGCTATCCCGCATTGCAAACTATCCCACATTATATGGTTGGTTCAAACGCACGGGGAGCCTCCAGCAGCTACTTGTTTCAGACTTAATGTGGGATAGGCTGGCGTCATGCGTTTGATTATCCAGACTTAAATATTGTGGGATTAAAATATTGTGGGATAACAGAGGAGCGAACCAGGAACATTCTGCCCATGCATTAATGCCCTTGGTTAATGTAGGTATTCTTGTGCATTTCAGCCTTACACTCTTGGGTCCTGGATCATTTTCAGCTCAGTATGCATTAATAGTAAATGTAAACTTCATTCACAAAAATACTGTGATGTTGCTTGTGTTCTTGTCAGATCCTGTTGTCCCTTTCTGTCAATTTAAACTTCAATTTGTGGTTCATACCTTGATTATTTAAGCAAATCGGGTTCATATGTATTTTATACCGGTAATTGCCATTTATATACTGAGGATAGAAGATGTGGTTTAGCATCTTTTTAATATTAACTTTGAATATGTAAACGTGATTTAGCAAATATATGGTGTTAATAATTGGACTAAAATAACTGTCTGCTCAAACAAGCATTTAAGGAATTACTGCAAGTTTTGATAGACTCCTCCCTGCTGTAAGAGTCTATAATACCTTTGGGAGGTTTAAGATAATGGCTAACTGTATGGTAACCACTTTCTTCACATGCTGACTTACTTGGTATGAGAGTATAATGAGATATAGGAACTGTAGATTTTACAGTGCCCATTCTTTCTTTCTTTCTTTATTTATTTATAGCCTAATTCTCACCCCAGTGGGGACCCAAGACGGCTTTCAGCATTGTTCTCCCCCTTCTCCATTTTATCCCTGCAACAGCAGCCCTGTGAGATATGTCAGTGACTGGCCCAAGGTCACCCAGTGTGCTTCCGTGGTGGAGTGGGATTCAAACCTGGGTCTTCCAGGTCCTTTTTTGATGCTTTAATCACTACACCACACTGGCTGTTGCTGTAGTGAGCTCTGTTATCAAAGTGGGGGGGGCAAAGGAATGAATAAATCATCCACATGAACAAACGTACGAAGTGCTAGAAGTTATGTAGCATTTTTATTCATGGGATTTACAAAGATATCAGTGCCAGTGTAGCTGGGGGAGTCTTCCAGAATTCTGGCCAAACAAAGGAAGAGCTTGGCCGTTTTCTTGACTCTCAAAGTCTCTTAAAAGCATCAAGTGGAAGCTCTTCTATCCTAAACTTCCATATGCATTGTATGCATGAGAAGGGAGTCCAACCCTTGCTGTGTTGCTTCCCAGCAGTGACAATAATTAATCAGTCATATTTCAGGGAAGATTTCATCACCATCGTTTGCTTTGGCCATTATAATGTTAACATGTTTTAAGAAGACTCCTGCTGTTTCATGGGGACACGCCCTGGTGCCACTTCCCTCGTGTTTCAAGAACCCTGATGCCCGTCTGTCTTCCCACTCACAGACTGCAACATCTACTCCCAGTTGTCAATCCCTGTGCCAATGAGCTCTTTTCGTAAAATGGCTCCTTTATGAAATGGCTGTTGAAGAAGGCTGAAAACGGCTAACAGTCTTCAAAACCAGTTTGTTGTGATGGGTGTTCACAAGGAGCACCAGCAGCCCAGTGTATCTTGGATCGCTATGGACTGATGACTCCACACCCCTCTCCCCATCATGCTTCACACAGGCACACAAGTTCAGGTGTTAAGCCAGTATGCAGTACTCAGCAAATAACAAATAAAGATCTAGGCCACTCTCTCCCTTGCATGCACGATGAGCAGGTTGCAAAGTAGCTCCTCAGAAGAGTTGTGCATAACTCTCCTCCTCCTCCTTGAGAATGCTGTGCTGGGCAAGCTGTTGCCGTGACAGATGTATTCTGGAACTGCCAGGATATCTGCTTGAAGCAGAAAACCTCTCACACCTCAGAGACAGTCCAGGGCCCCCCTCACACAATCTGTTCTCAGCAGGAATAGGAGAAGAGCTACACCCAGAGCCTATGGCGGAGTCCTGTGATTGAGGCACAGGACGGCCCTGTGCTTGAAGTAAACTACCTGCTCAAAGTTTGGGCATTCCCCCAGCAGCATCATGGGAGGAGAGGGTTCTGCTTGACTTTTCTGAGGAGCTTGTCCTCGCCCTGTTCTGCACACTAATAGTAGGAGGAACATGCCTGCCTCCAAATTAGAGAAAGACATTCCCATCTACTATTCCAAACTTTGGTAGAGGCCAAATTAAGAAATAAAATTAAAAGGACGAATGGCCCTTTTGGAGGGTCGATGAAGCGATGCCAGCTATGAACTTATGTGCTGCTCTGAAAGCCTGCTGAAGGAGTAATAGTGTAATGGTTAAGAGTGTTGGACTAGTATCTGGGAGACCTGGATTCAAATCCCCATTCATGCCATGGAAGCTTGCAGGGTGACCTTGAGCCAGTCCTTTTCTCTCAGCCTAACCTACCTCATAGGGTTGTTATGAGGATAAATGGAGGAGAGGAGCATGATGTAAGCCACTTTGGGTCCCCGTTTGGGAGAAACGCAGTATAAGTGAGTTAATAAATAAATGATCACCAACATGAGCTTGTACGTGAAATGTTTTTGAAAGCCGTTTTTCCGGCAGAGGGAGCTTTGCGTCTTATTTACTTTTCAAAGAAACGCATGTGTTTAGCACTGGCAGATTTATCCCAAATCTTAGGTTATGTGTTGTGTACAATCAAATGGAGTAGGTTAGAGGGTGAATCGTCTGTGGGTTTTTTGGAGCATTTTAAAAAAATTATTCTATTCCAGTTGTGTTTTTTCACACCTTTCTTTCCCACATAGTTAGGCACAATTAATTTTTGTTTACTGAAAGCTGTGAGATCTCGTTGAAGGGAAAAGAATAATGGAGGCTTAAGTTACCACTGTATATTAATGGAAGATAATCTAGCTGTGCTAGGATTTTAGTGTGGGCAGAATTTAAAGGTGGGGAAAACAGTACAGTTATTTGTCTGCTGCTTCTTCATGTGGCACCTATTATCCCTAGGAGAGAAGGGACCATTTGAAATTAGCAGAAAGCTGCAGTTTAAAGCCATGTAATATGATACTTCACGAATACTCAGTAGCTCAGGGAGGCCTTTGTTGCCTGGCCAATTCTATACATTCCCCCTTTAACAGCACCGTTACTGGAAGTCTCTATGAGATTGTCAGGCAGTTATCTAATGAGCTTTTTAAAAAAATGCAAGATAGTTTTGATCTTTACTGTCGGAAAGGAAGAGGAGAACCCGTGGCCTGCCCTTCTTCTTCTTTGTCTCAAGAATATGCATTGTTAAACATCATTATAGAAGGCAAGGACAGGATGAATGTGGGGAGGAGGGATGGGTTCCTCCCTTTGTCAAAAAAGACTGAAAAATATTGCAACCCGCTGCAAAAAGTGATTTATTCCCCTGCTGATAACTGAGATCATCCAGCATTCCAGACAGGCACGGCTAATGGATGACTTAACCCTCACCCAGCAGCTGATTACAGGTCCTCAGGAGACAGCAGGCAGCTTTGTCTCTGTGCGGAGCTGTAGAAAATGCAGACTTGTTTCTTTTCCTTTTTAGTGTTGTTGTAATTATGTTCAAGAGTGGAATGTTAAGGAATGGGTAGCAGCATTGCAATTAACCTCTACAAACCTTTTCTTTTGGGGGGGCTGGAATACAGATAGACAGAAATTAAGTCTGCTTCTAAACTTATCTAGAAACAATGCTCTCGTTCACACACATGCATTCTTACATATAAAACAGTTAAATTGTCTCCCCCCCTCCCAACGTGCAGTTCAACCCCTTGAAAAGAAACATGGCATACAAAGGGCTATGAATTTCCTTTATCTTGTATGAAGATTATGGCGGACCTATTGAAAACCAGACTTTTAAACAGAGGACCAGGATGAGGGCTGAAGCCTATAATCAAGCCTTGTTCTCTGACCTTGCAATTCCTACCTCCTGTTTCTTGCCAGAAACAGCATTTCTGTTTAAGGCAGAAGAGTGTGGCAGGTTTGGTTTGGTTCTACGTCAAATATTTTTCACACAAAACATGATCGTGAATAGTACTGGAGCATATTGTTGTTTAAATTAAGGTCAGAGTCCTGCCTGCTGTAACATCTGCATAGCAGGAGAGGACAGCATCACAAGCTTTTGCCATGATGACTCGAAAACTTTGAAACCTTCTTAAAGATGGATGTTCAGAAAGCTACAGCTCTCCTGTGGTTTCAGAAAGGATGCTTAACTCGCATCTTTCAACAAGGCATTTGGTTGATTTAAGGTTCTCTTATGGCTGTTCTGCAACAAGTTTGTTGTTCTTTTTTATTATTGCTTATATTGTTCTTTTCTATTGTAGTCTAACTGCTTTGAGCAGTTAACACTTAAAATAAACCACTTAAAATAAATCATATCCTCCCCCCCCCTGTCTCTTCAAAGTACTACCAGCTCAACAGCAAGTAGTTGTGATACTGAGTTCACAAAGGAGGATGAACAGAGATTGAAGGACTACATTCAGCAGCTGAAGAATGACCGGGCAGCTGTGAAACTGACCATGTTGGAACTGGAGAGCATCCATATTGATCCGCTTAGTTACGATGTCAAGCCTCGTGGAGACAGCCAAAGGCTGGATCTAGAAAACGCGGTACTCATGCAGGAACTCATGGCAATGAAGGTATTTTATTTAGTAGCTTATAAGTTAACATTGCTTTTGGCTTCTGCTTTTACAATGTAGCTGCAGTGTTTCTGTTACCTAAAAAAAGTGTTTAATTTTTTAAAACCACCACCACAAAAAACTGGCCCAGAAGACACGGGACGGTGCCTTAGGAGCAAGAAGATTGAGGACGGACAGTATAAAATGCAATGTACGTAATCCTTGGCTATGAGAAATGTAGGAGCTAGCATTATCGCCCACTGTGTGAACCTTGTGTCCCAATGGCATAGAAATCTGTGAAATAACAGACTCGCTTGGTCTTCTGTGCCCTCCTGACCAGGAGGAAATGGCAGAGCTGAAGGCGCAGCTGTACTTGCTAGAAAAAGAGAAGAAGGCCCTCGAGCTGAAGCTGAGCAGTCGAGAAGCTCAAGAGCAGGCCTACCTAGTCCACATTGAGCACCTGAAGTCGGAAGTGGAGGAGCAAAAGGAACAGAGGATGAGGTCCCTCAGCTTGGCGAGCAGCAGCAGCAAAGATAAGGCAAGTAAGATGAGGCGCTCTCTAAGAACCTCGGATGCTACTTTGTTGGAACCCCCATGTTCAGAGGCAGCATACCAGTTGTAACAGGGAGAGGGCTATTGCCTTTCTTTCCTGCTAGTGGGCTCCCCAGAAATTTACAGCTGGGCACTGCCAAATATAAAATGCTGAGTTAGGTAGACTCTTGGCTGGATCCAGTAAGAGTTCTCCTTGGAATGGTTAGTTTGATGGAGATATCAGGATATTTATAGGGTCAGTTTGTCAGTTACTACTGTCTGAATTTCATCCTGATTCTATTGTGTGGAAAGTTGACAGGACGGAAGGTGTCACCTGCCCCTAACTACCATAAACTTCATTCATTGGGATTCCTTTCAGTGTATTTACAGGTGGGAAGGGGTAGCGCTTCAGTAATCGCTCCTTATGGTAAGAACGTTAAGCCTTAATCTGCACTCCTGTGAGAGCTTTCTGGAGACACTCCAGGAGTGCCTGTAAGAAGTAGCCTTGGGAGATCCCACGGCGCAGAGTCATCCTCCTGCTGCTGAAGCCATGCAGAAGCACCTGGCCATCTAAACTCCCGTCGTCCAGGCAGAGAGGGAGTTGCTTTGTTTCATTGACAGGTTCCTGTAATATGAAACTATCTGAGTCCTCTAGGGACTCCCCAAGTGAAATGTGAATTTTCTTATACCGGTTTCTTATAAGTTAAATAATATCCAAGAGGTCTGCTTGTATCTAGAACAGCTCTCGGATATGCAAACGAAACTTGACCGCATTGCTTAGGCTGCTGCTTCTGGGGAAGGATTTGGCAGCATAATAAAGAATTGGCTGGACAGTCTTATCATGGACTTAGTGCTGTAATCAGACGCAGGAGGCTAAAAATGAGCATGCACCACATTTTGTACACTTGCCTCTGTGTAGCGCAGAAAGGGTACCACACATGGCAAAAAGGGCCTTTCAGAATGTGAAGCACTGATGTCCTTGATGTTATGTATTTTAAAATGCCATTTTCAATGTGCAAGTTTTCCATGTCATTTAAAAACAGAACATTTTCTAAGCATGTGGATAATCCTTCACATTTGGAGAAGGTTCCAACAGGGAGAAATCTCCTGTGTTTCTCTTTCTCTCTCCCCCCCCCCACAGCCTCAGCCACTGAAATTGGAATACCCAGGCTCTTTATACTACCTGAGGGATGGGGAGGTGCCAATTTCAGCTGGCCCCTCTCCTGTGCCAGTGTTTTTCTTCCTGTTCAACCTTGTCCTCCATATGTCCTCTGCTTCTTCTACAAAGTTTGAACTGGAAGGAAGGAGGTTCATTCAAAATGGCTCTTTTCTCCTTTGCTAGAGTGGCTTCATCTTCCAGGGTGGTGCTGCCTTGACCTTAAAAACCCATCTCGTTGAGGGAAGGAGGTACTTTTGAAGACACTTCCTCCATTCCTGTTCAAGCCTACTCTGCCACCAACAGTAGCAGGAGAAGAACAAATCGGGAGAGTGGCATTGTGAGATGTGCAGTGATGAGCGAGCCAGCCGGGAGGAGAAAAGACAGAGAGTTGTGAATGGTTTGCATGGAAAGTGTAAACATGTGTGAAGGGCAATCAGTGGCATGTGACAATAAGTCTGTGTATGGGGGAATGATCTGTGAATGGTAGTATAAGGGGGGGCAAAGGAGAGAATAAGAAATGGCCAGGGAGAAAGCATTTCAAAAAACATTTGAGCCTTATCAAAGGCCCCTGTTTATCTGGCTTTATTTTATAGGAATGTACAGAGAGCACTACAGCATCATTAACATTAGCCGAGCTCAAATCCTTCAGTGAAAGTGATCTGACTACAGAATTGGCAAATGCACTCAGACGGTAAGGAGGCTATTCCCCTTCATGTGGGGAGAGCTATTAATAAATCTGTGGTTTCATTCTGGGCATTGAAGTAGTCAAATGTTAAGTGATTGAACAGTGTTGTACTTCTAGAATTTTCTAAGTGCTCCTTTTCTCATTTTGCCGTAAGCTTTTCCACATTGTTCACCAGCAGAGTCCCTCGGGTTTTCGCAAACATCTATCAAGTGGGGGTCTTAATTATTATTGCTAATTCCCACATCACTTGTGATAACTCTGAGGCACAGGGTAGCTGACTGAGTTAATGAAAGGCCTCACAGGAACCACATGGCAAAACCTGTGCATATCCCTGTGAGATTACATCCTTGCAAGAATATGCATTCTAGTTTTATATTAACAGTAGTGCATAAAATAATGAAATGCCATCTTGGCCCTGACATGGAGTACGCCAATACAAAACACTGTGGAAGCACCAGCGGCACATGTAATATCATCCCATCACTCAAAGCCAGATTATTTCTTTCATCAGTTAAAAATATCAATATTTTTAATATTGATTTAATATCAATAAAAATATCAAAGCGGTGGATTCTGATCTGGAGAACCGGGTTTGATTCCCAAATCTGGTGAACTGGATTTGTTTCCCCATTCCTACACATGAAGCCAGCTGGGTGACCTTGGGCTAGTCACAGCTGTCCTAGAGCTCTCTCAGTCCCACCTACCTCACAGGGTATCTGTTGTGGGGAGGGGAAGGGAAGGTGATTGTAAGCCCGTTTGATTCTTAAGTGGTAAGAAAGTCGGCATATAAAAACCAACTCTTCTTCTTCAGTATACCAACATCACTTACTTCAATACTGAAGTATGGTCAATAAAACAATTGTTTATAAATCCAGAAGTTCCCAGCAAATTTGGAATGTGATTTGCTGAAGATTTAAAAATTGATCTCTGTACTTTAGAATCAGAGCCAAGACTAAGGCAGTGTACCGTTTTCTGATAGTGCTCCTGATGAGACAAAATATGAAGTTTTGCAACCAAAATTTAAAATAAGTCACAACATAATATTCACCCAAGAAGTCTTAAAGAACTCAATGTTGACTCTGTTGAACTGTTATTTATTATGTATTATGTACAAAAGCATCTAAAATAAACTTGGTGCTATACAGGAATAAAATGTACAGGCTCCTGTACCTATTTCACAATCCAAAGAATGTGAGACAGAAGAAGAGTCATGAAGAGAATAATGGATCCAGCATGTTACAGTTCTGTCAGCCTAACTACTTTCCCAGGCAAATTATAGTGCTGTTAAACAGATTGAAGGCAGATTATAAAAAACAAAAAAGAGGGATGAAAGCGTGACCTGCAGCTACAACAATGAGCCCAGCTTTGCAAATGAACTGCCCATGGGGAATAACAGCCATTCAAACTCTGGTAGAAAATCAGCATTCTTGCCTCTTCCCTTCCACTCACTGGCTAATGCTGCCATCTCCAGCTGAGGAAAATGAACAAAGCACCCGACAGCCAGATTCCTGAGGCGGAAGAGGCGCAGCGTCCTCCTGCCTCCAGCAATCTGTGGCGGGGTGTTTCATTAACTTTTCTCAGCCAGAAGAGAGAGGATGCCGCAGAAATAGGGATCAACTGAGGAGGAACAAGAGTTATGGGCCTGAACCATCTTTCAGTTTGCTGGTCTGTTTGTCTGGCAGTTCAGTTGTAAAGGCGGGGCTCTCGCTTGCTGAGAGGTTATCAGCATGACATCTGTGAAGAGGATGATCGCTTCACCAGCTTTTCTGAATGCTTTAAGAAGTACGTCTGCTGCTAGACATGGTACACTTAGCTTTTTAAAAAGCTGTTACATTTGGATTGAGAAGAAAAAGGGTACTCACAATGCTGTGATGTATATTCTGTTGTGCTTCTATGTTTTGAATACTGTGTGCTGTGATGTATTTTTTACCTCTTCAACAATTTGCTTTTCAAACTTAGGAAGAATACTAGGGACCTGGAGAAAATGCAGTGAAATGGCCAGGGGGTTGTAGCATCTTCCTGCAAAAATCTAGGGAGATCAGGAGACAATATGATTGAAGGGAAGTCCATAATAATGAGTTGTAAAATTGGCAAGGTGTGGGGAATGCATAACTGTATTTCTCTTGCGACACTTGAATTTTGTGTAATGAAACTAATAGTTTGCAATGACATAGAATCGTATGACACCTTTAAGACTAATAAATTTATTGTGGCAGATGTCACTTTGTCAAATGTACAGCGGACTAAAGTTTAAAGAGCAAAAAGCATTTCCTCATATAACATCCAGTAAACACATGGGGGGGGGGGTTGCCATAAGATGCTATAATGTAAACTAGAGGTTGGCTCTAAAAAAGGAATCAGCTGTAACAAATGCTGCTGCCTGAGGTAGTTCAAAACGAAGCCACCTTAGTCCAGTGTTATACATCTGGTTGTCAGATGCAGGTACATACAGCCTGTGGCTTGCCCATTGTAGCTTGTGAGCCAGTGGCCCCTAGCCTAGCACTGTTGGAAATACATGGCTGTACTAAATGGATAGCCCCAGGCTAGCCTGATCTCAGAAGCTAAGCAGGGACGGCCCTGGTTAGTATTTGGATGGGCAATTTTCAAAGAACACCAGGGACATGACGCGGAGGCAGACAATGGCAAGCCACCTCTATACGCCTCTTACCTTGAAAACCCTATACAGTGGCCATAAGTCAGCTGTGACTTGACAGCACAAACACACACATACTAAATGGGATGTCCATCTGACTCTGCAAGGCAGTTCCTATGCATGAAATGGGTTGAGCAAAGGCACTTGAAAAGAACTTTTATGCCATTTGATAATATTTGGAAAAGATTTGAGAGAGTCTTTCATCTATTTCAGCTTTTCCCCTTTTAAACTATGTTAGATTCAAATAATGGGCCCTTAATTTTGGTCTTGGTAATATGTGGTTATGTCATTTAAGAATGGACATTTATAGAGATATGGGAAAGCTGTGTCTTGACAGTAAAACTGAAAGCCTTGCTTTCAGCCATACAGTCTTCTGTATTTAAGAGCACCATGACTTTCTAAAACCACAGCGGTATACACAGACGCTCCAAGGGGGGTTAGTGTACAACTGAACCAATCTGTATTAAACCAATTCATGGTGGGCAGGGAAACATTAGCTTTCAGGTGTGATGAAATATTTACCTGTTAATGGTGAAACAGGAATGAAAAATTGCTATGTACTTGTACAAACATGTATTTACTGCATGGGTTGATTTTTACTAGCAAAAGTAGTAAATTTGGGTCCGAAGTAGTCATTTGCATGGCTGTTTATAGGGAGATTCTGCCAGCTTTCATTCTGTCTTGATAGTGCTTGTATTTACATCAGTCAGCTTCATTGTCTTCCTTGGGAATGAGCTGGCAAGTTTCCAAATACTTAACTAGGCTGTGAATTGGGCTTTTTCTGTAATATGCTTCAGGCAACCTTTACAATAGCAAGTATTACATCTAATAAAGATCATTAGAACTATATAATCAGCATTCCTCTTATCAACTTTATATAATCCCCAGTTGCTATTACAGAATATTTAGTTTTGTTGGGGCAGTAATAATAAACTGTCCTGATGGGGAAAAAATCCACAGGCTTTGCCTGCAAACTTAACAGTAACAGTAGCATAGTTAGAATCATAGAGTTGTAAGGGACCACCAGGGTCATCTCTAGTCCAACCCCCTGCACAATGCAGGAAATTCACAACTATCTCCCCCCCCAACACCCATAGTGACCCCTACTCCATGCCCAGAAGATGGCCAAGATGCCCTCCTTCTCATCATTTGCTTCATTAAAAGTGCATTAAAAGTCACCTCCAGGTGACTTGCTTTTAGCTGGTATTGCCCATCCCTACAGGTTATTATTTTGTTCTTAAAATCTGACTATCCCCTCTCTTTTTATATGTAATTGGAGCACCTGAATTCGAAGAGATGGATTTACCAGTATCACATTTGATTTAGCCATTAGTTTCCTTCCCCTGATAAGTATAGACAGTTATATCCAATACTTGTGGAAGCAGATCTTTCCTCAGCATCCCTCTGTGAGCCCTACAAAAGATTGACTGGGGTCAGGGCACCTTCATAGAGGAAAAGCTTCTAACCACTGCAGTGCTGTCGTGAAGAAGGGACATGGGCCAAATCAGCCTTCTCTCCTCCTTCCACTGGCACAGGAGGCTCAATTAACAGAAGAGAGAAGCAAGATCACAGTTCCCTCTACATCATTACAACATTTTGTGCTAGGTGGGTTTTTTGTCCATGTGAGTGGCCCAGTTTCCTTCAGTGCTTGTTCAGTAGTCACAGGTGGCCTTCCACATGAAGCTTTTGCTCCAGTTTGGTGACTAGTGTAGAGCGTTAACATCCATATGGTATCATCATCCAATCATCTACTTTTGGGGTTTTCCTGCTTTACACTATTATTACCCAAACCTATTTTGCTATGATCTTTCCTGTGAGATCTTAGTCAGAGTGGACTGGGAGTTGTGTGGTTTCCAATCTTCCAGCCACATCGTCACCATTTTATTGCCATTATCCCCTCGCACCCACCACTTCCCCCACTTGCATCACCAGGGAGGATTTCCCCCCAGCTAATTTCAACACAGTGAGTGCTATAGCATTCCAACGCTATAGCGATAAAGCTGTTACCAGTGGTGGGAGGTGGGTGGATGTGAAGGGATAACTCAGGAAAGCACAGAGAGCCACACCCGTGTGGATGCTCAGTTGTCTCTGCAAGTGTTAGTGCTTATGCTTTGTTTCAGCTCTGTTTCAGATTTCTGCAATCGAAATCCCATTGCATTGTTTATTGGATGTTGTATCCCATCCTGTTGATTGTAGTGATTTACATAGTGTAATCCTGCTTTGAGCCTTGGTGAGAAAGGTGGGCAATAAATAAAATACTGAACAATAGGGAAGCATTGCCATCTGGAAGCAACCACAGAAAGCTGCTATGAGAACAGGAAGGCAGGGAAAGATCTGCTTTGTAGGATCCTTCCCAAAGTATCTATTTTAACTACCTGTTTTCTAAGACCTCATTTGTTAAATTGGAATTGGCTTTTACATTCTGAATAGGTGTCATGAGTGCCCCTTGTGTAGAATCTGCTGTATTCGATGGATGGATGGATGGATGGATGGATGGATGGATGGATGGATGGATGGATGGATGGAGAGTGTGCTTTCCTAAATGAGAGAAATAGGTATTCTGCGAAGCTGCCCTAAGCACACTAATGAATACGGCACTGTATTTTGAGAATTTCTTAGCACAGACTTCCTGGTTATGTTTCCCTCACCTCCCTGCTTGCTTTGTGGGCTGTTCCCGACTTCCCTTTTTGCCTGTTGGACAATAATAAATTCAACAACAGGTCAGGAGCACTTATAGCAGTTCTCTGCTGGGAAGAGGAAATGAGAGAATGTCTTGTAGGAAACCATCATGCACTGACAGAGACGGGATAAGGTGACCTAACAGGGTGGTTTGATCTCAGATTTCTAGGTATGTATAAAAATGAACTAGGGGATCAGATAAGCACCCCAGTGCTGGGAGAGGGGAAGAGGGTGGGGCAGACCACCTTGGAACTCCACGTGATTCCACAGAAGTCTGGATATAGATGCAATCAACTAAATATGGTATCAGGAGGATATTAAGTTTGCCCCCCTTTCCACTGCTGCTTTTAACTTTAAAAGAAAGGGGGAATTTAACTGCAGATATGCTGCTCTCTTGTCTCATTTGGTTGTCAATAAAACTCCACTCTATTTTTGGATGTTAGAATGAAATCCATTACATGAGCCCCTGCAAAAACATGGGTGTTTCCCAGGTGCTAAGACCTGTTTGGCCTAAGACTGGTGCTTAGATACGAGACTCTGCAAAGCCAACTACTGCTTAAATAGGTGCTTTAGTACTGATCTCGTCACTTGCTTGGGCACAGTTAACTTTTGAACTCAAGTCTACTTTGAATAACAGAAAATGCTTAATTCCGAAGAGCAGGCAAAAGCTGTCCTAAACTGTGAACACTCTGCCAAGCATACAGTAACGGTGAAATCTTCCATTCTGCCACACTGTCTGCACACAGATGTCAACCCAAATTACGTATTAAAGCAAAACAATTTCTCCTCCCAAAGCATTGTGCTCACAGCTTCGTGTCACCATTTATTCCACACGTAGCTTTTCCCGTGACCTAATTACCATGTACATTAAACAGTGGGAGCCCTGGGAACTCTGCTGCTGATCAGAGCCAAGTCCTGGGACAGATTACAGCAGAAGCTGTGGAGCGTTCCTGATAATGACGTATCCATCTGCAGAATTCAGGGATCTGTGCCTTTTCATTTCGTCCCTCTTTCTTTGACCTCTCACTACCCCAAAGAAGGTTCTTTGCTTATTGCAGGATGGGGGAGCGTCACACCTGCTTGTGGAAATGCCCATATGCCAATACAGAGAGGAGAATTTGTGCAATTACAAAACAGCTCAAGTTGTCCAAATCAGGGTGGCATTTCCCACTTTTAAAAATATCCCAGATTGCCCTTGTTTTCTGGTTTGGAGAAACAGCTGTGCACATCACTGGCTACTAAACCACAGCATGATTTGACAACATTGTCAATCTTTTGTTTGAAACTCCTGCTGGAAAAACTAGGGAGACAAGAATTTTTTACAAATTGCTTTTGTAGCTCCATTAGAATGCTTGCACAATGGCCAGCTGTACATGATGCAAAAAGGGAGGAGGAAAGAATAAACCACTTTGTGTTCTTTAGCCCTACACGTTTGGCTGAACAATCCATGTACTCCTAATGAAAATAACTCTTGTACTACATAGTGTACAGGCTTTTTCTGCAATGGCACTGTTCTCTCACTGTAAGGCAGTGGTTCTCAACCTGCGGGTCGGGACCCCCAAGGGGGTCGTGAAGTGTTTTCTGGGGGGTCGCCGCCACTGTCCTGGGACAGCCCCCATCCCGGGCTGTCCAGGACTAACCCAGACACCCTGTAACCCTGATCCGTCCGTGAGGGCAGGGAAGACCCCAAGCAGAGAGGTGAGGAACTGGCCGACCGACAGCCAGAAGGAGCCGGGCTACAGAGACGCGGCGGCATGCCACCACACACCAGCTGTAGCCCCGCTGCCCAGCTGAGAGGCGGGCTGGCCAGTCCTGGGCGCGGTCGCACCTGTGCTGGGCGGATGATGCGGCAGGATGTGTGGGAGGTCGAGGAAGCTCCCCTGGCTCAGCCAGTTCAGGTCTCGGAGGAGAAGAGGGCGGTCCTCCTTGAGACCGCTACAGCCACGTTGTTTTTACTTTTAGCTGCGCTCGGGTGGGGCGGGAGCTTCAGCCTGGAATCCAAGTGCGCATGTCTGTAGTGTGGCTTCACTTTTCTGCCCTGAGTCATCAGTTCCGCTCTGCCCTGGGTCATCAGTTCCATTCTGGCAAGGCTAAGGGGGAGAGAGTCAAGGTGCATGCGCACTTCGGGATTTCCCCCTCGAGCGCGCAGGTTCGGTGAGGCGCAGAAGGAGCAGTGACTGGCGGAGGGGAGAAAAAGGCACGAAAATCCGAGCGGGATAAGCGGCCCTCGGCTCTTTCCTGGCCCTTCGCTCTCGTGAGGTGATTAAACAGAGCTCCGCTTTGAGGGATAACTGCAGTTCTGTGCACAAGCAGTGTCCCAGTCACAAGAGAGGGGGTTTCCTCGCGAGAGCCCCGGCCTGCTTGGAAGAGTTTTTGGGGAGAGAGGGGAGGACAAGGAACGCAGTGCATGCTCAGAGGCACTCTTTCCTCCGTGCCAGGAAAGGTTGCCGCGCCACACCGTCACAGCCGCTGCACAACAGGTGGTAGTACCGTTTGCTGGTTTGTTTTAAACTTTAAAATTTAAAGTAATTATATATATGGATACCCTGGACTGCCAAAAAAACAAATGTGTTTTCTTTATCCTATTGAAAATGTCATTTATGCAAATTTATGCAAATGTGACGAGGGTCGCAGGTTACTTGGCAATTGTAAAAGGGGGTCGCGACTCAAAAAAGGTTGAGAACCACTGCTGTAAGGCCATTTATGTAGGGTCAATTTTGATGCTCACTCAAAGCCGCCTTTTAAAATCTGCCCTTTAAAATGCCGATTCACGGTCCCAAAGCAAGAGGAGAAAGCCAAACAAATTCCACACACACACCCACTCGCCTGCTCCTTAGTTCCTTCATCTGCATAGCTATTAGCAATGGTCGTTTGCATAGGCTGTGATTTTTCATGGTTCTTTCAGTAAATGCTTCGAGGCGGGGCGGAGCAAATACAAAAGGTCACGTTAAAGGGGTTTGGTAATGCTTTATTGGAGTTACCAGGCTGCATGCCATCACACAGCATTGCCCAGCAAGGAGTTAAAGAAGGGCCTTAAACTCAACCAAGTAAAACAATTCAATAAAAACACATAAGCAAACAAAACCTTTTTACAATAGGTCCTGAGTACATTAGATGCTTCAGTGGTCTGTAAAAGTCTGTCGTCGCCCCCCCCCCCCCAATGGGGGAGACATATCAATGGGAAGGTTTTGATTCCAGTCTTCAGGATTAATTTAGCTGTCATACATGGTGTTAAGGAAGAAAAATTCTCTTCTGGCAAATGACCCGGGCATTCTAATATGTTTTCACATAAAGGTACTTGTCTCATGCTTCATTATTTCCCTAACTGAAGGCTGCTTGCTGGCCACTCTTTCTTGATTTAAGTGGAATCAGCTTTAGCTGTGTATTAAGTATATTTTAAAGCTGATGTATGCTGTCTTGAGCCTGCAGTGTATATATTCAGTAAATTGACTAATGACAAATTTGAGCGCAATTTTGAAAGGTTTGTTTTAAAAAAAACACCAAACACAGCTATCGCTAGTTGCTGCATGCAATCTGCTGAAACAGCAGAATGTTGGACAACTCCTTCTGGTGTTGTGAGATACTGCCACCCATAGGTCTGTCGAGGAGCACAGACTCATGAAAAGAATCTCAGACGTGGCTCATGTTTTACAGTGCAGAGGACGGGTCAGTGTCAAATTGTGCTGGCAGATACTTCTGTTCTCAGCTCCTTGGCAGTAGCATGGTGCATTCACATAAAGCCTTTCTGCAGTATGGTTCTTATCTTGCCACAACTTTGATGTTGGTTTTTAAGGGAAAGGGAACGGTTTTTGTAGCTCCCATGTCCATCCAATCTAAATAAATGTAAGCATTAATTGCCTGGGGCTGCATACCTGCTTTCTCCTACACCAAAGTGATGTATGAACTACGTACCACCAAGCATGAAGCAACTTCACCTTTACCAGAGCTGGTGGTTTCTTGCCATTTCCCCACTGAAGATGCCACAAGGTTGCTCACATTCTTGATCCAGGAGATCTGCTTGTGAATGTTTCACTTTGACCTTGATTCTCACAGGTAGTCTGGTTGCCACTGCAGCCCTGTTCCTTTCCATGCTGCCTTGAGCCAAGAAGGTTATATTTAAATAAATAAGTGCCAAAAGATAACCCCAAATGTATTTCTTCACACAACACATAGTTACATTGTGGAACTCCCTGCCTCAGGATGTGGTGATGGCTGCCAACTTGGGGGGCTTTGGGAGGGGAGGGGGCATGTTCATAGAGGAGGGGGGTATTCATGGCTACTGGTAGGGAGGGATAACTAAGTCGTGATGCATGCCTGTTCTCTCCGGGATCAGAGGAGCGGGCCTGTTGTATTGGGTGTTGTGGAACACAGGCAGGACAATGCTGCTGCAGTTGTCTTGTTTGTGGGCTTCCTAGAGGCACCTGGTTGGCCACTGTGTGAACAGACTGCTGGACTTGATGGACCTTGGTCTGATCCAGCATGGCCTTTCTTATGTTCTTATGTGTTCACACTGTCTCCCCTCCACCTCAGTTCTCCAGAAATTGAGTTAAGGCATGTGTGGAAAGAGCAGTGAGCTTGTGGTTCCGGTGCTCCCGATATATGTGTAAGAGGGCCTATAACTTCCAATTGATTTTACATGCCACTGGTTTAGATGACTTGTTCTTCTGGCATCATGTGGGACAGTAAATATCTGTCTTTTGCATTCTGTCTTCATGCAGAGAAAAGAAACTGAAAACCAGAGTGCAGGAATTGGTGAGTGCCTTAGAGAGACTGACAAAGAGCAGCGAGATCCGGCACCAGCAGTCCGCAGAGTTTGTTAATGACTTGAAAAGAGCAAACAGGTAAACTGTTCCCCCAGTAAATGGCGCCTTGTGCTGCATTGAGCTAGTTCTTCTGACAACCTTTATGCCAGAGAATCACCGAAGAATAATCTCTGTCAATTCTTAAGCACTGGGATGGGAGGATGCTCAAAGTTTTGTAACAGAATTCTATTGCTAGGATACTTTGACATGCTCTAATGATCCTTTAATTCTGTTGCTTTTTTGTCTAACAGTAACCTTGTGGCAGCCTACGAGAAAGCAAAGAAGAAGCATCAAAACAAGCTGAAGAAATTGGAGTCTCAAATGATGGCTATGGTTGAAAGACATGAGACGCAAGTGAGAATGCTCAAACAAAGAATTGCGTTGCTAGAAGAGGAGAACTCAAGACCCCACACCAACGAAACATCACTTTAAGCAGAGCGAAAGGTGTTTTGTTTGTTTGTTGTTTTGTTTTGTTCTGCAAGGCTGATTTAGGTCTTGAACACAGAAGGGAATCTGAAGCAAACTGGAAGTCAGCAAGGCCCAAGGACGGTCATGGCTTTGAAGATGTTCAGCCGTACGCAAGAGCCACAAAGGCAAGATTTGTTTGGATGGCTGCTCGTAATCAGACAGTGCCTGTTGGTAAATGTCCCTTTATCAAGGTTCTAAGTAATTTTTTTATTTACACCATTAAAAGATCCCTTGTTCTTTATGGGTGACAGCAAGAACACTTCTTTGTTAAATGTTGTTTTCCATTATATTGAAACACGACCCCCACAACTTTCATGAGGTGGGAGTGGTTTTCCTTGCTTCCTCCTCCTCCTCCTGCTGGTGCTGTTCATCCCACTTCTCTAAAATGGAAGCAGATGGCCAGATTTGTAGCAACCTTTTGTTACTCAAGGAGCATCAAACGTTGCCATGTGGCTGAAGGCTGCAGACATCTTGCTGTGCAGGCAGGTAATACCGCCAAGTCAATGGCGGTCATACAGGTCTCTGTGCCATCTGTTTCAAAAGGACGGGAATAATACAAAGGTGCTGTAAGATTGAGGCCTTTTAAAGTAAACTTGTGCTGGATCAGTGTCCAATGCTCACAGTCTGTGGCAGCCCCCACCAGCCTCCCCTTCTGCTGATTTCTGTCAAGCCAGACACACTGTGCCATTTATGCATGGGAGGTTTTGCCTTGGATTTGCCCCTCTCTAGAGGCACATTTTCCCCATCCAAATTCTCAAGACTCAACAATAAGCCCCCATTCAGAGTTTTGAGATGGGGGAAAGATGCTAGAGAGCAGCAAATCCAAGGCAAAACCTCCCATGCATAAATGGTCACTGGCAAGATCAGCACAGGCAGGCCATCAACCGTATCTCCAAGTACCTAGAAGCAGTGTCACTCCCACACTCACGCCTGATTTGGTGCTTTTTCTCTGGTGTATTCCATCTCCCTTTTTGAGACTGTCATTGCCAGGATAAAGCAGCTAGCTCGAAGCACACTTTTGTCTAGGTTGGCAATGTTGCTGCAGGTCAGGGGACTGTAATCCATGTTCTGAGGATATCCACTTAACTTATGAAGACATGAAGTAGGATATCATCGCTATATATCCTTCATTCCAAATGAAGTTGCAGTAGCTGCACATTTTACCACAATGGACACTGCAGCAAGATTAAATCACAGGACAGTCTTTTTCACCAGATGGTTTTGTCCGGGCTGTCACTGGGGTAGTGCCAAAAAATACATTTTGGCCGAGATTTCCCTAAAGTGGACTAAGTCACTGCTATGCAAATATGAAAACAGTCAAGTGGGTAAAGTCACAGTTCATCTTGGCATGCCTCTTGGCTGAAAAATGTCCTTGGTTTTAAGGAATGTGCCTGCTCAGATGAATGTAGATGTTGATCTCCCTTAAAAACTTCTGCTTCTTTAAAAAGCTGTCTGTGGAAAGTCACTTCCAAGGGAGCTCAGTTGTGGTGCTAATTGTGTCTTCTCAGCCCTGTAGAACTTACCATATCAGCCCAAAACAAGCAAGGTGGCATCATACAAAATACTTAAATAAGAAGAAGTTTGGAATGAGAACCCGCTTCTTATTTTCTCCAACAAGGCATAAATGTGGCAAACATTCTCTGGTGGTGTATCAGTAGAGCTATGCTGAAGAACAAGCATTGGGTTAATCTCTAGATATCAAGGGAGTGGAATTTCTCCATTGTGGAACGTGCAACTCAATGGTGCCTTGCTTTTAGAACTAGTTTTTATTTCCTTGCACTGTGATTGTGTAAGCACTTGCAATAAATTCAGCAGTCCCAACAGGACAACCTCCTAAGGTCTGCTGGGTGTTCTTATATATTTTTCACTGTAACTGAGATGAGGGGCTTGTTCTGGCCAAGCTGAGGTTTTGGACTTCAGCTGCTGTTTCTCTTCCTGTTATGTTGCAGCAGCATATTGTATATTCAAATTTAGGAGAAAAAGTGCAGGTAACACTAGTTGTCTGGGAGGTTTCTGGGGGTTGGCAGTTCAGTGTCTTTCAGATAGTTCATAGTTACACAGCTGCCCACATTAGGAATCCTGATTTAAGGTTTAGCTTTCAAGAGTTGTGTGCATTTGAAGCAACTATTCAAAAATTAAAACAAGACATGCGTTTAGCTCTCGTTCAGACCTGTTCTGCCCTGTTCCTTTTTGCTGGATTCTCCTTCATAGACAAAGTTATCCTTGTGGCAAACTCTGCCAGAATAGGCAGATAAGTCACAATTTCCATTGGTCATCTTCATCCTAGCAAATCTCTACAAGCCAGATAATGTTTTTCTTCAAATGCCAGAATTAGTGCCCTCCTAGAATAAGAGGAAGGGCAAAGCACCTCCTCATGAAGGAAAAGTACAGAGATGGAGTTGCCCATATTTTGCTGGTTGGCAATCCAGAAGGTTGTTATGGGTTTTTTAGTGTTTGTTCATTCCTACCTACCCTAAAATTCAAAGTATGTCCATTTGCATTACGTACTCTGGATTAATTACTACTGTATAGAAAGTTAATAATTTGCAATACATCAGTAATTTGAACAAAAGCTGGTGCATTTATTTGACATAATGATAACTAAAGCAGTCCAGATACCATGTACATTCTTAATAATTCTGCCAACTGTTTTGGTATGATTCATAAGACTAAATTATTCTTCCCACGTGGAAGCCTCTACGGTTACTACTGCCTGTCTGGCTGCTTTCCTCTGAGCCCTAATCTGTCTTGCAAATCAAATAAACTCTTGAGATGGGGGAGCTGCCATAACAAGGCCTGTTAGTGGGACAATGAAAACTAAATTTGGATCAAGTCTAAATGGAAAAGCAACTGTGTTGGCCAGGTGAAATGTCAGGAAGGTTAATGCCACATTGGTTCTTGTAGGTTATCCGGGCTGTGTAACCGTGGTCTTGGAATTTTCTTTCCTGACGTTTCGCCAGCAACTGTGGCAGGCATCTTCAGAGTAGTAACACTGAAGGACAGTGTCTCTCAGTGTCAAGGGTGTAGGAAGAGTAATATATAGTCAGAAAGGGGTTGGGTTTGAGCTGAATATTGTCCTGCAAAAGTATTGTCCTGTAAGTATCAAGATAATGTGCTAATGAGGGTATGGTATGTTAATATGGAACCATTGTATCCTGAAGTGATCTGTTAATGTGTGTAATCCAAAGCTAATCTGTATGGCTATTGTTGACTGTTGCCTTTGTTTGTCTGGAGGTTTTTCAGGGCAGGAAGCCAAGCCTTATTCATTCTTAAACTCTCCTCTTTTCTGTTAAAATTGTGCTGATGTTTATGAATTTCAATGGCTTCTCTGTGCAATCTGACAAAATAGTTGGTAGAATTGTCCAGTCTTTCAGTGTCTTGGAATAAGACCCTGTGTCCTGTTTGTGTCAGTCCATGTTCAGCCACTGCTGATTTCTCAGGTTGGCCAAGTCTGCAGTATCTTTCATGTTCTTTTATCCTTGTTTGTATGCTGCGTTTTGTGGTCCCGATGTAAACTTCTCCACAGCTGCAAGGTATACAATATACTCCTGCAGAGGTGAGGGGGTCTCTTTTGTCTTTTGCTGATCGTAGCATTTGTTGTATTTTCTTGGTGCAGGAGTATATTGTATACCTTGCAGCTGTGGAGAAGTTTACATCGGGACCACAAAACGCAGCATACAAACAAGGATAAAAGAACATGAAAGATACTGCAGACTTGGCCAACCTGAGAAATCAGCAGTGGCTGAACATGGACTGACACAAACAGGACACAGGGTCTTATTCCAAGACACTGAAAGACTGGACAATTCTACCAACTATTTTGTCAGATTGCACAGAGAAGCCATTGAAATTCATAAACATCAGCACAACTTTAACAGAAAAGAGGAGAGTTTAAGAATGAATAAGGCTTGGCTTCCTGCCCTGAAAAACCTCCAGACAAAGACAACATTCAACAATAGCCATACAGATTAGCTTTGGATTACACACATTAACAGATCACTTCAGGATACAACGGTTCCATATTAACATACCATACCCTCATTAGCACATTATCTTGATACTTACAGGACAATACTTTTGCAGGACAATACTCAGCTCAAACCCAACCCCTTTCTGACTATATATTACTCTTCCTACACCCTTGACACTGAGAGACACTGTCCTTCAGTGTTACTACTCTGAAGATGCCTGCCACAGTTGCTGGCGAAACGTCAGGAAAGAAAATTCCAAGACCACGGTTACACAGCCCAGATAACCTACAAGAACCAATGAACTCTGACCGTGAAAGCCTTCGACAATGTTAATGCCACAAATACAAAAATCTAGTTATGCCTTTCACATAGGAATCCCTGCTTTTACTCACTTCTCAGTCATTTGTAATATGTTTACATCCCTTTTGGTGATGGAATCAGGGACTCAATTCAGATCCCCAAACCATGGCTTAGGAAGTGTAGTGTGATGTCTGAATTGACCAACTCAGTTCAGACATCACGTCAAATCAGTTGTCTATGAGTCCAACTATACAGGCAAACAGTGCTTTAGAACATCTTATCCAGTTGCTCAGTACTGTCTTTTCAGTGGTGCAGCTACTACCTGGTTTGATGTGATGTCTGAACTGATTCAAAATAACTTATTGCCGCTTCTTGGATTTGTGCTGTAGCATCTCTTGATTTCATTTTGGAGAAATTACTATCCCATTCCTAGTTTCAGTCAGTAGGAAAGCATGAAGTGATTCACTTTTTTTTTTAGACCAGCCAACAATTATATTCCACTTAAGGAGGTTATCTTCTCAGTCTGGCCTTTCAACACAGCTAGGTTCTTTTCAGCTTCGTTTTTGGCCCATGATTATAGTCATCAGATCTTTCTCATTTTTTCATTCTTCCCACCAAAGGAGATTAGTTTAAAGGGGCAAGCTTACTCTCTGATAATAGTTCCCAGCAGTGTTATCCTTGTCTTCTTCCTTACTGTTATTGGCTGCTCCCATTTCCTCTGAATCTGCAACAGGAACACAGTAATTGAGTGTGGAGAAAGGCTGTGTTGTATCATGGAAGCCTGCAATAGATCACTTAATGAGAAAGGGGGTAGTGCCACTTTTATATCGAGTATGGCAGCCATCATCATCAATAATAATGTGGTGGGTAGGTTGAAAAAAGGTCAAGATTATCTGGGCCACATCTTCCTGCTTCAGGGTGTAGCTGCTCAACCTCCAAGCATGCACACCAAGTCCTGTGGCATATGGGTGAAGCAACGGTCCTGGAAGAGAAGGTCCTGTCTGACGGGCAGTGGGCACAGGCCAAGGGGCTTCATGTCCATCACCTTCAGGAACCGTCACTTCTTGGGCCAGAACAAAAGTGCAGCTACTATGTCTCCTGTAGCCACTTAGAGCCTTGCCATAGCCTGTTACTGAGAGGGGCTCTCTCTCTCTCCCGCTCACTGGCAATTGTAAGGGGAAGCTCCTTTAATGGCTTGAGTACCAATGGCCATCGGCAGGCATGTAAAGGCTGCTGCCTGGCCTATGCCCAGACTAAAATGTGAATTTGTGTAAAAGAGCCAGATAGTACAATAATAGCTAAATTGCCTCTACAATGATTAGTACTGGCTGGGGGAGAGAAGTGAATGTAGTTACTTCCTGGTTTTTCTCTTGCCTAGTGCTAAAATTATAATTAGATTTTTGTTGGGGGGAAATCTCAAGAATTAAAAGCAATCTACTACTTCAGAGGTGAAAACCAAAGCACTTTTTTAAAATAACTAAGTGGCAGCATGGAACCCCGCCTCTAGCTTCTGAGGCTAAGAAAATGTCAGTGAATCATAAGCTTCTATCAATATTGCCTGAATTCAATTTAAATGTTGCAGACACTATTGAAGCCTGAACCATTTTAGTCTTTTAAAGGGTGTGTAAATATCATATCTCTGGCTTCCAGCAAAGTTGTACAACTTATAAGATCACAAAACCATGTAAAGTTTATGCATATATCCTCACACAACTTGAAAATTGTCACAGCAGAACAGCTGCCATGGAAAATAATTTCCATGTATTGGGATAGCACCTGTCCGCAGGGGGATTTATAGCCAAGTTCCACCAGCGGCAGATGGCCCTTGTGCCAGGCGATCCTGTGTACACAACATATAGTAACCCCGTGTGGAAAAGGGATTTGAACGTTTCTTTTGAGCTGACAGGATTCTGGCACTTCAGCAGATAAAAAACAATGAGAAAACTTTAAGCAGACCATAGCAGGAGGCTTGTTTACCTGATTGTGCTCTTTTCCAGTAATGGGCCAAATTCAGCAAGAAAATATATCTTCAGTTAGGTGATTTACAGGGGAGTTGGCATTCTTCTGTGTGGGTGCTTGTTTTTAAGAAGAGAAAGAGAAAGAGACTGGCCTTGTCTATCCAGTGCAGCATCCAGAGGAACACGGACTGGCTTCCAAACATACACTGTACATGCAGTTCCAACATACACTGTACATGCAGTTCCAGTTTCTAGTTCCACAAATTGCAAGTGTGGCCTTGCTTAAAAACTAGGCAGCAATGTCTTGTTCTGCCAGTGCTGATCGCTTGTGCTAAAGAAAGGCTGGGGGGTATGGAGTGGTAACTTCCCCAATTGATTGTGATTTGGAGGAGCATGCCACAAGCAGAGCCATTATTTTTAACTTTTAGTACAATATTGTAAGGATGCTAATGTAAAGCCGTAATGTAGGTTTCAAAAGTAAGAACTTTTCAGAGTGTGTTACATGCAAAAAAACAACAACCACCAGCCAGGTGATCCTTCACTGCCAAGAGCAGAAGGGTGATTCATTACATTTGTCACTTGGTGAGGGTGACTGTTTCAATCACAGATAGTTATAGCAATGAGAAACGGTGACTTCACTTTGCCTTGAGGAGGAAATCTACTTGGGCTTAGGTACTATCAGTTCAGAATTTAGGACAAGTAGGTTACTGAGACTCAGTCATGTAGAGTCAAATACCAAAAAAAAAAGAAAGAAAACCCACACACACCACACTCAGTTATGCAAGTGTTTCAAAACCATCTCAGCAGTCAGGCTCCAGCCAGATGGAGGATACTATACTAGCTCGGGGAAACTTGTCTTGCCTCCTGTGCTCTGAAAAGCTTCTAAAACTGTTCATTCCATTGTGTTAAGTGGGAAAGTTTTGTTTTGATGACAATTATTTGTTCAGTCATTGTAGTCTCTAAATGTGACATGTTAAGTTGTATTATTAGAACAGGTTTCAAGCCGTTGTTGAGTTTGTCAAGACATTGCATGGAACCTATTTTTCCAATTAAGGTATACAACCCTTTTTACACCAGCTTGAATGTATTGTTAGTTCTTTGTAAAGCACATATGATTAATTTTGCATTAAATGTCAGTATTGTTCTACTGTTTATAGAATTTTTCACTGAGAACTTCCATTTTCATTTTTTTCCAATTGCTTTATGTCCTTAGCTGCTGTAAAATAGCTATTTGTGTTTATTTGATATAGAATTGTACAAACTGCATTTATTTATACAGAGGCATTTATAATACTTTTACAAATGTTCTTATATTCTGAATAAATTTCTAATGCTAAAATGTCACTGTGCCAACTCAAATTTAATTCTATTTGTTGATCCATGCATGTAAAGTTCTGAAAAAACTGCTTTCTGTTGACTATTTAAATAAGACACTTTCATCCCCTAACAGCAATGCTGGCTGCAACATTGTGTGTTATACCACATCATTTATGGCCCCAGCAGTTCAACACTATAATCACATGTCACATTATTACAGTTATCCAGAAGTTAAACACTTTAATCTTAGTAGTAAGATGTTCTTTATAAAATACAAAAGTACTATCAACATAATCAGGGAAACAGTGTGCTTCAGCGTACAAACTATTGTAAGCATGCACACACACAAACACATCTGATTAGAATAAATTTATAGCCTATAGTTTATAAGGCCAATATCACCAGTTTCGCTTACTCAAAACTCAACTGAGAAACTCTACCTATGTTGTCTATCCTAAAACCAAATTAAAATGAGAGAACATTGGAGATCTATTCTTCCCCTTCCCACCTCCCTTTGCAATTGGGCTTGTCAATAAAGATGGCTGTGCTGGTCAGTCCTGTATTTCCTCTCCAAACATATACATTACATTGTTTTAACTCTGATTTTTTTATCTGACTGAAATTAGAACACTATTGAAATAATATGAATTGCCTGTTTATGAATGCATTTTCATTTTAGATCACAATGTCCTACCAAAGCAAACCTTTACTAGCAGCTGCGTTAATTTTCACAAACGTAGTGAATATATAGCTCTTTTAGTGCATGAGGAAGCAGGATCTGAGACTATTAAACTGAAATATTTAAGCTAAAGACAAAGTTCAGGATTGTTATTGAATAGTTCCATTAAAACTGGTTAGAAAGAATAAACTATCATGCTGGTATTCAAATACTGTAGTTATACATACACAAATCCTGTCTATATAATACTTGCAGTTGAAGAAAACATTTGTTCTTAATGTGATCAAAATCTCATTAACCACACAATTTTGCATGTTTACCAGTGGTCCATTTAACTGAGAAAACAGAACTCTGTATATTGTCAAACGAAACATAAATACAAAGGTTTTGTAACACATAACTATTGAACTGTCCATTTTGTCTTTCACCACTTTCTTAGAAATAATTTGAAGGCGTTTCTCCAGTTTCAAAACAAAAACTGTGCAGAACTTCCTTTATTTTAGAAGTCCAGTTCTTATACTTTACTCCAGAGGCTAGTATTTGCTTGTTTAAAAAGTACACCAACCAAAATATAAAGAACTACTTTCAACACACTCAAGTGTTAACATGTGCCCAGGAGGAATTTTTTTTTAAACTTCAGACATCTGTTCCCATGCCATCCAACTGCTTTTGATGTATGTCCCAGTTCCAAAACCAGTTGTTTGATGTGTTGTATGGGGTGCTGCTACTCAAGGAAACACAAACCCAAAGTGTGCTTGTTGCATAGAACATCTGTTGGATCCTGGCAATTTTGTTGGAAACTATTAGTCTGTGCAGATTCCAAACTGACTGAGCAGTTTAAAGCCCATCAGACCATAAGTCTTTTCAGGATTTCCCCCCAAATTTGAAAGGGTTTCTTATACCCCTTTCTCACTGTGACTAATTTAAACAGCCTATTTGGAAGAATGACATTCACAATAAATTTAAGCATATACGATATATTGTACCTGTCAGTGCTGATAGCAAAAAGTTATCATTTTCAATTATCTTTTCCTTCTTGAAAAAGAAGTTACATTTGTTTAAGAGCATACCTAAATTACAGTCATAGGTAAGAAAGCCTTCACAGTGTACACTGAATTACTTTCATGTGTATGTATTCTACCGTAAGGAAACTTGAACAAAGCACCAGAAATTAACACAGTTAACTCACTAGAAAAATGCCATGTCTCTTAGCTGCATTATCAACAGACAAAATCTGTACAGGCAATTAGGCAATGGAATGGGAAATGGCTTCAGATGTCTTATTCCTGGCTAGGAGAGAGACGGCAAAAATGGAAAGGAAACAGACTATGCGAAGGCAAATAAACTTCCTGTCCTTGTGACACCAAATGTTATGTGAGGAACTTATTACCACCCCAATGATATTTTATTTGGGGGGGGGGGGACACCAGTATATCTCTCTCTCACACACACACACACACACACACACAAACAAACACACAAACACTTCATGAGCCCCCAAGCTTTCCTACTTGCTGCTGCAGATTCTCTTTCCCTTAACACCAGGAACACTGTTGCAGCTGTATCCCAGGAAATGGCATTTTCCAAGGCACCTCACCCTGGAAGAAATATAATCCCAACATCACGGAGGCACTGCACTAGTTACATTCCAGGAAGTAGGGAAGGGGGAGGGAGAGAAAGAGATATCATTGTTAAGATTATTTCTGTATGCTTAAATCTAATGGCTGTCTGAAATCCCTGGACAAGTTTGGAGCAGTTAGCTGTTAAAACTGTACTCTTCCATTTTTCTCTCTGAAAAGCTCAAGTACTGAATACAAAAGCTTTCAGCAACAAGCAAGCTAATTGGATACCAGAGAATTAATGTCCCACAAACAAATGCTAAAGTTGCCAAGAGTATATAAAGATCAAAACTTTCACTTAACATGTATACAAAAAATTGTCCTGAAAAGGTCAATATGCAGTCCTAAAGTATCCTCTGTAAAGCCTTTTGTGTGTTGAACATTCTTTGCACTGTAACAGACATCATTTGACTGAAGAACCAGATAAACAACATCCACAATTCAATTAGGTGAGGCAAAAGAAGCTGCAGTGCCCCATTTTCAAGCAGTAAGATTCTTCTAAGATGATCTCAAATTCATTCACAGATTGTTTATTCCATCTTTTAAAATGCCCACATCAGACAAGACAAAAAATCTATTACAATCACCAAATTGCCGTTTTCTTCATTTTTTAAAACAGAAATCCTTGCAAACCATATGCCTTTACTGTAGAATACATAAGTATAAAATGACTCATTCAAACACTTTACAAGCAAAAAAAAATACAATATACAAACCAACAAAGTAAACAACCTGAAATGTTCACAGTGCAGGGCACCAAAGGAACCCATGAAGTAGTTCTTATCCAACCACTTTAACCCATGATAGCAATAAAATACATACAGCTTTGAAATATTGTACCTTTTAAACTGGAAAAATATTGCATATTTATCTTGTTTACTTTCAACCGATTTTAAGGCTCGATTATTAATTCCAGGTTAGTTTCTGTAGCATTTGGGAAATTCTTAAGTCAGACATTGTCGCCTCTAAAGAAGATATTCTTTGCAAAATGGGAGTTACACTTCACACGGAGGGCAGATCTTGCTGTTGCTTCATTCCATCCTCATATTGCCAAAACAGCCATTTAAGAATTCACACCAAGAGGGAATCCATTTCAAATGTAAGATTTACACAACTGTGCCAGTGTTCTTCTTACCCATTCAACTGTCATATGGAAAGGAAGCAGCATTAACCTTCCTGCGAAGCCAAGGTACATGTAAGAAGTTGTTTGGCACAAGCAGCCTAAAAATCCAATTTGCAATGGAGTAGAAGCTGGAAAGTTAGGCACTTTTATTGTTAGAGAAGTCAAACAGCAATAAATACTGAGCACCTCCCCTTACAGGAAGATGACTGGATAAAAAGTGGTACTGCCACACATCACCAACCATTCAACTATTTTGCTTCTGAAGAGGTCAACAAATCCAATGATTTGAACCAATTCTGGATTTAAGCAGGCAGGCATACTCAATTAAAAAAAAGAACTTGGAAACAGAACAGAGTTAACATGGAAACTAATTTGAGCCTCTTCCTCTACAGAAACAGAACAAAAGCAACACTTTGAATATAAGCTTTCTTGTAGCGTCCTTATCAAGGGAAAATCACAGATGGTGCTGGTGTTTCAGGTTGTGTTTCAGAGGCACCATCCCAAAACAGACAGACGCACCAAACTGCCCAGCTTAAACATCTATCTCATCAAGACTGAAATTTGAACTATTGACACAAACTTTAAAGGTAAGGGCAGGGGAAGGAGAGGAAGAGACATCTATCAGCGGTTCTGTAGGAAAGTTACATTCACGTATTCAAACATTCCTTCAGCACAACTACAGGGTAATAATTTCTAATTCAGTTCTCTTGCAGTCTGTTCTCCATTGCTACCCATTTTCACATTTTGATATACATCTTATTGAACGGTTGAGTCCTTATGCATCCCCAGCTACTTCTTACACAATAAGCTCACTACACATCAGTCCAAATATTACCGGATAGAATGCTGCAAGAGAACTGTGGCACAATTACAAACCCGACTAAGCAGTGAATTGGCATAGCTTGTCTTGTCCGCACATTGAATTTGTCCACTGCAGAACCTTAAAAGGCTAGTTTACATTGTATACAGTAAATTGTTTCCCCAAATCCTCTTTTTCTCTTGTTGTGTCTTCAAAGTAGCTGCAATTCTTTTCTAGTAGAAAATATTTTGAGTAGACATTTTAAGAGAGAAAAAGAACAATACGAGCACATGGAAAGCAAACTGGCCAGGCCTGATACCACTGCCATATCCCAATAAAACTCAAAAGTTGGTTAAGACCGGAATCCAGCACTTTGTGATATTATTACAATTTAAAATGACATGCTGATAAAAAAGAGTTCCATTACAGTGCAACAAAGAACAAAAGGAGAGTCTAGCTACAAAAAAGCCAGAATAATTATTCTGAAAAACAAAACACAAGTTTGTCTTTAGCTTGCAAGATTCACAAAAGGGCTACATAAATTCATATATTCAACCCCTGGTGTCCACAGAAATTTCATTTGCGTTGCCAACCTGTTGTGAAATCTGAGAAACTTACGAGCAACTGTACTTCAGAGCAATGTAAATGCCTATGTTAGTAATGCTAAAATACTCCTTACACTCTAAAAACACACAGCAATTTAAACATATGGGGGGAAATGCCCTGTAATGCATAGTTGAGAACTAGCACATGAACCATTGGAAAGAATTTCTGTAGGTAAAAGCTGTACTGCATTTAATGTGCAACACCATATGATGCCTCTTCCATACTGCATGACAACAAAGCCTCCTGGCCCATCACTAGGTCCCTGCATTGCTTAAAAACCTGAGAAAGGATCACGGCTGGATCTAGGAAACCCACTCAACTGCACCCAAGCGGTTGCCTGTTCTGATGCCTGCTCATTTTTCAGAGGTCAAAACTCTTCATGATAGCATCGTGGTCAAACTTGAAGCCCAGAAAAGCTCGTGAGGAAAAACTGAACTTGCAATGGCCGTTGCATGACATCGACGGTCCATGGTCTAGCAGTTGGTCTTCACTGGCACAATACATGTCATAGGCAGCTTCTGCATTAGAAAGATGAACAAACCTTCAGCAGTGGTAACAAAAGGTCAAAATGATGGAAAGCCCCACAAATGAGATGAACACATGAAATACCAAAGAATGCCTCCTCTTAACTGCCACAATGATCAAAGCCAAAAGGTCACAGCAGGCTCTTTACGTGAGGTTGCAGCACCTGTTTTTACAAGATTTTTTGTCTTCTACAGGGCAAATTCTCAGGGAATTCACCGTTCCCAACTATTTGACACCCCCCGCCCCAACTAGAGAAGCAAGCGGAACTCAAAAGACTTTCCAGGGAGGTCCAATATCCCTGACCTTTGATCCTGACATGTCTCTATGGTCCAGGCTTGATGGTAATCCCATTTGTAAAAGCCATTCCCATTTTGTATATAGATTTATAGCCAAAATGGGATGTAGGTTCAATATATGACCTAACAGACCACAGCAAAATATAACTGTTGCAAAATGTGGCATCTACTTCTGTAGTCCAGCATACTTCTGATATTCTTTCATTTTTCAAGTACTTGGCTCTCATAACTACAGCACAAATCTGAACATCTGGGCAAAATCTAGATATTATAGATCTAAGGGATGGTCTTTAGCATTCAGGAAGGTTTGCCTCTCCCACCCTCAAATCTTGAAATAGTATTATTGCGCCGCTGAGGCCCTTCTGTATCTTTATCCAGTGATTCCAGTACTAACATTTTGTGATCGAACCATGTCCCTGAATGACAAAGTCAAGTGCCATGATTCTTAGTGGGATCCTATGATTCCCTAGGGGCACATGGGAGCCTCTTCTCCCCACTTGCAATGGCTTCTGACAGCCAGCAGAGAAGACTGGCTTTGATACTGATCACCTCTCCTGAAGATAAAATCCTAAATTTCTCCCTCAAGCTTTTAAGAAAGTGCCACACAGTAAGAACATAACCTTTCACCTCAGTAGTTTTTTTAAACAATGGCATACGCAAATGAAGAAATATGGTTACACTTGCCTGTTTCGAAGTTATCTTGGAGCCTTCTTGGATGCAACTTCTTTTCACATTTCTAATTAAGAAGATGAGCATATGTTACATTGCCCCATTACAAATATATTAAAAATAATGTGTACAACCCAATCAAAAACACTCAAAGCGAGTCACATTCATTCAAATGACACCATTAACCGTGCCTTCAAAACTTGCCCATTTAAATCAACAGGTCTTAACCGGTACTTAACTTTATCGTGCACTAGCTTCACTCCCATACTTGTGAAGCTAGGGAGAAGAAACTGGAAAACTACTGTGCCAGAATAGCAAATTGATAGAACAATTCAAGGTGCAGGCTGCTTTCTAAACAGGTCTTCTCCATTCTGAGACAGAACGCTGCACTTCTACAAGACTGCCTAAGCCTAACCCCCACAAACATAACCAGCACAGACACATGCTCACTGTCATTTCTCCCTCCTACAGGTTCTTCTCTTACTGCTGAATCCACCCCCCATAAGTTACTCTTAACACTTCTTCGTCTTTCTCCCGTACCAGCTTGATGCACAATCCCTTTGCAATGACATCACTTTGTAAAGGATCTCCATATTTCATACGGTAGTTCCTGCTTCTCACATCCTCTCCAACAACTCTCCAACTTAGATTCTACAGAATGTTACCTTCTCCACATTTCTCCGTCACTTCTCCCTTCGGTTTCCCCCCTCCCTTTTCCCATCATCAGCTACCTCCCTCTATTTCATCCAACCCATGATCTCTTTAGATCCTTTCAGTGGCAGAGATTGTTGCTTCCTCTAGACTCTGTCCACTTTTCCTATCAGATCATCCCAAGCTTTTGCCTGTGGCTGGGAAAGCCAATAATAAAACTCTGTCTTGTGCGCCTTCTTGAATCGCATTCGAATAGTTGGAAGTACACAACATGAACTACAACTGACAGAAAACAACATATCAAGAGAAATGAGGCAACAGAACCTCCATTACGTAAACCAGTGATTCTTAATGAGATCCAGCTACAAATCTTGAGGTACATTCAGAATTTAGAGGCAAATGGGATTACAGGCAACCCCTTCTCCACATCCGTGTTGGCTTCTACCAGCCAGAAGATTTTATACTGTGCTCCTTGCCCTGAGAGTAAAATCTCCTATTCTTCCCCCGGGCCCTTAGAAAGGATGCCACACAAAGAGAATTCAAAGCTACCGTTAAGGAGATGGCTGTTAGACATACATTCATTGAGGGCCATGCCTAAGACCTGTGTATCACATATATTCTAAATGTACCTATATGAAATTTTCTTGTCTAAAAAGCAGCTTTTATATCCTATTCTTTATTTGTGACAGGTTGTATTTTATGATAATATTGCATACTTGGTGCGTGGTACTGTTAGTAACTCATAAGAACAACTGTTAATTTTAAGCATTCCTGACCAAGTTAAAAAAATGCTCATCTTTTTCCTACCAAATCCAGCCAAAAGCTGAAGCAGGAGAGCCCTAAAGTGGGCATTCAGCACCTATACCGGTGTACCACTGACCCACAGCCTAAGCTGATCTTGCCAATTACCCACATCTGTATTTTAATAGCCAAGTCTGGGGATACTTAAATCAGGTGACTGGAGCCGTGAAGACTGGCAACCTAGAACCCCTAGAAGGAGAGAAGGAAGCAGTTAAAGGGGAGGGGCTTTCAGGAAAGGGAAAGAGAAAATAGTGGGTGAGGGGAAATGAGATGTCTCCCATGAGTCCTTGCAGTTTCCCACTTGTTTAAGCTACAAGTCACAGGTCAAAGCACAGTCAAAAAGACTGGCCTAATTTTTGTGGTTGGAGGATCATAGAATCATAGAGTTGGAAGGGACCACCAGGATCATCTAGTCCAACCCCCTGCACAATGCAGGAAACTCACAACAACCTCCCCTCTACACCCCCAGTGACCCCCACTCCATGTCCAGAAGATGGCCAAGATGCCCTCCCTCTCATCATCTAAGGTTATAGAATCAGCATTGCTGACAGATGGCTATCCAACCTCTTCTTGAAAACCTCCAGAGAAGGAGCGCTCACTACCTCCCAAGGAAGCCTGTTCCACTGAGGAACTACTCTAACGGTTAGAAAATTCTTCCTAATGTCTAGATGGAAACTCTTTTAATTTAATTTCAACCCATTGGTTCTGGTCCGATCTTCTGGGGCAACAGAAAACAACTAGACTTCCGCTAGGGATGCAGAACTGAGTGCCACGTCTCTTGGGGGCTCCCAAGAGAACCAAGATTTGTTCAAATCTGGGGTGTAATCCTGCACCCCTACCCGATCCTAAACAGTGGATTGGGAAACAGGATTTCTCCTGCTGCCCACGAAGTACGGTTTGACCCCCAGTTTTGCCGAGAGAGCCATTGTGCGACTCTTGGAATCCTGGATGAGGTCCCGTCTGGCTTGAGGGGGAACCATTGCCGTGAACATCTCTTTGGATTAGGCTCAGCTCTCCCCTATCTATTACCATCTAAGCAACGACATTTAAGCAAGAATACCTACTCTTCTAAAATCTGAGTAAGTAACAAGAACTCTTTTGTTTTACCTGGAATTGAAAGCTTTGAAGGAGTGGAAAAAATATCTATAGAATCAGAATCTTCCCATCTGAGATTTGGCTGACTCTTTGACATTTAAAAACATTCGATAAGCCGACAGGATCTTAATCAAATTGATCGGTGGATAGACACAACAATCGGGACTATTTGAATGACGGTATAGCCACCAATCAGAAATCCTGAAGTGCAAGGAGGAGGGACGAGCAGATTCCTCCCTATTTCCAGGAGGAGGCTTTTCTGAGTAAACAAATTCCTTTGCCACGTCTTACCCGGAAGTATCAGCTATCGTCTGCCATCATGAGAACACTACGGGATTTGAGACCGGATGTGTGGCATTGTGTAACTGGCAAATACTTCCCCAGTCCCTAGGCAAAAGGAAGGAGGCAGACGTGCAACTTTTTACTCTACCCCCCGCAACATCATTCTACAGCTCAACATATTCCTGTCTGGATTTTACAAATTAAATTTCAATTAACCACCAGAAGTGGCAACCATGGAAAGTGAGATTAAATACATGGATAGTCTCTTCTCTCTGACAAACAACACCTATGAACTTGCTATTCGGAAATTGGATGAAATTCTGGGAGATCTTAAGGACATTAAAGTCCGGATTATGACAATGAGATCTGAGATGAGAGAAGGAAGCTCCCCAAATGATAAACCATTAAATGAAGAATTAAACACTGCAAAGGAGATGGAGAGCTACGAAGGATTTCCAAAGGATATATACCGGCAAGAAGAAACCGAATCAACCCGACTGATAACTATGGAGATGAATGTAAGCGACTTGGATTTTTGGTTGTATGTACTACCTGAGGAACTTTTCAAAGTTAACTAGGAGAACTTAAAAGGGCAAACAGCTGGAAACACCGGGATTTTTCTCTTCGCCTAGAGGATGGAAGAAAATCTGTTGCAGATTCACTATTTTACATCAATTTTCACAGAGGGAACTACATTAATAACTTCCATTGATGCCCTTCATCGTTTAAAGCTTCTGGAAAAGAGAGGAAGATGCTGGAAATTTAAGATGAAGAGACTGGGTCAAAGGGCTTAGTTTTTTTGGGATTTAACTAAAAAGGTCTGATTAAACGGTTTGGCTTTGATAAAAACAGAATAATTAATGACATTAACATAATTGACAGTCATTAGATATGTGGGAGAAACGGAGAAATTAGAATATTCATTTCTAAAGGAGGTTAAAAATGTTACATATTATCTAATCCATTTTTATTTTTATATATCTGTTCTTTTTTCCTTTCTGTTTTTTCTTTTTTCTCCTCTTTATTTTAAAATAGGTAAATGAAATAGTAAATGTTTATAAATGTTTGTAATATTAGGATTAGAATCTTTAAAAAGATAACAAATAAATGATAAGATTGAGGGAGGTGTAGGGGAAGTTTTTATATTTTATTTTTTATTATCTATATATGTATGTATTTTCAACAATTATTAATTAGAATCTATACTCTGATGTTTACTTATATTGATTGTTGAATACTCTGTTTGATCACTATAGAAAAATAATAAAAATTTTATTAAAAAAACAAAACAGAAAACAACTCAGCACCCTCCTCTATATGACAGCCCTTCAAGTACTTGAAGATGGTGATCATATCCCCTCCCAGCCTTCTCCTCTTCAGGCTAAACCAGCGTGGTGTAGTGGATAAGAACGGTGGTTTGGAGCGGTGGAGTCTGATCTGGAGAACCGGGTTTATTTCCCCACTCCTCCACATGAGCGGCGGAGGATAATCTGGTGAACTGGATTTGTTTCCCCACTCCTACACACGAAGCCAGCTGGGTGACCTTGGGCAAGTCACTCTCTCTCAGTCTCACCTACCTCAAAGGATGTCTGTTGTGGGGAGGGGAAGGGAAGGTGATTGTAAGCCGGTTTGAGTCTCCCTTAAGTGGTAGAGAAAGTCAGCATATTAAAAAAACCAACAACTAAACATACCTAGCCCCTTCAACCTTTCCTCATAGGACTTGGTCTTGAGACCCCTCACCATCTTTGTTGCCCTCTTCTGGATACGTTCCAGCTTGTCTACATCCTTCTTAAATTGTGGTGCCCAAAACTGAACACAATACTCTAGGCGAGTTTAACCAGAGCAGAGTAAAGCGATACCAGCACTTCACCTGATCTGGACGCTATACTTCTGTTGATACAGCCCAGGATACCATTTGCCTTTTTAGCTACCGCATCATACTGCTGACTCATGTTCAGTGTTTGGTCTACTAAGACCCCAAGATCCTTTTCGCACACACTACTGCTGAGACAAGTCTCCCCCATCCTATAATTATGCCTTTGATTTTTCCTACCTAGATGCAGAACTTTGCATTTATCTCTGCTGAAATGCATTTTACTGGTTTTAGCCCAAGTCTCCAGCCTGTCAAGATCATCCTGTATCATGGCTCTGTCTTCTACCGTATTTGCTACCCCTCCCAATTTAGTATCATCTGCAAATTTAATAAGTATCCCCTCTATTCCTTCATCCAAATCATTTATAAAGATATTCAACAACACAGGGCCCCAGACAGATCCCTGAGGCACTCCACTAGTCACTCCTCTCCAAGTGGAAGAGGAACCATTAACAAGCACTGTTTGGGTGCGATCTGTCAACCAATTACAGATCCACTTAACAGTAACAGGATCTAAACCACATTTTCCCAATTTGTCAACAAGAATATTATGGGGAACCTTATCAAAAGCCTTACTGAAATGAAGATAAACTATGTCTACAGCATTCCCCCGATCCAGCAAGGTAGTAACTTTCTCAAAAAAGGAGGTAAGATTAGTCTGGCATGACTTGTTCTTGAGAAACCCATGCTGGCTCTTAGTAATCAGATCTATCTTTTCTAAATGCTGAACAACTGACTGCTTGATGATTTGTTCAAAAACTTTTCCTGGTATAGACGTCAAGCTGATGGGTCGGTAGTTACCCAGATCCTCCTTTTCCCCTTCTTGAAGATTGGGACATTTGTCCGCCTCCAGTCTTCTGGCACCTCACCTGTTCTCCAAGAATTCTCAAAAATAACGGACAGAGGCTCAGAAATTACATCTGCAAGTTCTTTAAGTACCTTTGGATACAATTCATCTGGCCCTGAGAACTTTGTTTCATTTAAAGAAACCAGGTGTTTGTGAACGACCCCAATGCCAATCCTAGGCTGCAACTCCTTCCCTCATCATGTATTCTGTTTATGGATATACTATAGTTGGCACACCAGCCAGCTAGCCAGTCAAATATTGTTAACTGGCTAACATTGGACCACAGCCAAATGCAAGAATGCAGTCCTGCAGCTGGCAACTTTCTTTCCTTCCTATCCAACCTCTACATCATTGGAGGCCCTCCTTCAGATTCCCCTGCCACCTGAGGCGAGGGGGATGGCAACCTGGGAAATTACCTTGGTTGTGGCACCAAAATTATGGAATTCCCTCTCCAGGAACATTAATATTTTCCCTTCTATTATTGATTTCCACCAGCAGGTGACCTTTTTTTGGTGTTATTTGGTGCTCTCTCACTGACTCCCATCGATTTTTTTCCTCATGTTCATGTGTTTGTTTATATGTTCTAATTATTTTTACATATTTATATGTGTTTTTAATCTTTTTTAATATCCTTATTATTCACCACCTTACTTTAGAGACTAAGTTGGGTGGAAAGGCAGCTTGAAAATGTTTAAAATAAATATTTCATTATGATGTCATCTGTGAGCCGGGTCAGCAGTGAGAACTCCTTGCCCTTATGCCTAAGGCAAACCTACCAAATTGCAAAACTTCACCTACAGGGCTTGCTGTAACTAGGCATCTCCAAACAGACTTGCTTTTCAGTAGCTGCTATTACCATACATTGATAAAAGTTAAAGGGAAGCACTCACATTTACAAAACCCTTATCACTGTCAAAAGCTTTTACAATGGTTTCTGAAGTTAACTGCACTGCTTTACAATACCAATTACTTTTTAAATTAGAATGTATTATATACCTGTTGCTGGAAATACCTATTAACAGTTCTAAATAATGTGTTCAGAATATTTTGATAATTACACGACAATATTTGATTAGTCAAATGCATAACCTTCGGCCATCAACTGCTCAAAGTATCACTACAGTGTTCTTCTCAGCATTCAAGATGCTTTACAATTCTCACTTTCCATTGTGTATCTTACCAAAGTTTGATTCTGTTTAGTTGGCTGACTATGGACACCATTTGCTCTCTTCTTTTGGTTAGGAGTGTCTTGATATTGCTTTCTACCATTGCCTCGTATGCTCTGGACATACCACAACGTAAGGAAAAAAAAGAGAACACAACAATTAAAAGGTCCAAAGTTGTATTCTGCAAGGTTAAGTAGACCACTGAATAACTATTTTGCACATAAGAAATAGATTCAGGTAAATAATTCTCCAGTGAATATGTTCAGCCTATCAGAAACCTCTTCCCTGTTTAACTATTATAAACTTGAGGTTCAAGAAATTAAAATGTCTTAATCTACCTAGGAACCTCTGAGGCTCAAAGAATTTTAGCTAATCTAAAGAATTTAGTAAAATAAACTTACCTTTAGTTTTAAAGTTTCAGGCATTTCAAAATGATTGTTGTATGGCTTTTGTTGCTGCAACTGTCTATGCTTTGCCCACTGATCTCCTGAAGGACCATCTGCTAGAGTTTGCTGGCTATAATGAAGCTTTGATCTAATCCATCAAAAAAGCATCTTGTTCAGAAAAACTCAGATGATGAACATTAGGAACATGAAAAACTATAACGCAAACAGCTTACAGAAGACAGCAAGTTATACATTCCTGTAACAAGTACCCATAGCACTACAAAATGGTGAACATGGTTACAGTTGTTGACTACAGAATTGTCAGTCTAATTATCTTTCTTGCTTTATAATGGCATAAAGTGATCTAGGCAATGCCAGAGACAAAGATTAGCTACCTTGGCAGCAGTCAATCAAGACTGCACCCCTTCCCTGCTAGAACTTTTAGTTAATCTTGCCATTTTCAGTGATTTAAAGTTTTTGTTTTAAAGAAGAGGCCAACCAAGGGGCATCATGCAGTTAACACTGCTGCAGTTCAATACACAGGGTTTTTGTCAGCTTTTACAAAAATATCCAGCTTCATGCAGTATGGCATAGTCTGGAACAGACTAGCTAATTTAGTTGACATGAATCATTTTAGAACACCTTTTTGTTTCTTTTAATGTTTATTATATTCTGTGTTCATTGGGCTACCACATATATATCAGCCACTCTCCATGCAATACCTGGAATGTATAATTTCCTTCCCCTCTCTCTCTCTCTCTCTCTCTCTCTCTCTAAAAAGGACTACCGTATATACCCGTGTATAAGCCAACCCGCGTATAAGCCGAGGTGCCTAATTTCTCCCCAAAAATGGGGAAAAATTAGGCACCCGTGTATAAGCCGAGGGTCGGCTTATAACCCCTCCCCCCCCCCCGCAGACTTACCTTCTGGGCTCCTGGCGGTGGGAAGCGGCGGATCTGGCGGGGGTGGCCTTCCTGCAGCTGCAGGAGCCCCCCCCCCCAGGCCGCTCCTGGCGGCGAGAAGTGGTGCGGCCCGGCGGGGGCGGCGGAGCGCCCTCCCCGCGGCCGCAGAGGGCCTCTAGAGGCCTCTCCCGGCCGGGAGAAGATGGCGGGGGCGGCCGAGCGCCCTCCTTGCGGCCGCAGAGGGCCTCTAGAGGCCTCTTTCGGCCGGGAGAAGGCGGCGGGGGCGGCCGAGCGCCCTCCCCGTGGCCGCAGGGAGGCTCTGGAAGCCTCTCCCGGCCAGGAGAAGGCGGCGGGGGCGGCCGAGCGCCCTCCCCGCGGCCGCAGAGGGCCTCTAGAGGCCTCTCCCGGCTGGGAGAAGGCGGCGGGGGCGGCCGAGCGCCCTCCCCGCGGCCGCAGGGAGGCTTTGAAGGCCCCTCCCGGCCGGGAGAAGGAGGCGGGGGCGGCCGAGCGCCCTCCCCGCGGCCGCAGGGAGAGTCTGGAAGCCTCTCCCGGCCGGGAGAAGGCGGCGGGGGCGGCCGAGCGCCCTCCCCGCGGCCGCAGAGGGCCTCTAGAGGCCTCTCCCAGCCGGTAGAAGGCGGCGGGGGCGGCCGAGCGCCTTCCCCGCGGCCGCAGGGAGGCTTTGAAGGCCCCTCCCGGCTGGGAGAAGGCGGCGGGGGCGGCCGAACGCCCTCCCCGCGGCCGCAGGGAGGCTCTGGAAGCCTCTCCCGACCGGGAGAAGGCGGCGGGGGCGGCTGAGCGCCCTCCCCGCGGCCGCAGAGGGCCTCTAGAGGCCTCTCCCGGCCGGGAGAAGGCGGCGGGGGCGGCCGAGCGCCCTCCCCACGGCCGCAGGGAGGCTTTGAAGGCCCCTCCCGGCCGGGAGAAGGTGGCGGGGGCGGCCGAGCGCCCTCCCCGCGGCCGCAGGGAGGCTCTGGAAGCCTCTCCCGGCAGAGAAAAGATGGCGGCGGTAAGTTCCCCCCTCCCTCCTCCCTCCCCCTCTACCGTATTGACCCGCGTATAAGCCGAGGCCGGCTTTTTCAGCCCTTTTTTTGGGCTGAAAAACTCGGCTTATACGCGAGTATATACGGTAAGTGGCTTATGGGAAATCAGGTGCCTCATGCTTTATTTACATATTATATTGCACTTATAGGGAGGGTGAGGGGGGTAGAACAGAAATATACCGGCCCGTTGCCCCCCAGTGTGCACAATTACAGCTGCCATTTCTCAAGTGATGGAAATAGACCCAAGTAGTTGTCTCAGACAGGGCAATGTGGTCTGCACTGTACACATATTTTTCCAATACAGAGCTATAATCACTTGCATGTAAGCCACACTTTTATTAAGCTAGACTGTGTGTGTTAAGATTTGAACCCCAGAAACAAAAGAACCCAGCAAATCAAAATAGTGTCACAGAACATTAAGACTCACTTGCCACACAGTACAATTGCCAAATTTGCACCTACAGCCACATAGGAACATCTGAAGCTATTTAAAGTCATACACATTTTAATAATACTTTTACATATTTTTACACATGCACACACACTTGAACATGGGTGCTCAGTAATTGTACTGCACTGCAGGAGAACAGCCTTATGGTTCCATTACATTATTATGACACAGTTGGGCTCCCAAAAGCCTCTATGTTCCTTTTGGGGATGTTTCAGTTTACCAGACATTTATTGAGCTTATTGCGACTGCTGTTTTATCACCTGGAAATAAGAAAGGCTTTGAGGGATTTATGGCTATCTTGGCTCACTCCCACTGCTACCTTGCCAGATAAACAGTTATTTATATTTTTCAATATTTACAGTAAGGAATCCATTTTCTACCACTACCCACCAAACATCATAAAGTTATCAGCAGGTGTCACAATCTTTCTCGCTTGTTACCTCATTTTTTCTGTGCTTGGTTTAGGTGGCGTGCTACCAGTGGATGAGAATCCGTTGTCACTATCGGAGGAATCTCCAAAGCGCCGAGCCAGCCAATCTCTTAACGGTCTGTGAAGAAATCAAGAGTTCTACCAGCCAAAACAAACTTCTTTTAAGTAGGGTTTAGCATAAAATGATTACCTAAAGACAGAAATGAAGGATTGAGTTTTTATTTCCTTCTATACATACCTGATGAAGGGAATAGCCATAAAAAACTTGTTAGGTGCCAAACCCAGCTTGGACTTTGGGGTCATATCATTCCTATGGCAAGGCAGTTTGTCAATTGAGAACCATTCAATGTTCTGAAACACAGAAAAGAGCTTTCTTGATTTGTATCCAGAGGACAGAAAAGAATTACCATTTTTTTGTATGTTACAGAGCCAACTATACATGGAAACTTCAAGACAGGCACCACTTCCCAGAAAGGGTATTTGAAATGAACTCCCATTCCTTCACCATCTCCTTGCAAATCTACACTGACCATAATTTCCATCCTCACTCATGCTCTTTACCGACTATTTGCAACTGTGTGTTATCTATGAAGACATGTTTTATGCCTACAGACATTCAATTTGTAGGGCTTTAAAAAACTAAGATTAACCAGGAAAAAAGAGATAAAACAGATCATAAAAGGACTGTGTCCTTAATGGAAAAGAAACAGAATACATTGTAGTGCTTCCATATAAGTCTAATGAATTCATAGCAATGTAATGTTAGCACTCTACACAGAAGCAGATCACACCTACAAATGCCAGAGAGGAAATACTGTTGTTATTCCTTGTACTATTTATAGTGTAATCCTACGCAAAATAACTCCAGTGTAAACTCGTTTATTTCAGTGGATTTAGACTGGAGTAATTCTTCACAGGATAGCACTGTTAGCCACTGGATAAATATTGTACAGTTCATTAACCTTTTTGAGTGTTTGAGAATTCAATCAGAGCCTACAAAAACATGAAAAGTGATTATTTACCCGAATTTCTCTTCTTGTTTTAGGATTAAATTTTGTGTCCTTTGGAATACCTGGAATGATGTACAAACGTGCCAGCTGATCATTGATTCTTAGTTCAATATAATCATCTTTATTGATATAGTCTTTTATATCAAAACCAGTTTCTTCAAACACCTGAAAGTATACAGGTCAAATTTTAAAACTGGCACACATATTTTAATGTTATAAAAATTGTTCTCTCATATCCGAATTTAAAGATATAAGAAATCTGGCTAATACTTTACAGAGGCGTTCTCCCCTAGAGGTTTAAAGATATAATAGTGGGGTTTACCCAACATCCATAGACCTTACAGAACAGGACTTTACCACATCTTCCCCCTGCTGCAGTCCATTAAGCCCACCTGAAATACTGTTTTTGAGGGTCTGCTGACCCCTCAAACAGCAACAGCACGAAGTACAAGTTTCTAGTGGGAAAAAGGAGTCAACAGAAATTGCTGCTCCATCTTCTAAAGACCTAAGACCCATTAAGTTTCAAAGCTACATGGCTAGATACATGCCAATGTTTCTAGATCTACAAGAGAAAAGACAGGATATACCGAAGCAGCAAAGCATCGCAAAACTACCCCAAAATATTCAACCATACATCTGTAGTAGCCCAAGAAGGTAGAAAGTCAAGTTCTATATACGGTATTAGGCAGTCTAAGCAAAATAGATGAATGTATTGTATATAATTTTTCACATTCAATTAAACAGTTGAATGTTACATTGGTTTGGCTCTTTATTCTGTATTTTTCTCCCTTTGATATGGTGAATAAATGGCAAATATACATATAGATAGGCTGCAGAAATCTGGTTTTTAATGGCCAAGACATTTCCCAGCCATGCACATAAGTAACAAAGAATGTTTAGTCATGGAAGGAATTATTACGTTTCATCAATCATCTGTCACCCTGCAGTACAGAAAGTCTAAAACCCTACATCCATGTTTATGTGTTTGTGATTTATACTAGAGTGTAGCTACATGGTGGTGGAAAGTGCCATCAAGCTACAGCCAACTTTGTAGGGTTTTCAAGGCAAGGGATGTTCAAAGGTGGTTTGCCATTATCTGCCTCTGCATAGCGACCCTAGACTTCCTTGGTAGTCTCCCATCCAAATACTAACCAGGGCTAACCATGCTTAGCTTCCGAAAACTGACAACGTTGGGCTATCTACATTAGGATATAGCTATGTACCAATAACACAGTCATTCGTGCATTAAAACCTGCACAATGTAGGAAACCACAAATACTGAACACACTTCAAACCCTTTTATTTATTTCAAAAGTTATTTACATGGTGTCATCTCTGAGACTGAGCCTCGTCAACCATGGTTTCACTCACAGTATTTGAACCCATATACAACCCACTCAGTCACCTCTCTAGCAGCACAGTCATGTGGCGCCTCTTCTTTATTCACTTTTCCTTTTGGAAATCCCCAGCCAGACTTTGCTAAGTAACCCTGAACCAGGAGCACCTGCAAAATTTACATAATTGCTTAGACACAATTAAGTGTTCATGAAGAGGAACAGTTAACCAAGTAGACACACCAGCAACATTGCTAATATTTAACATTAACACTTGTCAGATACAGAAATACCAGCTTGAACATGGTCAGAAATATACACCAAGATGCTTCTCTATAATGGGGAAAAGGGTCTCAATAAAACACAAGAGACATTATGCGGCTATGAACCAAGCATTTATACTACAAGACATTAAAAAGTCATTGAAGCAGGCTCATTTGAATGGGCTTTAAAAGTTAATATCTAATTAACTGTTAACTCTTTTAGGGTACAAAGAAATCATTCAGGAGAGTAGTCCACTTACATTTTCAAGTGTCTCATCAAGAATAATTGCACCATATGTCGGCACACCCATTTTATATTCTTTCCATTCATCTAAAACTTTCTGCACATCTTCACCTTGAGGCAGTAAAAAAGGGCAATGATTGAAAAGTACAGGCAGTCAAGGAAATTCATGGCATGAGGACATAACACCATCTCCATTAACATTTTACAACCACATTTCTACCAAGTCTTTTCCTTCTTTACGTGTACTGCCTGCAGCAAAAATATCATTTAGCTGTAGATGCTGCATGGTGGCGGTGGAAAGTGCTGTCACCGCTGATTTAGAGTGACCCCATAGAGTTATCAAGTCAAGAGGGGTTCAGAGGTGGTTTACCATTGCCTACCTCTGTGTCATGACCCTGGGCTTCCCCGAAGGTCCCAAATACTAACCAGGGATGACTCCGGTTAGCTTCCAAGATCTGATGAGATTGGGCTAGCCTGGGCCACCCAGGTCAGAGCAAATGCTGCTTAACAGAGGTTTAATGTTCATATGGCCTCCTGTGTGGTAACCAGATTGTTCTGCTGCAGCAAACACAAAAGAATCAATCAAGTCTTGTGCACATTAAAGACCAGCACATATATTATACCACATAAGATTTCATGGGCTTGAGCACCCAGATGCGTGCAGTGAATTCTTAGTAAGAAAAAAGAAAAATAATGAATGGGTTATAAGAACTGGTTAAATACACTTACGGAGTCAGTTATCAACACTTGAGGTTAGCGAAGAAAATTTCACAAATCTTTCTGTGATGGTCTCAGAATTACTCCAGAAACTCAGGTTCTATTATTTTTAATTCTGCCATCCACTTGGGAGTTAGGATTTTTTGGATAAATTGTCTATTTGTCTTGATTTAATCTTTAAATATCTGTTATTTTAATATTTTAAACTAGTTTCATTTCCTATTCTGTAGTTCACTTCAACAATTTTGTGGCTGAAAAAGTATATAATTATTGCAATTATACTTATACCTGTCTTGTGAAGCGATGCTAGAGCATGACACAACTTACGCATGCATACAGAAGCAAGCAGACTTTCCTCTCCACTTATGATAGAGAAGCTTACACTGCAGATGCTATGCAGTTAGGCTGGCCAGTGGCCTGGAGAAAAAAAATGTCCTCCCTCTTTAATAGAGGCTTAATGGGATGTTATTTACCTCCATACCATAAGAAACTTCAGACATCAATTTCCACACATTAAGGGATAGAGCATTTCTCCAGGACTGTTGGTAACCCCAATTAAGTTCTCAGTTCCTACAAACACAAGTAGAAATGTGAGGTGTCTTGTGGAAGACATATAAAGCCACAGAAGGCATAAAAAACATACTTCTAACAATACTGTGTCAAATTGTCCCAGGCAGAAACTACTGTGGCTTAAAAGCAAGTCCTGATTAACCTAGTCATATCCAGAGTGGATAAATATCAATTTTAAAAAAATGAATTTTTAAAATTTTAAATTGGATTTTTAAATTTAAATCAGATTTTGTTAAATAAAATACTTTTTGAGGAAAAATATATCTATATATCTAAAGTCAGTTTTCTATCATCTAAAGGTTATTCATCATGAAATAGAGATTAATTTTTAATTATGTCGCATGAGCCTGTATATGCATGCAATGTTCACATTGCTTGGTAAATAAATTCAGTTAACCCATTCACAATGTCATGCTCTTCCAGAGGTTTCTGTAAGATTATTTTGGGCAATTTTTAAATCTAGAATATATTATCACAGGTGCTTGGTTTTGAAGTTCTCAAAACTGAATTTGTGCCTGCAGATATAACATGCCTCTTCTTCACCACACAAAATGCTATAAAATATACAGAGCTGAGAAAAAGACCTTAATCCCATTGTTCCTTTGCAAATCTGTGTACATAGAAACAGCCCCTTTGCAAATCTGTGTACACAGAAACAGCCCCTTATCTCTTAAGTGCTAAATTTCAAGAAGTTCAATCAATAGAAGATGGTTTGGAGTGGAATAGATCTGCACAAGGAGCTAAGTGTGAGGTGAGGGGGTGGGGGAAGCAATAAAAATTAAAGTGAAACCTTTTGAGCAGAATACTCCACAAGTCTTGGGATAGAATCTTTGAGTTGGAAGGGATCACCAGGGTCATCTGGTCAACCCCCCTGCACAATGCAGGAAATTCACAACTACCTCTCCCATACACACACACTTTGTGTGTATAGCCTGAGGTTTATCATATTGTTCTCTCCCTGGAGGAGAAAACCTGTAATGGCAGAAGGCCGTAAAAGAGTGTAGAAAACCAAGATTTAAATACTGATTTAAATCATCATTTAAATCAAATCCACCCTAGTCATTATCATAGGCCAAATGTTACACAGCTAGATCTCAAGAACACAGAAGTTTCACAATTGATGTCTCTATATAAATCTGATCCACAACAAAAAACATATCAACACAGAAAGGATATCAGCTTTAGCGAAATCTCTTATCCCACACTGAGGTAATCCTGGTGTGTTCTGCATGTAGAAATCCAAATAAAACCAATGGGCAAGTTCAACCTGAAAACATACTCTGATAGCATTGTCTCGTTCCTCACTGGGAATGTGCAAAATAAAGCGGCTGATGGAGAAAAAAAAGATTATTGTCAAGAACTAGCCATTTACAAGTCCACTGAACACATGCACATAAGGTTTTCAATTTACATATTTAGAAACAGCTAACCTCCAATTACCACTGTGACATTATTAATGAAGAGTATCATGGCCCTGTAAACTCTAACAAATGTACTGTGGAGTAAGTTTTCATAAGTCAGTGCTCACTTTGACAAAAGAGAATGAACAGTGTATGAAAGCCTCGAGATAATTACTTTCTGTAGTGAGCTAACTTCTTCCAGTGCCTATGGAGTCTGACAGTATCAGATCTGCATATTAACTCCATCTCAACAGCTTCTTCCTAGAGTCCTTTTGAAGGGCTTCTGAAAAAGTACAGTAACCTTTAAGTCTGGTATTGAATATCCAAAGAAGCTGAAATGTTCACCCACTGGGTGTTAACATTTTAGCATCTGATCTGCATGTCCCCTTTTCTCCTTTCTGGAACATGAGATTATTAAAGGTAGTCCTTGTGCAAGAACCAGGTCATTACTGACCCATGGGGTGACATCATATCACGATGTTTACTAGGCAGACTATGGTTACGGGGTGGTTTGCCATTGCCTTCTCCAGTCGTCTACACTTTACCCCCAGCAAGCTTGGTATTCATGTTACTGACCTTGGAAGGATGGAAGGCTGAGTCAACCTTGAGCCAGCTACCTGAAAACAACTTCCATCGGGATCAAACTCAGATCGAGAGCACAGATTTGACTGCAATACTGCAGCTTACTACTCTGCACCACGGGGTTCCTTATGAGATCATTAGATTTCTTAAAATTAATCGAAATGAATGCATAGCATGTAGTAATATAACCCTAACTAATTTTCAAATCTTCAGCTCTACTGCTATCAACACTGCACAGAGCAAGAAAATCTGCCTCAAGGCAAGAGCTAATACTTGCTTTTCCAGCAAGATCTGAAGCCATTTCCTCAGAAATGATCAACAACCCTCAAGAGAGGGATACAAGGGACTACAAATGCCAAGTTCCAAATGCAGCAGCGTACAAGACACTGTATTAATTCTCAGGGCTTCTGTGTAGGTAAAAAAACTAAAAGCAAATAAATACAAAAAGTAATTACAGATATGGATATTTATAGAGGAACATTTCTCCCAAGATCATTCCTATTAAATGTTTTGAAAGATGTTCTTGTTTTGAATGAAGTTATTTACACAATACTCCAAGAATGTATCTGTGATTTTAAAAGTAGGTATCTGCAAAGGGGGGGGGGGGGCGCAGGTGCGAGGAAAGAACTACAAAGCTGAGGCACGGCAGCCAAAGGGATTTATTCCTCCACCTCTCTCCCATTTTATAAACCCCCCAACGAATATTAATTTTTATTCTCATCATGAATCTTTCACCTCCCCTTCACAAAGCTCCTTTGTAGGAAACTGAGGTCCAAGGATAATACACTATTATGTACCATGCATCCTCAGATCATCTCCTTTCACTTATGATCTTTTCAGCATTTAATGAAAGCTCTTTTCATGTAATTTTTGTAAGCATGCTTTTGAAGGAAAGGAACAAGAGCAAAGAGATCCAGGATCCTCCTTATGGGTGCATGCAGTCAGATACTGCCATCCGGAAAAAATTGCCCAATATTTTGGGGACAGAATTGACAATATCTTATACTACTCCTGCCCCCCCCCCAATGCAATTCCCCATTCAATATTATTTCTCCAGATAATAATGCAGTCAGGAATCCTGACAGGGAGGCAGGACCGGCCTGGGAGGAAGAAGCTGGTTAGTGGCATCTTAGCCCTCTAAACTTTAAAGGGCCATTATTTTCAATGGGAAGACCTGGCCTCCAAATTCTGACCTATCAACACTGAAAATAATGTCCCTTTAAAGTTTAAAGGGGAGATATACCACTAACCAGCTTGGGGTGGGGTGGTTCTCTGAATAATGGGCAGTAGACATGAGCTCTGGAGTCTCATGGCCAGATCTACTGCCCATTATTTCCTATGTGTAAAAGATCTGGCCACCAGAGCCTGGGGATCAGGCCTAATGCCTAGAGGAAAGTGCTCAACGTTAGACTTGTAAGCCTGCCCCAAATTCAATCTTCAGGCTGTTTACAGCCCTGCTGGAAGCTTTCAGGTTACATGCCAGCCCCTTTAAGGAGCTGCTGGCAGAGCCTGTTCCACAGAATGGCCAGAGAATGGGTAGTGAGCCACAGCTGTGGCTGAGTGCTTCTTGGACCGCTACAAGGGCCCTTCTGCCCTCTTCCCCACATTTTAATACCTCATGGGAAGGTCAGGAAGGGCATGATGACCGTTTTAACTAAATATGGGAAGTACTGTTCCGATACTTCCAAAATGACTTTCTGGAACAATAACAATACCCACAATATTTAACTAAAACAATAACTGTGCCTTTACTGATTCAGAGCTAAAATGATAGTGCCCACCCTTGGTCTTCCCCTAGGTGGCTCCTCGTATGGATCAGCAAGAAGGAAGTTCTATTTTTATGTAAGATACAGAACCTTACCTACCTTTCACCTCACTCAGGTACATATGCAAAAATGGCATTGATCTTGGCATCTTAGGTCACTGCTTCCTGGTTTCTGACCAGTTGCCACTTCTGCATTTCCTATACCAAATAACTTTCATTGTCTATCTTGCATGTTCAAGCCCTGACCAGGCCATTGGGAGAGATCCAGCACTAACATGCCTTGTAGAAATATCCCTACATTATGAACCAGTTAGCCCAATCAGCCACAACAGAAATTAATAACTGGAACATTCCTTTTGTCTCCTTAAAAAAACACACACACTAATAGAAATAAGGACTAAGAATTTTAATGCTTATGGTGTGTTTATATGCAGAACATTTAGCTGGTGGTCATAGAAGCAGAGTACAGAATAGAACAAATTATAATTTTGGCATTCATCATGGGGATGCACTTGCTTTGTTAAGGTGTTCAAAATGACAGAATCCATATTATACACGGTATACACAAGTGCTATCTGTCTTAGCCAGTCAGAAGGTTGGATCCAGTGCTCTGTCAGCACACAGAGAGCCAATTTTTATCATGCTCCCCGTCTAACCTTGGAAAGTTGATTCCAGCGTGGACTAATAGCCAGGCAGGTTGAGGAGGGCTGCAATGAGGAGGAAGGGAGAAAACATCACCCACTCCTACACACGAAGCCAGCTGGGTGACCTTGGGAAAGTTACAGCTCTGTTCGAGCTCTCTCAGCCTCACCTACCTCACAAGGTGTCTTTTGCGGGGAGGGGAAGGTGATTGTAAGCCAGGTTGAGTCTCCCTTAAGTGGTAGAGAAAGTCAGCATATAAAAACCAACTCTTCTTCTTCTACAAATATTTCAAGGCCAAAACAAGGGGACTGTGATCAACTGAATTAGCAACAACCTTGCCTTGACAGGAGACCCCGTTTGTTTTCAACAGGAAAAGTATTGCAGAAAAGCCAACATGCACACAGTTCAGCATTGTTCTTCAAGAAAGAGAGTTAGGACTGTATGATGCACCTCAGAGGATTGTATTTGTAAAAAGGTTTGGAAAGCAACTAACAAGAGCGGACATTCCAGAGTCAGGTACCATGAAACAAAAGGAGGCTTCTGCTACTGAACCTCCTTAGCTGAATTTGGGCAAGTAAACATTAGCGTGATTACAGAAAAGAACCATTGTGGAAAGGTAAGCAGACAACTGCCTCTTCTCCTGCCTGTTTTGTTTTTCTGCCCACTGTGTTGTGTTGTATAGGTCCATGCATGAAGTCAAAAAGAACACTGTTGAGTTCCGTTAGCAAAAGTTTATACAATTTAAAATATTGTCGAAGGCTTTCACGGTCAGAGTTCATTGGTTCTTGTAGGTTATCCGGGCTGTGTAACCGTGGTCTTGGAATTTTCTTTCCTGACGTTTCGCCAGCAGCTGTGGCAGGCATCTTCAGAGGAGTAACACTTCAGAGGAGAGACACTGTCCTTCAGTGTTACTCCTCTGAAGATGCCTGCCACAGCTGCTGGCGAAACGTCAGGAAAGAAAATTCCAAGACCACGGTTACACAGCCCGGATAACCTACAAGAATTTATACAATTTAATTTTAGATGGAAGAGGGAGAGGGGGAAGTCTTTTTTTAAAAACTAAATTATGATATTATTTGTTTTTCTTTTTATTATAACCATCATATTGTTTCTGTTGATATGTGACATGAAGAAAAATTAAAAAAAACTTGTTATAAAAAAAAAGAATACCGTTGCTGCTTGATTTACAGCGATTTTCAGAAGGATACAACCACATAACATATCTGGGAGCAAAACACAAGTCGAGGCGCATATTGGCGTGGCCTTAACGTTTTCACTTGCGTTTTCACGCGGTTCTGCTCTGCTGACAGGGCGCCCCGAGTCTGTTTTTCCCTGCATTGGCGTGCAATGAAGTTCTGGTCCTTCCGTCCCCAGAGAGAGGGAGCCTCGTCCCCCCAAGCCTCAGAGAGACAGACTTATAATACAGCGTGTTCTGCTGCCTCACAAGAGCTGCGCAGAAAGGACGGGTCCCTTCCCCCAAAACGCTTACAGTAGAAACGACGCGCGCGCGCGCTCCTTCGGGCGGCATTTAAAAACAACACGGAAGCATAACGTGGTTTCGCCCCCCGCCCCCCCCCGGGAACATTTGTTTCAAACGGAGCCTGGACGCGCGTCGTCCTTCCGCCCAGAGCGGCGCCTGACGGGTGGCTGCGGCTCCCCCGGCGGGCGGCGCTACCTGCACAGGTCGTCCAGGACGCTGCTGGGAATCTCGGCCTTCTTGGTCTCCATGGGGAAGCAGCGGCGCTCATCCCGACGCAGCGGGGCCCGAAGTAGCGCGCGAGAGGGCCCGGCCGGGGGAGGGGAGAGCGCAAGCCGCCCGGAGCAGGACGGCGAGGAAAAGGCGGGGCGGCCCGGGAGGGGGGGAGGAAGGAAGGCAGACGGAGCCAATCGGCTACGCCGTTCTTCGAAGAGGCGGGAAAGAAGGCTCTCGCAGCCAATAATGAGGACGGGCGTCAGGAGCAAGTAGCCAATCGGCTATTGGCTACCAATGACGACCGATCGAGGCAGCCAGTTGGGGAGCGGCGAGGTTGGTGGTAGCCTCTTAGAGCCTAACGAAACGAAACAAACATCGAAACCTAATTGGGGGCGGGGGGGGGGTGAGGGGTCCGAGGCCTCGTTTCTCAATGGAGTGGTGCCGGGGCTGAGAATCGCCTCGAGCATCTCGCGGCCTGGACGTCTCCATCTCTGTGTTGGGACTTGTGTGGGCCGTAGCCGTCGTTGCTCAGAAAAGTGCTCTCTACACACGCTCTGGAAACGGGTTTAGTGAGGCTGCAGCGGTGACTTCCTCAAGGCCGGACGGCCTGCTTCTAGGCCCAGATCCCTCAGAATCGACAGCCGCTTTGCTCAGTCTTAATCTGTTGGTGTGAGTGAGTTTTGGGCAGCTTTAATTCGCACAAGGTTGGGTTTGTGGACGCCCTGGTCCATCTGTGAGGTCTACTCCATGACCAGAGATTTTTCTATTCTTTCAGAGCTTCCCGTTAGAGCTGCTAACCTGGAGGAAAAAATGCCCTACCCCTTGAACATGCTTAATGGGATGTTATTCACCTGCTTGTTTACTTCCATGCTATGAAAGCTTCAACTGCCAATTTCCACACGTTAAGCCTCTGTTTAAAGGAGCAATATGTTTTTCCAGGTTGTCAGCAACACTAGCTTACAATGCCATGTCACTCAAACAGTCATACAAAGTGTGCCTGCTAGCCAGGTGCGGCATTATTAAATGACTCCGTAGAGAAAACCCCACCCTGCAACTTAAAGAGACCAGCATTTTTAGAAATACTCGTAATTGTGGTTTGCTCCATTCATGCCTTGCAGTTAAATGCTTTGCACTGTCACTTGTGGGAACCAGTCATTCCACCCTTCACTACATGGGCACATAATTCCATGGTTCATTTCCAGGTGTTCAAATATAATACCTTCAAGAGCTGTAAATGAAAATGGATAAATGCTAAAAAAAAAAAAATCTCACAACAGTCATGCTTTACTCATTAGGTGGTATATACAACACTATAGGGTCAAAAGGCCATAACTATTAGTGAGACCACATGTTACTGACAGTAAAGAAGTTGTAAATAATACAGCTACAAAATTGGTTCTGTTTAGTGAGATATCTCCTTCCTGGATTACAAGCTGAATTCACCTTGTATCTTAACTTTGCATTTAAAAAAAAAAATCAGGACTTCAAATGTGCCTTGGACTGGTTTAAATTGTTCCTCATGGATTGGATTCAAAGGGTTGCCACTGGAGATGAACTATCTCCAGGGTGGGAGTTGTCTTGCAGAATTCCACAGGGCACAGTTTTATACCTCCCATGTTATTCAAGCTCTAAAGCTTTTAGAAGAAATCCTTGGTAGCCTTAGCATGGATGTCATAATTATGCAGATGACACTCAGCTCTATATCTCTCCAAATTCCCTTATGATGTGGTAGAGGTCTTGAGTCATTGCCTGTCTAGCTGGGATCTTGTAGGATGTTGTTTTCCCACTTCCGATGGCGTTCAACTGACCCTTGCTGACAGGGTTAAAAGCCTGTGGGTTATACTGGATCCAGCATTGCTGCTGCAGAAACAAATTAATGCAGCTACCCACAAAAAAAAACACTTTTTTCCACCACTGTGTAGCATGCAAGATGGTTCCCTATCTTGGCACAGCCAATCTGGCCACCTGGATCCATGCCCCGGTAACATTGAGACTAAACTGCTATAATGCACTCTACATAGGTCTCCCCTCGAAGTCAACTCAGACTCCACTTGGTACAGAACACTGCAGCTCTGCAAATTATTGGGAGCTAGGCAGAACATGCATATTATTTGCATTCTGCAGCCACTCCATTGACTGCCCATCAGTTGCCAGGCTCAATTCAAGATATTGGCTATCATATATGAAGCCCATCATGGCCTTGGTCCCTCATATCTCCAGAACCCCCTCTCTGCCTATGCTCTGGCACAACAGCTTCACTTATCTGAGCAGGGCCTTTGCAGGGCAAAATTAACAATTGCCTATACTCATGCATTCTCTTATGTGGCCCCTGCCTTATGGAATGGCCTATCTGAAGAGGTCAGGAAAGCCCCCACTCCTGGCTTTCCACAAACCACAAAACTGAATTATCCAGGGTTTTTACACAGGTAATGGGGCTGTGCTATAAGGAAATGTTGGTCAAGGAATTGGGACTGTACATATGAAATAATTTCTATGACATTTTTAGCCACCAGAGGGTGCCTTGGGCTCTTGTTAATATGCAGGTGATCTTGCAGCGTTAATCACAAACCTTCCATGGTAACAAGACTGGAATGATTATTAGAAGACAGCCAAATTCCGTATGGAACAAGGATTCTGTTTGTTTAATAAAGGGAACTTGCCGTTTCTGTCATTTACAGTTACCAGAAAAGATGCTGCTGCTGAAATCCTGTTTTATAAAATTATTAAAAATACAAGGAATCCATATCATCCTAAGCCATGACCCTACATTTTAAAGTCTGTGAAATTCTTCTCTTATCCAGTGTCCATATTCAGTGCTCAATGTAAAGAAAATCATAAAGTACGTTCAAGAGATTTTTATAAACTGGTTCAGGAATCTATTATAGTCTTGTATGCATCAGGAATTCCTCTGCCAATGTGCCACACCTTTTTTGCTTTTTTATTAAATCTATTTTCATCATCCCAAAGGGAGAGTCTAGACTTCAAGCAAGGCCTAATGATTAGGGTTGCCAACCTCCAGATACTAGTTGGAGATCTCCTGCTATTACAACTGAGCTCCAGCCGATAGAGATCAGTTCACCTGGAGAAAATGGCTGCTTTGGCAATTGGACTCTATGGCATTGAAGTCCCTCCCTTTCCCAGACCCCGCCCTCCTCAGGCTCTGCCCCAAAATCTCCCGCTAATGGCGAAGAGAGACCTGGCAACCCTACTCCCCTCCCAAACCTGCCCTCTTCAGTCTCTGCCCCCAGAGTTTCCCGCCGGTGGCAAAGAGGGACCTGGTAACCCTATGTCAGATGGTTGCCAGTTTCTTTTCCTGACAGGGCTCCTGTATCTAACAATAATCCTAAAAGGAATGAAGGTACTAAAATGTTCACTAAGCAAACAGCTATTCAGTAGTACCCTCTGTCTGGAAGTAATCTTAGTTAAAGATTTCTGACATATATCTCTTTAAATGCATTTACCAAATACAGGTTGCTAGTTCACCAGGAAATGTTCCAAATCATATACAAAATAAACTTTAAATGTTTACAGTTACAGACAAAAAGCTTATAGATGACAAATAACAGTTTATAAGATAGTAGTCCCAAAAATTCAAATACATATAGCAAGGTCAACAGGTAGTCTTCTGTGTTATAAACACACAAACATCAGTTCTAGTAACATATTCCAAAATAAATTCTAAATGTAACATACAATCTTATCTCCGCATGTTCAAGTTCATAATTATACACATCATAACCCAGAACTCAGTTGTGAGCTTGTGCAGGTTGTAAGGTCCACATATAATCATCCAGTAATCAAACAAGTTCCTAGGTATACACGTTTCGTGCAATTACTTCTTCAGTAAACGTTCTTTAATCCTAACAGAGATGTATTATATGTGAACTTTTTACAAATATATTAAAATATTAAAAATCCTTATTAAGGAAAACATAAGTCAATTAGAGGTAATTTTACCTAATCAAATTCCTATGTAGCTGATATCTTATAGCTCTTTCATTACATTGCCTTCTGTGGAGAAAATACATAATTAGGCTTTAAATCTTTTTAGGCTCAGTATTTTATGTATATAGTTATAATCTTATTATAGTACCTGAGATAATTTTGTTAAGCAGTCTCTCTCATTCTATTTTCTCCACGGCACATTATCATGGTGTCCAAATTGCAAAAAATTGCAAATTGCTGATCGTAGCAAAAGACAAAAGAGACCCCCTCACCTCTGCAGGAGTATATCGTATACCTTGCAGCTGTGGAGAAGTTTACATCGGGACCACAAAACGCAGCATACAAACAAGGATAAAAGAACATGAAAGATACTGCAGACTTGGCCAACTGGAGAAATCAGCAGTGGCTGAACATGGACTGACACAAACAGGACACAGGGTCTTATTCCAAGACACTGAAAGACTGGACAATTCTACCAACTATTTTGTCAGATTGCACAGAGAAGCCATTGAAATTCATAAACATCAGCACAACTTTAACAGAAAAGAGGAGAGTTTAAGAATGAATAAGGCTTGGCTTCCTGTTCTGAAAACCTCCAGACTAACAAAGGCAACAGTCAACAATAGCCATGCAGATTAGCCTTGGATTACACACATTAACAGATCACTTCAGGATACAATGGTTCCATATTAACATACCATACCCTCATTAGCACATTATCTTGATACTTACAGGACAATGATTAGCACATTACTTTTGCAGGACAGTACTCAGCTCAAACCCACCCAACCCCTTTCTGACTATATATTACTCTTCCTACACACTTGACACTGAGAGACACTGTCCTTCAGTGTTAATCCTCTGAAGATGCCTGCCACAGTTGCTGGCGAAACGTCAGGAAAGAAAATTCCAAGACCACGGTTACACAGCCCAGATAACCTACAAGAACCAATGAACTCTGACCGTGAAAGCCTTCGACAATATTTCAATTGGAGTTTTGGGAACTCAGTGTTCAGTTTTGGGAACCACAGTTTAAGAAGGATGTTGATACGCTGGAACATGTCCAAGAAGATCGCAACAAAGATGGTGAGGGATCTGGAGACCAAGTCCTATGAGAAAAGGCTGAAGGAGCCGTGTATGTTTAGCCTGGAGAGATGATTGAGAGGTGATATGATAGCCATCTTCAAGTATTTGAAGGGCTGTCATATACAGGATAGAGCAGAGTTGTTTTCTGTTGCTCTAGAAGGTCAGTCCAGAACCAACAGGATGAAATTAAATCAAAAGAGTTTTTGGCTGAATGTTAGGAAGCACTTCCTGACAGAGCAGTTCCTCAGTGGAACAGGCTTCCTCGGGAGATTGTGGGTTCTCCTTTGGAAGTTTTAAAGCAGAGGCTAGTTGTCCATCTGTGAATCACTAGCCATTTAGGCACATTGTGAGAGGGAGGACAGGAAGAAATGAGCCAATACTCGTCTCTTGTGGCCCTTTCTTATATGCCCAGGGTTATGCCAATTGCCACTTTAAGGTCAGGAAGGAATTTTCCTCTAGGCCAGATTGGCCCAGGGATCCTGGAGGTTTTTTGCTTTCCTCTGGGCATAGAGCAGGCGTCACTGGGGTAGTGGGTTACTGAAACAGCTGTGAATTTCCTGCATTATTCAGGGAGTTGAGCTAGATGACCCTTGGAGTCTCTTCAAGCTTTACGTTTCTAACCTGTTCTTCTGAAAATAATTTACTGGTAATTTTATAGTATAATATTTAAGTTTGCTGGTACAATTTGTATCCAGTTCTGACCTCAGTAGTCTTGTTTGTGTATTGATCCAGTTTGTGGAGTCTCTGGAATTGATTAGTTGGACCTCAGGTTACCTACACATCTTGCCTCCTAGTCTTGTTTCCTTCTATATATGATTCTTGTTTGCCTGCCAACAGAGGATGTCTTCTTACTGTATTTTATAAGGGGGAGGGGAAATTGCCTTTCCTGTTCCTGTGCTTTTTATAAAAGCCTAATTTTCAGAAATCAGCTAGTGACATTTTTAACTGCACAGAGATAAGCATTACACTCTGCTCATATGAGCAGATTAAAGCCACTCTTAAACACATAGGACCAGAGAGGAGTAAAATTCTCAGCCCCTGCCCAGGAGTTAATGGAATCCTTTAGGATGAGGGGGTATCCTTCAAGGATCATTCAGTGTGCCATACATAGGACTGAAGAGAGAAATAGAGAAGCCCTTTTACTCTCTAAATCTAAAGATAAGAGAGGATCGGTTGCAGTCTCTTTACAACACACACATCTTAACCAGAATATACAAACTATTATTCGCAAACACTGGCATCTTTTACAGTCCATTCCTAGATGCCAAGTTTACCCTCAATTTCCTTTTCCATGGTAAACTGAATGTTTGAGGGTAAACTCCCATTTCTTGATACCCTTGGCATCCGTAAAACAAACTTTCAATTAGGTCACAAGGTCTACCGGAAACCAACTCACACAGATCGCTACTTACACAAAAACTCCAACCACCACCCCCGACAGAAAAGAGGAATAATCAAAACATTAATGGACCATGCAAGACGGATCTGTGAACCACATCTAAATCACGCACTGCTAGCAAACGGCTATTCCAGAAATGAAATCAGGAGGGCCATTAAACCAAACAAAAATCAGAACACTCAGGAAAAACAGTCTCCCATAGGAAAGGTATTCTTGCCATTTATTAAAGGAGTCACTGATAGGATGGAGAAACCTTTGAAAAAACATAACCTACAAACAGTGTTTAAACCCACCAAGAAAATACAACAGATGCTATGATCAGCAAAAGACAAAAGAGACCCCTCACCTCTGCAGGAGTATATCGTATACCTTGCAATTGTGGACAAGTTTACATCGAGACCACAAAACGCAGCATACAAACAAGGATAAAAGAACATGAAAGATACTGCAGACTTGGCCAACCTGAGAAATCATCAGTGGCTGAATATGGACTGACACAAACAGGACACAGGGTCTTATATCAAAACACTGAAAAACTGGACAATTCTACCAACTATTTTGTCAGATTGCACAGAGAAGCCATTGAAATTCATAAACATCAGCACAACTTTAACAGAAAAGAGGAGAGTTTAAGAATGAATAAGGCTTGGCTTCCTGTCCTGAAAACCTCCAGACTAACAAAGACTACAGTCCACAATAGCCACGCGGATTAGCCATGGATTCCACATGTTAACAGATCACTTCAGGATACAATGGTACCACTCCCTCATTAGCACATTATCTTGATTCTTACAGGACAATGATTTGCACATTACCTTTAATACTTTGCAGGACAATGACTCAGCTCAAACCCAACCCCCTTCTGACTATATATTACTCTTCCTACACACTTGACACTGAGAGACACTGTCCTTCAGTGTTACTCCTCTGAAGATGCCTGCCACAGCTGCTGGCGAAACGTCAGGAAAGAAAATACCAAGACCACGGTCACACAGCCCGGATAACCTACAAGAACCAATAAACTCTGACCGTGAAAGCCTTCGACAATAGTTTAGCAATTGTGCAACAAATAATGTAGTCTATGTGATTAGATGCCCATGAAACCTTCTTTATATAGGCATCAGTATAAGAGCTGTTAGAGTCAGGATCATTGAACATTGGTCTAAGATTAGAACAAAAACTTTAGATGCCCCACCTGTCAGTGGCTGTTACCACACTAGGTATTCCCAGCGATGTATCAAGAGTTTGGAAATGTTATAAAAAACATCACTTTAAAAGGGTTTTTGGATGCCACGGCTAAAAAATGGTTGGAAGACGTCTTCACAGCTAAAGGGGCCAAACAAAGTGCGAACAGTATTTTTTATAACAGTTTCAAACTCAATACATCGTTGAGAATACATTGAAAGTGCGAACAGAATTTTGTATAACATTTCCAAACTCTTGATACATCACTGGGAATACCTAGTGCGGTAACAGCAAATCACTACCTGGAAAGAAAACACTCAGAATCAGACTTACAATTTTTTGTTATTTGGCGCTTGAAAAAACATCTGTATAATACGATTAATGCTGAAAAGATTTTACTGCAAAAAGAGTCCAAATTAATTCATTTATTTAACACCATGTCACCCTTTGGTCTTAATACTAGTTTTGATTTGTCTTGTTTCCTTTAAGTGCAGTTTTCCATTCATATCAGTGTGAGAGTTTCGGCTATGTCTCATTAACTCATACTTAAGATACTTCCCTATGAACCTCTTTTACTAAACTGTGCATTTGAAATAATGATGCTCATTGTATTAGGGAAGACTACTATAATGTGTCTCCTATGATTAGGTAAGATCCGTGTATATACTTTATTTATTGTAAGTTCATTTGTTGTTATATTGTATTACATTAGTGTTTTCTCCATAGCAACTTTATCAGGCTGAAGAAGTCATTTACAAAACGGGATTGCTCCAGGCTACTGTCCTAAGAGTTGCCTTATATTGTTCTTCTAAGAAGTTGCTCTACGTTGTCCACTCCCAAGAAGTGCTTTATTCTGCAAAGTTAATGGTTTCAACTCACAAAGTGAACTGTATATTTATTTATTTATTTTGTGATTTATAGCCCTCTCTCCCCAGCCAAAGCTGACTCAGGGCAGGTGACATCATACAAAAGCATTAATACATCAGTAATAAAATTAACCACAAAATCTAAATTTAAAGAATAAAACCCCAATTAAAACTATTATCTTGCATAAACATTGATGCACTGTTATACTTTGTAGCAGCATATTTGTACCAGCGCTTTTACTGTGTTAGGTAGATGCAGCTTTTTGTGTGATAAGATAGAGTATACACGGATTGTTTCGTCTGTTGGCCACTGTGCTGTGAATTTATTTTTTGTGTTGCCAGAACTTACAGCACGTTTCCCTTCTTTTTCATATTTACATTATGCACCATATAAACATGTTGCAAAATTGGAAGCAAGAGAATCTCTCCTTTGAAGATATATGTCAGCAGCGCTAGCGGGCATGGCGTTGTGTGTGCGCCAAGCAAAGAGCAGATCCTGCAGGAATGGAAACCACTTATGCAGGTTATGAGCAGTTAAAGGCAGCAGGATAGTCCATACAAGTCCTTATATTGTGTCTTAGTAAAATTGTAGCATCACAGTGGATGGTGCTCTAAGCAACGCTGTTTTCCACAACTGTCTGCTGACAGTCTTATGCAGGGTTGGTTAACTTTATAAGAAACGCTAATGAATTAGAACCCATTCAATAAATGTATGAATTGTAGCCTCAGTCTGGCTCACACATACACATGACTGTAAGAAAAAGAATGCAAACAGTGGGGCAAAAAAGGCCATGAAATACAAGAAATTCAGCTTAAAATATTGTTTTGCACAACTGATATGTACACCAGATACACATATGTACACAAGTGATCTTCCACAATGGTAGCTAAGCAATACCTCCATCTTCTTAGCTTTTCTATGTTAATTTTAACATTGTGGTGGGAGAAAAAAATCTGGTTCCCTATGAAGGCCTAAGGGGTGGAAAGTGGCATGGTATAGCCTGATCTTGTGAGATCTCGTATGCACGGTTGGTACTTGGAAGGGAGACCACCAAGGCAGACTGCAGAGGAAGGCAATGGCAAACCCCCTCTGCTTCTCACTTGCCTTGAAAACCCCTTCTGGGGGTTGCCATAAGTCAGCTGCGACTTGACGGCACTTCACACACGTGAAGGCATAAACAAAACTCCTGGCTGTGGGACAGCAGCAGAGGATGCATCTGTTTCCCTGCCTTAAATCACAAGCTGCTGTCCTTTGTGGGGCAATCAGGGATGGTCAGTAACAGCAGGAGTGAAGGGAGAAATAGTTTGTCCCTCAGCACAGAAAGGGTGAAATAATAGCTAGTAGCCCATCTGGTTCAGCTCAGATAATTTCTGGTGGGTTTCCTTTTTTTTGGTCAATTATTTGGTAATGCCAGAGGGTAACCAGAAGGCACCATCACTTGGGTATATCTCTCCAGCTGCTAATGAAATAATAAGCCAAGTAGGTATATAGTGTATGGCTTTTTGTAAGCTAAATTATATTGGGGTAGCACATGGGTAGGGGAGGAGTGGTAGTAGAGAGGGAGATACTTCAGTGCTCATCATCTGTCCGATCTCCATTCCATCCAAAGAGATGTGGGTGAAAGGGTTCCTTTAGCTTACCTCCCCACACACTTCAACCTTGATGCTATGCAATGCCAGGTGTAAAAACTAACAGTGTATCCTGGCTGAATTGTCAGAGGTGAGTACTGGCTTGGTGTAGAAGACCCTTAGGATCATAATCTTTGGAGACGTCAGCATCCATGTTTAGATTCTCTCAACCGGCAAAGCACAATTCATAGCCCCTGCTTAGAGAGGTGGCATAGAAATGTACTAAATAGATAGCAATCATGGCAGCTTTAGAACTGCCCTGGATATGGACACAAATGCAAGATAAAGGGCAAATGGTAGATTTATAGTGCCATACTAGGGAGTGTTATACCCTTGTAAGCTCATGGACTTAGAAGGGTGTAACTCTTACGCTTGTGCATTTACTTTCTTATCCTAAGCCAGTTTCTGATGAGATGGCACATTATTGAAGAACTCAGTGTGAGAAGATGAATGTGGCTGACAAGAGTTGTATTGATACTCCGATTTGTTATGGTATATATTCTTGAAAGTCAGCATTTTTTCTTTATTTTACAGAGAAAGTCCATCCAGAAATTTTCAAATAAGTAAAAGTTGCTGATAAAATATAGCTTAGCAATTTGACATTGCTTCAGGATATTCCTTTGACTTGGAAGGGGATGTGTCTGTATGGAAGAAATGGTCAGCAATAGTGTCCTGGGAGACTGAAATGTATTCCCACCAGTTTCTCAACTTCGTTTTCTTCTAATGGAAGATTACAGAAAATTACTCTCCCTGAGGAATTTTACTGACTTGACTAAAATATTCACATTCGTCCTTGAATCAGCAGCAACCAATACCGTAAATTATACTGGCCCAGTGCCCTTGCTTTACCAGCAGGTCAGGCATTTGTGGGGCTGCAGCAACTCTTTAGAAGTGCCCTCGCTGCGTTTCCGATTCCTGATAAGCAGGTACTCATCCGACTCACCCCTCTGTCTTGTCACCTCCTTGTTTAACCTAGGAGATGAGCATGTAGCATGTTGTTGCGCATCACAAGTGAGTACCGCCGGCTGTTGTATCTGAGGAAATAAATTCTGACTCACAGAAGCAATAAATGTTGCTAGTCTATTAAGGTGCCACTGGACATCCGCTTTAATTTAATGCAATACACTACCACGGCAACCCCAATGGATTAACTGAGTCAGGCAAGTCAATTTGCATGGCTTTCACAGGAAGAGCAGACAAGAGAGATGCCAATGCCACTTTAGGCCGTTTACGCTTGGCAATTAGCAGTGTGTTCCAGGCTGAAGGCCCCCGCATATTTTTTAACTTTCTTCACACTGAATCGAGCAGTCACTGCAAAGCCAGCGCGTACGTGCTTCACATTTCTTAAGAGCCCGTTTAGCGGGACCTTTTGTATTTGATCCGTCCCTGCATTGAAGCATTTACTGAAGGAACCATGAAAAATCACAGCCGTGGCTTAGCTATGCAAACGACTGTTGCTAGTGGCTATGCAAACGAAGGAGCAGGCGAGCGTGGGGGGGGGTTTAGAATTTGCTTGACCTTCTCTTGCATCGGGACCGTGAATAGTCATTGTAAAGGGCAGATTTAAAAAGCATTTTTTATTTTTTGTATTTTTTTTCTTTTTAGTTATTTGTTTATGTAATTTATAATTTGTTATGTTTTCTTTTTTTGGTTAAAACTAATAAAAATTTATAAAATAATAATAATAATAAAAAGCAGCTTTGAGCGAGCATCAAAACCGACCCCGCATAAATGGCCTATGCTCAACTCCGCAACGCGCTCCCCAAGCCTCCTGAGTTCTGCCGCCGTCTCCTCTTCGGCGGCAGGCAGCCGCGCGCCCCGCCTGTCCGACGCCGGCAGCTTCAGGCGACAGCAGCCCCGCCGGGCGCGGCCTCTGTGCGGGAGCGCGAGGCCCGGCCCGGGGCTGGCTTTGCGCCGGCGTCGAGCGAGCGCGCGCGCGCGCGCCTCCCGTGACGCCGCGGCTCGTGACGCCTCCCTCCTCTCCCTCCCCAGCCGAGGCAGGTCCGGGTTGGGCGCGGGGCGGTGGAGGCAGGCAAGCAAGCAAGCAAGCAGGCACGTCGGCCGGGCTTTTGCATCGCCGTTGCGGCCAGCGCTGCTCGGGCTAGAGGCGAGCCGGGGCGCCTCGGGTGGGGGGGATCTCGCCATGACGGCGTCCATGAGGCAGCGGTTCGACAAGTTCCTGCACGAGAAGAACTGCCTGACCGGCGTGCTCGAGAAGATCGAGAGCAGGACCGGGGTGAGCAGGTCCTACGTCGCCCTCGGTGAGTCTCTTCGCCGGCCCTGCCTCGTCATACCCCCCCCCCACCACCACCACCCCCACCCCACCCCCCGGCCCCGGCGGCCGCCGGATGGCCCGAGGGAGCGGCGATGGCCACGAAACGGGCCCCGGAGGGGAAGGATTTCCGAGGCGCGGTGGGGGGGGGGAGCCGGGATGGGTTAGGAGGCCGAGGCAGGCTGGGTAACGGGGCCGCTTTTTAGAAAGAGGCGCAAGGAGAGCGCTGCGCTCCTTGGGGGATTCCTTCCCCCCCCAATCTGAAATGTAGCCCCTTCACGTCTAACCCGCCCCCCCCCACTTTTTTTAATACCCCAGGGAGCGGCGGCGGAGGCCCCCGCACCTGTCTCTTTGGCGCGATGGCGCCATATTGATGGGTAAACACGCATATGGGGGGTGGGGGGTGGAGGAGGCGTGGGACGCCCAGCCCCTCAGGCAGCAGGGGCCCTGGTTTCAGTAGGCCCAGGCCTTCCTCCTCCGCTCCTTGGAGGCGGCTTTCAGCTCGCCACACTTCTTCCTTTTTTATATATATTTTTTAATTTTTATAACATAAAACAAATACAATAATAATAATATAAAGAATTTTTTTAAAAAAAGAAAATACAAAAGAGTATCTATCTATACTTCTTAGTACATTCACTATAAAGTTCAAAAAGATACCCCTTCGACCCTCCACCCGCCTTAACAAGTGACCCGTCACCCGACTTCCGAAGAAGCGTCTACACAGTTTTAAAAATATCTATTAACAGTAAAATATAAAACTATTAAAACTAGTTTCTATAACTCACTAATTAAAATAGTAAAATCCATTTTTGCCAGTTTATCCTGCTCGCCACACTTCTTGAGCCATGTTGTGAAGACACCTCCTTTTAAGCCCCCACGCACGCCCTTAGAAGCCTCCCTCCTTCTAGTGGCCTGGAGGGAAGCCGGAGCTTGTAGTGAAACGGGGAGGGGAAGAAGAGTGACTCCCGCCGGATGGTAATAAAGGAGCTGACGTGTCCGAGCTGGGCTCAAGCCTCCCTTTGCCTGGGTGATGAGCCATGTACCCCTTCAGCATGACAGGTTAGCCCCGCTCTCGATCCAGACCCCCCCACCCCCCAGACTAGCATTTAATAGACTGGCCTGTAAAGGGCAGGAAATGGTGCCTCGACTCTTTCTTTTTGCTTTCTGAGCTTGGTGGAAGATGATTTGCTCTCTTCCGTCCTCTCTTCTGTAGTTAAGAAAACGCGTCCAACTTTAATGTAACCAGGCCCTGCCTTAGGTTGTGTGTGTGTTTGCATTTAGGCCTCCTTTCCCCATTGACTGGTTGTTGTTGTTTTTCCTTTCTCTTGGGACAGCCATTGTTGGTGTGCTGGCCATTTATTTGGTGTTCGGCTATGGAGCATCCCTGCTCTGCAACCTGATCGGCTTTGCTTACCCTGCGTACATCTCGTAAGTGTTTTTTTTCTCTTGCTGCATGTTGGGAGCTGCTCTAGAAGCAGATGTGGACAGAATGGAGCGGGTGCAGAGGAGAGCGAGGAGGATGATCAAGGGCCTGGAGACCAAGCCCTATGAGAAAAGGCTGTGGGAGCTGGGAATGTTTAGTCTGGAGAAGAGGAGGTTGAGGGGGGACATGATGGCTCTCTTTAAGTATTTGAAGGGCTGTCACTTAGAGGAGGGAAGGGAGCTGTTCCTGTTGGCAGCAGAGAATAGGGCTTGCAATAAAGGGTTTAAATTATAGGCGGAAAGGTACCGGCTGGATATTAGGAAAAAAGTGTTTACAGTAAGAGTTGTTCAGCAGTGGAATCGGCTGCCTAGGGAGATGGTGAGCTCCCCGTCACTGGCAGTCTTTAAACAGAGGCTGGACAAACACTTGTCATGGATGCTGTAGGCTGATCCTGTATTAAGCAGGAGATTGGACTAGATGGCCTGTATGGCCCCTTCCAGCTCTATGATTCTATGATTCAGATCATTGTGGAGGGAGTGGGCAGTGTGCTAGAGAGAAATCTCACATTTAGGGCTATTTGTATTTATACTTGGTTGCACGTTGCTGCCAGACAGTCACATTAGGTAGGGTTTGGCTGTTACTCAGGCTTAATCTTAAAGCAGTGTCAAAACATGGCAGATCTCCTTCAGGATGGACTCTGGCATCCTTAGAGCTGGGCACTCAGAAGGACCTTTTGCCCAAAGTGCTGATCTTACGCTATGAGCCTGACACCGAATTCTCAGCGCATATAATGTGGGAAAGAACCCATAGAGAAGTAAGCTGGTATATCTTTGTTTTAGGATGAAGATGGTGTTTATTGTCTCATAGTTAGGAATCTTTCCCGCCAGAAAGCTTTTAAAAGTACCCACCCTGTACAGAATGAAAAGTTACCACGTCAGTCTTGCTTTGAGAGATGAAGCAATTGGCTGTATTTCTATAAACATTCCTGTTGTTCTGCTTTGGAATATCCAAGAGGATATTCAAATACATGCATAGTCATCTTAGAACATCTGGCTTGACATGATCAATGCAGAGCTATGTACTTTTAAGCTCTCTTGATTGCAGAGGAGAACAAAAGAGTTACAAATGCTTAGCTTTGTTGCCTTTCTGTGCAGGATGTACAGCCCATTAGAATAGAAACCTGTAACAGTTCTTGAGACATGAGGTGCTTCTTCATATGGGATCATGACTAAAGGCTCGCAGCTGGTAACAGCTGGTATGGATTAGGACGAGAGCCACTCCTTATGTACTAAAAAGTCTGTCAAGTTTTACTGGAAAAATCTTACTCTGAAACAAAGGAACACTGCATTGAGTAAGTATCATGAGAACTTTAAATCTGGGTGACTGATATGCTAGATTGTATAAAGGAACACCATACACTGCAAGTATAAGCGGTATCTTACTCTTGCCATTGCTCCATACTGAAGCGGGTATTGGTGTGATGTAACTCTACCGATTCCTTGGTAAACTGCAATATTGTGACATCTTAACATGCAGTTTGGCAACCTTCACCTTGGCTGTAATTCCTTTTTGTCTTTGAAAGGATCCAGTTCCTGTAGTGAACATAGACATTTTCCACAAGTTTGTGTTAATAGTTTGTCGACCACAGCGTAATTTGCATGTGTGAATGTGCCATCATAGTTCTGTATAGTGCTTCAAACAAGATTTCTCTCAAGACAGTGAGTTCTCACATTCAGCTTCCAGTCATCATGCATATTGTAATGAAGTGGTACATTTAGAATGGATTAGGCCTATTAATGCCTACACCTCAGTTTTCTCTTCCTGTCACTCCTATCCTTGTTATTAGGTGATTTTTTAAATATTAATTGGCATTGAGCTCAATCCTGGACATACTCCCCTCCCCCCGCCCAGCGTCAGGTGGCATGGCAGGTTCCATCCAGCCCCCTGGCAAATGGATGGTCAGAGCCACAGGCAGGCCTGACAATTAGTATGTGGGTATGGGCAATGCCTTTGGCTAGCTGGGCAGATCTGGAAGTAATGGTGTGACCGGTTGTGGCAATGGGCAGCCACTCAATATCCGGGAGAGGAGGGCCGGGCTTCCTAAAGATTGCATAGACAGGCACTTTGGCCTTGCACTCTTGAGGAATCATGCCTTTGGCAAGAAGTTGGAGCCTCTTACTGAGTATGCGCTGTTCAAGTGGGTATTTAAAAGGAACTGGCATTGCACCCCAGGGAGGAAGGACACGGGGTCTCTCCAGGCTGCAAGGGAGATGCCTGCTGAGAGGAAGAGGAGGAAGAAAACAGTAATTGCAGACCCTTTTCCTCTCCATTCTGAAGCTACATTAGCCCCAAGACTCAACAATGGATCCGACAGCAGCTGCAGCCACTGAGGGCGACCGAGTCCCAACCTTGGCATATAGTTGGGCCATGTCTGCACCTCACATAATGAAGTGTTCAGTTGAGTTACCTGGTATAAGGCAACCAACACAGTGTGAAGTGATTCTTTCCTCCTCTCTTGTCCCAAATGACCAAATGTAATGTTTCCTCTTCATTATACCTGGTGTTGTATTACAGATATGCTTTAAGCCATGCTAGTGGTTTCAAAACTGTTCCTGTTACATGTTTGTGAACTGTGCTCATGAAGCAGAGGCTTGTGCGCATTCTTGAATTTGCAGCTCTGAATAATATTAATAAAGGTAGTTCAGTAAATGTGCGTAGGAACAGGGATAGCAGAATTGTGTAAAAGGGTAGAAGGGTCTACAAAACGAAACAAAGGGAACACATGCAACACACGAAGCTGCCTTCTACTGAATCAGACCCTTGGTTCATCAGAGTCAGTATTGTCTACTCAGACCGGCAGCGGCTCTCCAGGGTCTCAGGCAGAGGTCTTTCACATCACCTACTTGCCTAGTCCCTTTTACTGGAGATGCTGAGGATTGAACCTGGGACATTCTGCATGCCAAGCAAAGGCTCTACCACTGAGCCACAGAGATCATGGAGGGCTGGTTTGCACACGATGCAGGTGCCCACACAAGCGTTTCGGGACTGTTAGGCCAGCTGGAAAGCTCACAGCTGGGGCTTGTACAAAAGTGCTGTTTGTTTGATTTAGCACCCCCAGGTGGATGGTTTATAAGCACCTACAGAGATTTCTTGTGATGCTGGCAACTTGAGAAGGTGCCACCCCCATCATAAAAATCTTGGTAGCAGTATATACACCATTGGTGCAGAGGTGCTGGTTCAGCCCAGCAGCACCAGCATGTGGGCACAGTCTGGCTGTGTGCTTTATTGCAGTCTGCATACTCATGGGAGGAACATGGCCATGTGGTCCACAGTGGGACCACTGGAAGATATTTGAGGACAAGTCAAGCACGGGAGGGGAACCCCTCCCGCCATTTTCTTCAGATTTCTTAGCCAGACAGCAGTTATAAAAGAGCACAATAAATGGGTTGGATCCTCTGGGAAAACTCGTTAAAGGAGTTGGTGGACTGGATCTTTTCCAGCCTTTTCCCTCTGCTTGTTGGGGAACACTTGTGAACAAGATGCCGCACAGCATGAGGGGAAGCAAGAAGGGGAATAAAGCAAAACCACTCCTTCCTCTTCCCTTTTCTGCTGGAGGCTCATATCATCAGCCTTTTACATCCAGCCGATTCATTTAGTTCTTCCAGTCCCCCAAATCATGCCCTTGAAATATTTTATGAGCCTTCTCAGTTTGAGCAGCTATCTGTCTTTGTGGTTGGACACGTCAGTGATTTCCTGTAAAAGCACAGTAGAAGCCAGAGAAAGTCAAAATTTAAATCCTTGGTAAACCAACAGTGCCTTCCTAAGCAGAGTAATGGGCCTTCTAAGTACTTTGACGTAATGGATTTAGAAGGACGTAACTCTTGTTAGGATGACACAGCAGTAGTAGCAAAAGAAGGCATTTCAAACAAGAATTGCACTAAAATGCAGAGTGAGGCGAGTGTCTCCTTCATAGTGCAATCAGGTCATCATGGCTGCTGTAGTTGGTATTGACTATCACAGCTTCTGTGAGGTGAATGAGGGCGATAAGAATCTTTTAATACTGCTTTCCCAGAGGCACATATCGGTCCAGCAGTAGTTTTCTATGTATGATAAGAACATTGCATGCGCAGAGTAGCTGATCTGCGTGTACAGCAGAACTGAGGAAACTCACTTATGTCCTGTATAGAAACTGTTAGAAGTCACAAAGAGATCCTATGTGTAATAAAAGAGGAGTTGTATTGACATATTTACTCATGTGCAAAAATGGGACAGTGAACCCCCAGAAGCTGTATAAATGCACTATGATGCTGTAGGGAAACAGGAAAATATCCACATCCCAACAGAGCTAAACCCAGAGTAGATAACTTGTGCAGAAATGGCCTTAGGCTGAAGTTCCAACTCCAGCCTATTTATTTATTTAGACTGTTTGTAGTTGAGGCACCTGAGGTGGCTGACATTCTGTAAAATATATCATAAAACAATTTGATTAGATTTCTATTAAGTGTAAATTGGTATACAGCTCTATCTTCCTCTGTCTTGCAGATGCTGGGTGGAGGGTGCTGCCCTAACAAGTTTTCAGGCTTACTTCAGTGTTGCTTTGGTACATCAAGTAGTAAAAATCCTGCAAGATTTAATTTGATTTTTAACTTGTACACTAAGACTGGCTGCCTTCACTAGGATGTTGCCTGAAGTGATAGGAAGTGGTTTAAACATGATGATAAAGTGGTGGGTAGCAATTTTATACTTTCAGGCTGCAAAGAATGTGAACATAGCTTCTCAGCCTTTTGCCTAAGATCCAGTGTGTGTAGGACGCAGCTTGTAAACTCTCAGCCTAGGAGTAGTAAGACATGTCAATTAGTAGGCGGGAGGGAAAAGAGTAATTAATCTATGTGTGAAAAGTCAATGAAATCTCTATTGCATGTAAGGCATTAAAGCGGAAGAGTAAGTTTCTCTTTAAAAACGCACACATGGACACACACACAGGACACTAAACGTCTAAATGCCAAAATAGGTGTCTTCCTAAAGATTTCAGCCTTGGTCTCCAGGAAGTTTAGGTTTATTAGGCCTTGCCCATCATAATTACTGTTTTTTCTTTCTGGGAGTAATTGTTTGGTCCTGTTTGAGAAGGCCAGATTTATGGTGCAGCTTTAAGAGAGAGTGTTTTTATTGTGTGCGTCTTTAAAGATTTCCATAAATAATACAAATGGAATAAAGAATAAAAAACAAAAAAATACATAGAAAAATAGAAAACAATACCATACAAGACAAACATAAAAGAAACAAAGAAACAGGTTCTGGGTGATCATATAAAAATTTGTTAACATTACAATAATTTTCCTTAATTATAAAGTATTCTAGCTTCTTAATAATAGGTACTCTTAGTTTTTGTTTGCTCATTCCTTCTCTATGATGTTGATACTTTTGCAATTTCATAATAAAGCTGGCCATCACTGAATTTTTTCAGCTGATTTTACCATTAGGGCGTTTGTATTGTTTTTTTTTTAAGGACTGAAAAGGGTAAGCTGCTGGGGAGTTGCAGCAATGTTTGCTTCATACGCAGCAGAAGGCTGTGGGAAGTATACTCACCTGCGTTGGCTGCTATGCTGTGTTGGCTCTGCTGAGGGAGAAACTGCACAGACATTTTCTGCCCGCAGCTGGTATCTCTGCATGCAAATGGGCCTTCTGCCCATTCGAAACGGTAGAAACAAGCCGAGCCTGGCTTCGTTACTGAAGCGGCGCAACCGCAAGGCTTGTGCTGCTGTCTTTCTGACTCATTGTGATCGTGTGTGAGAGCTACACCTTTCCCCCCATAAGTATTTGAAATTACTCTGTGCCTCCCTTGACACAGAGCAGCCACATCCCAGCTGGAAGAGAGAACCAGCCTGAAGGCCGCTGTTTTAATACTACCTGCTGCTCAGCTGTGTGACTAGAGAGGGCAGTGAGTCTGAGTGGTAGGCAGCTCTCTGCCACACCGTACCTTTTCCTCTCACATATTATTGTTCAGTTTTTGCACTAGAGTTGTGGGCTAGGAGTGGCAGGACTCTCCTATGCAAAATAAGTACACTCCATCATAATTAGTCCTGTACTGTGTAGAAGTAATTTTGTTAGTGATTAAATTATGTAAAACAGAATAAACTGTAAGGGGAGGATGGGAGGAGAACTGTGATGGGAAACCTATGCCTTTAGGATGCTGTTTAAGATGGATCTGGTTCGCCTTTGTGGTTTTCAAGGTTTCATGAAAAAATCCCTTTCCATGACCCATCTTGTTTTTAAAACTTGTATTATTGGATCCTCCTGAAATGATCAGACAAAGCCAAATGTCTTTGAACGGTCATGTAGTACATAAAGGCACAAAACATATAAATGCTCATAAAATGCATAGAGCTCCCAAAGGGAAACCATTTATAGGCTCTTGTCTTTGTGTGTGTAAAGTGCCGTCAAGTCGCAGTTGACTTATGGTGACCCCTTTTGGTTTTCATGGCAAGAGATTAACAGAGGTGGTTTGCCAGTGCCTTCCTCTGCACAGCAACCCTGGACTTCCTTGGTGGTCTCCCATCCAAATACTAACCAGGGCTGACCCTGCTTAGCTTCTGAGATCAGGCTAGCCTGGGCCATCCAGGTCAGGGCCTCTTGTCTTTAAATACAGTTTTAAAAAATAGGACAGAACATTTGGGGAAAACGAATTCTTAGTTGATCTGAACAAAAAGCTGGTACACAAAGTATGTCGCAATACATGGGCTTGGAATGGTGTAGCTACTTTGGATTGCACTGTAAACTTCATATGTTAAGGTCTGGAACTTCTCATCACTGCTGGTCTTCTATTGAGCTTGTTATAGAAACGGTGGTGGTGGTGGTGGTAGAGACTACTGTTTTGCTGGCATTGGCACTTCCAGCATCCCTGGCGGAATGAGTTAGTAGCATCCATTCTGGAGACCGCCAGAAAGAACTCTCTTCACATTGCTGGGGGGCCAAGCAGCTGCTGCCTGCAGAAGCACATGGGCTGGTGGAGCACCGTGCCTGCATGACCTTTTCCATGGCTAGGGTTACCAACAGGTCTGGAGAAAAAAAGCCCTGTCACTGTAATGGAGGGTTAATATGCAGAAATGGGCCACTGAAGCTTTTCATGGCATGGTGATAAATAACATCACCTGGTAAATGACATTCAATTAAGTCTCTCTACTAAAGGGAGAGGACATTTTTCTCCTGGCCTTTTGACAATCCTATGCTAGGCTGCAACAGAAGGCTAGCTGAAGCTGGTTCCTGCTTTGCTGGACAGGCAAAAGCATCTTTGGGTTTCCTCATTCCTTACTGCAGGTAAGTAAAGAGTACAAAGGGGAGCCAAACTGTTTTTTGCCTGTTGGTCACGTGAATCTGAACCTAAAAGCTTTTGAGACCAGCCTTCTAATTAGAGTAAAAGTGACCTCCGAGGGAAATGATCATCCACAATCTATTTTCTCCCTATGGCTGTGAATCATTGAGCTGGGAGCCTTCATAATGTCTGCAGGTATGCTTTGCAACCTCATAAACATTCCTGTCATGTAACTAAGCCCCTGAGATTTAAAATAAGCCCCTACAGTTACAGCGTACTGTATCGTATCACAGTTAGCATGGCTTGCTCTGCAGTCAGCTCTGTGTCCTCTAATCTGAAGATACCGGAAACAAATTGGGAGCCACTGTAGATGGGTCAAGACTGGAGTGATATGGTCACTACTACCCACTCCAGTCAGCATTCTGGCTGCAGCATTCTGCACCAGTTGAAGTTTCTGATCACTTCTCAAGGGCAGCCCCATTTAGGCCACAATGCAGTAATCTAGTCTAGATGTAACCATGGCGTGCAACTGCCCGTTCAGGTAGGGAGACCGCTAGGCAGCGGGGTGGGCAGTACATTAACAGAAACTCATCCTGTCTATCCATCCCAACATTAGGTTAGTGGTGTCAAAACCAGTAATGTCCTGGATGGGGCATCATGCTTGGGCGATAGAATCCTTATACACCGTCTCCCCGTCTGCCAGACCTATGCTGATGTATCACCCAGAGGGCAAACTTGGGAGAGGTTAGCTCCTCCCCAAGCAAGACTCAGTGATACACGCCAGGTCAGCACTCTCTGGATGGCTGCTGTTTTTCCTGTGACTGACTTGGCATTTAGCAGCAGGATATTATATCCTAGTGGGTTGTTGATACGATTACCAACATCACTTCATCTGGAAGGGCAACAGTTGTCCACTATCTCTCCCCCCCTCCATATCTTCCCCTGCCCCACACACTATGAATCACGGCATCATCTCTCACCCCATCCCATCTTCCTCCAGCACATTTTTCCCAAAGGCAAAGGAACAAAAAATGCACGCCCAAACTTAATATTCACTGTACAACGTTCCGGACCCACCTGTCACCTGGGTCTTGGAAAATAGAAAGCGAACGCAAATCCAGATCCACCTCTCACATGGATCTGAGTAACATACACAACCCAGCTCTCACCTGGTTAAAAAACAAACCAAACAAAAACGGCACACCCTCATCCTCCTCCTTCCTGGTACAAGAGACCTATCAGTCTTATCTTTGGGTAGCTCTCTCTCCCCCTTGGTACACCACATGAACTCTTGGGGGAGGAAACTGTTTAAAAGTGTGTGGGGGGGGATGCTTGTAAGGGATAAGCACCTGGGAAGGGATAATAAACACCTCTTCGTGTCCCTCAGTTCGTGTCCCCTTGGAAATGCCCCCCCATCCCAGCATTAGCATTGTCAGGAAATACAGGGTTCACTTACACCTTATGAGCAAGTTCTGTAAATCGCACCGCAACATGGGGCCTGTGAACTCAGCTATGGGTGTATGACTTCTTGCCATGTGGCTTTATATACGTGCAGAAAGCAAAACCATATGACCCTTGAACAAAAATGTAAAATATGGTACTAGTCAAGCCCTGCTACAGACTTACAGGCTAATGAATCAGAGCAGCAGGAAGCGGAGTGTGACAGAAAAATATATGGGTAAAGCAAAATAATTAAATGCACAATTTCCTGTACTTTTAATAAACTAGATAGTAGATTTTGTTAATGCTCCATGACCTCTGACCCAGCCATCTCCTGCTTAATGTGGTGATAAAGGAGCGCAGGTGTGACAGCTGAGGTTTGGCAAGGTTTGAGGCAATTAGCCTGCAGAGGCACTTTGATCTAGCAGCCTCACTTTTCAGAAAGCTGGCATCACTGCAGAAGAAATAACTGTTTCGGAGCTCTCACCAGAATGAAAACAAAGTCAGTAGATCCAATTCCCTCCATTGTGATTTATCTGCTTCATGAAATCACTTAGAACCGAAGGCCCAAGTCTGCAGCGTGTGACTTGCAGAGCACCCATGATGGATCCACAAAGCCCAGCGCCACCATTTCATGTCTTCCAGCATTCGTACTTGTTTCTTCCCTTTGAGAAAATGACCTCTCAGCCAGCTCTAAGTTTAAAATATTTGAAGAAGAAGAAGAGTTGGTTTTTATATGCCAACTTTCTCTGTCACTTAAGGGAGAATCAAACCAGTTTACAATCACCTTCCCTTCCCCTCTCCACAACAGACACTCTGTGAGGTAGGTGAGGCTGAGAGAGCTGTGACTAGCCCAAGGTCACCCAGGTGGCTTCGTGTGTAGGAGTAGGGAAACAAATCCAGTTCACCAGATTAGCCGCTGCTCATGTGGAGGAGTGGGAATCAAACCCAGTTCTCCAGATCAGACTCCACCACTCCAAACCACCGCTCTTAACCACTACGCCAAGCTGGCTCTCAATTTGCCCTTTTGCCCCCTTTTGGAGGTAGCTGAATGAGTTGTCCTTAAGATACAGAAAGGGGAGCCAGACACTCATGTGCCATGGTGCTGCTTTGGGCCACGAGGCTTTCCAGCTCTGGTGGTTGTGCAGTTGTAGCCGCGTTGCCTGAAGGCAGCTACTGCTTGACCCAGGTAGCAAACAAGTAACACTCCAACCACCTTTCTGGCCTCTGAAACAGTGGAAAACTCCGCCTGTTCCTCCCTGTCTTTCAACACGTTCCTATCAGTAGAGTAGGGATTCTCATCACCGTCCGTAGTGCTTTGGGGACAGGATAGCTGCATGATGGTTATCCAGAAGCATAAAAGTTGTTTGGACAGAATGGCCAGGAACTATTGAATTTCCTAACAAATCCTACACTTGTCAACAAACATCTTGAGAAACGTTCAACAGTACAGATGTGCAACTAGCCTTTAACACATTTCTTTGAAGTGAGCCCTGTTGCTTAAACGTTTAATTTAAAAGTTTAATACAACTAATGGCACACCCTTAAATGTATTGATTTGTTTCAGTCTGATGTGTTTGAATCCCTTTTTCCTGTGTTCTCAGTCACGTGAGAATTTGGTAAGATCTATTTTCATTTTTGCGCTGGGGTTCCCTCTAAAATATATGCTAACAGTAGCGAACAGTGTAATTCCATGCTTTTGTCTAGTGTTGAACTCTGTGTTTCAACATCTGACATAAGTGAATGATAAATTAGTCATATTTAAGGGGCAACAGCATGTGTTTGCTGCTTTGGCTTTGAAAGCCCATAAGGAGAATAGTCATCCACTTGAATGGGTGTGGCTATTTAGGTGAGTGGAAGGAGGCGTATGTTCTCACTGGGATTCCTTTGATACTTGTGTCTGGTGTAGTAGCCATGACGCTGTAGAACACAGTGCTTTGTCTGCAGGAAGTCCCAGTTTCCATCTCCAGCATTCGTGACTGCCAGTCAGAGTAGACACTACTGACCTTGATAGACCAATGATATGGCTCACTGTAAGGCATCTTCATAGGTTTGAGGAATGTAGCCTTATTAAATGGTTTGCTTATCATTGAAGTCTAAGAACTAGTGACATCACTGGAACTTCCTTTGAAGTAAATGTACTGAGAAATATTTATAGCCTTTCTGTCTGATCCTGTGAATCAGTATAGTTCCACTGGTGAAAATAATATGTTGTGTTGCCATGGTCTTAGCTCCAGCGTATAACAGAGAAGCAATCCCTTCTCCCATCCATACAAATAGATCCAGATGTTAGTCTGTTGTAGCAATAGCAAAAAATTCCTAGAGCACTTTGAAGACTATAAGAGTTGTTGTGGCATAAGAGTTCATGGACTAGAGCCCTTTCATGCTATTACCTGAGACCGAAATAGATCCAAAGACAGTTACTCAAAAGACTATAGCATTGTATGCAGAGGGAATACTTTCCGCCCTGCCTGTAGATCATGGTAACTCTGGGACACCAAAAGTAGGTTCCAGCAGAAGCACCACTATGATGTGATGTTACAACATCAGTACTTGTGCCCCCATTTTCTAATTCTTTCTGGTTACTAAAATAGTAGGCAATGATTTTAAGTCTTTCACTATCATCTTTTTTAATGCTTTTAAAGGGTAGACTTTTAAATATTCTTTTTCAAGTGGGAACATCTGCATATTTATGCCTGTATTCATCTCTGGGGAGGGAAGGCGGCATGGTGTAACCCGATCTTGTCAGATCTCTGAAGCTAAGCAGAGTCGGTCCTTGGAAGGGAGACCTCCAGGGAAGGGAGACCTCCAGGAAAGGGAGACCTCCAGGGAAGACTGTGCAGAGGAAGGCAATGGCAAACCACCTCTGCTTCTCACTTCCCTTGACAGGCCCTTTCTGGGGTCGCCACAAGTTGGCTGAAACTTAACACACACACACATTCATCTCAGGGAATTGAATACATTATGTAGAGGCAGATATGCATTTATATGTGCATAGAGTAGAAAACTGTTGTCAGTCCTTGCTTGTTGGCATCTGAGCCCCATCATGCACATGGCTGAAAGCATAGAGTTTACATAAATAATCATGGCTACCTCTGAGTGCCTACACACACATTCCTAATTTCTGCTTATATAATATGCTTGGCTTATAGGGCTGTTTTCATGTTTGGTTTATTTTGTTGTAAACCACCTTCAGATGTTAGAAAAGTGATGTTGATGTAGGAATGAAATACAAATAAACTTAAATTACATTTTCTTATCCCACAGTGGGCTGTATTATAAAACTCTGTATTTGAGAATTATTCATACTGTTTTATTTTTGGAAAAACTGTGCTAAAAATATCTAAGGCAACTACTGTGAAAGTAAGCCTTTTCCCTTCTTTATGTGTGTGAAGTGAAATTATTATGATCTCACACAAGCTGCTCAGATTTAGGTCATGTGCAAAACTGCAGCCTAGAATTTTGTAGTTGGAAGGGGGTGATACTAAGATGGCTCCTTTTTATTTCAGCATCAAGGCCATCGAAAGTCCTAACAAAGATGATGACACACAGTGGCTGACCTACTGGGTGGTGTATGGCATCTTCAGCATAGCAGAGTTTTTCTCTGACATCTTTCTCTCCTGGTTCCCTTTCTATTACATGATGAAGGTTTGTTGGTTCTCATTACACTCCAGAAAAAGTTTTTGTGGAAATTCTCAGTGGATACCAGATCACTCCTTAGAGGCCTCTCTCTTTCTCTCTCTCACTGCACCAAATGTCATCTTGATTTGCACAAACAGCTCTTTAGATGCAGTGTTTAAGCTTGGATTGTGCCTCTAAAGATGGTAGTGGATCCCATTGTCAAAACCTTGGAAATTACTACTATCAAATGACGGCTTTGATACTTTTGAGGGCTTTAGCCAAACGTCTTTTTATTTGCAAAAAACACATATTATCTCTAAAGCATACCGTGAAATTGGTCCACAACAGTTATTCAGATTCTGAAATAGAACAGGAAAAGGATTCCAGGAAGAAAGACAGGGCTCGTGGAGAAGGGAGATTCTCTGAACAAAATGCCTTGGCTTGTGCCTGGAATAAAGATCATGTGTGCTCAGGCAGCAAAGCAGAATTGTCCTCATTATTATAAGGATTAAGTAATATTCCATAAGGAGGAAGAGGAGAAAGAGGATGAAAAGATATGAACATCATAGCTTCATGCAAGCTTTTATTTACATATAGTAAATAAATAAGTTATTTACAGCTAGTAAAAGTGCTTTGGGTTGTGAAATCTTATACTAGCAGTGCCCTGTTCCAGTTGGGTCTGTAGAACCTGACATGTCTACAGAGCTGTGAATATCAGGAGTCAGGAGCCTTTTTGTGTGGTTGGTGGGAAGTCTCTACATATTCTCTTGCCACCAGTTTTAAATTAAGATACACACATTCTGTCATGAGCAGCCACTTTTTTTTTACTCGCAAAGACATGTACACTTCCTTTTATATCCTTGTGCAATTTCTACCATGCAGACATGCATGTTCCATTCTGTATTTGGTGTGTGCACATGTGTTTCCCCTTCATTTGGCCTGAGCCAATTTGCATGACTTTGAAGTGCGTATTGGGCCACTTTCTTCCAATGTGGACCACTGGTGCTTGGATTAGAACGTGCCTATGGACAAAGCAGTACTCTGTCACCAGCACAAAGTCTGGTTCACCATCCTACTGCTCAACACACTTGACTATTTCTTGGGGCAGTTCGTTGAAGCCTCATCTTCACATAAGACCCTTGAGATGATCCCTGATCATTCCTTCCCCTTAACAGCAACACAACAGAGAGAAGGTTGGTGGCAGATGATACAGATTATAGTTGCACAGCGCCTTCCCACTGACTTCCCACACGCAATGCACACCAATTTATTGGACTAAAGTTGCATTCAGGTTTTCTTAAGATGCTGCAGGCTAGAAAGTAAGAGCTCTTCTCTCAGCTTCCAGATAGATAGCATTTTGTGGTCATATCGACAGGCTACTGTTGATTCATTCCTGGATACAGCAGATAGCAGCAGAATTGCAGTTTAAAGGCAACAGTTTGTCCACATTCACAAGGACATTTGCAGTCAGCTATTATCACTAATGCATTTAAATATATCTGTTATGATTTCTGTCACATCCCTTCCTCTCCTGGAAGGCAAAACCAATCCTGACCACGCTACATGAGCATCCAACAACCAAACAAAACCAGCCACTTTTCTTCAACTGTCCACCATAGAATGTTCACTGGCAAACACCTACTTATAACACTCTAAAATCTCAATTATGTTCTCTTGATTAATCACATACCATAATTGACAAATGGATGTGTGTGGGTTTTTTTCCTGAATTGCTGTCTCTACTCACCTTAAAAAAGCAACCTCTTGTACTATGAGAGAAGGGACTGAAGGAACAGATTTGATCGATTTCACATATTCTTTCAGAACTTTATGTGCATTATCTTAATTTTAAGTTTTACAACAAGATAGGCCAGTACTATCCTTATGTTGCAGGTAGGTACTGAGACAAACTGGCTTGCCTAAGGCCTCCTAGTGCGCTCACATCTGATGTCTTTGTGCCACCGCTGGTTGGCAGGATCACAGCCTCTGATCTCTGTTTTGTGCAGTGCGGTTTCCTGATATGGTGCATGGCCCCAAGTCCCTCAAATGGAGCAGAGTTCCTGTACCACCGAATTATCCGCCCTATCTTCCTGAAGCACGAGGGGCAGCTGGACAGTGTAATCAAGGATCTGAAGGACAAAGCTTCAGAGACAGCAGATACAATTACTAAAGAAGGTGAGGCGGGGCCAAAATGTACAACTTTCTTCAAGGTTTTTTTTCATAGTAGTCTTTTAGCTGACTATGCTTTTGGATAGAATCAATAATGTGGGTGGTGCACTGAGAAATTCTCTGGGATAGTTCTTAGAAGAAGCTGCTCTAGACCTTTCTACCCTCAGTCCTCCAACCAACTTTTCTTGTCTTTGAAGAGTTAGTCTAGTGTTGGGTTTGACCTGAGCAGTGAAGCAGATTAAGCTCATGAGGTGCAGGGCTATGTGTACCTGCAGTTCCATGGGTGTACCATGTAAGCATGGAAGTTGGTTCTGCATCACAAGAATCTCATGTTTCCTTTCTCACAAATCTGCAAATGGTCTCTAGCCCTATAAGGTTGCAGAGAGAGGCTTTAAAACACGTCCTATGATCAATGCCTGGTGAAACCTCAAAAAACAATGTGGGGGAAGGGTCATGGCTCAGTGGTAGAGCATCTGCTTAACATGCAGAAGGTCCCAGGTTCAACTCCTGGCATCTCCAGCTAAAAGGATCAGGTAGTAGATGGTGCAAAAGAAGTCTGCCTGAGACCTTGGAGAGCCGCTGTCAGTCTGAGTAGACAATGCTGACTGTGATGGACTGATAGTCTGATTTAGTGTAGTGCAGCTTCATGTGTTCAAGTGACCAGAAGTGGGGTTTTCCTTGCTTTACATACTCTTTGCACTTTCACATGATTACCAGCCACAGAAAGACTACCCAACCATGCAAATTATATGTGCATCAACTTGATTTGTATAATTAATGCTGCTTACATAATTTAGCTGCTGTAGCTGCAGAAATTTTAAATGCTCGGCGTATTGTTTTTTAAAAAGATGGCATACTAACCCTTCGAGATGGCAGAATTCCAGAAGCTTGGTTACCCAGCTGCTTAGAAAAATGGTGTCTAAGCATGGTGCCCTGACCTGGATGGCCCAGACTAGTTAGATACTGTCAGATCTTGGAAACTAAGCAGGGTTAGTACTTGGATTGGAGACCACCAAGGAAGTCCAGGATTGTTACACAGGGGCAGGTAAACCCCTCTGAAGTCTCTTGCCTTGAAAACCCTAGTGGGTCGACATAAGTTGACTACAACTTGACAGCACTTTATACACACACACACACAAGCATGTAGATGTTCTTTGTCCACATGATCTCTACCCGAGTCACTGTGTTAAAAATGTTGATGCCAGACTCCTTCAAGTTTCATCTCTGCTCATATCAGTAGTACAATACCTTGAGGTTATTTAGCAGTGCTCATTGTTGTTAGAAAATCATGGATTTTCTTTTCTGTTTCAGCCAAAAAAGCAACAATAAATCTACTGGGGGAGGAAAAGAAAAGCACCTAAAACTGGAAGATAAGTGTCTTCATCACTTCCCTTACACAGCTTGATATTACTGGGGACTGTGATATAGTGATTTGAATAATGTTGCCTTGGAAACTTTTTTTTTTAGTTAATAAAGGAATGTGTTTTTAAAGCTGCTTGCTCTTTTGCAGTTTGCTGTATTAAAAGTAAGCATTTTTATGTCAGACCAGTGCAGTGGGTGGCATCTAAAGCTTATGCAGGTTAGTTATTTGTCTCCTAAGCAAGGAAAGGTCTTTCAGTAATGTCTTGTCTTGCGGTTAACGTAAAGTTAAACAAAATATCCCCCAGGCTCTGACCATCACACTTTGTGCATGCAATGTCTGTCTGTTAATATTTGACTGGTTCTTGCTGTAATATACAGTTTTTTGGCAAAACGTAATGATGGTGATTTTCATGAGAGTGCACCTGTGCATATGCAGGGAATAATGATCAGAAAGTCGCATGTGTTCTCGTGTACTCCCCTTCCCACACCCAACAATGTTGTAAACAGTGAGGGCAGGTGACGGTGTAGAACCGCTGATATTGTTCATTGTTGCGCGTACCACTTGTAACTTGCAGTGTTTTAGTAGATATATCTGTGGGAGTTGTCCTTAAAACACAAGAGAAAAGCACTTTGCTATTGTCGACCACGTACTGTAAAGTTGTTTGCTGGAGTTGGATGCACCGGGTCGCTGCTGATAAAGGAGAAACGTTAAGAGGGGAGCGTTGCCCCGATACCCTGAGCCCCATCCTGCTTCATGTCACAGGGTGGAATGGCTATCTTGTAGCATGGCTCCCAGTTATACTGCAGCACAGGCATGGCCCCAGCTAAGGTTCCCCCCCCAAAAAAAAACAAAAAGGGTACCCTGAAACTTCATTTGCTCTTTGTGGAGGCTTCATAATGTGGCCTTCGTCAGATCAGGTGCTCTTTGGCCTTGATTACTATTCACTCCAGGCCTTAAGCCTTAGTCTTCTATTGGAAGTACATGGCATAATCAGGAAACAATTGATTTACAGGGAGAATCACTTACAGAGCAACTTACTTACAGAATCACTGTCCGATGTCATGAAAGGGGTAGTAATACGGTTAATTGGAAAATATTAATGTGTTCCCAAATTGCTCATGATCTTTTTCTGAAGCCAGACTTTTTTATTTTTAAAAGCAGCTCTGACTGTATATTGTTGCCTCCTGCTTGCTTCAAAATGAAACAGTCTCCGTGTATCATTCACCAATTGCCATGGGGCGTGCCAGGGTTATCATACTCCCAGAATTATCAGAAAGAACTAAAACAGTCTTTCCAAGTCTTTGTTTCCAACAAGCTTGGATTGACCAACCCAAAGCCCCCTGTTATTCATAGGAGGGGCACTATTTCAGTCCATGAGCAAATATTTTTAAAACTGCCTTGCTGTTTCATACCAAAACACCTTGGTCAGCACTGTTTTCCACCCCAGCTAGTTGAATGCTCTTGGAAGCCACAAGCAAAACTTGTGGATGACGGTAGCCAATCTCTGCGTTTGGGTTTCACTATGTGACATTTTAATATATGGGTCCTAACCATAGCCTTTGCTAGGAAAAGTGAAGAAACAGCTCTTGGAAAACCTGACCTCCATGGATGTGTCCAGCGGTCGTCATGTTTTGTGGCCATTAATTCCATAGTATACTTTTGCCCCATAATGACAGAAGACAGTTCTGCCACTTCTGATCTAGACCAGTATGCATAATAAAAGTGTGGAGAGGAGGATTTATCTCCTTTATGTAACTTGATTCTCATAGATACAGCAGGCGGATTATCATGGAACGTTTTCCATCACTCGGCATAACCTCTCTTTGCCATGAAAGCTGGCCATGTCAGTACACAAAAATGTGGGCTATATAACAATGCACTCCATGTAGAAGAAGGGGAGAGACCAAGTGTGCCCTTAAGGAAGACAACCCTCTCATCATTGGACTGGGCACACTTTATAAACTTCTCAGTCAAGTTCCTTCTGTTCAGTTGAAAGAGCCTAAAAGTGCTGGCACTGGCGGTTCCATGTGAAACATTGTACTGGGAATATCATCCTCTCCTCCGATGGAGACGCAGCTTATCTGCTGCAGCTGCCCTTAGTGGGTGTTGCTAGTTTGCAAATGATTTGTGTCAGCCTCTTCTATAGGGCCATGGAGCTGAAACACAATCAAAGCTTAACTAGAACCGATGGTGGGGTTCAATTCTGTCAGAAAAGTGCAGCATTTAAAGCCATCCTGAAAGAGGTTTAGGAAAATGCTAACCTTTTTAGCAGTAGACCAACCACCTTGCATGCCTGCTGCGGGCTTTTATTGCTATTTCATTTTTATGTGCTCTGAATAAATTTTGTGTAAGGTAGTTCATGTCTTGGTGCCATGTGATAGATCTGCAAGAAAATCACGAAACCAAATGTGCAAAGCAAGTGAACTTTTAAAACATAGCAGCCTTTCATAGTGATGGTTACTCTTTGTTGGGTGAGATTATCCACAGCTACATACATTGGGTGTACCTCTTCAGAGTAGCCTTGAAGCAGTTTATCCTTCACTTGCGAATAACTTCATTGGACTTGATTAAAATGTGTCTTTTTTTCCCCTTGGCAAGTGTTGGAAAAGTTAGTATGTCTTAGCCAGCCTGTGCTAAAGATGTAATGTATTTAGAAGAACACGTACAAATAAAGAATAATATCCGACGCTAATGTGATGTTTACATTTCTTTAAGGAAAACTTTCACACTGCATGCAGGAAGATCAGAGTAATGGAATAAATGATAGCGACATTTGTTTTCTGCCTGAATCCTAGTGCCAAACTCATTGGAGAAAACTTCATACTTGACCTCTTTTACTCTGTGCATTTGTACAGTACGCAGTGGGGGGAGTAGTCAGCTGACCACTTGATAGCAAAAGCCATCAACTCCACTTTGGGCCGTGCATATGGTGATCACTTGAAGTAGCCAAGAAACCTAGCTCTTCTCAAGTGAACTTAGATCGCAAATGCTTTCACTGAAAAGGACTACCACTAACAAGGGACAAAAAACCAAAGCTCACACGCTTACCAGCACAACGGGTCTGAAAAGTAGGATGTGCAATACATAACAAAATAAGGCTGTACAAAACACATGCATCAGCTTAACTGTAAAACACCACAGTTCTAGAGTGGTTAATAGTTTAATCTGACAGGTCTCTTGTGATTATGAGGGGTAATTTGCTGTTCATGAAACAAAATTTGCCTCCCTCCTGCTATGCCCTCTGAAATGCTACCCTGTAGGAGTTGCTGAGCTCCAGGAACAACACTGGCTATGAGATGGAGGGATAGGAATAGACAGCTAACTCATTTGCTGCTGGTAGAAAATGAGGTTTGGAACCAATTCTGATTCCCCTCCTCCATATTAGTTAACACACACTGAACTGAAAAGCCCCACTGAGACAGTTTTGCTCTGACCATTCAAATAGACTCCCAAGGTTGTCACAACAGGAGATGGAAGCTTCAGTGTATGCACCCTTGCTAACGATACAAGTTCTGGGAATGCAGATTTCAATTAGTGAGTAACCTTCCGTCTGGGGGTTTCACTACTTATAACATTTTAGAGACTTTGTGAAATATACATTAACTTGTCCAACTAAACAATAACCTTCTACTTGTCTTACTGTTTCTCTTGAGTATTTATTGGGTAGATTTTTAATTTATAGAAAATTTCCCCCCACACACACCCATCAATGTTCTGTGAATGTAAAAGGGAACTAATTTTTACTACCCCCTAGACGATTAATACTAGCTGACCCCAGATTAGCATAGCCCTCATGGCCCAGTCCTCCTGGATTGTGGTTGGGCCAGTGTTTTAAGGCCATTCTAGATGAGTAGCCATAGCAGTCAGTGGCAGCAGAATAGAACAGGCATCCAGTGGCACCTTAAAATAAAACAAAATTTATTCCAGCATAAGCTTCCATGAGGCTGTTCCTCAAATCTGGTGCCACTGAACTGCTTTCATACGACTCCCCTGCCCCTTCTGAAAGAGAGATGCAAAAGAATAAGTTCAAATCAGACCAAGTGAAGCCCCTCCCACAAGCTGAGTCCATCCGGGCCTCATTCTCATCTTGGGCCCGGTTTACGTAGAAAGCAGGTAGAACATACCTGTGCCACAAGCATGGCCTTCGTTTGCAAATACAGCATATTACATGTAGGATTGGAGCACCTGCTAATTTACACATTAACTGCATACTGTTCATGGAACACCTATAAGACTTAAAATGAGGATGCCCTACTACTCAGTTCAGAGTTTGCATTTCAGTAATTTGACAATACTGCCACCTGGAGGTATTTCACTAAACTAACCGTTTGTACATAAGCTCAAGAATTTCTATTGATTTGCGCTTTAGTCACATCCTACTGGAAAACATCAGAATGACCACATATTTTAAAGGCTTGCACTTATCTTAAAATATCAGCCAGATTACTAGAGCCTTCCCTACATTCATTACAATTTAGGCAACTATATGGCTTGTCAATTGACTGAATTAATACACCTTAGAAAAGCTCCCCATAATCTACTCACAGTGGGCTCAAACTTCATACAGTAAATTCAACTCTGGAAGAAAGCAGAACTACAGTTCTAGCTGCAATCGCCCTAGGTTGGCTATGCTTAAAGACAATAAAGATGGTAATACAGCTGATTGTGAGTGGGAAAAATATGTGTAAATTGGAGTAATGCCTGGAGATACCTGGCAAACAAATCAGATGGCATCATTAAATATGGTCTGTGCAATCCAGTGTGGATGTACACAAAAGCACTGGATCAATAATTCAAGTCTGAAACATCCTGCTGATTTGAGGGAAGAGACTGTTAATCACATGTGCACAAGACTGAAACAGGAACACATAAATTTGATCACTTCCCTTACAAAAATTAGTGACTAACCTCATAATACCTATGTGGTCTAGCCAGATGGTAAGTTTGTAAACATTTAAATAACATTTTGCTAGTTGTTTTTAAAATAGAATTTACATTATTACAAATTCAAGCTGGAACTTTATTTCAAGTAGCTGAAGATGGTTTAGACATGAGTAATTCTGTCCTTTGAGAATTGTCAAGAGTCTTCTTTTAAGAGAACATTTTATCAGGTTACATTTATAACTATGTGGTATTTACCAGGTCTTTGGCTTTCTTTGCATAGCGTTTACTTGCCCTCAGGCTCTGACTTAGACAACATTTATTTAAAATCAGAAATGTAGTTAGTTGAGATGCTGATGCAGTAGAGGCTTCAGCTACTTAAAAAACCTGGCTTCTTTATGAGACAAGCTTTCTAGCTGTTGGCTTCAACTTTGCCTCAAATGGTAAGGATGTTTGAAAATACTCCTGCCTACTGCTGTGCTGATTGGTGATAGAAGGCAGTTGAAACAAAATTCTTGCAACATATCTCCATGCTTATCCTGCCCTCTTTCCTCTCCCAAGGGACTGGGATGAATACCACGTTCCCAGAATGCATCAAGTGCTATAGTTGCTTTCCATCCCAGCGACTGTTGGGGGGGGGGGAGAACAGAATGAATTTCAGTTCTCTTGTACAACGTCCTTGATCAATTGATAAGTAGGCAACATCAGGTAGCAGAGAGCATCCATGGACATGTAGACCAATTATAGGTTATTTTAAAAATACTTTTAGTAGTCATGGTGTTAAAAAATTACAACAAATATGCTAAACTATCAGGAATGCGTGTGTTACGTACTGTCAAATCATTTCAGATTCATGACAACCCTATGAATCAATGTCCTATGAACCGTCCCATCGTTAACATCCTTGCTCAGGTCTTGCAAACTGGCGCTGTGGCTTCCTTTATACAGGCAGGAATATGGAGATACAAACAACAACATAATCCTAAAACCACTGCTGGGAGCTTACTATTCATGTTTCACATGTGGGGCAAATGTCCAAGGGCTACTAAATGCTCAGATCTCACTAACATTGAACATGCAAGTTATCTACAACTAGCACTGAGATATGCCAACCTTCCCAACCCACAATGTGACCACAGGATTTAAATCCTGTTACTCAGACCCACATAGATGTGGCCAGAAATTGATCAATTGTAACATACATTGGAGGATATGTCAGTTGAAGATTAACTTACCGATTCAAAACAGTCTTCCCATCTTTCAAATACTTAACTCCCTGTAATTCCAGCAAAAGCTTTCATGAACAAGAGGCCACTTCACCCAATGCATGTGATGAAATGGGCTCTAGCCTAACGCTTTTGATAGCTTAAAAAGGCATTGAAATTGTAAGGTACCACAGGACCCTGTTATTGCTACACCTCTGGAATGTATTAAAACCAGTTATTTAACTAGGGACTTTCTATTTGGAAAAACAATTGCATTACCCTTTCTACACAATAAACCCTTAATGACAGTTATTTATTAGGTTCCAACAGACAAATTTTAAATGATAAAAATAAATTCAGTTTAGAATCCTGATACAACACTTTATTATCCCACCCCAACATCATCATTAGCAATTAGCTGCCCTGTTCCACCAGCTTTGAGTACTAGCTGCAACCAACTTTATATCATGTATTTGATTTTTAATAAAAATACACAAGATGCCCATTTTTAGTACATTGTGGGTTAAACAAGTTGGTGTTCTGGCTTATACAATATGCAAGGTAAGTCCATCCCAGTTCAGTCGGGGTCTATGAAGGAGCTTCAGCAGTTCTTGCTTGCTTGTTCCACTTCCAGGTCAGAAGCCTCCTTAGTCATTTTGCCCCCATCCATCCAAGTGTTTCTGTTGTGCCAGCCACTCATTTCTTCTTTTTCCCTTTGCCTTTTTTGCCCCCCTCTCCTTGCTGTAGGCTTTGGTCACTGCTGCCCATTTTTTGTGTCCTTGTTTTCAGTTTGGGGATTGTTTCTGCTGCATAAAGCATCACTGCCTTCCCTAAAGGGGAAAAATACAGTGTGCTGAACATTCACAACATAAAATATTGCATTGGTACCCAACAATTCTTTCAGCATAGAATTCAAGGCACTGTATACACCATTCCCAGATCTTCTCAACACGCTCATCAGATCAGATCTGTCAGGAAAGGGATAAGAGAAAACTTTCTTCTAGCCACCCCTGCTGCTGCCCTTACAAAGGGACAAAACTGCGTCCTCAGTTTCTATGTTATATCTATTATTATGATTAATAACTACAGAAGAATCTTGTCTTTTGTTGCAAATTATTTACACATTTTCATTGTTAGCTCCCTTGAACAGGTTAACAGAAAGGCACACACATCAAATATACACAATATAGAAGAAATGTGCTGTGCAATATTGCACAAAAAGACAGTCTGTTTTCTATAAACTGATCACTCACTGTACAGATGTTGTGTTCTTCTGTTCTTTAAACAGATTAGTTGCATGAAGAATTATTAACACCCTCTACAATTTCAATTTCCTACACTGCTATACCTCGATTCTGTTTACTAGTACTTGACCTCTAACGTAACAAAAAGTAGCAAAAATATTTACACTTGTACAGGGATTCTAAGATTTGTATTGATAGCATGACCTGTGTTCTGTTTTTTAATGAACATTTCCACGTTGCATTGCTGTTCTGAATTTTCATGTGGCTTGTCTTTCGCAGTACTAAGCTCCGGGGAGGGGAGACACAAACCTGACTGCCTTTTGTTCTGAAATCACAATCTCACCAACTACTTGCCAAGAAGGAGAAAGGATTGTGAAATAATGTACATTGTTTAAAGTGGCAGCCCTATCTAAGTTACATTTCTAGCCTGTCATTCCTCCGAGAAGTATGTGTGGATCTGTTTTAATCCTCAGAACTACCCTGTGAAATAGTTTAGGCTGAGAGTGAATGACTGATCTAAGGTCACCCAGTGAGCAGAACGGGTAAGAGGTGATTTGAACTTGAATCTTATGGTTTGAATCCAAAACCCTAACAATTAAGATACACTACCACTTACCACAGTTGTGAATATTTTGACCCTGTTCATGCCCCCCCCAAAAGTTACTGAAACATGGGTGAGTGCTTTTCACAGAGGAGCAAAATGGCTTCCAAAATTTTTAATCTGTGGTATATGGAGTGTTACTTTTCCCCTAATAATTTAAATTTAATTGCACCTACTAAGAAAAACAAAATAAAATTTGTCCCCCACCACCCCTGTACTCACGTGTTGGAAACTGAGGAAAACATGGGCTGCCATCTTCCTGCTTCAGCTGAATCCGCACTCTGCCCCTGTACTGAGCATCACGGTTCCATTCTCTGGGATACATTTTGTTTTTCTAACATTTGGGAGAAATTAAGATTTTCAAAGAAAGCAATAAGCTCAAAAACATTAACACGCAAAGCTTCTAATAAACATCTAAAGAATTTAACTAATTATCTTAGTAACCCATGTTACAGACAGTAGATAAAAAAGCAGTTTGCCTATGGGTAAGTATCCACAAGTCATAGCCAAGGTAAGATTAAAGCAGGAATTTACTCTCTTAATGTCGATGTTGGAATTTTTTTAAAATCTATGGCCCTGACCTGGATTGTTCCAGGCTAGTCTGATCTCGTCTGATCTCAGAAGCTAAGCAGGGTTAGTATTTGGACGGGCAACCTCCAAGGAAAATCAGAGATGTGACATGGAGGCAGGCAATGGCAAACCACCTCCATACGTCTCTTGCCTTGAAAACCCTACAGCGTCACCATAAGTTGGCTGTGATGACAGCACACAAAAAATGGCTCTTTTGACTGGTGTTACAGCTATGAAGGATACACTTTGGACATGTATTTCAGAATATGCATGTACTCTTAGAAATGCACATTCTCATAACTTTCTACCTTTCCCGTTGCAAAAGTTGTTGAATTACACAGGAAATACAGGAACCCTTATTACCTCCAAAAGAACATTAAGTCCAACTGCTGCACATACATCTTGGATTTCTGTAGATGTGGGATTTTCAACAGCCTGAAAGAATCAGACATTTTGAGTTACTACATTTTTATATTACACAAAGACTTAACTGCATCGTTTGCACTTTCTGCTATCGGGGTGGACTGAAATGCCAAAAGAGTTCTTGAAAAAGGCAACACACTCTCCTGCCACCACACACACATACCCCCTCAGCGATGGAGGGATAGAGAGCCAGCAGAAGAAAAAGAAGGCACCATTTCCTCCTCCTTGCTGACTGCACTGAACCTGGGCTGATACAGGGCAGTCAGACGCTTCCCCTAGCCAGCCACAACATGCCTAAGCTAGCACAGGGTGAAGCCAGGTGCTTCTGTGCTCATGTTCCTTTGGGCTGGTTGCACTGCACCTGGCCAAGTGGGGCAAAACTAGGTACCGCTGTGCTGCTCCTCCTCGCCATCCCCATAGTACAGGCTCAGGGCAGCAGCCCATCAGAACTTTCACCAGTAAAATAAATGACCAATCGGCCCCTGCCTGCCATTCTACTATTTGCAGCAGTTAAAGATCTCACATATGGTTCAGAGAGGAGTGAAGTGAATAAGCATTACCAAAACACACTGGCAAAGCATAGGTCCTTACAATTAAATTAAATTAAATTCTGTTGTTAAAAAAAAATGCAGCCAGAAGCTATACAAGTTAATTTCTAAAATGAGAAATATTAACATGGGTTTGCTGCTATAAGAGACATGTAGGAGAGAACACAACATTATGAGGTACGACTAAACTTTCTGATTGCTCTCAGTACTCACTCAATGATTGATTAAGTTTTAGAATTCACTTATTGATGAAGCTTTAGAATTAACTTATTGAAAGATACAGTGATTGCCACTAACTCAAATGGATTTTAAAAGGACTACATACATTCATGACAGGAGCACCAGTGGTTATCAGCCATGATGATTACATGGAACCTTCACATTCAGAGGCAGTAAAGTTCTGAATAACAGTGCTGGGAAGTAACGGGAAAGCTTTGACATCTATGCCAAACAGAATGCTCGACCCTTTGTCTGATTCAGCAGAGCTGCTCTTATGGCTGTAAGAGCATATCGCCGTACGACTCAATAAACACTACTCAACAGTCAGGTACACTCTTTGAGTGTGGACAGAAAAGTGGCATATAAGTATTGTAAATAAATATTTTTTTCATAAACATGGGATCTGAAAATATAGTGGCAGGAATTAGTATTCTGCACTGATGAGATGCATGTTTCCATGGAAAATGACACCAACGGTTTTGGAAAATAAGTTATTTAGCTCCTTCCACATCTCTTTTAAAGTTGTTTTTATTTTTAAGTCAAGGCTACTTTGCCTCCCCCACAGCCCCCAATTACTTTGTCAACAGGTATTCTTCTTCCTTCTGCTATTGTCTTCTTGTTATTTATGTAGGCTGGGTATATACAAATGAACCTAAACAAAGAGCAGAGAAAGTTGCAAGCTGTTACATGGCATACATGGAAAGATATTCATTATTCCCACTACAAGACCAGAACTGAAACTCAACAAACTGAGCTGACTGAGGTAGACAGCTACAACTACCAAAAACAAATAAATAGCAATGATGGGGCTGCAGTCTTTGCTTCAACCAATGTAATAATATTTAACACATATATAGCATTTTATCACTCAAAATTTCACATACATTTATCATGTCTTAATCTCCCAACTACCCTAACATCAATATTATTATCCCATATTGCAGACCAAAATGAAGAGACTGATAGAGAACCAAGTCTAACCCAAAAACGTTCTGACTCATAATTCCGGTTAGAATCAGAGAGTTAGAAAGGACTTCCAGGGTTGTCTAGCCCAACCCCCTGTGCAATGCAGGAAATTCACAACTACATCCCCCCCCCCCGCAACCCCAGTGACCCCTACTCCATGCTGAGAAGATGGCAAAAAAACCAAACCCTTCCAGGACTCCTGGCCAAACTGTCCTGGAGGGAAATTGCTTCTTGACCCCAAAGTGGTGATCAGCATTTCGCTGGACATGTAAGAAAGGGCCACGAAAGCCAAGCACTGATGCAGCCCTTCCAGCCCGCCCTCTCATGATCTGCCTAAGTTCACAGAATCAGCATTGCTGTCAAATGGCCATCTAGCCTCTGCTTAAAAACCTCCAAAGAAGCCCCCCACCTCCTGAGGAAGCCTGTTCCACTGAGGAACTGCTCTGCCAGAAAATTATTCCAAAATTTTAGCTGAAAACTCTTTTGAATAAATTTCAATCCACTGGTTCTGGTCCGACCTTCTGGGGCAACAGAAAACAAATCTGCTCCATCCTCTGTATGACAGCCCTTCAGGTACTTGAAGACGGTTATCATATCTCCTCTCAGTCATCTCCTCTCCAGGTTGCAAGCATATGCCCATTTACTGGGAAGTAAGCACTATTGAACAAGGATTTATTTCTGAACAAACATGCATGGGACAGGATCACCTAATCACACCAGAACTCCAACACTGAACAAACTATGAAGAAATTAACATCACCAAGCAGAGAATGGCTATGTAAAAGCCAGGGAGCTCCTCCAAGAAGCCAAGGCAGGCTGCCAGGCTTCACAGAAAACACCAAGTCCACCCACTCTTGAGGGACCCTCCTATCCTAAGAAACAGTTCTGTAATTCCACATGGAACTGTCCTATTTCACTAGGAGTAGTTAACGCATCCAAAAAGCACTGAGCAAAGTCTTGAGACGACTCTTCATCAGGCTGAATGTCCGGGAACATAAAAGGGGGACGGGGAGAAAAGAAAACCCACGAATGCGCGGGCACGCACGTTTCAGGGCACGAAGAAGAGGCCCTTAACCTCCCATTGGACAATGTTAAAACTGAAGCAGGGTAGAATTAATTGAGTCAGGCGGCGCTGGTTGCAAAAGTTTTCAAAGGTAGCTGAGACAAAAGTAGTAGAAAAGGGCCAGAGTCCAGCAGCACCTTAAAGACTAACAAGAATATTTTCTGGAAGGGTGTGAGCTTTCGTGAGCCACAGCTCACTTCTTCAGATACCTGAAGAAGTGAAGTATCTGAAGAAGTGAGCTGTGGCTCATGAAAGCTCACACCCTTCCAGAAAATATTCTTGTTAGTCTTTAAGGTGCTACTGGACTCTGGCCCTTTTTGACTGAGACAAAAGTAGTAAGTTTAATAGTAGCTACTCTGACTTTGAGACAATAAAAGTCCGCAACTATCCAGAGGTCTCCCCAGCGCAGCCCCCCTTACAATGCAGGACACGTAAGAAAACAACGGTAGGATCCAGATTAGCACAGGCGGGTTTGTACGTCCACAAACCCAACAGCAGGCCCCGGGACTGGCAAAGGCAGGTCCGAGAAACGAAACTTTCCAAGGCTCATCACCTATTCTCCCCCCCCCCCCCCGCGTTACCGAGACTTGTCGGTGGGCAACGAGGGCCCAGCCCAGGCCATGGCCGCAGCGCCTCCGCCACTCCCCGGCCTCCGTCTCGAACGCCACTCAACCGGGGGGGGGGCAGAGGGCGGGGAAACGCAACCGGAAATCCAGCCCACTCATCTCTGACGTCGCCTTATGCCAATGGGTCCCGTAAATGTCATTCAAAAGGAAAGCGCGTATAGCACGAAAGCGCCTTTACCCCCCCCAACCGGAAGAGCTGACGGTAAAATACTGCTTCAGTTATCGCGAGAGGTTAAGCGTCCGCGGAGAAAGGCACCAATCGATTTCTGTAGGCTGGGTTGACTTCGTGTGCGCATGCGTTCCAGGCGAGGCGTGGACGCGTCTAGGTGAAAATTGTGGTGGCTGATGGAGGCTTTAGTGCAATTAGAGATTCAACAAAGCCCCTGACTGCTGAAAAGGCAGCAGTGACGAGGCACAGTAAAGTCACACAGTTGCCTTCCCGTTTTCAGGCAGAGGTGTGTGTAAAGTGCCATCAAGCTGCAGCCGACTTATGGCGACCCCTTTTTTTTGGGGGGGGTTTTCAAGGCAAGAGACTACCAGAGGTGGTTTGCCAGTGCCTTCCTCTGCACAGCAACCCTGGTATTCCTTGGTGGTCTCCCATCCAAATTCTAACCAGGGCTGATCCTGCTTAGCTTACGAGATCTGACGAGATCAGGCTAGCCTGGGCCATCCAGGCAGAGGTAGATTAGTCATATAATTCACCTTGCTGGAAGAATCCCCATGAGCTGCTGGCCTGAGCCCTCCTGCAGCGGGGCTGGTGAGGATAGGGGTGCCAGGTCCCTCTTAGCCACCGGCGGGAGGTTTATGGAGCGGAGCCTGAAGAGGTTTGGGGAGGGACTTCAATGCCATAGAGTCCAGTTGTCAAAGCGGCCCTTTTTCTCCAGGTGAACTGACCTCTACCAGCTGTAATAGCAGATCTCCAGCCACCACCTGGAGGCTGGCAACCCTAGGTGAGGGGGAGCATCACAGCGCTTGACTTCACCCTGGGCCCAGTGTTGCTGGTGAGGGGACCCATGCCAGCTGTTTTTTTCTTGCCAATCCCACTCTGCTCATGCTAGCAAGGAGGTGCACAGTGCAGTGTGGCTGAGTGTGTGCCGCTACTCCAAAGTCACCCAGCAAGGTTCCAGGGCAGAGTGAGGATTCACACCGGCAGTGGTGAAGAAAGGATGGCAGCCCTAAAAAGACTTGCTGCCCAGGAATTGCCGCTTTAACAAAAAAATCCCTGTAGTAGAAACTCACTGTGCTCTAGAAGCATGCAACTAAGGCAAATATATTGTCACAATGGGTATCAAATTAGTAGTTTTCTGTTATTTTAATGAGTAGAATTGGGATGGGTTCATAAGGTATTAAAGATGCACCCAGGCTGCTTTCAAGAGGAGACTGGTTTTGAAATATCTTCGCTGTAACTTTGTTTTGTCTGTTAAGGTGTTTCCTTAGAAAGGTTATATATTTTCCTCTGGGAAGTGAGCAAATCAAATTTACAGGAGGGCTTTGTGCGTCTCTTTCACATTGCACTTGCTGCTCATGCTGTCCTCAAATATAAATGGAACTGCCATAAAGGAATGCCACCAGAGACACCTGTGTAAACTGCAGTTGCTATTTTAAGATTAACAGAATGCTGAGACTGGGGGAAATGGTCTATGCCCTAGAGTTTCACCCTGCTACAGCACATTCTGTTTTATGTAAAGGTTCTGCAGTAAAGATTGCTTTATGTAAGGATTAACATTTAAACTTACTTATAGGGTGGGTGGAGTTAGTTTTATTGGCAGAAGAGGGAGTTAACCTGATTTCACCTCCTTGCTGCAGTCCCCACCCCCACCCCAGTGCCTTATGCCTTTGTACATGAGGCTCCCCCAGTCCTGAACAGCAGCTTTTCAGATGTCTTGGGGTTACTGGGGATGGGAGTGATAGAAAAGGTACTTGAGTCCACACGTATCATTGTTGGTGCAAGAATCAGGACACCACTGATAGCACTTAACTAGTATATTTTAAAATATAAAATAAAATATTTTGAGCCTACCTGCAGTTATAAAATGATAAGTGAAGTTTGTACCAGAAACCATGTGTTTTTATTTTATTAAAACATTTCTATCCTGCCTTTCCCTCCTGTAGGCCTGAAAAAATGCTGACAGGTAATCAATAAAAATAACAATTTGTCACAAAGAAACAGAACAGCATAAGGGAAAACAAAAGTTGAAAACTATCAGAAAAACAGTCAATAGTTGTACGTACAGAAGCAAATTCACTTGCCAAAATCACACCTAAACAAGGTGTGCAGAAGAGCAATAAGACAGTAACAGAACTCTGAGAACAGCAAGTTGCAGAGACATCTCACAATAATCCAGAAAGCTTTACTTCCTGTGTCTAACAGTGCAGTCCTATGCAGTTACTCTAGTCGAACGGCTTAAAGTGGATTAATTCTGCATAGGACTGAGCATTTGTAATTCAGATTGGATGGAATATTTATTATGTGTTTAGTTTTATAGACCATCTCTCCAGCAACCTGCTTATGGTGCTCAGTACAGAGTTGTGCCTCAGATCTCAGTAAACGAGTAGGTTTATAAGGGCAGAGGTGGTTCTTGAGATATTTAGTTCCCAAACCTTTTAGGGTTTTAAAGATCCTGTTGAACTGGTCTCAGAAACAGACAATGCACCAACACAGAAACATACGAAGATTGGTGTAATATGTTCAGAAAATGCTGCTTTAATAACTACTTTACTTGCCTCAGCCACCAAAACAGTCTTCAAAGGTAGCTCCATGTACAGTAATCTAACCTGGATCAAACAAAGCTATGGCTGATAGGGGTAAGATCTGCTTTCTCCAGGTTAGGGCACAGCTGGAACCCCAGCCTAAGGTAGGCAAAAGTGCTCCTGGCAACAGCCACTACTTGACTACAAAAGAGCATCTACTTTTATATAAATTAATCCATTGACCAAGAGCCACTCTGTCTTGTTTATCTTAAACTTCAGTCTGCTAGCTCCAGTTCATTCCATCACTGATCCCAGGCAACTGTTCAGTTCCTCTACAGTCATATTAGGATCCAATGAAAAAGTAGATTTTCGTATAACCAGCGTATTGATGACACTGTATCCCAGCTCTCTGGATGTCTTCTCTCCATACTTTTATGATAATAAGACAGGGTACAAAATCGGTCCCTGTGAAATTACAGAAATTGAGGACCATGGAGCAGAAGTCCCTCCAGTACCTCTCTCTGTCATCCAAATCAGGATTGTACTCTGAATTTTAGGTCATTTTAACAGTGTCTTCAGGGGCTTATCGTTACAATCTAAGAAAACATTTACTTGAAAGCAATGGTTACTTGGTTTCAATGGGGTCTTAATTGAAATAGCCGAAAATTCATAAAGCATCCTTGCAAAATGACAATGGAATAGACAGAAATATGCATGTGTAGAAATACAAAGTTTTAAGAACTGGTTTACTGAAAAGTATTAATGCTGACTAATGTCAGAAACCCTGGATGGCCCAGGCTAGCCTGATCTTGTCAGATCTCAGAAGCTAAACAGGGTCAGCCATGGTTAGTATTTGGATGGGAGACCACCAAGGAATACCAGGGTTGCTGTGCAGAGGAAGGCACTGGCAAAACACCTCTGTTAGTTTATACCAGATTTATTTATTTTAATCTGGACTTGATCAGCTGCAGTAAGAGGAATGTTTCTTGCATTTGCAAAGGTCTTTGCAGGGATTGTAGTCCAGGTTTTTAAAACTGATGTAAGTGGGTGATTGAAATAAGATATGGGGCTTTCTATCATATGAATATGGACAGAAAGTTTATTGTCTTAAAATCTCTGAATTTATCTGAAGAAGAAATCTTTGAAACAGAATGGATATTGGGTTCCTTTTATAATTATACACATTGTTTGGATTCCTCATTTATGTTGATAGTATATGCTTGGATTCTTTGTCTGTATTCATCTATGTTGATGTTTATAAGGTTTTTTGTCATATTGTGTAATAACATACAAAATTGTTCAATCTTTTTACAGTGTGTGATGCAGTTGCACTTTGTGTTTCTGTCACCTTAGGTCATGGCATGATTTGCTTGTGAGTCTTCCTGCTCCATCAGTCAAAGACCAATTGTTTGGACTGAGCCTCACTAAAACATTTATATAGCATTGTTTAAAGTTTCAGTTGAATACACACTGGCCTGGGAAGAAGCCTCTCTGAATAAAGTAGAATTTAAGTGTAATGATACATAGGATTACGCTGTATGGATAATATACTCATAACCATCCTCTATGTAGCCAGTTTACATAGATGCACATATAATCTTGTCCTGACCCCCTTAGAATGTCTGCACATTTCCTGCATATAAGGCAAGTTCCTAATAGTTTCACATATTTGCAGTACAGAGTACAATATTGTTGTTTGAGCTAATCGATTCCAAATCACTTGTTTAGCGATAAAGTCGTCATGCCACTTACTAAGGGAAAAGCTACTGTGGCAGGTTTCTGGTCAAATGCAGAACAAAAAACAATTGCATCATTGCAAATAAATACTTATCTTTAAGCTTATCATTATACCCTGAATTTATTCTCTCCCCAGCCTCAAGATACGGAGTGGTGTTTAAGGCTAGGTGTATTCAAGTTCTGTTGGTGGATGTGTTTTGGAATTTTAAGCATTTTTTTAAATTAAATGATTTATGATAGAATTAAGCTTATAATACTTGGGGGCTCATCATCCTGAAGACATTCAAAGAGACTGTCTCACTTCACTGATTCTGCTTATTGGAGTGTGAGACTTTTTCAGCAGAGTTAACATGCATCCTTACTACACTTACTTCTGTTAAAGAATTCTCTTTGTTTAAGTGATCTTATTAATGCATCTTACAAGTGTACTGCTTATTCTTTTGGCAGATTTCATAACATTCCTATGGCACAATGGCTTTACCCCCGCAACTGTGATCAAGTTGAAGATATTAAGTATTTTTATATTGCCCTCTTTATGAAAATATAAGAAATAAACTGCTGTGCCAGTTCATTATTAACTTTTCAGGTTCTGAGGAGTGCATTAAATTTTTACTGGCAGATACACTCCCATGTTTCACTTTTCAAATGGCTACTTTTATGTTTTTATCTGTTAAAATTAGGGATTTTATATCCTCTACTCAATAAGGATTTTATATAAATTGTAGCCTTATTTATGGCTGAGCATGGATTTGTGCTAAGGTCTCTTCAGTCCAGTTCCAGTACTCTCTTCACAAGAGTAGGTCTTCAGAGTAGCAACAGGTACAGTTTTGTTCAGAAATATCCTATCTTAAAAACAGCAAATCTTGAGATGGATTACTTTAGGCTGCTACTACCTTCTTTCTAAGGTGGGGACATGGAGTAGGTGAGTACTCAGCAACCTTAGCTACTGGCTTTTTTGTATCTTTCAATTAGAGTTATCTGCAAATTGTCAGAAACAAATGACCTGTTCATTGAATCAGACCCTCTGGCCATTGTCCATAGAGGTTCTAGCAGGCATTTACAGGGTGACTAAAGGGATTCTACAGGGTATGCTTTCTTTACCTGCTTGAATTTTCAGGGACTACTGTGCATGGGGTGAAATTGTGCATGCATTTGGACTGATGACATCAGTACCTTGATGCTATATAGATTTTTTACCCATCCCATGCCCTGAAGTTCCAAGGCCTTTTCACGTCACACCAAGTGTATACCTTCGCAGGATAACCCCACAAGTCCCCTTTCAATGCTAATTCTGCATTAGGTAAGATTAGGATGGGGTGGGGGGTTAGAGTGTTTTGCTTTCATTTTTATCTCTCTTCATTAACCACTTTTTGTGTGATCCACCCTAACTTCTTAACCGCTAAGTTTTAAAATAAAGTGTTTATCATACTCTCATTTTTCTTTAAATAGTTCTAGAGATCTTACAGGAGAACCTCTTGAGGAGTTGTTAGACAGTTGTGGAGTGCCTTTTTTGTAGCATGTATGAGTTATATCTTTTGTGACCTATTTCTGTCTCTGAATTCTGCATATTTATGGCCTGTGGTATTAAGTAGAGAAATTTCTTTTGACAACTGAACAAATGCAGAGACTATGGTTGCCATATATTTGGAGGAATCACTTTATGAGATTGTGAATTTAACTGACATACTTGTAGAAACATTTCAATGTAGATGTTTAAGAAATCCTGAGTTCCTGCACTAAGAATCTAGTTTAATGTGTAGTAATGAATACAAATACAAATATGAATTTAATTTAATGTTGTAACCATAGGTCACATCACACACAAGAACATACCGTAAGTAAATAACATTAAAATTTACCAAAACACAAGTATAAACTATAAATCCCGTCCAGTCACTATTTAAAATATGCCCAGTACTCGATACAGCTAAAACGTAAGGCTACAAGTTATATAAAAATCCTTATTAAGTAGGATATAAACTTATTGCTTTGCGATTTCATTAACTTATTGCTTAGCGATTTCACTAACAGATGTTTAAGGAAGAACAGATTATTGTAGGCATGGGGGAAGCAGAAATGGAGTCAGGTAAGAGTAATTTGTGCAACAGAAGGGAAAGGGAAAGTGCCAAGCAAGGGTGTAAGAAGAAATAATGGCAGAAAGATATGGTGGCCGTGAAGCCATTGGCAGTTGGACAGCTCAAGAGTTTGTGCTGCATCTGGAAAGGAAATGGAAGCCAGTGCATGAATTTGGAGAAAGGCGTTGCATGACTAAGTGACAACATAAGTAGCGAATGACTTTGCGGGCAGAACTGTGGACCAATGTGAGACCAGCAGTAATCAGTGCAGGAGATAATGTGGATGAGGACACAGATCAGAATTTTAATGGAGCAGAGAAAAGAGAAACCTGGTGCTCGGTGACTACATTTTGGAGATTCACCCAGGATCTGTACAGACACCATCAAAAATGTAAAACCTATGTAGTCATGTTTGTTTATATTTCAAAAACTCACTAGTTTCCTTTGAGGATAGGCTATAAATATTAGTATAATGTAGGGCAGATGCATGTAATGGCAGGAAGAAAGGCTTGCTTCTTGTGTGCAGTTTGCCATTTCAGGAAAAGTCTGATGGTCTACATGCAGTTTATTATCTGTGGCTTTGACCACTGAAGATTTATTTAAGGTCACCTGCAAAATATCCTTGTTTTAGTGATTATATCAGTGCTAGTATCTCTTGAACAAAAATCAGTGGTTTTCTTCATAACCTGGTTAGAACAATCATAAAGGATAAGCAACATTTCGTTAAAACATAAGAACATATCTCCACACACTGCTGAAGTGTGTTCAAAAAATTTTTATACAACACTGAAAATAATTAAGTTATTTGTGCATAGCAAGGCAAATTTAGAACTTGATCAGTATTAAATAAAATACATAGTATTCTGTCATAGGATTATTAATGTCAGAGAGCTGCAGCACTAAGGCTAGATAGTCAATTTATTTTGCTAACCTTAAATGGTGTGAAACAATTGCCACAGCTTGGCCTTAGTTTAGGAATATGCATTGTTAACTGCCCCACGTAAATAAAAGACACTCATTTGAGACAATCAGTGAATAAGCCCTGTGATTGTTAGAGGAGGAAATCTCATGTTAAATCTTGTCGAAGGCTTTCATGGTCAGAGTTCATTGGTTCTTGTGGGCTATCCGGGCTGTGTAACCGTGGTCTTGGTATTTTCTTTCCTGACGTTTCGCCAGCAGCTGTGGCAGGCATCTTCAGAGGAGTAACACTGAAGGACAGTGTCTCCTTCAGTGTTACTCCTCTGAAGATGCCTACCACAGCTGCTGGCGAAACGTCAAGAAAGAAAATACCAAGACCACGGTTACACAGCCCGGATAGCCCACAAGAACTCATGTTAAATCGTTCTTGTCAAAGCACATTGCACGGTATTTGATATAATTCCCTAGTGCATATGAACAATTAATTCCCTGATTAGCATTAAAGCTGATGTCTGCTAAATCATAAATTTCAAAGTTTTTGAAATTGCGATACCAAGTTCGGCATCTCTAAAAAATTCTCTTAAGAAAAATTCTCTTCAGTTTGCAAGTAAAGAAACTAGGAACGTGAACCTGAAAGATGAAAAAAATACATTGCCTTATTTAATCTTCATTTAAGTAACACACATTTCTGTCCTACCTGATAACACTTTAGGTTTATTAAATCAGCAAATAAAAACATTAACTGTGCACTGAAGGTTTGAACAGGCAATTTACACAGCCTTATTGCTCCAGCTGAGTACACTGTTGATCATGTTATTTACACGAAGGATACACCTCCAGCATATCTATGGGGGTGGGGGTTGCGGGTACTGAAATCATTAATTGGTTTAGACCAAGAAAGCCTATCTAAATTTTTTTACTTGCATCAAGGCATTTCAACAGTAGTACTAATTTACCGGCTCAAGGTAATATTTCACCAAGTCAAAAAGATGTGATTGAGCACTGCACATTCTCTATTTCATTGTTCCAAGAGCTTGCTGCTGAAGTTATAACCAAGTTCCTCCCATCTATACACATTGCTTGCATTTTCTCACATTTTTCATTGTTATATTTCATTCAAATGCACCGATCCAGCTTGGCTGTAAAAAGGCTTCACTAGTTGCACCAGAACACATGTCCCATTGCAAGCAATATGCAGAGACACAACATTGGTACTTAAGATTCTGATGTCTGCCTACTGCTGGTCACAGGCCTTTATCTAGCAAGCAGTGCATGGATTCCTTTATCTGACTGGGATGACACTGCTCAACTGTAACTGAGTTTTATTAAAATTCTTTAGAGTGTATTTACCCGTTTAATCATGAATGTGTCACTCGTGCACCAAGAAGCATTAATCCCAAGTGTTTGGAAAGAGTGCTTTTCATTGATTTATAGGCAAGTGTACCTCAAGGGCATCTTCTGAAAATATATTCTATTTTAATCCTTTAGAACGCCTGAAGAACTCCAAACTATTTGGAATATGGCCAAATGCCTTTAGAACACACACATTTGGTGAGGCATACATTGGGCAAATGGATGATGCACCACTAAACGCCTCAAACCCAGGCCAGCCATGTTCACATTACAAAGCTACAATTATTCAGCCATTTTCTAAGCAACTCTCTCTCAAGAATAAGTAAAAGAAAGGAACCTGAAGCACCAAACAATCAGTACATAAGGAAAACATACATATTTTTAGGTCAAAGTTTCCCCAGCACCATAAGACATTAGGCTGAAGGAGACCTACATGCTAGTCCTTGTAGGACCACTTTGCTTTTTTGTTTCCCCAATATGGTTCACAGAATGCACACAGCTATAAATAGAACTCTTGGTATCATTAGAAGATGAAGCTTAGCAGTGTAACACAGAGATTGATTTGTTTGATCTCCTCCTCCTTCCAAGCAGTTCAGAGTGGATGCGATTGTGCCCCCTTTCGTTTTATCCTAAAAGCAAGTTATGTAGGGTGGGCCCACACAGTGAATTTCATACCAGTGGAGATTTGAATGCAACTCCCTTGCTCTAGTTTGACACAGTAACCAGTATACCTCGTATATTCAATTAATCTGATCTGGACACCAATGAGTGTAGCCGTATATAATTACCCTTAGATAGCCCTAAGACTCTCTCACAGGGGTGACAGGAGCCTGGAGAAAAAAAAAGTCTGTACCTCTAACAGAGGCTTAATGGGAAGTTTACCTTGTGATGTTGTTGACGTCAATTCCATGTAAAGCTTCACCTGCCCATTTCCATACATTAAGCCTCTGTAAAAGGGACATGACTTTTTTTTTTCTCCAGGTTGTTGCCAACCCCTACATAGCAGTATTCTAGTAGGAATGGCTGGAAGTAATAAAATCCTGTGACACTATTGATCCTATGATATTTTATATTAGATTCAAATGCACCAATCCAGCTAGGCTGGAAAAAAGGTTTCACTAGGAAGAGGGAGTACATTCCCTGATACTGACAAATATCCACCTGCCATCTAAAGAAACATGTTTGGCCTTTACTGCATCTAGTAGTGATGAGCCTCGCTTACAAACGTGTTTGCAAATAAACTCAATTTTTACGGGTTGGCAACATTTTTCTACTGAAAGAAGATACACATAAATTTTTATGTACTTTTAGTATTAAGAATCTCCCAATGCTGAATAAAATTCCTGGCAGACTAGGAGGATTTTTTGGAGAATCCTTTGGATCTTTGCTAGAGTATCACTGCGACAGCATTAGTGCCACTTACACCAGCTAAACTGGAATTAACACCAGCGCAGGGCCACTTATGCCAGCGCTGAGGAGTGGCGCAGTAGCTCCATGCACAAGTGCCAGTGTTGCCGTTGCTGTGTTCCTGAGGGTGTTCCCAAAGCACTTTTCCTCTGGGAACGTCCCCTTTAGTGGCGCGAACTTGCACCAGCAAAATGGCAGGAATAGTCCTGTGAAACCCATAGAGCAATTTCACAGGGTTCTGAGGAAAATTCATTTTTGGCTCGTTGCGCTGAGATAGCAAGCCACTGAGGAGTCGGCACGGCTGCGCCATCCCTGAAGTAAGTATCCCCCCTTAAGATTATGCTGTAGTGCTTTTAAGTCTACTTCATTCCATCAGTCCACTGTTCACCACAAATACGTACCATTCAGCTTGCTGCTCAAGGAGAGGAAAGCAGTAGTTTTGCTGGTTGCTTGAAGGAAGTGTTGACCCAGAGGTTTTGTGCTATTTCAAACTAAGTGCTTTAAAAATGTCTTACAACTATTAATAAAACAAAATGTGTACAACCCAGCACAAACTTTTAAGGGTCATGGAATGAAATGGTAGAGTTACATCTCTCTTTTTAAAAGAGAGGTATAACTCTACCATTTCATTCCATGACCCTTAAAAGCTGCTTAACTTTGACTGAATTGTGCCAATTTATTTCCAGATCCATTAAACTGTCACTGAAACTGAATGCTGGACTGTTACTGGCATTACTCTTCAGTGTCTTACAGGACAGACAACATTGCTCAAGGTCACATGCAAAAAAGTACCTGGGGATTAACTGGCAAGAACAAAGGTCAAACCAGACTTCTCACTTGAAATGAATTGTTTTAAGCTAGTAGATGATGGTACAGTGCTGGTAAGATCTTAGACGAGGCATCTGGTAATTCTCTAAGCCTTTAAGTTGGGAGAACATAGCTTACATGGCACTATCAGAAAGGATATCTGATTAATTTAAAAACACAGATGTTACTAGCTCTCTGTAAAACGGTTTAGAACACCAGAGGTTAGGAAGTAAATGGTATGCCTAGGCCTGGTGACTTTAAGTTGTTTCACACTGAAAGTGTGCATTGCTTCAAGCTGATTTAGAAAAGCTGTAAAGGATGTCAAACTGCAAAAAACCAACAAAAAAAACCCCCACTTTGGAGTTGTGTGTTACATTTCAAAAAAGATCTTGCATAAATATGACTGAAAGCTCAATGACAATAGGTTGGAAGCAGCCAGGGGTTTTCTCACTCAGTCTCACCCAATTTTCCTCAATGTAGCATCCAGCTCCCATGAGCTTTATCCATGTAGGTCCCATGAACCCCGTCATAGAACTTTTGGTGGTCAAAGGGGACCCCCATTCTTACCAGGATAAATGCTGTTTGGATCCAATCTAACGTTAAAGGCAAATGTTCGGAATTACACAAAATAAAAATAGATTGAAAAGTTGGAAAAATCTGGGAGGTACCTGATTAAATTATGAATATGATTTTGCTGCATGTCTCCCATTAATAGGACTGGACAGAGCTACCTGTTGCAGAAAAACAGATTCATTAAGAAAAATATTTTATGCAAGACAAGCAAATTCATGGTTCTATTTCCCATGGCACTTGTCCTACATCTTGTTCCAGATCTTACACTGCGGAATGCTGACAAATATGAACAAAAGATGAAGCAAGAGAAAGACGTGCCTATAGCCACTAGTGTATAGTAAAGACAAATGGAGAAAAGAATTTGCAACTATAGTCAAGTCAGGGAAAAATTAAAAAGGAAAGTTTTGGACACCAAAGGTTACGCCCTCTTATAGGATGAATTTAGTACTTCAGCTGTTCTTAAAGAGAAGCGGACAGAGTATGGACCTTTCAGATGCGTTTTTGCTCTTCTCTACTCAAAATTACTTTTCTAGAAAGAGGACATGAGAGACCATTGGTATAAGTCATTGTAAAAGCACAGGTCTTTCCAAACAAGAGTTGTCACTGCATTTTAGTCAAGACTGCTTTCATTATTAGATACTAAGCAGTGAAAATCTGGGCTCTGTATTTCACTGAACTTGGATTTATCTATCTAGCCTAAGAACTGAGTTGCCATGGTAAGAATACACTTAAATCGGGTTGATTGGGAGGGGTAGAGTAGGGAATTTATAACTAGCAACCACTTTGACTTTGGACTGGATGTGTTTCCTTCGAAATAATTCACTTTTTAACAATCCGTTGGGTACAACTGAGGAATTCAGAAGTCTTTCAATGGGGCATGTCCTTCTCTAGTGCTGATCATCCAACTCTACAGTTACAAATTAAATTTTGCTAAACACAAGAGTTCCGAATTTTAATTTCTTTCACACATTAAAAAATATACAAAGAAAGTTAATGCTTTCCAAACATGTTAATAGTCAGAGATACTACTTTGAAAACAGACTATCTCAGATCTGTGGTCAGGGTTGGTTTGTCAGAGAGATATAAAGTTATCAGAAGTTTCATCAGAGATTTGACATTGTCAGTACATGATGAACTGTAATGAATAGTTTACAAGTGAGAAAGTATAGAAGGTAAAGTACATCACTTGGAACAATAAATAATTCCGTTCAAGACAAGTTAATCACAGTTCAATGAATGCTTTTTAAATGGAGGGCTAAAGGCAAAAACACAGACCTGGTCATATCCCCTTTACATTGAAACTAAAAACTTTGTAACACAGTAAACATTACAATTTTCTCATTTGTTTTGACTGGACTGTTTTCCACACCAAATGAAATTATATTTGTCAAGTTATTAGTTTATTTCAATATGTCAGCATTAAGTTACAAAAGAAGAGCAAACCACTTGGCTTGTACATTGAGTCACAAAAAATCAGGAAACTGGAGAAAATGAAGACAGTTCTCTCATTACCAAAGGTAAGGGCAGAAGCAGGAAAACTTTAAACAAGTTAGTAACATTTTTAAAAAGAAGTTCTCACCAATTGTTTTTCTCATATTGTGTAGTGCATCACTACTGCATCCTATTAAACTAGTGGTTAATTCAGTAGAAATAAAAAGCAGTACTCAGCAAGTACATTTTTTTAACAGCATCAGTAAAGTCAAGTTGCCATGAAAGCTTACTAGTCAACCATCAAAGATTTATGCAACAGCCTTGTTTCAGTTATTCTCTGGAGCTGTACTCCATTTTCTTTTGGCAATGCTGATTGCAAGGGAAACAATTCACACCAATGAACAAATACTGATCTTATTTTATCTCTCCTTGTTGGATTCAGTACATAAAACTACATTTAAACATACAGTATGGTTTATTGCAAAAGCTGAAGGCTGTATATTAGGTAGGCAGGGTTCATGTCTATTTAAAGACATTCCACCAATATGGTATGCCATTAAATATGCTCAGTTAAAAGAGCAAAGAATAGAAATAAGCATGTAGGGTTGGATCCAAATGACCATAGGTTGAATTCTAATCAAAGAACAGATATTTCCCATACCCATTCCCTTGCAGGGGGTCACAGAATCCTTGTAAACAGTGCTATGAGTCACGAGGGCTAAACTGGAAAATCATGGTCCTCTCCCTTGTGAGCTTAAGTTCTCCCTCTACTTGAAAAATAGGGCCTTTGGATACAACCCATAGCCTTCTGGGGTGGAGAATCTGGAATAGGAAGGGCTAGCTACTTATAAGACACTCAGCATTTAAGTTTCTTAAAATTGATTTATTATCTTAATTAAATAGGTATTTTAAAGAAGGATTCTTAGGGATAAAGAACTCACTTCTTGGACCTGGTGTTTCAAAGCATCATTGGACTTACCAGCCCATCTCTATAGTGTGCATCATTTGATTAAGAAGTTAATTAAGGGGCAGGAGAGCCAATAATAATTAAATTGTTTGAGAAAGCATGCTGCTGTCTTGTTAACAGCACTTTAGGCTAATATAAAGTTTCACATTTGCACTGAAAAATAAAATTACTGAGTACACTTGCCATGGTTGTTTGCCACACAAGCACTATCCTGCGTTGTCAATTATGCTGGTATATGTGTATGAAGATATTTTTTTGGTAGCAGGGTTCAGAATCTCCTAAAGAATTACATGCATGATTGTAAGAATGAACGCCTGCCTGAGGTACACACTCAACTTACTCACTACTGTTTTAATTAACCACATGCACACACATGTTGCTATATTTGCATAGAGGCACTTAAGTTTGTAATACTTCCACTGTAAACAGTCTAATGAAGGTCTCTTTAAGTCAAAGCATATGTGAATACAAAGTTGGATTATCCATAGCAGTTTAATGTACAAATTTTATTTTCTAGTAAGACACTTAAATTTAGTACATTAGTTGCTAGTGTTGCTCAAATTAAAAAAACAAAAGGAAAACACTTAAAATTTTTAACTGTATACTTTTTCCAGTTTTTACAACTGTAAAAAAACCCTTATTTGTATACACAGTAGCATTCTAGGTTGTCCAGATATAAAAACTTTATGGAAGTACTTCTTTTAGCGCCTCTGTCTATACCTGAAATCAACTAAAAAGTCTCAACTGCCCACCGCAGTGCCCTACCTGAATGTTGCAGCTGTTGCCTGGGTATCCTAACACACATGAACTGGGAGAGAACCAGTGTGACCGTACAAGCAGTGGGTGCAATCCTGATCCATTACAATCAATGAAAATGTTTCCAGTTATTTCAGTGAAGCATGGATTGTCCCCAAGAGCCTTTAGAATTAAGTGCATTATATATCATACAGAGAGGGTTGTTCAAAAATACCAAAATTAAACATTGATTTAATAGGTACTGCAAAAGTAACACACAACAAAATTTACATACAGCAATAATTTATTCTGAAATGTTCATTAGTTTCTGTTGAGACCTCACCCATGTCTCATTAATAAAAGAGCAGCCATCTCACCTCAAATACCAGAATATACATCAAGTTACAGCATAGCAAAAATCCTACCTACTGTCAGATAAAATCTAGTTCAGGTAAAATAATTTTGTTCAAGGTTTACACATACACAGATTTCCTTTTTTTTCCAGAGCACAAACAAAAGGTAGATCATTACACCATAACTATCTATGCACATTATGTGACCACAGAAATGTTAAACATTATTTCAGAAAATGAACGATCAGTTCTATCCATGCAGAAAAAACAGGCTTGTTCAGCAGAAACCATATTACTGTGAATTTCACAGCCACATGATTAATTATAAGGTTAGGTGGCTTCACAAATACTAAAACAGAGTATTTTTTTGCATAAATAATACCAATTTCTCCCTGATGTAGTTTTAGTTATTTTGCAAATCTAAAAATGAGCAATACAGCAATAGAATTCTTTTCTTTAAATCTGTTGTTCATCTTTCCTGAATCCCCCCTCCAAAACAATTAAAGATATGGGATGTTAATTAAATATATGTAAAACATACTGTACAAATATAATCACTTTAGCAATTTTATTGCTAAACTATCAATCAGGAATCCCTCGAAAGCGTTACCAGTGAAGACAAAGAATATCAAATATGGCTTCCAGAACAAGGACCCTCTACAAGAATCAAACTTATTTACAAAAAACAAACAAACCCACACTCTTGTATAGTTCCATTAAAAAAATTTCACATATAGCATAATACATCAGAATTTTTACTTAAACAGAAGTCACCAAGTAGGATCCAGAATGGCGCTTAGGACTCTGCGCATCACTTGAATCTGCATTTTCAGTCTTTGAATCTCGTTTTTTTGTGCCGTTATTGACTGGTGTTGGTATCTGTGATGGTCGCGTAGAGCCATTATCCACACTGCTTTTTCTGGGGCTTGGATTATAGTTGAAAGGAGTCACTCTTGCCGCCACAGCTCCACTGGGTGAACTGTGTTTGCTTGAGCTGCTGGAGCTGAATGGTGTGCGTTCATTAATGATGCTTTCACTGGCCTCTGGGGCAGGGATAGGATTGCTTAGCACAGGTTTTGTTTCAGTTCCTTTCTTGTCTGGACTATCAATTTGAATGAATGAGTTTAAGCGGTGTTCTAAACCCATTGTACGAACAGGGGCATTTCCATTTCCTGTATTTTGTTTTCCATGAAGATCTGTTGAACCTTTACTATTCATGTTCCCTTTCTCTGAAACACTGTCAATAATGGGGGGAGTGTTTCCTGTGGGAGATTTTCCAGATCTGGGATTATTAATAGGGCAGTCCTCAATCCTCACCCACACATCCTCTGTCTTAGAGACGGCAGGCGCCATTTGGTAAATTAAAGTTTTTGAATCAGCACCATTGGTAGCACTTGATGTATTCTGGGGAGGACTAGTCATTATCTGAGGAATTTCATTTTCCTTTATCTTTCTCCAAGTACCTTTTGCTGGTGCTTGACTCTCTTTAGATTGCTTGAGTCCAGAAAAAGAACTTACATGTTGCTTTTCATCCTCACTTTTGGCCTTTTCACTGGATTCAGAAGAGGCGGAGAGAATTGAGGAAGAACTTCCAGTCCTTCGCCAAGTGCTTACACGAGGTAGTGATGAGGAATGTTTACTGTGCTCACGCTTCCATGTGCCTGATCTGTTAATTGGCAGTCTTGAGGGGCTCTCAGAATGAGACCGAGCTATGTCATGCCGTTTTGTTGGTCTTCCATCACTATATTCCAAAGAAGGACTCAAGTTAGGAGGTAACTTTCGCCAACCACCAGTTTGGATTGTTGAATGAGTAGATAAAGACATATCAGGAAGTGAAGGACTTAAAACTGGGGTCTGTGTGTGTGACTGGGTGGGGGAGTCTGGTCTAGAAGGAGACAATGATTCAAATGAAGCAGACTCCTCTAATTTCCGTCTTAGAGTTGGACTTGGAGTTTCTTTAATAAAAGTTGACTGGCGTACTAAAACAGGCCTCTCTGATCTGTCAGATTCACTTCCGCTGGATTTGGTTGATGACATTCTAGATAATTCGGCCTTTTTGTTAGATCCACTAACACCAGGAATTTGATTTAATCCTTTTGAGGCAGACTCGCTTCTGGGAATACCGCTGGTGCATTTGGGCAGCGCTGTTTGCTTTGCTACAGTTTGCTGACTCATTTGCCTGCCTGGTGATGTGTATGCCATTCTTCCTGAACCTGAAGACTTGGTAGAAGATGTACTCGGAGATGATGTTCTTGGCAGCTGGGAGAGTTTATTAGGAGGACTTATGCCATTTCTGCCTGGTGAAATTGAATTTCGGCCAGGAGACTGTAGAGGTCTGGATAATGGTTGCTGTTGTGGTCTAGAAGGTGTAGAATCTCTAGATCCTGACCGAGAAGGCCCTTTACTTGCTCCACCCTGTTGTGATGGCTGTCTGGATATAGGGCTTGGCTCAGATTTCACTGATGGCTTTGTTACTCTGGGGGAACTCTGGCTTTCATTAGGACTTTTGGAAGCTGTACTCTTTAGTTGAGGTCCTTTTTTAGAAACAGGACTTGTACTTGAAGAACTATTTCGAACTCCGGGAATATGAATCATTGTCCTACCTCGGGAAATTGAAGGCATGTTTGTTTGCAGTGGCTGTTTCAAGTGACTTGTAAGTTCTGAATTGGAACGAGCTTTACCTGTAATCATACTTTTGTATATTTTCTTTCCTCCTTTGATACCTTTATTTTCAGATTCTACTTTCTTGGATTCCAGTGTACTTTTCTCTCCAGGCTTAATAATTCTTGGACCCTTATTGCTAGTAAAAGGTTTCTCTTCTTGATCAGGTGTAAGATGAAAGGGTGACCCTAAGGAAATACCAGATTTTAATGAAAGGATTGAATCAGAATCGGATGAAGCCTGTCTAGACAGTGATGCTGCAGCAGCTTGATGCAAACTGCTGACTATAGAATTGGCACCTTCTTGAATAGCTTTCCAATCAAAATTCTCTGAATCAGGTGAAAAACCATGTTCTGAATCAGGCCTCTGTATATCTTTCAAGTCCAGGGTCAAGTCTTCCGCTAAAATGCCTCCCATGTTTCTACAGCTACTTTTTTCATTGTCCCCTTTTGTTCTTGAAGGCTTTTTCTTTTTAGGCATAGCAGAACTAATACATTCCTGCAAAAGGTCATCTTCAGAATCAATACTAAGAGAACTGAGAGAACTGTTTCTTGAAAAACACACAGGAGTATCTTCAACATGGAATGATTTAGGAGCATAGCCAGAAGCTTGTGGTCTGTTTGATTCTATCTGTACCTCAGATGGTTCTATTTGTTCTATAGGCTCACTTTCTTTGTTGTTGTTTTCTTGATCGATATCACTAAGAGAACTCAAAGATGAATTACGAGAAAAACAAACCGGAGTATTTTCTATTGCAAAATTTTGCATTTTCTCATCTGTAGCTGCACCTCTATCTGTAATATCTTTGGATGACTGAGGAAAAGGGATGTGTTTCTGTACCAGAGCTTTAGATTGATTTCGTCCTGTTGGAGCATGTTTTTGGCAAGCTTGTGTTCTACTGCTTGATTGCTGGTTTGAAATGTGTTCTGTAATGGTGTTAGATTTAATTTCATTGTCTTTCCCCTTTCTCAGTTCTGCCTTCTCCCTTGAAAGATCCACATCATCGTCAAAGTCTAGAGAACTCAAGGAATCATTTCGCGAAAAACAATATGGAGTTCCCTCAATTGGAGTGTAATGGTGGGGAGAATCAAATGAAAAGCTTCCCCTTGAATGCTCTTCATTATTTGGAAGTTTATCATTAAAATCCCTTGAGCTGTTTTTAAGGTTTTGTTTCTTTGTATCTTTGTTGTCTGTGTGGATCCTTTCACTATTAAAGCTACTTTTTGACTCTGTGGTTTTTCGTAAACGTGCTCTGTACTCGTTACTTTGGGGCATGGGCTTTACTGGTGAAGTTGGTTTCTTTTTCTCAGCTTCTAGTTGATTTTTATTACTCATGGATGAGGATGTAGATGCTTGTTGAATTTGATCCATTATCCTTTTCACTCTGAAAGGCTTGTGACTTTTCCCTTTCGGCATAGCAGAATTGATACACTCGGCAAGAATGTCATCACCTTCTTCTGTTTTCTCATCAGTCAACCCAACAACGGAGCCAGCTGGATTTTTCCCCCTCTGCTTATCATCAGTGTTTCTGCCTTCTGTAGGAATGGTATCTCTCTTTTCAAATTCAGTTGATTGCATCCCGGTGCCAGCATTACCAGTATTAGCCAATTCATTTGGTGGTGATTCTATTGTAAGATCACTCAGAGATGTAGCTGTTGAGAAATTTATTGGTGTTCCCTCAACACAATACACACGTGGCATATCATCTCCAGGTGTAAAACTAACATGCTTTTGAGAATGTAATCTGCTTTGAGAAGGGAGAAGTTTATACACTGGCAGCTGGCTTGGTTTCCTGGCTACAGGTGGAGGTATTTTTGAAGCAGTTACCTGAGAAGGCTTTTTGGCTTTACGTGAAGATTTTGTAGGCATGGCAGAAATAATGCACTCTTCCAATATTTCAATATCATCATCATCATCTGAATCATCCAGTATATCTTTTTCAGGTTCTGTGGCCTTCTCTGCCTTCTTCTCTTGATCAGTCTTTGTATCGTTTGGCTGTTCAAGTTCTGCATCATTCCCAGGATCATCTTCATGTACAGGCGGCATTATTCTTAGCTCTATATCTTTCTGTATAAAAGGTTCATCAAGACTCAAAGCACTTAAGCTTGATGAACAAGAAAACCCATCAGGTGTGCTTTCTGTAGCAAAATGCAACAAAGTATCTGCATCTTGCAATACCTGCACTCTTTGAACAGCTGTACTAACAGCTGTTTGCCTTGGTCCAGATTCTCTCTTTTCAGTGCTAGGCACTTTACTTTTGGCTACTTCTCTCTTCACTTGTGTTGTTTGTGCAGGGGGTGGAGTTTTACTTCTGCTTGGTGGCATTGTTTGTCCTGGGCTATCTGGAAGATCACTTGGACTTATAATACCACTTACCATCCCACTGCAAGGCTCACTCTGAACTGAGCTAGCAATTGAACGACTCTCAAAACTATCCAAGGAACTTACAGAGGTACACCTGCTAAACATGAGTGGAGTTTCCTGCAAATAATGCTCTGGTGGACTCTTAGGAGTCTGAGCCCCACTTTTTGAAGGAGATTTGGCGCCTGAAGAAAACTCAACAGCTTTATGCCTAGCAGAGTCAGAAGGGGATAGATTAGAAGCCTGGAGTCTATTTGATTTTGTTCTGGCATGCTGAGATACTGATGAGGTCTCATTTACTGTACTTGCTGCAGACAGGCTTCGGCTATTTTCTTTCATTCCCACCATCTTCATAGAGTTATTACCGTCTGTGACACGTGTGGACTGCTCACGCCCCGTTTCATCCTCAGCAGATGACAAAGATGACAGAGAACTACATCTTGAAAAACATATTGGGGTATCTTCCACACAATAGGTCTGCATGGTTTCCTGGTTGATTGATGGTGCTTTGCAAGAAGCAGGCTTCTGACTGTGACTTGTTCTACTCTGAGCTGAATTTGGATGGAGCTGGTTGTGTCTCTTTGGGCCAGCAGAAGTTGCCATATTCCCAGTGGCTGAAGAAATATGATCTGTTTTAGTGCTCTGTATTGTTGGGCTCTTTGCAAAAGAAAAAGAGGGCTTCTGTGCAGAGGGAGGAATATCTGTTGAGTATTTGAGACTATAATCGATAGGCTGTTCGACATGATGCTCCTCTTCATTGTATTTTATGCTGTAGTTAGTTGGCTGATCTTCTTCCTCGTGTTGTTCCTCCTCAGAATAACGTTCACTATAATTGGTTGGCTTATCATCCTCATAATCATCAACCTGGCATAAGGACTGGTTCACTTTTGGATTTATCCCAAGACTGCAGCTTACTCTGTTTTGTTCTGTACTGTTGGATTCTCTTGATCTGAAAGGAGAAACACACTCTGGCTGGCCAAAAGGTGACTGGTAGCTTATGTGTTTATCATCACCACTTTCAGTGTACACAGGGTAGGCTCCACTTTGACTTCTGGACTGTCTTTGCTCATTTTGCTTTATTTCCTCTTCTATTACATGTTTGGGTCTTGCCCACCTTTCATTCTGCGATGGGCTCTGCCTTCCAGAATTCAGCTGCTCATCAGAATATTTTAGGCTATAGTTTATTGGCGTGTCTAGCTCTCCGTCATTGTCATCCATATGGTTAGCACTGTGTATTTTATGGGCTAAATCAGCTGGGTACTGTCCATAACTGCAAAATTTACTTTCATCATCTTCAGAATAAGATTCAATAGGCTTCATCTGTCCTCTTTTACCATATCCATCACTGCTGCTGACACTGTTTAAGCTATCATTAGAAGATCTCTTGTACTCCACTTTTGCATAAGGCACAGGACAAGTCCTGTTCTCAGATTTAGGAAAGTTATAAGCATTTGTATGAGAATGGGCAGTAGATGTTCTCCTTAATGCATTCCTGTCTTCTGACAAACAGTGCATTTCAGCTACAGAACCACTGCTTCTCTCATCCTGTGTAATATGCATACTTACTTCTTCCATTACTTTGGAAATTTGGGCTGTAGCAGTAGAGATCTGCATTCCTATTCGTTTAGAAGAGTTCCCAGAATTTTCTGTTGCTGAATGATAGCTGTTGAATCCCATTGCACGTTCTCTATCCAGGCTCCTGTCCTTTTCAGACCGAGAACTTTCGGCATTTCCTCTGCTTGAGGAAGAAGAGCCAGGCAACACTGTAGTATTTAAATACGGTGAAAGCACAGTCATGTTACCAGCATTAAAATTTTCTGACCTGCAAACTCCATCATCATGTCGATTAGCATCCAAAACATATTCACTGTACAAGTTTTGTTTATGTCTTTGCTTATTACGGTGGGATGTTTTGGGACTTAAATTATCAATATTGTCAAAAGTCTCAGATAAATGTTGAGCATCTAACTCTGCTTCCAGTGCTTTCTGCTTTCTAACATGAAGAGATGGCAAGCTTGAACCTGGAGACATGATGTTAGCATCTTTGTATTTTGCAGGCCTGTTTGCCATTAGGTTCCTTAGAGCTGCAGCACTGCCCATGGCTATCATCTTGTGCTTTGAATGTATGAGATTTTTGAGCATGCTAACTGCTCCCATGTCCCATAATGCTTCCTGGTCCTTTGCATTCCGTGCAGAGAGGTTCCACAAGGTTCCACATGCATTGCTGACTATTGTTAAGCTGTGAGACTTCAAGTGATGTAGCAGAGTTTGCAAGCAGCTGTTCTCTCTCAGAATTTGCCTGGAATTAAGATATGAACACAACAAATTAGATATCACAAACTAGATTTTTTTAAACCCAACATCTATCACAATTACATTTTGCTGATAACATAACCCTATAGCACATGTAAAAGTTGTTAATTTAAAGTCCAGCATTCCAAAGAGGTGATAGAGCATACATGCAAATAGTGTTTTTGAAAATACTATTTGTCTTGATTCAGGCAATGCCCAACTCTTACTTATTTTAACTACAGTTAGTCTGTGAAATTAGGATTTTGCTTGCACACATCAATAAAATCCTCCATTCTTTCATCCATGATCTCCATAGAGATCTGGCTGATACCTTGGTGAGGGTGGCACTAGGAAACAAGCCAGAAAGTTTGCATTTGCACATTATTAAAAAACCACAGAAGACCAATTTGAGATTAATAATCCAACTTCAAGCCATAGTTTTAGATTTTAGTTTGATGCATTTTAACTAATTATTGGTCCTAATGGGGTGGGGTTCATCAACTTCCCTCTTCATTCACAGATATGACCCCCCCATGTATTTCAGAGGGTTCCCTGTCCACCAGGAGCAGAATTTTGGGCTGGGGGTGAGGCAAAAAAGTTTTACACCATTAATTGAAATCTTTTCTGTTAGCAGAAATCATGACTGGATCCAACACACACTTGGTGGCTGGCATTCAGATGATCACAATAACCACCATTATTAGCTTAACTAAACCATAGTTTCATGTTATGTCTGACCTGAACCAATACCTCCCATGGGCAATTCTCAATCTGTCAGTACCCAAAGAAAGTTGACCAACGGCCTAATAACAGTATAAACACCAATGGGTTACATAAGAACTTTAATATAATACAAATAGTTAACTTCTTTGGGTACCTAGTTTTGTTGGGTTGAGGTTTTCTTCCCCTTTCTGTTTTGGTTTTCATTATCAGTCTGACGCCATTTGAGCAGTCATCTTTTAAAAACACCACAGCAATGCAGACAGATAACTTGATTCTTCAAAATCTTAACCCTGATCATATTACCTGCCTACCTCAATACAATCTGCTATTAGGCTTTATAGTATACAATGTCTGCTACATCCACAAATTGCATAAAAAGAGCCTTAAATTACTTACCATGAAGGCTCCTTCTGCTCTGAGGTACGGAGGGCATCTTCAGCTTGGGTTATTTACCTTTCCTTGCTAGGGAGGCAGGAACAAAAATTCACTAGGCCTTCCTGTCTCCCAGGGGAAATGACCCCCTCCTTCCTGAAAGCTCCAGTAGTTAGAATATAAGAACATAAGAAAGGCCCTGCTGGATCACACCAAGGCCCATCAAGTCCAGCAGTCTGTTCACACAGTGGCCAACCAGGTGCCTCTACGAAGCCCCTAAGAGCTAAGAAAAACGTAAGGTAGACAGAAAGAACCTAACTAGAAATAGATTGAACCTTTATGCGGATCAGCGTTATGACCGCACGATGGTAACGTAATGTAGAAACAGTATGGTAACGTAACGTAGAAACAACGAGGGGAAAACAAACACTCCCCTAAAACAGGTCCCGTACTCTTCAGGTGGGCAAGAACCATAGGATATTTCCTCTTGGTTATTATTATTATAATTATTTTTATTTATTTATTTATTTGCAGGTACTATTGGGAGGGGAAGTCGCCCTTCGTACCTCAGAGCAGAAGGAGCCTTCACGGTAAGTAATTCAAGGCTCTTTCTCGCTCTGAGGCAGGAGGGCGTCTTCAGCTCGGGACGTACCAGAGCTACCTCAGTATAGGGTGGGATAGACTATGTATCCTGCATTGCCTGAAGCACCCTTCGGCCAAAGGTGGTTGCTTCCTGGGCGAACGATTCTGTAGTGCCTGGTGAACGTAGAAACAGACAACCACGTCGCTGCATTAGAAATTTGCTCTACTGACACTCTCTGATTGAAAGCGGTGGTAGTGGCCGCACTCCTGACGGAGTGGGCTGTGATATTGAGCGAAGCCTGGAGTCCTGAAGTCCTGTAGGCGAGTGTGATACCGCGCTTGATGGTGCTGCAGATGGCTGCCCTGGACATTGCTTTCCCCTTGTTGGGGGCTGTCTACTTGGAGCCTACGTGCAATCTTGAAGGGGAATCTTGAACCATGTAATGAAGAGAGCCTCAGAAGTTCTGAGATGTGTGTGTGTAAAGTGCCATCAAGTCGCAGCCAACCTGCGGCGACCCCTTTTGGGGGTTTTCACGGCAAGAGACCAACAGAGGAGGCCTGCCAGTGCCTTCCTCCGCACAGCAACCCCGATATTCCATGGTGGTCTCCCATGTAGGATACATCCTATGTAGATTCTCAGGGCCCTTTTGACATCCAAGGAGTGCCACTCCTTTTCTATTTGGCTCGAAGGGTGAAGGACGAAGGTGAGCACCACTATCTCCTGCTCACGATGGAAATGAGTATTGATCTTTGGCATGAATGAGGGGTCAGTGCGCAGAACCACTCTGTCCTTGTGAAAGATGCATAAGCCTGGTCTGATGGAAAGCGCACCAAGCTCTGACACCCTTCTGGCCGATGTTATGGCCGTTAAGAAAAGTGTCTTCATTCATACCCATTCAATATCTACCGTCCTAAGAGGTTGGAACGGAGATCTGGTGAGAGCCTTCAAGATTGCATGTAGGCTCCAAGTAGGGTATCGGTGGGCAACCGCTGGGAAGGCGGATTTGACTCCTCGCAGGAACGCCTTGACATGTGGATGTGCCCTTAGGGCGTAACCTGAAACACGGGGGGCGAGGGGGGCGATGGCTGCCAGTTGACGCTGCACAGTGGAGGTTGTGAGTCCTAATCGTCTTCCATCGTGAAGGAAGGATCAGATGTCAATCACCTTGGGTTTTAGTGGGTTCACAGTATTCCTGGTGCACCAAATTGTAAAGGCTTTCCAGGTAGCCCCATAATTCAGTGAGTGGTCGGTCTCCTAGAAGCCAGGATGGTGTTGACGACTTCTGTGCTCTTAGGATGGGTGGGTTCTTCTCAGAACCCTTGGGGTGGGGGGGAGTGGAGGAAATGCACGTAGGAGGCCCATAGGTCAAGGGGATAGAAGGGTATCTGTGAGTCCCGCCCCAACCTGTCGAGACCTGATGAAAAACCTGGGTAGTTGGTGATTTGTGTATGAGACAAACAGGTCCACTATTGGTCTGCCAAATTGGAGGGTGATGAGGTGAAAACTTCATGATGTAGGGCCCGTTAGGACTTGTTCAGGCTCAGCCTGCTTAGTCAGACTGGCGGGACATTTGGGGGCCCCTGAATGTGTTTCACTGGAGTGGGAAAAAAGGGTTGGCCTCTACCCAGCATAACACTGACGTGCCTACTCTGTGGCGGACTGGTGACCGTAAGCCGCCCTGCTTGTTTATGTGTGTTTTGGCAGCCCATTGTCTGTTCTGACCCTCAGGTCCAAACCTTGGGTTACTTCTGGAAGTACCGTAATGCCCTCTGGATCGCCCTGAACTCCAGGGCGTAGCTATTCATTTTCTTTTCCTAAGGTTCCAGAAGCCCTGAGCTGTCAGGTCATGAAGGGTAGGTCCCCCCTCCCATCTCTACAGACAGGTGTCTGTGATTATTTGAGTTAAGGTTGGAAGAAGTACTATTAACGCTCTGGGAGGGTTTGGATGAGACCACTGCCTGAGGCTGGATCAGGCATTGGCCGATTCAGTTTTCTGACCCTTTCATAGTAGGATGTTCTTTGATAAACACTGAGGAACCACTGAGGGGTCTTGCGTAGAGCCTTGATCCTTGCACAGCTAGAATAGACGATATCGTAAGGCTCTGTAATTTTGCCAGGGACATGAGTTGTGAAGAAGGAGACCTTATCATCTCCTTGGTAGTAGGACACATCTTGCACAGTACATTTTATGTACCTTGTCTCTGGCAGGATGAGAGAGTTTGTAGTGGAATCGATGTGCCCTCCCCAGTGGCAAAGCCGTTGGGAAGAGTTTACGTGGTTCTTGTGATTCACCGTGGAATCCGTGATATGTTAACATTCTCAAATTGAAAACCTGTGCTGTCCTGGAGGAGACTGAGCTTGTCCCTCCAGGCTGGAGAAGCCACTGTTAGGACTGACAGGGATTTCTGCCCAGAAGGCCTTTCTGAATTGCCACCAAATAGTTTCCCTCCTTGGTAGGGGAAACCCATTAAGACTGATCTGGGTCTGTGATCCGCCTGGCAAGGGCACAACCCAACGACCTTCTGGCTTCAGAGCTTGTAACCAAGGCTCTAGCAGCAAAGGTCGCTAGGTCCGCGTTGCCCCTGCTTAGTGCCTCACACTCGTGCTGCTTCCTGGCACCGGCCTGGTTCTGGGGTAAACTCTTGGCAAGCCCTGGCTCACTTGCCCAGGGGGCTTCATGCCAGTTTCAGCCCCCAAAACGGCCACAAGAACCAGGCGCCTCCGGAAACACACGCAGACCCACAGGCCGACCTCTCGCCTCCTGGACAGCTGCCCAGACTCTATGTCTGTGGCGCACCATTGAGACAACCATAAAGAGCGCCTCTGATCGTGTGCAGAGTGCTTCCCGTTGAGTTAGGAGTTTGCTCACAGTGCCTGGCAGGTGTTAAGTTCTCTTCTGAAGAAATCCAACTATGCTCAATAGCACCCCCGGCGGGGGGGATAATTAAACAAACAAACCGCTACCCCCAAACACCCCCCTACTCGAGAGATTTCTAACAACGGCAACCACCGGAAGGGAAGGCTGAGGGGGGGGGGCTCTTAAAAGGGCCATCCCCCCCCCTCCACTGACAGGAGGAGAGATGTTGTTGTACCCATTAATGAGGTCTGCCAGCTAGCAATAGGGACAGGCGAACCGCGGAGAGGTAGCCGGGGAGGAGGCTGTACTGCCCCAAGCCTTCAGTGAAGGCATCTTTAAGTAAAGCAGCGAGCTCTGCTCTTAAAAGGGCCACCACCACCCCTCCGGGAGTTACAGTACTTCTACCAGGGCTGCCGTAACTGAGTCATGAGCTCTCTTTGAGCAGATGCAGGGGCCAACATGTAAAACCTTTTCATCATAAGTGACATTTGTTTGCTAGCCAGCGGCTTTTTCCCACTCTGATGTGATCAGGTTGGTGAAGTAATCAGGGACTGGTATAGCCCTAGATAGGACTGCGTGCCTTCCCTGGAGCCCTCCAATTTGTCGGGGGTGGGTGGGTGTTGAGCGTCTTGATCCTCAGAGAGATTTAACGCTGCTAGGGTCTTTGATAGAAGAGAAGGAAATTCCTGTGGAAACAATCTGAGCTTGAACTGGCCCTGAATGTGCAGAATGAGAGGTCTTAAAAGGATGAGGGTACACTTCCCCGCTTTACCACCTGTGATCGTTCTCTGACCCTTTCGCAGCTCGATCTTTCCAGAGGATCATGAGAGACATTAAGGTCATGCAAGGAGGGGGAGGTGGAGACTTGAATAGCTCGTAAGCCTTCTGCTAAAACGCTGCAAAAAAATATCAGTAAGCTCCAGTCTCAATGCCGCCAAACCCCTCTCTGCCAAAGCCCCGCGAACGGTTGTACGTTACCACCCGAAGGCAGGGTCGGTGCACTGGTCTGCGGGGTTGGTTGTGGGACGGGTCGATCTCTCTCTGGGGAGGAAGTATTCTGAGGCACTAGAGAAGTTGGGCTAGGAGCCGCGCTGTTTGTCCCCGGTGACCGGCTAGCAGCCGCACCCGTGCTTTTGATCTCACCGCGGGTATTGGAAGGCAGATTGGAGATTGCAGGAGACCGGCTAGCAGCCGCGCCAATCTTGACTCTCTCAGCCACCGAAGTCAGAGTGGTACATTTTGGCGCCCGGCTAGAAGCTGCCCCGCTTCCCTGTTGCCGTGCTATAGTTTGTGAGGAGCGCTTGGCTTTCTTTGCCCCCTTGTCGTTCTTAGAAGGCACCTTGCTACACTTTTTCTCCTTAGCAGGAGACCATGTCGGCTCGCCAGTCAAAAGCCCGCCTGCAACAGCTTCCCTGCTGATGTAAGAAGCCCCAGGTCTAAGTCCTTGGACAAAACATATTCGTCATCAATAGGGGCCACCATTTTTTTTAAAAGGCGGGAAAAAATTAACGAGCACCTAAAAGGTGTGGGAGCCGACAGACAAGGGAGGGGACATACAAGGGGGCGAAAACACCCCACTAGTCACTATAATCTAATTCTAATCTAAGACAAACAGTTTCCCTTTCTTTAAGCATAAACGGCAGTGAGGCACTGCCAAACACTGCTTCCCTATTGAAGGCAGGAAACAAAACTGGAGCTTTCAGGAAGGAGGGGGTCATTTCCCCCAGGAGACAGGAAGGCCTAGTGAATTTTTGTTCCTGCCTCCCTAGCAAGGAAAAGTAAATAACCCAAGCTGAAGACGCCCTCCTGCCTCAGAGCGAGAAGTTGCAATAAAATAAAGTTTGCATAAGCTTTACTGCATATGTACCTAAGTAGCTTACCTGTGATCCTCATTTGTAGCAATCAAGCTGGAAACATTACGCAATATTCCTCCTCCACTTTCAATGATGGCTAAAGTATTTGTTTGGCTGCGGTAAGTCAAAGTGCCCACTAAAAAGGCAAGAGCACCCTCTACTGCACATATGTCAGCTTTATTCTCAGTGCAATGAGCTGACAAATTCCATAAGGCACTCAATACACTTTTTAGGGTGGATTCCTGCAGAGAAAGCAAAGACAACACTGAATTAGAATCCCAGGGCACACACTTAACCAAATTAAACTAGTGGTAGATTTTAGGTAGATTTTATTCTTGACTTCACTGAGACAAGGATCGAGATTTTAAAGCTGTAAGAAAGGACAAAGACTAAGCTATTTTTATTTTGCTAGTTATCTTATAACAACTCCGTTGACAGTTGCCCATTCTAAAAATCCAATTGGGGTGTTGAAAAATCTTGGCTACTATAAAACAGAAACAGACCGATACAATACCCACTGGCAAGCATATTATTCTGTTATTGGTAGGTACCATTTTCTTTTTTGATCTAAGAGACACACTCAAAGTATGCCTTTGAAGATATACCTTTTTAACTTCCAAAGCACACTCCATCAGTGCTTTCACACTTCCAACCTCACGAAGGGTCTTCTTACTGTTCACATCAGCTCGCCAAGACAAATTCCTCAGCACACTTGCAATCACCTAATCAAATGAAACAAAAAAATCATAAGGGAACTCTGGAAAGGAAGAACAGAAGTATGTTGATTACTAGAAGAAAATTGGTTTAAATTCATGGGAAACAGCAACTGGGAAAATACAAACAAATAGAGACTAATAAATACTAATAAATATTTACCTGCTGTAAATCTTCACTTTCGGATTTTAGCTGGGCTACAAGAGCTCTCATGCAACCCTTCATAGAACATAACGTAGCCTATTGAAAAGGCAGAGAAAGATTAAGAGAATTATTAAGCAACCTTTAGGACAGGAAGTTAAATGTTAATTTCTGTGTGCAATCTTTTTTATTTTCAATAAAAATTATATATATATATATGTATTATATGATAAGGAAATGGAAAAAAGCAGAATAAAGCAGAAAATAGAATAAAGCTTTTAGATTTCCAGATCTATAGCTCAATATAACTGAAATAAGGCCTTTTATCCTATATATGCAACCTCTACCCAAAAAATTAACTAAACTTCCACTCTCTGATAATCAATAGAAGACTGAATGCTTATTTCTAGGGAGAGTGGGGTATAAATCTAGTAAATAAATAAATAATTTTGTTGATAGTAAAATTAAATTTGTAGCTATAGTACAGAATTTATCAGTTTAAATGATGCAAGTAGATTAAAGAAACTGACAAACATTTTTTGAAAGTCCACTTCAGTAAGCTTTATTTCAACTACCAAGAATCCATCTTCGTAACTGCCAATAACAGTATGCTTTGTAAAAAATAAAAACCCAAGCAAAGAGACTTAATTCCTACTTTAAATTGACCAACCAAACTAAAGGTTAGACACCAATTTCATGCTTCTATAAGACACACCCTTTAGTGTTGTAAATCTAGCATGTAACACAGCTATTTGCTAAACTCTACTCCATACTCAGCTATATCACTACAGCCTAAAGTTAATCCCAGCAACCAAAATTCTGAACTCCCAACTCTTAATATTAAGGAACAAAATAAGCCTACCTTATTGGCTACATCGCCAAAAGTTAAATTTGTAAGAGCCATTCCAGCATATCGTCTTAATGTGACACTATAGTGGTCATTAGTAAGTCCATACATTTCACAGTCCACCTGCAGTAATTCTGCAATGGCCTGCAAACCACCTATAAAAGAAGCATTTGAAATAACTATTTTTCCGAACTAATATTTCTTCACCAAAATGCCAAAGGTGATGCAAGGGATTAATTACAAGCCATTCAAGTTAATTGAGAACTGGTGTCAAAGAACAAGAGGACACAGGACATATCAGGACACAGAAGCAGGAATTCAAGGAAGAAGAAAACTGACCAATATGTTCCAAGTTAAATAAAACTTCCTATCTGCATACCTTTCATCATCCAGTTTATGGTAAGATGATACTCCAAGCATTCAAAGCTGCTATATATTTATTTTGTACTATTGTCCCAAGAATACTTTCAAGCATGACTGACATTTTGTCTGGTCACCGCTGGACACTAGGAATATTTAAAGAGCTGCATCTAAACAGATAGAATGTTATCTTTGGCTCTCTTGCAGTGCAATCCTAAACATGTTTACTTTGAAGTAAGTCCAACTGAGGTAAATGAGGCTAACTGTATATTAAATGTTGTTTGGATTGTGGCCTTGGATTTCTAGTAGGCAGAAATATCCAAAGGCAACATTTTCATGAACAAACATCTCAAATAAAATAATCATATATATGTAATATCACTGCTAGTTTTTTCTGAGTAGCAATGCTTATATACAATTATGCGGCCTCAGGACAAGAGGCATATGCCACTATATACTCTGAAATAAAAATTAAAAATGCAGCTTAAAATCAGAACAGGAGCTGGTTTCAGGAATTTTGGGATGGCCCGGGCTAGCCCAATCTCATCAGATCTTGAAAGCTAAGCATGGTTGCCCCTGGTTAGTACTTGGATGGGAGACCACCAAGGAAATCCTGGGTTGCTATGCAGAGGCAGGCAATGGCAAAAACCAGTTCAGTTCATTTCTTGCTTTGAAAACCCTACGGTGCAACTTGATGGTACTTCCCACCATCACATGAGGAATTTACAGATAGATAACATATAAGCACACAACCATACCCTTTTACTCTAGGTTAGTTAATCTGGAGTATTTATTATGAATTTGTACAATTCACCAACACTTGTATTTTTTCAAAACCATCATTACCATTAATCACACACTGAAAAGGCAGGGGGGAAATTCTACCTTATACTATGCAGATTCCAAATGCAAATATCATCTGGTTGTTACAGTGTATTAAGGGGGGGACACTAATCTATGTAAAGTGATCTTCTCTATGTACTTGGACTTTCCACTCTTGGACTGTAGATTGTGTGCTTGCTTTCAGGGAAATATGTGGCATTCACCAGATCATTTAAATTAAAGCAACTAGAGTTACAGAATATACTTCATACATCTGATATAGCTTCTTGCCTACAAAAACTCATATCGCAAGAAGTCCATTAGACTAAAAATGCCACCAAATTGTATCTACAATAGATTAATGTGGATAGAATGTATTTTCCATACAGTACACTGTATTAATGATATTCAAACATTTAGATTAAAAATGAATTTGTTTCACTCATAAAAGTGCTTTTAGACTGTATTCCTTGTATATCTTGTATAATTGCGCAGCTGTTAAAGATTTATTTTATTTGAAAACACATCTAAGTTCTGTGCTCATCAAACTGAAAACTCCATAGAGTAGACACAGGCTATAGCAGTGACTTCCACACCAATCCTGCTAGTATTTGTGAAGGCTAAAATGGAGAAAGGGATAATGTTGTAAGCCTCTTTGGGTCCCCTCTGGGGAATAAATGAATAACTAAGAGAAAGTATAGACCACAAATGTTCAAACAGCACCACTTTTTACATTTACTTAAGTTTTTGACTCTTTTTTTTCAGTTTCAATACCTTTATTGGCATACCAATTCTGGTTTTAAAAGAGGACATTCATGTCCATGAGAACAGACTCCAAAATAAAACAATGTCTTTGGAGACAGAGCTGTATGGTTCCTTACTCAGCAGGAGGAGATGGCACACGGTCATCTTCATAATGTGGAACCGGATGCATTAACAGCAGGGTTGGCTAACCAGCAAAGAGTGGGTAGGGAGGATGTAGTGGGGGCTGGTACAACGGGCAGGGGGAGCCAGATTGCAACCCAGAGTTTGGTAGAAAGGGTGGTGCAATTTGTCGAGGATACATGGAAAAGTCCTGGGGAAAGCTGGGTGGGGCCCTGGGACCATACGGCCAGAAGGGGGTTTGAGGCAGGAGAGTTTGAAGTTTTTGACTCTCAAAATGAGGCTACAGACCCACTTCATCTAAACACACAGTCAAACATGACAAGTGATTGCTTCATTATATTGCACATCAATTTAATTCATTCTAGCTATGAGACACAAAACGTCTAGCAACTGTATGAACAAGGAGAGAAAATGTGTAAGGGGGGTTGCAGAGTAATCAATTTCGGTCTTACCAAGTTCATTCATTGCATGCCTATGCTCTTCATCAAATGAAAGCTTCATTAGAACACACACTGCAGGGCAGATCTGATGATCAACTGGAGCTGGCACTGGGTCACAACAAGAAAAATAATTGTTATTCATTTGGATTAATTAGGTACATTTAGCAGCCAGGCTTTAAAACTATTGCATAACCAGTGCAGCAAAGTAAAAAGCCATTCTAACTACTACGCCTTGGCATCAGTCCTGCACTAAGTTTCTGATATTGGAAGGGAGGAGTGATTTTTGCTGGTTCCATCCTCTCGCTGCGGACCTCAATCTGATCCACAATATGTGTTGTTCTGGAGTGTTTCCAATCCCCCAGGAGTAGAATTCGTGGGGATAATTTGAGCTACAGTATAACAGAGGAGGCAAGTAACCCACGGGGTTGGATCCTATGATTGGACAAACAGAAGGTGCTCTGCTTCGGAGTGACCTATGTTTACCTTCTGAACTGGTCCTTTTATGTGGCTGTGCATAATTTTTGTGTGCCAATACAGTAAATTGAGCGGTGGTTCCTGCCCCGCCCCTTAATTTTGTATTGTTTGACAGCTGCTTTGGTTCACATTGATAGCAGAGAACTTAAGACTTAAGAGGAAACACTGAAAAATCTTAGACTGCACTGAATTAGTCAGACATAGTATTTGTATCACCCAAAACATCCTCCTGTCCAGAAACTAGTATTACTATAGGCGAACACAATGTGGAAAGAGTAATGGGAAACTATTATTTTACTTAGAAAATTGTACCAACACATACATACTTCAGATTACATCCAAATATATCAGATTTATTGATTTTTAAAAATGGTACGCTAAGAAATGCATGTAGGTCACATATTTTATATACCCTTAAACCTTTTTTGTTCGTTGAAGATTGAACAACATACAAAGCCATAACATTAATAATATTTCATACTGCTTTTGCAATATATCTGTAACATTTTGAGCATTATAGCCAACATACTTGGGTTTTTGTCCTGGTCCATGCCCTGATCGTGTGCTTCCTGCCATTCCCAACATGTTTCACAGTAAGCTCGGATTTGCTCTAAAAGATGGAGGACACGTATTTCTCGCCTGCCTCGCTTATCATCAGGCTGCGAATGAATGATATTATGTAGTGCTGCACTGGCCCTGGCACGGGCCTCCTTACTGCCCCGGGAGTTTCCCAGCAAAACAGAGTCTTTGTCGTTGCCATGTAGAAGTTGGATGAGGAGGGGAAGACATCCAGACTGGCGCATGGCTATGCAGCTGTCTTGAGAGCTTGACATTGCTAGCAAAGTTCGGGACATATCATCTTTGTCATGAGTACCCAGCATTGATAACAAGGAATACACCATTTCAACCTGCAGAAGGAATTATTTTAAAACTGTTACTACATTGTTTTAAACAATCAAATGCAGTTGGGGATATGGAAGGCACACAGCACTAGGAATAGTTTGGTATGACTGCAAATAATTCTGAGATATACTGGGTTCTTAATTGTTCATTAAATTAAAGCTCTTTGTAACACATGGGTCTCACGCTCCCAATAGCTAGCCCTGACCAGCAGTCTAGCCACAGCATTCTCTTCTAGCTGCAGTTTCCAAACACCCTTCAAAGGTTGTCCTAAGTAGAACACACTGCAATAGTTCAGCCTAGATGTAACTAAGACACGGATCACTTTGGCTAGATCTGACTAAACCAGGAATGGATGCAGCTGACGCACAGCTGAAGCTGCACAAAAGCACTCCAAACCACAGAGTTTTCTAAGGTGACTGCTGCGTCAAGCTGCACTCCCAAACTGTGAACCTGGCTTTTCGAGAGGAGTATAATCCCATCAAACACAGGAGAGATCTCAAGTCCCAAGTCTGCCTTTCTATTAACCTAGAGAACCTTTGTCCTGTCAACATTAAGTTTCAGCTTGTTCAGCCTCAGCCAGCCCATTACTGACTCCAAGCACCAGTTCAGAACATCAACCGAATCCTCAGAATTAGGTTGGAAAGAAAGGCAGAGCTTGGTATCATCTGCATATTGGTGACTCCACAGCCTAGACCTCCTGATGACCTCTCCTGGTGGCTTCATGTAGATAATTAACAGCTTGGGGATAAGCTCAAACCCTGCAGAATCCCACAGGCCAAACATCATGGGGCACATCAGGAGTCCCCAAGCACCACTTTCTGAGACTGACCTACCAACAAGATTTGAACCACCATAACACAGTACCTCCCCAATCCCAGAGCAGAGGAAACTCAGTAGGATACTATGGTTGATAATATCGAAGGTGACTGAGTGAACCAGCAGAACTAGCAGGATTATATTCCGTCTGTGTAGTTCTCAATAGAGATCAGTAACCAAGTCTCTGCTCCTAATTCAAAAACAATTGTTCATTTTCATAAAAGCTTAATGGCATTCCCAAACCATTAAGAAGGTATAAATTCTAATATCATACTATGAAACACTAGTAATAACACCATGGTGGCAGTTTCCAATGTCCCATTCCTTAAGGCTGCAGCAAATACTAAAAACTGAACGAATTGCTGGAATTTGTACATGACAAACTTAACCTGACATGTAATATGTTAATACAGATCTTCTGAAGAGCTGAAAACAAGGTGTATAAAAATATTTCAAAGGGAGCTTAAAGGCTGGATAGGAAGAAACAGCAGATGTGCCAGATTAAAATAAAAAGTATTAAGTGTATAGAACTGTGTAAAAATTAACTTCACCAGTACTAAGGATGGGAAGGTTATTTAATACTACACTTGCATGTAGTCATAAAATCCTGAAAGACTGCACTTCACTTGGCAAGATAAAAACACTTCTGAATTACAAACTTAGTCTCAGTGTTTTGTGTTCTTGTGCCATATTGAACAAAATCACATACTAACAGCAACAAACAACAACTTAAAGTACTGGGCAAAACTCACATTGCTAATAAGCATAATTTAATATTAAGTGATGACACGATAAAAACAAAGACAACTTGCAGTGCTGTGGTGTGATCTTTTTCTTGGGAGTATGAAACAGAACTTTCTCTCTTGCCTTTTTGTGAGAGAGCTTTGGCAAGTGCTGAATTTGGCAGCTGACATACCTATTCTGGGATAGTTTCAGCAGTGGAACTCTTTGGCTTGATCTTATTGCTTTGGTGCCAAAAAGGGAAGCCAAATAACATTATCTACAGACTAACACTTCAGACTGCAAGGGAATTCTAATACCTGAATGCTTCCAATATAAACAATCCCTGCAGATGCAACATTGGCAAGTCAGAGAGAAGTGCTAATCTTCTGTTCAAATATATGTCCTTGTACCTGAATTGCTCTTGCTTCAATAATAGTTCACTGATCTTAACAACATGAATTAAAAGACTAACATCCTTCTTCAAAACTCTCCAAAGGTAGAACTCTACCAAGACTTCTGTTCTATGATGACTAACAGCTGAATATTTTTAGAGTACAAGAAACATTTTTAAAATGTCAAGTGCCTCAAATGGACCGAGTCAGAGGCATACATTTCTGTAATAAATTCAAAATTGCATCGTAACGACTATTTTTTCTACCCTTTGAGAGCCACGGCAAAGTTAGCACTGCCAATTGTTTAACGGTGCTTAAGGAACTGCTCCTGGACTATGTGATTCCTCTGAAGCACTATGAGCATTTTGAAGCACTTCCAATTGGGCTCATCCTAAGAAGCTTTACACTTTGGATCTTCCTACTGCGCCATTCTAACATTATCTACTCCCACGCCCAAGCAGCTCCAGGGTTTTTGGAGGGAGCATGAGATGAAGTCCAGTGGGCTCCAGCTGAAAATCTGCAATAATCACAGACACACTCTTCTCCTAGCGCAGTGATGGCGAACCTTTTACAGACCAAGTGCCCAAACTGCAACCCAAAACCCACTTATTTATTGCAAAGTGCCAACACTTTGTGCAGGGAAGGGGGTGGGAGTTTTGAATCACTCCGCGCGGTAGCGCGATGCGGTTCAAAGTCACAGCCGCCCATCTGGGCAGTGGGGAGTGCAGCAAAGGGGGCGGGAGCTTTGAACTGCTCCGACCGGCAGCACAGCGCAGTTCAAAGCCCCAGCCGCCCAGCTGGGCAGCAGGGAATGCAGGGAAGGGGGCGGGAGTTTTGAACCGCTCTGCGCGGCAGCGCAGTGCGATTCAAAGCCCCAGCCACCCAGCTGGGCGGCAGGGAGGGCAGGGAGGGGGCGGGAGCCGCGCGTACCAGCAGAGAGGGCTACGCATGCTGGAGTTGACACGCGTGCCATAGGTTCACCAACACGGTCCTAGCGTCTAATTCAAGAGCGGCTGAATCCACCTTTGCAGTTAAGGAAGAAGCCTCATTAGGGCCAACTTGGGCTAATAACTGCAACATAACTATTAGTGACAGATCTACTGGTGGTGCTGAATCTACATTCCAGAGAGGGTGAGGAGAAGGCCTATGAAATCCCATCATCCAATCTCAAGCGCTTAGCCATTGTTAAGCAACTGAAAATATCCTACCTACATTGACAGGCAGAAAAAATTCAAAATATATTTTCAGAGATTAGAGATAGTCAGCAATCCACAGTTATTACTGCTAACAACTGGGGATCACTACTACAATCACCATAGCAATCTTTACACTGTTCTGCTGCAAAATTTACAGCACAGTCCTAAGGCGAACCTTAGGGGTATGTGTCAAAGGTGCTGAGGGAGTGGACTAATCCTTACGCCAACATATCACTGAGTGGCATTGGTATAAGAGCCAGTTACGTAGGCGCAGGTTCCCAATGCCGCTGTGCTACTCTCAGGGGCTGGTGCAACTACGCAGTGGCTGCCTGTCAGCACAATTGAGGCATAGGCCACTACACTAGCATGGTTGTGGGCAGTTTGTGGGGCTGGAGTTAGTCAGCTCCCTAAACACTTTCAGCCTGGGAACACCCCTAACAGGGGCGCAAAGTTGTGCCTTTAAAAAACACAGTGTAGCCCATAGGTGCCAAATGTTCGCAAAAAAAAAAAGTGCCCCCCCCCCCACTCCCACAGACATGGCCATGAGGCTCAAAGCAGCTCAGGATGCTGAGTACATCAGGATGCTGGGGGGGGGGCAGCTGCATCAGGATGCTGGGGGGGGCAGCTGCGTCAGAGTATCATCCCACGGGCCACAGAGTGGAGGCTCTGGCAGCCCTTGACGGACATGGCTGTGGCCACCTATGAACTCTTGACCCCTTGTTGTCGCTGCTTGTGTCTCTGTTTTGTAGTTTTGCAGGTGACTATCTAACAGGATGAACAATGACTCACAGTACTTTCCCCCAGCTTCCACGCTGCTTAGGCCACTGTCCAAGCCTGTCTTCAGAAGTCGACAGTTGTCTTCATCCTGCTGCTCCACCTGTGGCTCTGCCCCATTCGGCCACCCACCGCCCCTGGAAAGGATCAGACATTTTCCCTGCAGCTCCTCAGAGGTGGTCCCTGGATTCCTCAGCCCTTCTCCCACTAGCCATTCAATAAAGTGTTGTTTTCCACCCAATTGTGTCTCTTTCTTTTGAGGGTTGGGACTCAGCGAAGTTGTTTTCAAAGGTACAGGCTTCAACCTGCCAGCAGAACTGCGGATGCCTATCCTGTAAGTAACCGCCAAATTCAGGTTGGTTGGACGAAGGGGTCCAACTCTGTCGGCTCCTGAACAGGGTCCCCTGTAGCCATTAATAAACATCATCCACGGATGGCATGCTGGGTCTGGAGAGCAACCATCAAACAGTGAGCAGGGTTATTGGTGTTAGGGCTGCCGTGGAGAATAGGTCAGGTCAGGACACGTTTGCGGCAACACATCTGATCAAGCAGGAGGGGCTTTGGAAACTACAAATACATCTCTGAAACACTGCCTAACTCTTACTACTGTGCATCATTTGCCTGGAAGTCAAGCGGTTGGTAAGGCCCATGAGAAATGAGTTGCCACCAGTTCCTCCTCACCCCCAAAGGATAGCTGTCTTGCTGCTGAGAAATGCAAGCTTGGTCAATTTCGGACGGTCTGACCCTACAGAGGTCTGGAAGGGCTGGATGTTTCCCAGCAACCTCAGGGCCATCTGAAGTCACTGTTGCCCATCCCCTTTCCAGGGGAACAAAACAACAGAGAAAAAAATCTGAAGGTTGCTGGGGACGCTGATGGTAGTTGTGGCCACTGAAATCCACCTACCCACAGCCTCTTTTTTCTGCCAGCCACTGTCTAACCAAATCCTTTAGGGAGTGGACTAGGGGTGTGGCCAGCCGCCACATAACAGGCAGCCCTCAGGATTGCTTTGTTAGAATTCCAGCAAGTCTCACTTTAACATTCTTCCAATTTGGAAGGAAAAAAATAATTGCACAAAGGCTGTTTTTAAGGCTGTTTTTAAGATCTAAATCTTAACACAGCAAATTCAGAATATTATAACGTATTTTTATAATTCCATGAAAAAACATAGATATTGTTAGCAATTGTGGTAACGTTAGCTTACCTTTGTACCTAGGTGACTTGTCAGTCTTCGAGGAACAGAGTAACTGTTAGAACTCGTAACACTGGACGTCTCGTGGTCCATTCGAGCCGCTGAACTCTGCAAGTAACAATTAAGTGACAAAATGGCTTGTATAACACAAAATTATTTAACATTTAAAACAATTTGCAAATTATTAAATTGACAAAGCAACACAATAATTCTCACAAAGAAAATTAAAAGCCACCTTACTACTGAATTATGGAGGAAAGCCATGAGCCGCCTTTTTTGCCATTAAGAAACTCCTAATATTACTGTCAAAGATACACAGAAAAAGGAATGTAGGAAAAGTGGGAAAGGGAGGAGAAGTCCCACTCCAAAAGAAAGTAGAGAAGAGCAAGAGTCCACTTACACCTTAAAGACTAACAAAATTTCTGGCAGCGTTTGCTAGTCTTTAAGGTGCTACTGGGCTCTTGCTCTTTTCTACTGCTAGTGACAGACTAACATGGCTACCCATCGTGATCGATCTCCTAAGCAAGGTTTCTTGTGATAATGTTGTATGTGCCCTTCAGCACAGATCCCAAGTCTGACAACATGTTTCTTCTTAGCAGTTGTATTCAGCCTACCCAGATGGTATTTCTACACATAATGTCAATGTTATTGTTCTTTCCTCCTATGAGTGTTGAGTGGAACAATATATCCAGCACACGTGTTCCCAGTGGATAAACTGTAAGGATGACTGTGACGTTTGTACGGCTATTTACCAAAAGGGTTTTTGATTTAGTTTGATTTTTAAATTAGCAGTTAATTAATGTTAAGTTAATTTATGTATGCAATTCATGTATTGCAAAGACTCCTGAAGGAAGAGAACAATTTCTCCTAAGTATGAACAATTTGATACCTGCTAATAGTGGAAACAGATTTAAGGGAAAACTATGGCACAGGGATAACTGAATCAGTGGCTGCTTTCGTATTTAATACTTCTGAACTCCTCAGGTTTTCATGCTCCCTGCAGCTTTTAATATTGATTATTGTATTTTTATGTTGCCCTTCCTCTAAGGAGGTCTGTAATTTCTCCTATCTACAATCCAGGATTGAACTGTGGTTTGGAATCCAAACTTGTAGGTAAAGTATAAAGCAATTTGTTTTGTCTGATTCAGACATTACAACAGAAGCTTTCGGTATCTTACCTGTGCTTGAGGAGTAGGGGATTTGGACCTGGCGACCCTAGCAGCTCATTATGAAGAAGGTTTATTACATCTAGTTTATTTATAGTGTTTGAAGGCTCCCATTGGCCAACCTACAGGCAAACCCTTCAGGAAACCCAAGGTCCAGAGTCTGCTTGTTGTCAGCCTCTTCATTTAATCAGAAAAACCAATATCAATCACACCAACTAATCAAAAACTTGCCATCTTCCACTTTTCATTCACCAGTGCACTTCTGAAGAATTCTGCATGTATATGCACTCAAAATATCACGGTGAAGAGCAACACATTGTAAACATCTCTGGCTCTGAGAAGGATGTAAATGAGGGGGCTGTCTAACTTCCAAGCAGAATGAAAGGGTTTTTCTCCTTCCATCTGGATAACACACAGTTTGCCTGCCACAGTGAAAGAATCCTCCTTCAATCCTCTTCTTCTGGAAAGAAATCTGGGACAAGAGCTTTTATAAGTAAACTTTAAAACCACTTAATTTCCACAATCTAAGCTCTATTCTCGCATACAGAATGCCCACGTATTTCTTGTACATTCCTACTACCTACAGTATCCAAATTAGAGAAACTCACATCTAGCAGTGGAAGAAGGAGCACCTGTACAGCTGCTAGAACCCCACGATCCACCTCTGATTAGAAAACAGCTTAGCGGCAGCAACATAAACAGATGACAGTGACGTGCTACAAAAGTTGCCCCTCATCTCTCTAAAGGAAGGGATGGGAAACACATAAATGCACAGTGCTGCATTTCCCCAGCTAAGAAAACACAGTGCAATTCTGTGGAAACTGTGTTTATGGCACTCTTTCTACCTTCTGATTTCACAAGACAGAAAGAACCATGCAGGAAATTGCCACAAGGTGCATTTTCCAGGACTGGAGAATTAAGTTTAGTGAAGGGAAATAAATAAATAAAGATGATGGCAGACAGAAGCAATTTGTGACTTGGATGCCTGCCCAGTTGCTGGGGAAGTGGAAGAGGCACACATTGGTGCTGTCTGCAACCCGACTGCTTGTCCAAGGGCAGATGTTACTCATGTGCTCCCTGTTCAGGGATAACTGTAGGTTTGTTTTTTTACTTTTTATACTTCTGAATCACTTTTCTGCTATAGGCATTACTAGTTCCAAATGAATGGCAAATCAATAGGCTATTTATTCCAAATGTGTGTTTTAGTCTTTATGCCTCAGCTTTGAAGATTTACATTCTGACATTTTGAACATACATTCACTGTTTAAGGGCCTCAGAATGCATATGTGCAAAGAGAAGTAATAACAAAAGATTGATACATATTTGGCACAAGTATCCCCCTGCATATATGGCTGCTCCAACCTATGTATGGAGAGGCCACACATGCAAGCCAACAATTCAAACAGTGAAGCAAAAAACAAAGTATTAAGCTGGGGAGGGGGGATTACACCAATGAGTTGACTGCAGGATGGAGATATAGCAGAACTGGTGGTGTAAATAAGCGAAGAGAGGATGTGATTTTCTATGCACAGAATGGTTCCCCTGCCATCAAAGCTAATGAGTGAAGTTGCACAAACTGAACCTCTGTGAACATAATGATGAGTACTATAGTGAAGCCATTATATCAAGTTTGCTTTGGACATGGGGCAGAGCTGAGGGTTATCCATTGTGCTGCTACTGAGTTAAGTTTACTAGAACTGTTAAAAAGTTCTAGGCTTTGCCAAAAGATATAAACCAAACCGAACTATATTTGTTTACTGATCTAGTAGAAGCAGAACCAGTACAAAAACACCAAAAAAGGTAGTAAAATGGTAAATAAGCAGATTGACTGCTCTGATAAGATGCCCCCCGATCACTATTCACATACATATTTATCATTCATTTTTGTATCTTATGCCATATATCTGATTCAATATTCTTTCCCTTGAGCACACTTCAGAGGAATTTTTTTCTTGCAAAAAAAAAAAAAGAAAGAAAAAGAAAGGTAAATTACTTTAAATCTTTCAATTATCTGGGAAACATCCAAATTTCACTTTAAATAAAGCAAAATGCAGTGGAGCACAGAGTATGTACAACAGTGCAGTTATGCAGAAGAGAAAAAGGTTGCCTCTTCACAAACACTGTCCATGGTGAGCACATCGTTCATTATAACAGCAGCTTTAGGACATTTGTGCTCTGATGAACCCCTTTGCTAGCTGCCAAACACAAGGTGGATTGAAAAGAGTTCCCAGAAATAAAATACTGGTGCTCACTCCATTAAACCTCCCCTCCCTGGCCTGGTATAAAAAGGAAGTAATCCCCAGATGTCTCGCTGCAAGACAGATTGAATCGCCCATATCTATAAAGCTAGAGGAGAAGAGATTAATGCTTTAAGCACCATTTTTGATGGGGAAAATTCAAACATAGTGCTATAAACAGAAAAATAAGATTCATTTTTCCTGCATGTCTACTAAAAAACTGAAAGGTACCCTTCCCATCTCAAGCAGAGTTTCTCATCTACAACTCAAAATAAACATAGTTTTACAAGGTGTGCCACAGTTTATTTACATGACCATGCCTTTATGCCTTTAGATAAAAAAAAACAGGAATTAAAAAAAATCAAAGCAACGATTTCATAGGAGCCTTCATTAAAGTAGAGAGTCTAGCCCTCATTCAGAAACAGCAGGTAATTTGACTAGGAATAAAGTATATTTTAAGGCTTTAATCCTATCTGCCACTTAACTGAGTAGCTTCATTGACACTTAAGTGCAAATATAAAATCTAAAGCCACACTCCATTTATAAAAAGTTTTATAGGGCTTTATGTTATTTTACAGTGAAACAGAAAAATATTAAAACATTTTCTGTGATACTAGTTTGAAGACAGGACAATTTCAGTGACTGGTACAGAGATTCTAAAACATACTTATATTATGAAATGCTCATGGGTGCAAAATAGCTATAATAAACAGGAAAAAATATCCTCAATTTTCCTCAAATAAATTAGGGTCCAAGTAAGACATCCAGCAAAGGAACAGCTAACAGTTATTTTTAAATGCATCTCTCCAGCTCATTTATGCATTTCCTGATTGGAACAGTTTTAACAATGGTTTACATAATGTAGACTTCAAAAAATGATTTTAAGTAGAAACATATTTCAAACTATGAAACCTGTGCAGTATTTTAGTGCCAAATTAAAATTATTATCAAGTACGACTCCTTTTATCAATTGTATTTTAAACCTGAAAAATGTGACAAAATCAGTTTGATAGAGATGTTGGCTTTTTCAATGAAGTGTATGCATAAGAACAAGAATTTTAGCAAGAATAGTATTAGATCACAGTACAAGATATTTGCATTCCACCGGTTTAGAAAAATCCTTTCTAGCAGATTAAAGAGCTTTCATTTCCTCAACTGGCAAAATTCCTTTTATTTGATGCATATGAAGGAATCCATTTTCACACAATTACACTGCGTTGGCAGAATTGCCAGAACCCACCCACAAACATATTACATTTTAAGCATTACTCGTGAATAAAATTGCTGGTCTTACCTGACTACTGCCAGCAGTTGCCATGCTGATTTCTGCTGCTCCTTGACTTTCATTTTGCCTCTCTGCTTCATGCGAGCCTGTATCATGCTTGCTTGGAGGTGCCCTCTGTTAACGTAAGAGTTTATGACATTATGTACAGAAGCACCGTAAGCTTCACTCAAATCTTTCTAAGCTGTGAAATGTGTCAGTGCTGTCGCTTCACAAAGCCAATGAACTGTGCTTTGTCTTTCATAACCTCTAGCCTCAATAATTAGCAGCTGAAAACGACTGCCTTAGCAAAATTGCAGGATGAAAGTGAAGCATGTCCTCTGAGGATTACAGCCCTAGAAGACAAAGGATTTGCTGTGAGACACAAAACACCATCCTCCACCAGCTGTGCTCACATCACTATCAGAAATATAACAGAATTGGAGCAAACCACTGTCTCCTCTGCAGTGTCACATGATCTATGTATTTACTGGAGGCTACAACTGGAGCAGTTAAAGTATTACTTACGCTTTGCAATCAAATCATCTTGTGGGAGGATAACTTAAAATACACATAGTGTATCAATGCTGAACTAATGGCATCTTTCCACTTTTCAGCTATAACATGACCTATGCTGAAGCATCCACCTTTACATGAGTGAAATTTAAGCAAGTGATGTGTCCCTAGTCCAGTAATTATCTGAGTGAAACGGTGTAGTTAGGAAAACCAGTGCCTTTCCTGCATATATAAAGCAGGAAAATTAGAAAGTGCTTACAAAGGTAGCAAAATCATAAGTACAAAGGAACCCGGGAACACATAAAACTGCATACAAACAACAGTGTATACATTCTTTAAAAATCTGATCAGAGGTTGAATGTATTTGGAGAGGACAGCAATTTTAAAGGATTCACAAACCCTTGTTCATAGGAAAGCTTAGAAGGGAGCATACTACCTACAGACTGATGGACCTGGTAATTCTATTTTATGCTGTGTCTGATTGTCTGGGCTTATGGCTGAAGTTAATGGATTTAGCTTTGAGTGTGGAATTCAGACAAAATAATTTGATGCTGAGCTCCAAATAGTAGCTCAGGTTTTTCAGTATTATTCTTTGGAATGCTGAGCATGGAGAACAAGCACCACCACAAAATGTGGAGTGATTGGTCCAATCACAAGATGTTGGGAGGCTGTAAGTTAAGCATCCTCCTATGATGGAGGCAGTTGTATCTTGATGGGTGCATCCTTCAAATGCATAGATGATATCTTTTCTTCCAGTGAGGAAGAGGAAGGCAAGGACTAGCTGCTTGTTTTGGCGGAAGAATCAAATGGGCACCAGGAACCCATCACTGGGTACCATGGTCTCCAGAGGCATCACATTAGATAATGCTGCTTAAGTTGAACACTTGTGACAAGAATCACCCTTTTTGGGGAAAAAGTGGCATAAAGCTGATGTAGCAACATCCTACCCTGCGTCCCGTTACAGATTTCAAAAGCCCTATCATACTCTAACAACTAAGGTTTATCTCAGGGGTCTCCAATTTTTTTGAGTCTGTGAGCACTTTTGGAATTCTGACAGAGGTTGGTGGGGCACAGACACAAAATGGCTGCCACCGGTGGTAAAGACAACCACAAAATGGCTGCCATCCCAAGAGACACAGGCAACCACAAAACGTCTGGGAGTAAGGTCATGTATAACTCTAATAGCAACTCTAATATTTCAGGGAGAAACTCTGATTAACAGGATGCCTTTTAAAATCAACATAGTTTAAATATTTTCTTGCATACACACAGTGAAAATCTTTGTGCTGTGGTAGCAGCTACCGCTAAAGCAACATTTTTTAAGATCTGCAAAGCCAATCAGACCTCTAATGGCCAACCAGAAGCTCTGCTGAACAAAAGCCCCATCTGGCCCCACCCACTTTCTAGAAACATTTGGTGGGTGCCAGGAAAGGTGTCAGCAGGTACCATGCCATCCATGGGCATCATGTTGGGGGCCCTTGGTTTATCTCAACAGGTTCAATGCTGTAGGGTTAGGATGCTTTTCAACTGACTACTCAACAGACAACAACCAAATATTGTCAATGAAGCTACAAATGCTGTTATGTGAGAGAAAATTTTTCAGTTGCATCATTGTCTCATCTGACAGTAAAGGTAGGAGCCTGTATATAATTATACAGACAATACCTTGACTGCAGTGTATATCTCAGGTGAAGTTTCATTTATTTCACTTATACCATGCATTTCTCCCTAATGGGGATCCAAAGTTAATTACATTGTTCTTCACATCAGTATATCTAAGTTTGTTACATACAGGAAAATTGGACCTCCAAAGACACAGAAAGCCTACATCTGTAGTGGGGAAAAATCCAAGTGTAACTCCCACCTCTTCTGCAAAATATTCTGCAAATATCCCTGGCATATGTACTATGGCCTTACAAAGCCAAGAACATACTATCAGCCACATGACAAATTAAGTTATGTTAAACAGCGTTTCTCAAACTGCAGAGTGTTGTTCTCCTTGAGATATGGAGCAAAAGAGCGAACCAAGGCTCAGGGATTCCCAAGTGTGGGCTTATTGAAAGTGGAATATGAAGTCCTTAACTGCAATGTGAAGTTAACTCATAGTAGAGAGGGTGTGGCATGTTGAGAAGTTCAGCTCTCAGCCGTAAGCTGAAGCAGCTTTTGTGCCAGGTGGAGGAAGGGGAGAGAACAGAAGGACTCTGACCAATTGAGCCCAGCATTGGCTCTCAAACAGACAACTCACGCTGCTTTCTGCAGCCCTGCCCATCCTTGAGTTGTAGGGATTTGGGGGGAGGAGGAAGGGGAACAGACCTGAGGGCTGGTGGTTCCAATGTGGTCCGCACCACATACAAAAAGGAAAGAGCTACAATGAGGTGGGCATTCAGAGCCCTCTGTCTGCAAAGCCCACCCTCCCACCTCACGTTTTGCATTTTAATTCTGGTCTTGCTTGTTATGCTTGCTAAGTCTGTGGGGATTGCTGGTTAACAGGGCTAGGAAGGAATTTTGCCAATGATTCTGACTGGCTAAAAAGGCTTTGGGAGTTTTCATCTTCCACAAAGCAAAAAGTGTGTTCTATGTACAACTGCAGTATTAAATGAGCACAGCTCTTACCACTGGCTGCTGGCACAGGCTGAGGAACATCACACAGGGATGGATTCCTTGCACCACCCTGGAAAGGTGGGCCTCTTAGGAGGCTCTGAGGGCCAGGTGCATGAGAGCCAGCATGGTGTGGAGAGCCAGTGTGGTGTAGTGGTTAAAAGCAGTGGCTTAGAGTAGTGGACTCTAATCTGGAGAACCAGGTTGGTTTCCCACTCCTCCACATGAGGCCAGTTGGGTGACCTTGGGCTAGTCACAGCTCTCCTAGAGCTCTCTCAGCCCCCCTACCTCGCAGAGTGTCTATTGTGAGGATGGGAAGGGAAGGTGATTGTAAGCTGGTTTAATTCTCTCTTAAGTGGTAGAGAAAGTTGCCATATAAAACCAACTCTTCTTCTTCTTTGGGCCTGGCATGTTGGCCATGCCCCTAGGAGGCTGGTAAACAGGCAGGAACAGCAGCTTCAGCTGCTTTCGGCCCCAAAACTAGTCCTCTTACCTTGGTTACCCACAACAGGGGGGTTGAGGTGGGGTTTGCTGTCAGCTGTACCATTGTTCCAAGCCTAAGCTGTGCCAAGAACTGAGGAAGCGGTAATCAAAGTTGTGGCCTAATTTTCCTAGTCGAGTGGGTCTGTTCCTCCTTTTCTCTGGACTAGACACAAGGTGGATACACAAACTAGGGTGAAGTGATTCAGGAATAAAAGAAGGCAGGATGGCGGTAAAGAAATAAGACAGGATAGGTACTAAGCAGTCAATAATGCTCTGAAAACAGTTCAATAGTGCACAAAGAACTGTAGCAGCTATGCAGGTATAGCTAACAAGGCTTTACTGTCATCTGCAAGACCTTTCATATGAATTTATGGGTAGAATTTCATTCTTTGAGAAACACTGGCCAGGTAGGGGAGAAAGTCACAAGAGCCTGGCACACAGGAACACGGGTATTTAAGTAGCCCTATGCAGAAATGCAAAAGGAAAGTCCGACGCATATAATAGGAACATGGAATGTGAGAAGCATGAATCAGGGTAAGCTTGAAATTGTTAAACAAGAAATGGAACATATGGACATTTCAGTCCTGGGAGTAAGTGAATTAAAGTGGACTGGATTAGGACATTTTCAATCAGAAAATTACAAAGTGTTGTATTCAGGGAATGACAAAAAGAGAAGAAACGGAGTTGCTTTAATAGTGAGACAAGATGTAGCAAAGGCAGTCAGGAGCGATAATGCAAAGTCTGACCGAATAATATCAATCAGACTTATCAATCAGGGAAAGCCTGTCAACATAAGCATCATTCAACTACAGATGCAGATGAGGAAGAAATTGAAAGTTTTTATGCCAGTGTTCAGGAAGAAATTGATCACACACCTAAACAAGATATGCTGATAATCATAGGTGATTGGAACGCAAAAGTAGGAAACAAAGCAAAAACAAATGTTGTTGGCAGATTTGGGCTAGGAGCACGGAATGTAGCAGGAGAACACCTCATAAAATTCTGTGAAGACAACAATCTGTTCATTGCAAACACATGTTTCAGGCAACCAAATAGACGATTGTATACATGGACATCATCAGACGGCCAGTATAGAAATCAAATAGATTATATAATTGGAAGCAGAAGATGAAGAAGCTCTATTCTCTCGGCCAAAACAAGACCAGGAGCCAACTGCGGTACAGATCATGAATTGTTAATATCAAAAATCAAGATAAAACTTAAGAAAAACACCAAAACCTTAATAGCACCAAAATACAATTTAAACAATATTCCGGAAGAGTTTAAAGACCATGTAAGGAACAGATTTGAATTACTGAGTTCAAGTGAATGTAAACCTGAAGAGCTATGGGTGGAAACTAGAGATATTATCAAGGAAGAATGTGCAAAGACTATTCCTGTAGCCAAAAGAAAAGAAAAACCTCGATGGATGTCTGAGGAAACTCTTAAAATTGCCAGAGACAGACGAGAAGCAAAAGTAGAAGGCGACAGAAATAGAATCAAAAGTCTAAGTGCAACGTTCCAGCGACTCACACATAGAGACAAAGAGACCTATTATAATAACCAGTGTAAAGAAACAGAAGAGAACAACAAAAAAGGAAGAACAAGAGATCTGTTCCACAAGATCCAAGAAATCAAAGGGAAATTTAAAGCACAGTTAGGCATGCTGAAAGGTCAGCATGGAAATACATTAACTGAACAGGACAAAATAAAGAAAAGGCGGGAACAATATACTGAAGAACTATACAGAAGAGATGAAAGGATAAACGATTCTTTCCAAGAGGAATCTTTTGAAGAAGAACCTACAGTTTTAGAAAGTGAAGTGAAAGTTGCATTGAGAGCAATCGGGAGAAACAAATCACCAGGAGCAGATGGGATATCAATAGAGCTATTCTAAGCCACAGAAACAGAGTCCATCAAAATCTTGACAAGAATGTGCCAACAGATATGGAAAACAAAACAATGGCCCACAGACTGGAAACGAACCATTTACATTCCAATTCCCAAGAAAGGAGACATCAAAGATTGCAGCAACTATCGGACCATCGAATTAATTTCTCATGCAAGTAAAGTGATGCTCAAAATCTTACAGAAAAGGCTGTTACCATATATGGAACGAGAAATGCCTGATGTTCAAGCTGGTTTCAGAAAAGGAAGAGGCACTAGAGATCATATTGCAAATATACGCTGGTTACTGGAGAATACGAGAGAATTTCAGAAGAAAATCAGCTTGTGTTTCATAGATTACAGCAAAGCTTTTGACTGTCTGGATCATGAAAAGCTATGGCTGGTTTTAAAGGAAATGGGTGTGCCACTACATCTGATCGTTCTGATGCACAACTTGTACTCTGGACAAGAGGCCACAGAACAGAATATGGAGAAATTGAATGGTTTCCAATTGGCAAAGGTGTCAGACAAGGATGTATCTTCCTATCTCTTCAATCTATATGCAGAACATATAATTAGGAAAACAGGATTAAATTTAGATGAAGGTGGAGTGAAAATTGGAGGAACATTAATAATTTGAGATATGCTGATGACACTACATTATTGGCAGAAAATAGTGAAGATTTGAAACGACTACTGCTGAAAGTTAAAAGAGAAAGTGCCAAAGCAGGACTACAGCTGAACATCAAGAAAACAAAAGTAATGACTACAGGAGAATTACACAACTTTAAGGTTGACAATGAGGAAATTGAAATTGTTCAAGACTTTCTATTCCTTGGCTCCACCATCAACCAAAAGGGAGACTGCAGCCAAGAAATCAGAAGGAGATTGAGACTGGGAAGGGCAGCCATGAAGGAGCTAGAAAAGATTCTGAAGTGTAAGGATGTGTCACTGGCCACCAAGACTAGATTAATTCATGCCATCGTATTCCCTATTACTATGTATGGGTGTGAAAGCTGGACAGTGAAGAAAGCTGATAGGAAGAAAATAGATTCCTTTGAAATGTGGTGTTGGAGGAGAATGTTACGGATTCCGTGGACTGCCAAAAAAACAAATCAGTGGGTTATAGATCAAATCAAGCCTGAACTGACCCTAGAAGCTAAAATGACTAAACTGAGGCTATCGTATTTTGGTCACGTCATGAGACGACACGAGTCACTGGAAAAGACAGTCCAGCTGGGAAAAGTTGAGGGCAGCAGGAAAAGAGGAAGACCCAACAAGAGATGGATTGACTCAATAAAGGAAGCCACAGCCTTCAATTTGCAAGATCTGAGCAAGGCTGTCAAAGATAGGACATTTTGGAGGACTTTCATTCATAGGGTCGCCATGAGTCGGAAGCGACTTGACGGCACTTAACACACACATGCAGAAATGACAATAAAAACTCAAAGCTAACCCATAGGAATCTGAATATGTTTTTCCAGATGGCACAGCTTGTGTTATTGTACTTTGGTATGAATGTACAAGGAGGTCAAACTGATTCCTGTACACTGCTGCACCCTTATTCTCTTAAAGTATAAAATAAAATTTGGAAAGGGTAAGAGGAAAAAGCAGAAACTAACCATGGACTTTGTATCTAAATAATCTATGTCTACATTTTTTCTACAAATCACAGTTTGCAACTGAGTGGCGAGTAAAGGTCTACAGCTGCCCTGCAAGCTATGGAGTGTTTCTGGTCTGACACACTGATTTGGAAGGATAATTCAAACCTAGTTTGGCAGTCTGGATGTAATGCCAATCTATGATTCGCAAGGTTTTACTTTGTGACCTGCCTCAAGCAGATTTCTGGAGAGGAAATATATACATGTTCTAAATAAATAAATATTATTAGCCATTCTTCAAGTAGAAGAAGCAGGGTAGAGAACACGATAGGTTTGTTCACCCTAGAAGATATGCGGAATGAATATGGACCTAATAAACACACATAGCAAGGCAGAACTGAGCTTGATGTTATGTCATTAATGCTTGTGAAAGGCAATGAGGTTTGATTATGTGGTTGTACCAAAGCTACACTGTCGTTTTTGGACTAATGTTAATTCACAGCTTTGTAAACAAAAGTTTATGCAAATATTTCCCAGCCCTCTAAACAACAAGTTAAGGCTTAAAAATCCAAGAATTTTAATCCAAGTGCACAGATAATGTTCAATTCAGAAGAAGATAAGCAGTAATAATATACTACACATTCCCCGTTGAATTCTGCAAGAACCTTTGACAGATTTATTATAAAGTAGGCAGTTTTCCTGCTAGGAAAAAGTTCATGCAAGCTTTCAAGATATAACAGAGCATTTAATTCAGAAAAAAGGGAAAGTAGCTAATTATTACCACAAAGGAAGACTGTTTGCTAATAAAAACACATTTATACTCAGCACAGATGTTCCTGTTTGGAAGTAGAGATGCCAGTGACGTCTTGAAATCATGGGCTTAAAATACAAACTTATCTAGCCGGTAACGCCTGGACATCTTCCAGAGAACTCCATTGTTAAAAAAGCTCTTGTGTTTGTTCATTTTAAATCAAGATATGAATGTATTGGGATGGAGCCACTTAAAGGATGGTTGGAATTATCCCATTGTCTTTCCTTTTAATCTTGCACGAAAAAGGCAGCTAAAGTTGTGACATATGTCTATTGGCTGATGAAACTGATTTAGGAATTGAACATACTTCACAAGTCACCTGTTCAGCAGCTTCTTAACTTGGAAATCTCATCTATGGCAAATCATGCAAATGTGTCATGTAATGCGAAGTATGAGTTGGCCATTAGAGGAAAATTATGTGGTACAATCGTTTTGAAACAAACAAAAAACTCAAAATGTTTGCTTGTGAACAGCATATCCACTTAAATATAACAAACTGATTTACAAAATTGTGAGTCAACCAGGGGCACAACCAACAATGTTCGAAGAATAGCCAATAATGTAAGTAATGTAATGTAACAAGGCCTTCTTGTTGCTCCTACTGGAGTTATCTGCAGCCTTTTACACAGTGGACCATGCCATTTTGTTGAGGTGCCTAGAGGCAGAAGTAGGCAGCAAGGGTTGTGCGTTGGACTGGTTCAAATAATTCTTCACAAATTAGACCCAAATTATTGCAATTGAAGACCAGTTATAATCAGTGTAAGACTATCCTGTGGGGTCCCACAGGGCACAATCCCATGCTCTTCAATCTTTACATAAAGCCTTAGGCCAAATCATTCATAGTTTGGGACTGGCTGTCATCAATATGCAGATGATACACAGCTATGTATATTTATTTTTATTTATGTATTATTAAATTTCTATCCCACCCTTCCTGACTAAAGCCAGATTCAGGGTGGCAGCATACAATTAAAATAATAAATACCCTATGAATAATTAAAAAATATTAATAGTAACAAACAATAATGGTGCCCTGATCATAGCTCTCAGATCATTTTATCATTTCCAGGATCAGAAAATCCATGCATGCCCAGTATAGGGAGCTACAAGATGGTGATGGATGGGCATAAGATAGGATTAGGGGGAAAACAAGTAGGGAAAGGAAAATAGGGGGAAGGGGAGGGGAGGGGAGAAGAGATATCCTTATTCAAATCTCCTAGTGATGCGGTAGAGGTTCTAAATTGCTGCCTGTCTGCTGTGGTAAAATGGCTAAGAGTGAACAAATTGAAACTAAATCCTGGAAAGACGGAAGTAATGCTGGCTTGCCAACTCGGCTAAGAGCCTCAGGTTTATACTAGACTCAGCGTTACTGCTGGAGAAGCAAGTTAATGCAGATGCAAAAAAGACTTTCTTCCAACTCAGCCTAGCTCAAAAAATGACCCCTTACCTCGATGCGGCTGATCTCACCACTTGGATCCACGCCATGATGACATCAAGACTAGACTGTTAATGTACTGTACATTCGTCTCACCTCAAAATTAATTCGGAAATTCCAGCTGGTGCAGAATGCCACAGTTCAGCTATTATTGGGAGCTAGATGGAGCATACATATTACTCCCATTCTGCAGTTACTCCACTAGCTGCCCATCAGTTACCAGGCTCAATTTAAAGTATTAGCTATCACATACAGAGCCCTTAATAGCCTTGAACCCTCCTATCTGCAAGACCCTCTCTCCCCCTATGCTCCACCATGACAGTTTTGCTCATCTGAGCAGGGCCTTCTACAGATGCAAACCTGCAAATGGGCAAAAGCAACTACTGCCCATATATGTGCCTTCTCCATCCTGGCCCCCACCTTGTGGAATGGCCTGTCCAAGGAGATCAGGAAAGTTCCCACTCTCCTGGCTTTCCACAAACTATGCAAAACTGAATTATTCAAGAGGGCTTTTCTTCACAGGCAATAGGATAGCACTATACAAAATGATTGACAAAGTTACTTGTACAAATTATTAGAGGCTGTGATCTATAATACCAAGTATAGTTTGCAGTAAGCTGGATCTTATTATGAAATCTTGCATTATTTTATGTGTCATGTTAACACCTATGCTTTGCTTCGGTTCTGTTTTTAGATTTCTGATTGGTACTACAACCAAAATCCTCCATAGATAAGGAGGCATCAAGGATCATATCCAGACTCCTGATGGCAGGTGCAGATGTTTGTTGCAGGCCATCAAGAGTTGGGAGCTGGCACCCTGCCCCTAAGCCCCCCTGACCCAGCCGATGGACCTCCACCTTCACTGGATTCATCTTCAGTTGAATCTTTTCTGAACCACCCAGTCAAGGGATCCAAGCACCTGGTCAGTGTGTCCAGGGCAGAGTCCGGATGGCTGTCCATCAACAGATAAAGCTGGGTGTCATCAGCATATTGATGACAACCCAGCCCGAAGTTCCAGACAAGCTGGGCAAGGGGATGCATGTAAATGTTAAACAACATGGGAGAAAGAATCACACCTTGTGGCACCCCGCACACCAGAGGGTGCTGCCGAGAGACTTCCTCCCCAAAGACCAACCTTTGTCCCTGACCTTGTAGGAAAGAGCACAACCACTGACAGGCTGTGCTCCAAATCCCAATATAGTCAAGGTGGTGGTCGAGTAGAAGTAACTTTCTTTTCTCCTCCCTTTCTGCATACAAATTCTTGCCCTTCTAAACCACAGCACAGAACTGGGCACACACAGATTGTAACATTAACTATAGTTAAAGTTTCAGTCGTGTGTATGCAACAAAAGATATGTGTAGGTTTGGTCTGAAGCTCTGGTTTGAAATTAACATGGTTAGCACTAACATTGGTGCAGACATCAATACTACCCCATGGTTAGTGTCAAAAAGGAAGAGGGAAAACAAAACATGACATGAAGAGGACTGATACAAAAGGAGGACATGTGCACTCCCAATCTGTTCACCACAGTTTGAAGGCTGGGATAACTGTGTCCGCACTGTTTCACTGCAAAATATTTAGCACTTCAAATATGGAATACAGTGCAGTAGCCAGCAAGGGTTCTGTGCGCTTATAATAAGGCAAAGACATCAGAAAATGGTGTCTGGTTGATATTTAGATGGCCATACATTACACTGTGCATGGATTCTTGAATTTTACTGCGAGTTTCTCTTTCAGAACCTGCCCTCAAATAACTGAACTACTAAAAAAGTTTCCCTACATTCATAAAGTAATTTGATGCTTTAGTATGAGAGTCATTTTAAGGGTTCATAAAAGAAAAATAACAGAACAAGAACATAAGAAAGGCCCTGCTGGATCAGACCAAGGCCCATCAAGTCCAGCAGTCTGTTCACACAGTGGCCAACCAGGTGCCTCTAGGAAGCCACATATGCACCAGCAGTCCTATTCCTTTAATGTTTTCATGGCAAAACTGGAATTACTGAGGAAAGGCTACCAATGAATTTTTCTTCTATGAACACACAAGTAGTTTTAAAGGCAATTGCTTCCTTGGAATAACGTAATAATATTGCTCAATCACAGTTGGACCCAGTCAAAAGATGGCCATTAGTTATTCATTCTTGATCTAGAATATGCTCAGTATTCAGTCCATTCAATTTTTGTGTTACAGACATACTTCTAAACAAAATACAAAATCCCCCGCTGACCTCAGCTTCAGCAACTTGGGACTGCAGCAGCTGTCTTATTCGAAGAATATCCTTCTCTATTTGTTGAATTCTAGCCACTCTTACCTGGAACAAAAAAGTTGGAAGATGTTACTGGAAGGAGGAATTGTCAGTTGACAATGATTTAGACAACCGAACTGTTTAAAAGTCAATACATACACTAAAGCTTAGAACTAAAAATATGACGCAGCACTTGATTCATTGCTGCAAGTTGCTTTAACAACTATTAGTAGTCAAAAACAGAACAATAGGTATTGCCAGAATACACTGAATTTGAAACAGCCCCTTTCCTCAACATGGTTGTGTATATTAGCTTATCAGCTACAGCCTTTCATGAATTTAGAATGGAGAAGGTACTGAGAAGGGAAAACACGCTGCACGGGTTCTCTGAACATTATTTCCACTCCCAAATTATACCCTCCCAGTGGTTTTTGCTTCCACAGGATTGCTAATCCAAGCCTGAATTCTGAAGTTATATGAAGTTATATACAAATTATATGAGAGAGATTTAAAGAAGAGAAACACTGAATTACAGCCAAATGCAAACAGAGTTCTGCTCATGTGGCAGCCTGAAAATAGTGCTAAGGATGTTGTGGGGATCTACAGTGGGAAAGGGAAATCAGACCCTCCTCCTCTACTGGCAGAAGACTTCCATTGGTGGAAGTCAACCACTGGATACAATCCATTGGGCAGGGAATAAAACAACATTCAGAAAAGTATGCTAACAATAGGTTGGAGCCAAAGTAGCCTTGTGTGAGATGAAGGTGGAGGGAGTTTGTCCACAATCTATGCAGGTTTCACTCTCAAGCTGCAGCCCCACCCCACAGCATCCTAGACTGTTCACTGACTCCCTGTTCCTCAGGAGCAGCTTTTCAGGTGTTGGGAAGAGCTGTAGAAGATGGAAGGGGGGCAAGAAAGAAGTTCTGTAAGTGCAGCCCACTCACAGCTCTTTGTTTCCATCACAAATATGCTGTTGGAACAATGTATGGATTTCTAGATATAAAAAGCCTTCGACAATATGTAGATATAAACTTTTAAAGTTACGAATAAGCTATAAAACATTAACACCTTAAAAAAAAAAACCTGCACACTGACTTATACAAGATAAAAGGTATAAAATGTCTAGAAAATTTTGAAGCCGTGGAAAAAAATGTTTTTGGAGATTGGAGTGGGAGACAGGATTATCAGTATGTTTGAATATCAAGAGAAACTAACAATGAAAACACTTCACTCCTTAATAATGTGTTATCAGACACATTACAGCATATCTCTGTCAAAGTTATTCATACATAGATAATACACATATCCTTGAAATATGTTTACACATCTATAGTATGCAAAGAAATTATTACATAATACGGGAGATTGGCTTATCAGAAGTTTTTCATGCTACAAACTGAGTGAGTAAAATTTGGTCTTAAAATGCATTTCATTTATTCCAAAACAGAAATAGACAGTTCACCTGTGCCCTCTTTTCCATGTCCTGACAAGTACCTAGCTGTTCTTCCATGGCAGCTCTGATCTGCCTTGCTTCATATTCCAACTGCCTTCTAGTCATGTCTGTCTGCAAGGAGAACTAGAACCAAAACAAGGAATAAAAGAATCGGAGTTGATTATTACACTGACATAATAGGCACACAAGCCGAATAAGGCAACTAAAAACGTAATCCTACTGTTTAGAATTCAGAACAAACAACATGAACATCACAGTATAAGAAACAACTGCATTGAGAACATGGGGCCCTTCCATATGATATAGGCATCCTATCCCCAAGCAAAAGAAGATCTACCAAAAAAATATTTGCTGGGAATTTTATAGACCTCACAATCTCCTTCACCTAATGAAATAGGATGCTTTCTTACATGTTTGCAACTAAACTAGAAGAAGAGTTGGTTTTTATACAATGACTTTCTCTACCACTTAAGGAAGAATCAAACTGACTTCCAATCACTTTCCCTTCCCTTCCCCACGACAGACACCCTGTGAGGTAGGTGGGGCTGAGAGAGTGTGACTAGCCCAAGGTCACTCAGCTGACTTCATGTGGAAGAGTGGGGAAACACATCCAGTTCACCAGATTAGTGTCCACCGCTCATGTGGAGGAGTAGGGAATCAAATCTGGTTCTCCCGATCAGAGTCCACCGCTCCAAACCACTGCTCTTAATCACTACACCATGCTGGTTGTACTAGCAGGTACAGCTCCCATGCCCCCTCTTGGACTGCTTAGGATGAAGGAGGGACAGGAGTACTCAAGACACAGAGATCTTCTTTTCAACCACATTCACATTTCTCTAATTTTGGAGTGGATGCAGGCTAATAAACTGAAGCTTAATCCCAACAAGATGAAGTGTCTTTTACCAGCTTCAGCTGTTTAGCCAGCTGCATTTCCTGGGAAGAAAAGGTCTGGCCACTATGGCGCATGCTCTGATTACATCTAGATTAGATTACTGAAATGTGGTCTGTGTGGGGCTGACTTAGAGAAGCGTCTGGAAGCTTCAGATGGTGCAGAATGCTGCAGCCAGGATGCTGACTGGAGTGGGTCATAGTGACCATATTACTCCAGTCTTGACCCACCTACACTGGCTCCCAGTTTGTTTCCAGGCACAATTCAAGGTACTGGTCTTGACCTTCAAATCCCTATATGGTTTGGGACCAACATACCAGAAGGAACACCTACTCCCTTATGAACTTGCCCAACCACTATGGCTATTTTCGCAGGCCCTGCTCTGGGTGCCCCCACTTGCTGAGATTAGGCATGTGGCAACCCAGGAGAGGGCTTTCTCGGACATGGCACTAAAGCTCTCCAGGAAGTTATGGCTGTCGCCTTCTGGTGCCATCTTCTGCCAGCAAGTGAAGACTTTTTTGTTTTGGCATTCTCTCCATGATCCCACCTTCCTGACCAATGCTTTAATTGCTGTTTTCATGTCTGTGTATGTATTTTAGCTCTGTAGTTTCATTTACACATTCTATGAAAGATTATATAGCATAATTTGCACTAAAGTTGAATTACTTTGTATTATATCGTAGACAATCTAACAATTAATTACATTGGGTGGGATCTAGAAACCTGTAAATGGGTTTCCGATCACAGAATGGCAAGAAAAGTCTACTGCAGCCCCATAAACCTCCAACGATCCACTTTTGAAGGTCACAGAATCCTGAGGAATGGTGTGGCACAAACATTCGCCTAAATCTCAAGAAAGAAACACCATGGAAACACCCTCCTCTTGCAAAAGGGAAGTGCCTTCTGCTTGTGCAAGCAAGGGTTTAATTCTAATCCACAGAATTAAATGGGAGAATACACATGGCTACCAGCATCACTTACGTTTTCAGTAAGAGGAAGGCTATCTATCCTCTTAGTCAAATTCTGAAGCTGAGCATAATACCAGTCTTTTTCTTTCTCTTCTTTTTCAAGTTCAGCAAGCAGGAGTGATCTATAAAAAAAGGAATATCATTCATAAAGATTTACTAGAAGTCAGAGACTAAGCATGTAAGGGGCAAACATGGGAGAAATTTGGTCCAGAGGACTAACAGCGCATTCCTGAGCCTGAAGGGTGAAAGGCCTTAGGAGGCCAGGAAGGCGCTGTGCCGAGATCTGCCCCCCCCCCCCAGTATTCGAGCAACTTACACCAGCGTTAGTAGCCCCAACACCGGTGGGAAGGCCCGGTTGCTGGGCGCTGCCATGGAAGCACTGCCCCAGGACACCGACGGGGCCTTCTGCTGGTGTTCCACCAGTGTAAAGGCCTGCGCCAGCGTCCCAGAAGGCGTTCCGGAATCCCAGAAGGCATTCCTGGAGCGGGCTGGGGGGAGGAGCTGCCATTAGGCAGCTTCCTGTCCCCTTTCTCCCCGTCAACACCGGCAAGGAGAAGAGCAAGGCTGCACCTGCTTTTTAGCAGGCACAACCTCGCTTTTCTCTATGGGCCAAAAAGGCCCTGTTTCACACAAAAAAGCCTCTAAAAGGCTTTTTTTGGTGAGGAAGCGTGGCAGTGACTCCTCCACGTCGTCCACGCACGCTGAATCTCAGGAATGCGCTGTCAGTTTCTCTTCTGGCCTTCCCCACTGATTTGATGGGCACTCTTTACTCAGTCCTTCTACATGTGGTTCAATTTCCACCTCTTAAAAGAAAAGCTGATACTTCTGATACAACACTCAAAGCACACTCCAATTTAGCTGTCACTCTCTATTGCTTACTCAACTGAGGAAAGAAAAAAACAAAACACTCAAACACAAACGTTATCCTTCCGTACATGGACAACAGGCATACCAAACCCGTACTTATTTTATACAGCTTTATTATTAAGCTACCGGACTAGTTTGGATAACAAATTGGATTATATTGGCCATCCAAATTAAGATTGATGGAACTGGAAAAACTGGGTATGAAAGAAGGATTTCATTATCATTTATGGTCCAAAAACACATCTGAGACAAAAATAAGACAAAATTCAGAACATGTGATTACAGAAAGTCTATTGAAGATATGGGAATTTAAGTTTTTTTAAAATTAAGCCCAACACCCTCATTATTAATGTTTCCTATTGAAGCATATTGTAACAGGTTTGGAAACAGAACAACTATATAATACATCAAGATATGACCCATGCACAAGGAGACATTAAAAGGTGGCAGATGATTAAGAAGAACAAAAATATACAATGGCTTACATATTTTCAATTAGTCTCAAGACTCAAAAAAGACTGTCAATCAACAAGAGAAGGAATAAGAGACAAGACTGAATTTGAAACAGACAAGACTGAACTTGAAAATTTGATTGTGCAACACAATGAGCACCTCATGGGAAAGGTTTACAAATTGTTACTTAAATATGATACTGAATCTGATCAAGGTAAATCATGTATGGTGAAATGGATGCAGAATATAGGAGAAGAGATACCAATTCAACAATGGGAGATGTTCTGGTCCAAAGCGATAAAATTTACAGCTAGTCAAACTATAATTACTATAAGATGGGTTTTTTTAACTTTATTTTAAGTTTATTTGATGATAACAACAACAAAATAAAAATACAACAGTAGGTTAAACATTGTACAGTTGAGATATATTTCAATACTCGGTTCCAGTATATGTTCCAATATATATATATACACATCAGTGCTTGCTATAAGATGTTTTTTTCGTTGGTACATCACACTGAAAGACATTGAGAAAATAAGTAGATTAAAGAGGATTATGTTGGAAATGTAAGGAGAATGAAGGAACATTTTTGCATATGTGGTGGTCTTGCAAAAAAGTCAAGAAGTTTTGGAAAGAAGTTCTGGAAAGAAGTTCACGCAGAAATACAAATAATTTTTAAAAACACACTTGTAATGAATCCAAAAGGTATGCTACTACCAACTGTACCTACAAATGTTGGAAGATCGTCAGAAGAACTGTTCAGGTACATGATAACAGCTGCAAAAATTACAATGGCTGCTAAAAGGAAATCTGAAGAATGTCCGGGAATAGAGGAATGGAAGGACAAATTAGCAGAACATGCAGTGATGGCGAAACTAATGAACTATGATAGCCTCAACTTTTTTATTGTTAGCCCAAAAATTCCTTTTGGCTACAGGAATGGTCTTTGCACATTCTTCCTTGATAATATCTCTGGTTTCAACCCATAGTTATTCTGGTTCACATTCACTCGAACTTAGTAATGTAAATCTGTTCTTTACACGGTTTTTAAACTCTTCAGGAATGTTGCTTAGATTGTACTTTGGCACTTTGAATGTTTTGGTGTTTTTCTTCAACTTCACTCTAATTTTCAATATTAATACTTCATGGCCTGTACCAAAATCGGCCCTGGTTTTGTTTTGGCAGAAAGAATAGAGCTTCCCCATCTTCTGCTTCTGTAATCTATTTGATTTCTATATTGGCCATCCAGTGATGTCCATGTACACAATCATCTGTTTGGTTGCCTGAAATGTGTACGCAATGAACAAATTGTTGTCTTCACAGAATTCTATGAATTGTTCTACTGCTTCATTCCATGCTTCTAGCCCAAATATTCTGACAGTATTTGATTCTGCTTTGTTTCCTACTTTTGTGTTCCAATCAACTATGATTATTAGCACATCTTGTTTAGGTGTGTGATCAATTTCTTCTTGGACACTTGCATAAAAGCTTTCAATTTCTTCCTCCTCAGCATCTGTAGTTGGGAGCATAAACTTAAATGGTAGTTATATTGATAGGCTTTCCATGAAGTCTGATTGATATTTCGAGCTTACCTTGATTCATACTACCCATATTCTATGTTCCTACTATATGCTTGAACAGCTTTGGACTTTCCTTTGGCATTCATTCATGTCAACAACTGATCGTCCTTTCAGCTTTAATCCGGTTGCATCAATAGGAATAGCACGGCTTGTAGTTGTCCTCTGCTCTTCCCCAGTAGCTGATTGAGTGCCATCCAACCTGGGGGTTCTCTCTTTCAGCACTATATCTTTTTTCATTTTGGAATGTCTCATCATAGGGTTCTCGAGGTAAGAGTTGGTCAGAAGTGGTTTACCATCACCTTCTTCAGCGCAGTACTAATCAGGGTTAGCTGAAGTGGCACTGCTGTTGTCTATGAAAATCCTCCGGCAGCGTCATCTTCAACTACTGCTGCTCAGTAGTTACCCTTCAAGGATTCCTCCATCCCCATCACTGTTGGAACTGTCTGTTCTCTTCTGCTAACTGTGACAGTTGATCCCTGAAGGGAGTGGATGCATCTTAGTCTGGTGTCTCAGCTGTAACCATTCCGCCTTGAGTGACTCTCCGAGGAGTTTAGCCTCTTGAAGAGTCTGGCCCTTACGATATTGCTCTCAGTTTCACAGGCACACACAAACCCCCTTCACCATATTAAGGTGTGCGTCCAAGAAGGGGAATGTATATGAAACAAACACTCCAAAATTGAAACTTATTAACATTAATCATTCCTATCCAAAGAGCTTGGCAAAATGACAGACGCACTTGGAAAAACAGGAATGTCCACTAGAAAATTTGTTTGTATTCAGAGAAACCTCTTTAATACAGATTAATACTATTTGGAGGGCATTAACCATGCTTTTAGGTTCAGAGTATCTTGATCTAATCCTAGGGACAGGAAACTCTTGTCCAGAGAGGTGAATGAAAAATGCAAGTTCTTTGTGAACTACAGTTGGCGCAGCCAATATGGGGAGAGTAGAACACCACAAATGCCTGCTAGATCAGACCAGTTATCAATCTAGTTCAACATCTTGTATCACACAATGGCTAACCAGTTGCCCTGGAGAGGTCATGGACAGAACACAGAGGTCAAGGCCTTCCCCAGTGGTACCTCCTAAAACTGGTCTTGAGAATCCAGTTCCCTTTTAAAGCCATCATTAACTTCACTGGCTGCAAATTCCACCATTTAATTCCCCTTTGAGTGAAGCTATACTTGCTTTTGTCCATCCAGAATAAATTGGCCATCAACTTTAGGAGGGGCCCTTGAGTTCTAATATTATAAGTAGGGGGAGTTTTCTCAATCCACTTTCTCTGCACCATGGATAATTGTATAAGTTTTTATCCTGTCACCCCCCTTACTCATCTTTTCTCTAAACCAAAAAGCTCAAGGTTATTCAACCTATCCTCACTGCAATTAACAAGAAGAAGAAGAGTTGGTTTTTATATGCCAACTTTCTCTTACCACTTAAGGAAGAACCAAACTGGCTTACAATCACTTTCCCTTCCTCTCCCCACAACAGACACCCTGTGAGGTAGGTGAGGCTAAGAAAGCTCTAAGAGAGCTGTGACTAGCCCAAGGTCACCCAGCTGGCTTCACGTGTAGGAGTGGGGAAACCAACTTGGTTCACCAGATTAGTGCCCGCCACTCATGTGGAGGAGTGGGAAACCAAACTCAGTTCTCCAGATTACAGTCCACCACTCCTAACCACAATACCACACTGGCATGAAATAAGAAATTGGAAACTATAAAATGGATTCATGAAACTGAATATTCTGACCAGAACAAATTTTATATATTAACAACAGATTACTAGATGTAGGTAGGAAACAGTGATCACAGATTTCTAACTGAACATGAAAAAGAAATAGAATGACTACAAAAGTTTACACGCTCAAACAGAGGGAAAGAAATGAGGATTCCAAAGGGCAGCTACAGTGCAAATGTCTGCTCATAAATACCTGAATTAAGCAAGACCTGCCCAGGTGTAGACATGTAAAATACACCAAAACCACATCAGTTCCATGTGCATGCAACAGAAGCAGTCTGCAGCCAAAAACCTGCTTTTGTAAATGGACTACACCTTCCTAGGTTAGGGCCAAAGAGTTATACTAGGTCAACTTTAACGTTTTCAGAATTAGCTTTGCAATTCATTAAAAATTTCACTTCTTCATAAAACCATCCAGAAATTGGACGAGAAAGGTTACCTTTCTTTCTCCAGCTCTTCTAGATAACCAGTGCTCTCCCTGCTTCCATTCATAAAACCTCTTCTGGGAAATGATCCCATGGGAACAGGACTGCACTCTCCTGAACGACTGGATACAGAGCCTTCTCTGCTCCCATATGAACGCATGGACATCTTTGGCCTTAACTTCACTCCAGGGAAGCTGTTGCCGTCCAAGTTCAATTCTGAGTAAAACCAAGAAAGTTTTTTTGAAACTTTCAAATGATGAAACCCCATTATACCGTAATCAGTCACATGAATCTCCACCCCCAGTAAAAAAAAGAGTAAATTTTAAAGGCAAAATATTATGCAAATGCCAGCCTTTCATAAAATTGTGGGAAATATTATTAATCAAAGAAAGGATAACCAACTTGTGATGTTCCTTCATTTGACCCCTGGCAGTTCTACCAAACTTTAATCAAGGTGTGAAAAAATGTTTGCTTACATATTAATGAAAAATTTTCAAGTTATGTGAAAGACAAGAGAGAGTGATAGTATGTAATGGCACTGCTATGCCTGAAATGTGTTCCTTAAACTTTCAGACAGTAACTTTGTGGCCAACTGCACTTTCTTCTCACAGGTGTCCTCTATGAAACAGAACAGAATCCAATAATACAGAAGGTAACTGCTGCTGACCTAAGCTAAAGAATTCTTCATATGAACAATTGTTCAAACACATAGCCCTCTTCCAAGTTACCTTTAAGACGTTCCAGCAAATCGATCTGTCCTGATGAAGCCACTGCCTCATCTTCAATACTTCCTTGCAGCTGCTTTAGCACCTCCTAGAATAAATCCATGTTATTAAGAAACTATAGTGCTATAAGGTGTATGATAATACACTGCTGAATAGTTCAATGCTTTAATGTTCTAAAGTTTAACAACATTATCAAAATATGCTACTAGTTTTATTGTGTGTGACCGCTTTTCTGACCAAAAAATACATTGTGTTATTCACCTCAAAGCTTGTGTTTTTGGTTTAACTCTCCCCTACCCCCCGCTACTTTTCACATAGTACATCTACCTTTATTTTTGCTAAGGTAGTATAGGGTTCATCAGCTTGCAGTTTTTTCCTCAAATACTGGGTATATTTACAATTTTGCTTGTAGAAAACAAAAGCATTTATAACTTAAATTCCATAAATATGTCAAATATTATAATTTTATATGCTAAGTTATAAATGATGCATTTAAATTGTTAAAGCAGTAAAATTAGTTTAGGTTCGATAGGACAGTAAGAATTGCATAAATTTCCATTTCCCCCCAAATGTCTTTTCCCAATTTTTTTTACATCTCTAATCATAACAAAGCACAAATATCACAGAATACCTAACTGACCCCTGAAAAAGTTTCGCATTAGACATAAGAAATATACATATAAAACTAAGACTGGCATTGAGTGTGTGTTAAGTGCCGTCAAGTTGCTTCCGACTCATGGCGACCCTGTGAATCAAAGTCCTCCAAAATGTCCTATCTTTGACAGCCTTGCTCAGGTCTTGCAAGCTGAGGGCTGTGACTTCCTTTATTGAGTCAATCCATCTCTTGTTGGGTCTTCCTCTTTTCCTGCTGCCCTCAACTTTTCCTAGCATGACTCTTCCCTAGTGACTCTTGCCTTCTCATAATGTGACCAAAATACGATAGCCTCAGTTTAGTCATTTTAGCTTCTAGAATCAGTTCAGGCTTGATTTGATCTATAACCCACTGATTTTTTTTTTTTTTTTGGCAGTCCATGGTATCCGTAACACTCTCCTCCAACACCACATTTCAAAGGAGTCTACTTTCTTCCTGTTAGCTTTCTTCATTGACCAGCTTTCACATCCGTACATAGTCATAGGGAATACGATGGCATGAATTAATCTAGTCTTGGTGGCCAGTGACACATCCTTACACTTCAGAACCTTTTCTAGCTCCTTCATGGCTGCCCTTCCCAGTCTCAATCTCCTTCTGATTTCTTGGCTGCAGTCTCCCTTTTGGTTGATGATGGAGCCAAGACTGGCATTATTAAATTAAAAGTGAACTTTTAATCAATTAAACCAGGCAGTTATGTTGCTCTGGTTCAGTCTACACTCTTGGGGCCCCTAATAACCTCTGCAATCTTCCTCTGTTCAAACCAGGGCCTAGTTGGACAGACAAATCTCATGGAATGGCTAACAGGGCACCTTCATGACTATTCCTATATTCAGAGGCCTTTAGCTGAGGCGGCTCTGCCCTTGGAAATGGTTCCGGGGGTGATATATAAATGGGCTATGCTACTTTTAGTTTCATTGCTGACTTCTGTATTTGTGGTTTTATTGAATCTTTTGTTAACTGGCAGATTACTACCACCAGAAGTCCCTGGAGAAAGCTGAGATATAAACTTTTAATAAATAAGCTACTGAAATCACAAAAAATGAACATAAAAGCAGTTATTAGATTAAGAGGCCACTAGGCTTCTAGGCTATTAATGCCTGATGGCCTAAATTCAGGTAGACAATGAGACCCTGGGAAAAAAAACTTATTATAGAAGCATCACCAATAACTCAACTAAATTGAAAAGCATGGCCAGAAGGCAAAAAAATCCACAGGACTCAAAACTGATTTGTCTTGTCTTATAGTTTCTGATCGGCTTGTAGAAGTCACAATGCACCCATGAGCAAATAATTAAAGAAAGACCTTTCGGCTATTCCACTGATGTAGAAACAGCCATCTATAGAACTATTTTGTTTAGAATTAAAAATGGAAGTTCTCAAAAAGCATGCATCTCTTTTAATCACAATGGTTGGTTATTTTTCAGAAAATGTCTACCTAATTGATCTGTCTTAAGGCTTTTACAGTGTACAGTATATAAAGCAGAAGGAAAATGCATTTTAAATTGCTAGAAGGATAACAGCAAACCGAGCTATCCGTATTAGAATCCAAAATAATAATACGGTGGATCAGAGTATATTTCTGCATAGGCCATCATCCAGACGGGCCACTCAGATGCCCATAAGAACATAAGAAAAGCTGTGCTGGATCAGACCAAGGTCCATCAAGTCCAGCAGTCTGTTCACTCAGTGGCTCAACCAGGTGCCTCTAGGAAGCCCACAAACAGGATGACTGCAGCAGCATTATCCTGCCTGTGTTCCAGGCATTATCCTGCCTAATATAATAGGCATGCTCCTCTGATCCTGGAGAGAATAGGTATGCATCATGACTAGTATCCATTTTGACTAGTAGCCATGAATAGCCCTCTCCTCCATGAACATGTCCACTCCCCTCTTAAAGCCTTCCAAGTTGGCAGCTATCACCACATCCTGGGCAGGGAGGTTCCACAATTTAACTATGCATTATGTGAAGAAATATTTCCTTTTATCTGCTTTGAATCTCTCACCCTCCAGCTTCAGCAGATGACCCCGCGTTCTAGTATCATGAGAGAGAAAAAAGCTTCTCCCTGTCCACTCACTCCATATCATGCATAATTTTATAGACCTCTATCATATCTCCCCTTAACCGCCTTCTTTCCAAGCTAAACAGCCCTAAGCATTTTAACTGCTCCTCATAGGGCTGTTGCTCTAGTCCCCTGATTATTTTGGTTGCTCTTTTCTGCACCTTCTCAAGTTCTGCAATATCCTGTTTTAGGTGTGGTGACCAGAACATTACACAGTGTGGTCTCACCATAGATTTGTAACAAGGGCAGTATGATAGCAGCAGTTTTATTCTCTATTTGTTGTCTAATTATGGCCAGCATGGAATTTGCCTTTTTTTCTCTAATAGCTTCCTTCACCTTATCCGTTAGCCATGGTGGTGACCTCTTGGACTTAATACCACCTTTCCTGACCTGCATTATACAATCTAGCTGCGCCTCTAGTACTGTGGACTTGAGTAACCCCCAAGCCTTTTCCAGAGATTTAACCCTCCTGTTCTTTTCAACTTCCTTTTTACCAAGTTTCTCATTTTAAAGAAGTTCCCTCTTTTAAAGTCAAACGTAATTGCATGAGATTTCCCAGGCACTTTCCCACATACATATAAATTAAATTTGATGCCACTGTGGTCACTGTTGCCAACTGGCTCAACTACATCCACATTCCGCACTAAGTCACTGGCAGCACCACATATTAAGTCCAGGATCGCCTCCTCTCTGGTTGGATCCATGACCAACTGTTCGAGGGCACAGTCATTGAGGATGTTTAGAAATTTTATCTCTTTGGCTTGACTGGAGCATGCATTTATCCAGTCAATATGAGGGCAGTTAAAGTCTCCCATTATTACTACTTCATCACCTTTGCATGCTTTCCTGATTTCATTCTCCATCTCTAGATCACCCTGAGTCTTTTGGTAAGGGGCCGATAGAAGGTCCCCAGTACTAAATTACCTGTGGTGCCCGGAACTGTCACCCACAAGGATTCTGTGAATGAGTCTGCCTTTTTTATGGTTTCTAGTTTATTAGACACTATGCCTTCCTTGATGTACATAGCAACACCCTCCAATACGCCCTTCCCTGTCATTTCTATAGATTTTGTATCCAGGGATGACTATATCCCACTGGTTCTCTCCCTTCCACCCGGTTTCTGTAATGCTCACTATATCTATGTTTTCCCTTAAAACCATGCACTCTAACTCCCCCATTTTCACTTGGAGGCTTCTAGCATTAGCATAGAAACACCTCCACACTATCTTTCTCTTTCAACTTTCAACAGCAACCTCAGTTATTGCTCCCCAGCAGTTTTGGGAAAGGCAAAAATCAGCACTCACCTCACCTTGCCAACAGCTCTGCCTCTATCTCCCAGCTCAGCCCAGCTGATTTACATTGTTTTAAGGCAGGGAGAACAATGCCGAGGAAGCTTCCAAACCAACAAAGCACTGGTAGCCATTTCTTACCTACTCATCCTGAGCACTTGGTAATCAGTAAAGTGGTGCTTCAATGTCTAGGCATTCCATTTTCAGGTGTAATGGCTAACTACTGTTAATAGGCCCATCCTCAATGAGTTTATATATTTTTTTAAAGCCATCGGCATTAGTAGCCATTGTAACTCCCTGTGGCAATTACGATACAATACGAATATTCTAAAATACAATAATAAAATTCGAAAATAACATTTATTTCATTGGTCGTGAGCCTGCTGCTGGTCAGTTTCAATAGATGATAACAAACTGTGGTGTATTAACTGAACTCTTTTTCTTAAATATTCCTATATAGTAGTGGCTGGACTAAGATCTGGGAGACTAAGATCTGGGTGACCCAGGTTCAAATTTCCTCTATGCCATGGAACCGCATTGGGTGACCTGAGGCCCAACCTACATCACACAATTGTTTTAAGGCAGGGAGAACAATGCTGTAAGCTGCTTAAGTTCCCATTGGAGTGAAATGTGGGGTCTAAATATCTAAATAAAATCACCTGAATTGTGAAAATTAGGAGAGTTTAGATACGTGAAGCAGATCTCGTCCATTCCAAATTGATTACCTTCTACTATGCTGTCTCTGTTTACAATATAAGATGCTATTGCATTAACTGAAAGATTTCAGCCACAGTCCAAAGTCATCATCACTTTATATATGTCATTGATTATGCTAAAGGGAGTTCCAGGAGCATGACTGCCAGGTGTTACTCATACTGGGAGGCTGCACCCTAAACAAGCTGGAAAGTATGAAAGAGGCAGAGGAAGCAATATCAAGCCAGCTTCACTGGAGACCTGCTGCTGCAGGGAACAGCAGTCGCTGTAGGAAGCCCCCAGCGACAAAAGGGATGGAAGAAACTGATTTGTTCATATTGGAGCTTGTTTTCTTTTCTGTAATTAAAGTACATTTGTGTTAAAGGGATACTTTGCCTCATTGAGCTTCTATGACCAAAACCATTAAATAATCCTTGCCTCGGGCAAAAAATGGCCTCCGGCAAAACATCAACCTACATAGCGCCATTTCCCTAACATCTGGCATACACGAGAGATGGAACCCTCTGCCCCTCAAATATTTTTACCATGCTATTGACAGAAGATAGCTAGCTAAAGAAAGCTAACATTTATGTTAAGAAGCAGTTTTAACTATGAAAGAACTGTGTGTGGTAAGGAATACTGGCATATATTTAAGCAGGCATAAAGTAGTGCCATTATAAGAGCTGCTGCTGTTCTCCCTGCCCTTCATGCACCTGATCACTAGATTCTTGCTGCTTCGAATGTATTCCCACTTATTGAAGAAATGCATTTATGTTACTTGTGAACCCAGCAATTAACACAGCCTACTAGAAATTCTATGCATTTCTTTAGCAAGTGCCGTAATATAATGATCATTTTGGGTATACTCTGCACACGTTGTTATATTGCTGGAAAAAACAAGACAACACATGAGAAGCTGAATTGTTCTAGAACAGTGGTTCTCAACCTTTTTTGCTCCATTCCCCATTTCACCATTGTTCAGAAAATAACTCCCTCATTCCCAAGATTGTTTTTAATTTAATCTGCGACAAGTTTATAACTAACTACAATTTTACAGATTGTACATAATCTACAGGACATCACACTTTGCTGAATATTGGTCCCAAAAATCTCCCCCCCCCCTTGTTGAGACCCCATTTCCAAGACAGACTTCTAGGTGTCTGTTTTTGGCCTAGCAAATTATTATTTAAAACCATAATTACCGTATTTTCCGGCGTATAAGACGACTTTTTAACCCAGGAAAATCTTCTCAAAAGTCAGGGGTCGTCTTATACGCCAGGTGTCGTCTTATAGGGCAGGTGCTGAATTCCAAGCCGGACTGGAGAATCTGCCTGGGGAGCCGCCTCCGCTCTCTCCATGTCCGCCGGAGGAGGGAGGAGAGGCGAGCCCGGCGAGGGCGCTCGCTGCCCGGCTGGGAGTCGGAGCCAGGCGCGCCAGGGCGCACGGAGGGAAGCGCTCGGCTGCGCTCCGGCGGCGGCGCAAGGCAGGCAGGCGGCCGGCTGGCCGGGGCGGCCGCTCTCCCCGCGTCCTTCTCCACCTCCTGCCCACCTGCTCCGGCATCGCAACTGCAGCCGCGCCACGCTCCAGCCCAGACTGAGGGTGGTTCGGGGCTGAGCGAATGCGGGCGGGCGGCCTGCGTGCTGCTTCTCCTTTTCCTCCTCACCCCCCCTGCCTCCCTCCCTCCCCGCCTCCCTCCCCGCCTGTGCGTTGGTGTGTCTGGCTCCGCTCTTGCAGTGCGGCCAAAAATGTGACCAACTCCCCAGGCAGGGCTTTTCCAGGAACAGGCGCCGCCTCCCCCCGGCCCAGCTCCCGGCCCTTGTGCAAAAGGCGAGCGAAGGAGGGCAGCAGGGGAGAGTGCGAGGGGCGGGCCTCGGCTGCGGAGGAGTATATCCCAAACTCTATATTTTAACTGGAAAAGTTGGGGGTCGTCTTATACGCCCAGTCATCTTATACGCCGGAAAATACGGTACTAGAATAAACCTTTCAGCTCTTCATTGTAATACAGAAGCAAGCATTACATTTTAACCATGTGTAAAAGCACTGGAGGTCCTGAGGGATATGGAAATGTGTAACTTTGCAAAGCCAGGACTATAGGAAAAACAGCTTGAAATAAAGTCATAATAGCATATGTACACTCAAGAAGTATACTTTACTCTGAAATAGCTACAATCATTTTGTACTACTATATTCATAACTTCCTCATTGCATCACTAAAAACAACTTTTCCTTTTTTAGTATATACTTCAGTCAGATCTAATAATTTACTTTGTCCAGAGGGAAAACTGCCTGCCCCAAAATTATGACAGTTACAATCACTGTCCCAGGCTCAGTCTTGCTAAATTTTACCCAAGAAAGTAGAAAATGTACTTAATTGTTCAATCCATTTTCATTTAGCTTTTTAAATGCTTTCAAGGTCTGTCCTCAAACCAATGGCTTTTGGAATAGCCAGACTGATTAGTGCCAAGACATAAATACAGCAGTGTTGGCTATGTTGAACTTCCAGTAACTGCAAGCTCACAAGGGGCACACAAACCCTTCAGTTAAGAAGCAGGAAAATTACAACGAATGCTATAAGGAGGCTGCCTTGGTGGCAGAATACAATATTAATCTGCCCAGAGTAGACATAGGTTGATGTTCCTGGCATCACACCTACTCTTCAGACAAAGAACGGGGAGGGGGGACACAGTGTCCTGGGGGGCATACCCTCTCTTGTTCTGTTTGCACTCAGTTTAGAATGGCTCTTCTTCCTCCTCTCTCTAAAGTCCAGTCACTGTGTCCAAGGAGGCCTGCTGAAAAGTAGGGAAGACTAATACTCCCTTTCTTATTTTACCAGAAACTGCTACAGCACGGTTCCTTCTTGTACCATCAAGGTAACGGGAGGATACCACACTATGGCTCGCCTGCATGCCCGTGTTGCCTGATAATACTGGAGAAAGGAGAACAGGCATAGCATGTTGCAGGATTGTCACACTGCTATAGTGGCACAGGAAGGAGCTGCAGCAACCTCCCATGCCACCAACTTTACAAGTGGAGGGTATCTTAGGTGGAAGGTGGACTTCCCTCTCCATATATCAAATCTGCCATGCATACCGCTGAACGCACTGTAGAAGCAGATATAGTGGTATGCAATCTAAAGAAATCCTAGCGTACAAGGAGGTACTTCTACTTATGCAAGGAGACTTCCTGATTTTCATTAACTCTCTCCGCAAGCAGCAGTCCCCAGTGCTACGCTGAACACCACTCCAGAGGGTTCCTGACTTTCACAAGGGAAATTTTTTAGGGGATGCAAGGGCTGCAGAATAGTCCCCTACTGCACATGGCACACAGTTGTTAGGACCTGACCCTACATTTTATTATCTACATATACACTAACACATACAGTGTGTATCTCCTGGTCACCACAGCTTTCTTTTCTCTTCTTTAAGTGAGCAATTGCAGCATAATTAAGGTCATATATAGTAGCTAGTGAACAAAACAGAGTATCTACTGATGTCTGTAGCACAAGTCTGACACCATAGGACTGAATCTAAAAACCCAGAGTATTACTCAACTCAAATAATGCTTATACCTTCATATTAGATGCTTCAGTTTCCAGTTTTGTAAGATGATTTGAATTGTCTTCCAGTTCTTGTCGAAGGTTTGAGTTCTCCATTTTTAATGCTTCTACTTGTTTTAACAACTGATCATATGACACTGCAGCCATCCTGGGCTACCCCTGGACCTAAATCAAGCAAAAATATATATATTTTTGTTTGTCTGTTCTAAAGAAAGCATTGTGAACTTTGAGGAATGCTAAATTGTTCAGAACACATTTCATTTTCTAGCTGAAGAATGTTAACATAATAGTGTAATAGTTCATAACAACATTAAGTAACATGTAACTAATTAACACATTTTAGCTCCGCTATCTTCAATACATTTTTTATACCATAACAATCATTACTTAAATTATCATGAAAAATTCTAACAGCAAATTCAGTAAGAATTGTAGCAGGCCTCAGCTGCTTCTTAGGTCTGACTTCAATTCTTTTGATTCTTGGGGGGGGGGGACCTACTAGACATATTAGTATTCTAATACTTACAATTAAATAGCTTTTTCGTGGCTTAAATACTCAAATGAAAGATTATGAGAGATATCACATGGTTTTAATCATTTATGACTTTTAACAGAAATTGTGCCCTCAAGTTTTTATAATATCCTGAAAGAAATTGCAGGTAGTATCACTAAAATCTATGCCCAAAAAAGTGGCATATAGTCTTAGGTTATCAGTTCAACTCATGAGTTGTGGCCTTCTTTAATGTTGACTGGTTTAACCTTTTTTAATCAGGCTCATATTTTGGAGGGGGGATGCTCTTAAATTGCTACAACAATAGCACATTAGCCAAAGTATACAAAAATTCTAACAGTGAGTGCAGGTTTTGCAATGAAGTCCAGACAAACTTTATACACCAGAACAAAATGTTTCTGAAGAATGGTTATTTTGGTTATTCAGTGGTCTGTGCTATAAAGTGAAATTTACGTCAGAATTAGTTTTACTCAGTGTCATTGTATCTAACCGTAAGAGAATATCAAGAGAGAATTCTGTATGCAGAGACAGCAATGAGGATGACGTTGGCAAAGGCATGGAGACTGAAAAACTACTCCAAAAAGGGACTTAATAGAAAAGTAAAAAGTTTATGTTTTAGTGTAACTCACAACCTTGCAAAACAATAGTCATGTCAGAAACCTTGATTTATAAGGGAAATATACTTATCTAGCATGTGGAGCTCCTTCTATTAGATTTATGAAGACACTGGTAATTTATGCAGTGTTTTGAGGACTCTGAAAGGTTTACTATTGTGATATATATTGTATAATGGAATTATTCTTTTGTATTCTAGCACGTTTCTTTGTAAATACAACTTAATAATAAAACTGTCCAGGACCCCCAGTAGAGACACCTCTTACACGAAGTCTGAAACAAAATTTGTAGTTTGCACTGATTTCTCGGTAACCCTGGGCAGACATTCAAATCCTTTCAAGGATTGACATCTATACCTCTCAGCGTGCACATAAGGCCACTTGTTTTAAAGCTTTTAACTAACATTTCTCTTGTCTGTGTTTTTACCTAGGGTTTCCATCAAAAATAACGAGATTAACAGTATGCTGTTGCAGGATCAGATTGAGTCAAGAAAATGACATGTGTGTTAAATGCTTAACACAAAATAGACAGATACAAGTGGGACCCACAAGAAATTCATGGAGAAATTCTCTCTCTGGTCCCTGCTTTCTCCTCTGGCTTCTGACCCCTGCCCCTGGTCACCATTCTCTATCCTTTCCTTCCACTGCTACCTCCTCCTCCCTTACCCACAACACCGGTCCCCAATTCTCCTGCTGCCCACCCCCCTCTTTGCCAAGCCCTTTGCTGCTCAGCCTACCAATCCCTCCTTCCTCACAGCCCTCAGCTGTGCCCACCCCTCTCCTCACCACAGACGCAACACAGGCTTGCACCCCTCCCTATCAATCCCACATCACTTCTCCTTTGCCCCATGTCCATCATGGCAGAGCAGCTCCCTCAGACAGCAAAGGCGCTTGGCATTGCAGTTCAACCTCTAAGTTACCCAGACACATGCCTGCTGGGGAGGAGGAGGAAGTGGCAATGTTGCCTCTTCTGTGCCCAACCCAGCTGATGCTTGGTTCTTGGCCTCAAGGTGAATGCCCCCCCCGAGAGAGGCGGAAAGAGGGACGTGGCAGCAGCTCCAACAAAGGAGCTAAAGGAGTAGTAATACAAATAAATGCTTAATATATTTGTCCAGGGATGCCCCAAGCACAAGCCCTCCTGGATTTCTCCAGCAGTGCTTAACGCGCTTTGCACCTCCCCCATGCCCCAAGCTGTGCCAACGAAGGCGTTGTCACTGCACTTACCTCCAGGCAGCTCCTCAATGCCCCTGTCTTCATCGGCCTGGTAGGCTGCACCCCGCCCTCTGGCAGGTGAATCCTTGGTGGCCCCACGCCCTGAGGGCCTGTCTCTCCCAGCAGCAATGGCAAGGGATGGTAAGGGTGAGGTACTTCCTCCAAGGCTGACAGAGAGGAAGTGTCAGGAGACTGCCAGCAGTCCACAGCCAAAGCAGAGCAAGAGGGTGGGAGCACCTCACAAGAAGCCCCACTGGCCATCAGGGGAACATTTCCCCCAGCCAAAGCAGAGCAAGAGAGCAGAAGCACTTCACGAGAAGCCCCACAGGGCATCGGGGAACATTTTCCCCAGAGGAAGGTGCAATCCTGGGAGTGAGGGCAGACAAGATAGGGGACAGTAAGGGATTGGATGGGGTGGGTGGGTGGAAGTTCATCCTCTGTGGAGAGAAGGATTATAGGAAGAGTAGGTTTGTTGGTGGAGAGGTTAGGGGGTGGAGCAACTTCCCTTTAAATGAGAATCAGAGCCAAGGCTGAGGAGGAGATGGGCTGGGGAAGTTCTTTAGTACAGAGAACCTGCCAGCCAAGGGTTTGGAGCTGAATGACTTTTGCTATTCCCGCCCATTTTGAGGTAGCTGAAGCTCATAATGGTCCAGCTTGAGCCAAGGTAGAGAGCCTGTGACAGGACATGCCCAGGGATGAACCTCACAATATTTTATGCTGCTTTTATTTAAAACTTTAAAAACTGTTTCCAAACATAAATATTTCATATACAATACATAATTAAGACATGACAGGATACTAAAAAGTTCACTGTAAAACCAATATTCAACACAGTTCTTCTTAAAGCTCTCCCAGCTTTAACAAACTCCGCTGCTGCCTCCATTAACACCATATAGCTATTATGCAGTTATTGACCCTGCTTTTACTAGCTTCAAACTTACTGGAACATACAACTCCTACCAGGAGTAAAAGATACCATCAGATTGATGATTTTTTGATGGTGGGTTGTGGATTTCATTAAATTAACCATTAATATTTAAACTTCAGTATTCTTTATTCCCTTACCCAGAAAGAACAGAAGTCAGCACCCAGATTATACAAGATTGTACAACAATTTATTGCATGAAATACCTTAGTTATATCACGTTGAAGTCCTCAATGTGTCTGTAACTAGGACTTGGTAACTGGTGCTGACGACCTTACCTATCTCCACATGAGTAGGGATGTGAACCCAAGTTTCCTTGGTCCAAGATCAATATGCTATTCACTAAACAACATTCTCCTCAGAAAGGCCACCATATCTGTTCTGCATTCTGATCAGGGAGGTGCAAATTCATTTCTAACAGCAATACACATCTATTCTTAACCCACGTTTGGTGTTTCAGATGTATGTTTCGGTGCCCATTCTGATCATAAATAGCGCAGCACAAACATTATAAAAATCCTTACAATTTAGATCAGGCCTTTAATTTTTTTTTATTCTAGTCACCACACCAAATATTTAAGAGCCAAACTGCACTTTTTAGACTTCAGGGTTTCATATTTTAATGTCCATATTTTCTAATTATTGCTACTACAAATCTAACCCTAAAAATCATCATAGTTTTTTGTAATTTTATTAAAGCAATGTCAAGTGTTGTAGTGCATAAGTAAATATAAGGTAACCCTGGTTAGTCTAACTCTAGCATAACTTGTTGTAATTCCATTATTGTATTTAAAAGTTACATTTAATTGAATATTGGAGCCACCACAGAAAGCAATTGGTTAAAAAATTAATTTATTCACCACCGCTGCACGGTGTAGAGTTAATGTTACATATAAATCATAACAAGAATTTCATTCACATTTTTTTTATGTCATTTAACAAAACCTCCTGATGCAAAATGATAAACTTTGTACTTCCACTGAGATAAGCTAGAAGATGCTACAATAAAATCATTGCTGAAAATACTAGGCGCCGTAATGAAATTTCTAACCCCCATGGTGACCTTGCACCTGGTTTTACTTTATATTTCCAATTTTGAAGACTTCTTTGACTTTTGAAAGCAAATTTAATAAAATCTACATTCTTTAAGTGTTAATTATACCGTCGTACAGCTTTGTAATCGGGCACTCATCCAGCCAACAGCAACGAGTAAAAATGGAATCTAATCATCCAGCTGGGGTCCGAGTGCCGCTGCATGTGAACACTTTGTCTCTCCTGAGGCATGGGGAGAAGACAGCACAAACACAGACTAGCAGCCACAACATCTGTTCTCTTTTGATTCTCCTGTGGCCCCATCTCCATCCAGAGTGAGGGCAGCTACATTGTGTTGCTGCATTTCTGCGGTGGGGAAATGACAATCTGTACTATGGCTGCTACCTCTGCAGTTTCTCATGCTGTCTCCCCTGACAGAGAGCACCAAGCTCTGCAACACCACACACCACTCTACTATTCTCTAGTTGTGTACTGCTCGGATGCTCTCTCCCATACTCATTAAGGCTGCAGGATAGTTCAAGAGGTGTCCCAGCCAGGAAAGGGTGTGTGTGCCAGTGTAAGTGAAGAGAGCTGAAGATAAGTGATCATAATACAATATTTAGTTTCAGACTGTCCAAAGTAATCAAATCAGGCTTTCTAAAATCTTGCCTTTGTAAGTGCTACGGGGGGGGGGGGGGAGAGAGACAACCACAAAATGCCATCCTAAGCAAAATTGCATCCTTTTAAGTCTGGGAAAAGAAGGGCGTAGTACTTTTTAGGATTGCATTTTGGTTGGAAGTAGTTATGACAACAGTATGCCTTTTGACACACAAAGCAAGAAACCATTTGGGAAAGAAGTCTCCCTAGTGCTTCTTTATGAAGATATGATTCACACACTGGGACGATGTGGTATTAAACCACAAAATATTTATTCAGGATCACAAGAGAACCACCATAGTGACATTCACATGACAAAACAATGGGAAATGCATAAATTGGACCATTTTATAAAGGCAATATGGGAAACCTAACTGAAATAAATACCAATTACAAACATTTTCCATTGTTATATATTTTAATAGTGAAAATGTTTAAGTTTCTAACCTACTCACTCATCCAAGACAAGATCAGTGACATTAAACATTTTAATTATATTTACCTTATCAATTTATGCAAACCATTCTTATAAACTAGAGTAAAATGTAACATTCAAGAGGAATTTAAATAAAATGTTCTTTATACATAGTCAATATGAAGCCATCACAGGAAAAGCATCCAAAGAAATTTACCAGAACTCAAGAATTCTGTCTTCTTCCCCAATACTGGTGGGAAAGGCTGAAACAGACATTTTTAAGGATACTGCCAACCAGAGGTTGCCTTTTTATTCCAACTTAAATTTGTCTTTGCAGTCACACAGTCATTTTAGTTAGTACTTTGCTTACACATAAGGACACACATTTTAAAAACAAGCTTTATTTACTGCATTTTTCATGCAGGCCACATAAATGCTTATAATGCTTCTACCAATGGTTCTATTTGCATTTATTATAGGCATTATAAGGAAAGCTAAGTATTCAGAGGCCTACTACCAATATAAGAAAAATAAAATTAGAAGTCCAGTAATAAAACTGGAGACTTGGTTAAAGTGTTTTACATACTAAGAAAAAGTACTTGCCATATAAACTGTAGAAGCCATATTATCTTTATCAGTGAGCAAGAATGCTATTTGTCATGACAACTACAATATACAGGTGATTTACACAATGAAAAATATACCAACCATAAAGCTTAAAATTCAGATTTCAGCATTTCTAGGCACTGACTAAGCACAACACACAACTCCAGAACCTCATCCCCAGAAAAAGCAAGTCATCTATAAAATGATGCCTGCTGCTTGTATTACTATGAATTTATTTTTTCTTCCATTTTAATATTTTAAATATAATACTTTTTGAGTTATGCATATGCCTAAATAAAACCTCCAGTTTCCCTCAACACTGATGTATTAAAGCTGACCTAATTATTACACTAAAAAGCTGCATTTGTCAAGGAAAAAGAAAGGAGCCACTACTTCATAAATAATTTATTAAGATTACTAATAGTACCCAAGACCGAATAACTCCCAGTATCTCTTTTGATGATGAACAGATGAAGTCAGAAGGTTTTGGTAGATAGTGTTCTTCTCCTTCTCTTTCCTCTTTATTTTCCATTTCAGCATTTTCTTTTCTTTTTTTAAGCAGTGGAAAAAAGACACTTAGCCCTACCGCTTCATTGCATTTCTGGGTGCAGCAGTGCAGCACAAGCTCTCGTCTCTATGCAGTTTTTTCCTTTCAGTAAAGGAGCAAAAAACTGCTGCAGTAAACGGCAGAAATGCCAGCAATACATCCTGTCACTAACAAAGGCACTGGGATTTTGCAGCATTTTCAAGGAGGGAGTTTTTGTGGCTTTACAATATCATGCACATCATGCAAAACCAAATCTTAACCTACCCAAGTTACAATAAATCCATTCTCTATAATACCTTCCTCATCCTCCCCCCACAGTCCCTGCATTGTGGGGTTGTTAGATTCAAATGAAGGCATCTCCTCCACTGCTTTGTGTCCTTTTCTCTGGCTGCTGCTACTGACAGGATGGAGGAGGAGGAGGGAGAAGGGAGGATTTCAATGGGCTCAAGCTTTCATTCCTCCAAGCAATGAATCCATTTCATTCTTTTTTGACCTTTTCCCGTCTCCTAAGATACTATTCCCCTCATACGTGTCAAACCTTTACAACAACCATTTCTGCTTCACAAAAGAATATTTTTATCCCATTCTGTGCTCACCATCACCTCCTTCTCCCATTCTGTCAAAAACACGGATCAAAACCTTAGGAATCACTTTCTCGCTTCTCTCCACAGAAGCCGAAAGGGAGAGGGAGGGAAAAGCAGGCTCCCTTTTCCTAATGTTTGTCACACAGCAACCGACTGGCACAACACTGTCATGATAAATGCCCCATGCTGGTTTCTAAGAGGAACGCAATGTTAACATTCACCTACCCCATCTCCGACGCCGACTGCACCTCCATTCAGTCTCCAACACCCAGTCCCCTCCTGTATCCACCAGCTGCGCTAGAGCCAGAACCAATACAGACACATTCCAGTCACATGTGCACCCAGCCCAACCCAGCCAATGGCCCCGTTCACAGTAACGTACTCTCTCTCTCTCACGCTCACATCCAGCCCTTCCTTTTCTCCCTACCCCGCCTGACTTTTGCCAATTTGCTGTCTGAAAGATCTGGCAGGAGGGATGGGGAATGTAACTAGCCATCATAAACAGGAAAGGACAGCCACCTATGCAAAGCAATGAAGGACACAGCAAACGGAATTAGAGGTGGGTGGGTGTGTCAAATAATAGCAAATGGACATATACCAAACCAGTTTCTCTTATCTCATTTAACCGGATAATTTCTATTATGATAAACTATGCCGCCTTAAATGCTAAGTCGTTAACGGCAGCACAGACACTTGATGGTTGCCACAGTAAACAGCAGGGAAGACTAGTTTAATTCAGCTCTCTTTCCATTGTTGAACATTATTTATTTCATTTATATCCCGCCTTTCTGCCCAATGGGGATTCAAGGGGGCTTACATGATTCCCCTCTCTTCCATTTTATCCTCACAACACCCTGGGAGGTAAGTCAGGCTGAGACAGTGACTGGCTCTAGGGCACCCAGCAAGCTTCCATGGCAGAGTGCGGATTCCAGTCTGACACTAACCACTACACAACACTGCCTTGCATATAAACATGAAAAGCTACCTAATCCATTTCAATTCAAATTTTAGGATCCCGTCTTAGAGCAGGAAGTTGAATGATATGACCTTCAAGTCTCTTCCAGATCTTCAATTCGATGGTTTCAGTAGCAGCATTTATAAAAATCCCCAGCCCTTTTTAAAGATCTTACAATGTCTGTATTACAACAGAATTTACATGCTAAATTTCATCTGTATTTTAAAACTAATAAATACATATGAAATAGCAAATATACACTTTTACAGAAGTGTTTATGGGTAAGGTCTAATTCTAAAACCAAAGGGCTTGTGTTCCCACAAACTAAGATTGTTATCCAACAGCCAAGTATTAGTATTTTGCCCCAGTTAAGAAAACTAATCTCACACAGTATGTAACATCTGTACAACAGCCATATTATATGCCTCAATGCACACTGTATACTTACACCCACAACAGCTTTTTAAAGAAAAATAACGTTAATATAAATTATAGAGCACAGACATTATCAGTTAAAACTTCGGATTTCTTCATATTTTAGTGTTGCTGTTAAGACAACTAAACTTGGGAAACTATTTGCAGAGACATAGGAGCAGTGATTATGCCAACAGCACATCCTGCCTCCTTTTATCATAGTCAACGGGACAACTCAAGTTTTACTTAAGACAAAGTTTATTCTACATTCCATCTTCAAGCAGCTTGTGTTATTTTTTGATGCACTGTCCTATTGTATCCAAGACACTTTGGTGCAATTCAGCGGGTTTACGTAATTTGTTTTAATCTATTATGACTAAATTCAACACCTAATGGCTTCATTCTTGTCTAGTAATTAAAATTCTGTCTGAGCCAGAGAAGAGTCACCGCTCTTATAAAAGACTGACACTTTCTCAAGTTTAGAAAGCAGATCTGAGGACTCATCCAGTTCCCAGAAGGTTATATCATAGCATGGGAGACAAATTTAGTGACAGCTGTATTGCTTACTTACTATCAAGCAGATTTCACATACAGAACCTGCTTCTGTAGTCACTCTTCGTACTGTACAGATGTCGCCTGCTAATTAAATATATCTAAAACTAGTTTTGGCCTGACATCGATGGCCCAGGCTAGGTCGGTCTCATCAGATCTTGGAAACTACGCAGGGTTGGCCCTGGTTAGTAATTGGATAGGAGACTGAATTACTACTTTTCCTGTTTTAACTTGGTGTACTCACAGTAGCCCTAAGAGTATCATTGAACAGTATCTTAAAAACTGAAATTTCTTAATTTTCATTGTATCAGTGCAAATGGGCGTTCCTAGATGTTACATTTTTAAAAGTTGATAGAAATCTGTCCTCATGACCTCCAAGTATACATATATTTATTTCTTGCCTTTCCCTTTGTGGCTCAAGATGGCTTACCCTCATTACTACAGCATTTTTGATTTAAGGCCATTAAAATACCCCCAAATTGCCTGTAACTCATACTCCATTAAATGCCCTAGCAAATACAACAGACTTGCACTGCCTCCAAGATGGGCATCCCCCTCACTCCTCAGGGGATCTGTTCCACAAAATGGGAGCTACTATTTAAAAGCAGAAGGCTCTGGTGGACACAAAGCAGGTGACCGTAAGCAGGAGTGGAAGTGGATTGTAACTGACATATGGAGAAAGATGGTATTTCAGATAAGCAAGTCCCAGGCTATGATGGGCTTAAAAAGTTATAGACAGCACCCTGACATGAACTCAGAAACAAACTGGCAGTCAACATAGCTGTTTTAAAACAGATGAGACATGTTCCTGTCAGCTAGTTCCCCATAATAATCAGGTTGCCATATTCTGCACCAGTTAAAGTTTCCAGGTTGTCTTGAAGGGGTCCACATGGAAGGTTACAGCAGTCCAACTGCAAAGTTACATAAAGTAATATGGCCAGATCAGCCATATTAAGAGGGAATTGGAGAGAGTTGCAGAACTATCTGCAGAGGTAGAAGACACTCTTGTCCACTATACCAATCTGCTTTTCAAACAGCAAGGCTGGGGTTTATAAGCACTTCCAAGCTCTTAATCGGATCTGCAAAAAAGTAACTCCACTCCATTCTAAACAAGCAGATCCAGTCACTCCAAAGTATTAGCTTTCCTAACCAGCATTACCTTTGTAACACAAATCTGCCCCTGTGTCAAGCAAGAGCATTCTCTACTTGTGAAATACCTTAACCGTGAGACTTGGAGCAAAAAGAGATCTTTTAGACTGATGTACATAAGGCTCCCAGTTTGGTGCAATAAATCTTTGAGAAGAGAAAAAGATGGAAGGGAGACAAAAACTTAACCAGCAAGTAACTTGGATACAGAAAATAAAGCGAGACATACGAGATAAAAGTACAAGATGGAGAGCAATTGCACTAATACCATAGCAGCATGGGGGGGGGGGGGGAGAGGGAGAGATTAAAAAGACCAACCCCAGAGTGTAATTGGTTACTTTCTCATTAGTTAAATGCCCAATTCTAAGTTATTCCAAACTGCGTTCTTCCCACTTGGCTAGTCCAGAGCAAACCAACCTGGATGAAGGAGACAGGTAAAGGGTTGCCCAAGAATGGATCCAAAAGGTGAGGTGGGATACATAAGGAAGGATCTTCAAGTAGGAAGGAATCCCTAATTAGGATGCAATGGGGAAGGGCTGGCTGGCAGCAGGGTAGATAGAGCAGGCCTGAATGGGGAACAGAGAAGCAAACAAATGATGAATGAGTAAAAAGCACTTGAAAGTTTAGGATCAGGAAGCAAAATAGAAGAGAAATAAATCATACTCTGCCTGTCTTGAAGAGGAAGGGTTTGCTGATTTTGTGCTCATGGTGGAGGAAGGTTCTGGAACGGAACCAGCTACAAAGATAATGCACTACTTGTGCACCTAGATTTACCTGGGTGCCAATGAAGAAGTTCTGATATTGGCTAATTAAGCACAGAACTAGGATATGTGATGGCATTCAGTCAAAGGTCTGAAACTGGCTGCTCATTGGTGGACTTTGAGCTGAACTCTGACTGGTGCAATTTTAGGGTTCCGGACCCCACTGATGAGAGTCCAGGATCCTGGCTGTGACAGGATAGCTCAGTTCTCCTGTTGTCGGAGCTAACTGAAATGGGCTGGATGAGATACCTGAGATGGCTCTGTTTGTAGGCGACTGAATTAACCTAGGGCAATCTTAACTACTGTTGACAATTGAAGTCAGGAGACAGGCTGATGGCCATTTCATAGTTTGTCAATGGATCATCTGAGAGCTGCAATGTGAAGATTTTGAGAACTTTCACTGACCTCAAACTTGGGTTGGTGCTTACGGCCACAAGGTGCTAGATTCAAAGAAAACAGCTTGATTTATGTTCTCCTGTAGTATTCAGGCATTTAGCTACTTCCTCTTGGAAGCACCTTGGGGGATTTCCTGCCTTGTTTGAGGCCCCCTGCTTGTAATATACAACCAGAAGCATTTTGCTGCACCTAAAGCATCTGAAGGCCAAAGGATTGGGGGGGTGCAATACATAAATGAATGAAACAGGTCTTATGAACAGGGCAACACATACATGAATGCAACATTTCCAAGAGAACTGCCAACATCATTCCCTTACCTTTAGAAGGATACTTTAAAACTCAGGTTGGGCAAGATCCAGAGAGGCTCATGCATAAAGTGCTTCTGTGTGCACGCTGTGTATTGCTAATTTTTCATTCTGGAAGCAGCTCCTTCAACTTCGTGGGTGCTATTCAAGGAAGGGAGGGCGTGCTGCCAGAAGGGAGAAGCTGAAAAGCCCCTGTGGAGTTTTTGCTATGTAAAATGTCTTGTGTTTTATTTCTGTGATTTAATGTGGCTTTTGGTCTGCGTGTTGCTACAGTTTAAAATACAGGCCAGCTTGCATTACCCAGCCTGTGGGTCGGGACCTAAAATTGGATCACGAAGCTGCTGACAGTGGGTTGCAAGCCAACCTGCAGTAATCGCAGTTCCTGCCCTTTGCATCCTTCTTTCTTTTCTCCTTGCCAACTTCTCACATTCTCATCTCTGCCTTCCTCTTTGTGACAAGATGGGAGGGCAGGAGCCTGTTCGACAACTAGTAACTTCACTTCATGGTAATAGCTGAAAGGAGGGGAGGCTGGGAGAGTAGGTGGGAGCTGTTCAGCATGCCACAGAAAAAACAGAGGAGGATAAAAAGAGGGGTGCACATGCAGGGCTCTGTCTTGGTGCTGCTCCTCCAGCAGCCCAACCTCTTGCCCAGCCCCCTGCAGTGCCTCACCAGGTGTGGGAGATGTACTGCACCAAGTCCTTGCCGCCAACATCTTCACCGCCATCTGCCATCTGCACATACTCAACCCAGCACACCCAAGTGCCCTTCCTTAAACTCCAGCTCTGCCCAGCTGATAGAGGAGGAGATGGGGTTCATAATGGGGGCAGTAGCATCCTTCGTGTGATGTTTGTTGTTTTCATAAAAGCATCTGGTTGGGCACTACAGCAAATGGAATGGTGAAATATATAGGTGCCAAGGTCATAGTTTGCCTAGGGCAAAAAAACCTTGCGCCAGCCCTGGATGGGTCACCATACCAAAAAAGTTGGGAACCACTGCTCTAGAGTAAGAAAGAGAGCAGCTGGATGGGTGATTGAAGTGTGTTATGCATAGATGGTAGCTACACCCTAGGGGGTAGGGTTGACTGCGTTTGTAGAGAGAATTTGTGTGTGTGAGGTGAGACAAGAATTAACAATTGACGGGGTAAAGAGATTGAGTGAGGTACTGTGGAGTGTAACAGAAATCTGTGTTTTTTGTGGAAGTTATCAGCCTAAGTGACAAGTGAGAAAAATAAGCCTTTGTGGCTAGGTCTATTTAAGCAAGTTTAGAGAAAGAAGGACTGTAGCTCTCTGAAACCAATACACTTATAAAGCATACTGAAATCATTACGCTATTTTACTTCTAAATTATCATCTATATACTAATAGCCAAGTCAGCCAAATCCGAGGATACTTAAATCCGGTGATTGGAGTGTGAACCGGCAAGACAGGCCTTTCTACAAACCTGAAAAGGGCACCAAGTTTGAAGAAAAATTTGAAATAAAAAAATAGATTGGAAAATGTAAAAAAACACAAAATGATAAACGGCGTATCTGTAGTTTAAGTAATGGATTCCCTCAGTGGCTAGGTAATCACAGATTGGTTCAGTCAGTAAAAGGAAGGTGGGGGGAGCTGGGCCCTTTCCAGCCCTGTTTTAGCCTTTGTTGGAAGACTCATTGGACCTAGGCCTGGCTAGGGTTGCTAGCTCCATGTTGGGAAATTCCTGGAGTTTTTGTTGTGGAGTCTGAATAGGACATGGTTTGGGGAAAGGAGAGGCCTCTGCTCAAAATAATGGCATAGAGTTCATCCTCCAGGGCAGCCATTTTCGCCAGGGGGACAGATCTCTGTTGTTTGGAGATCAGTTGTAATTCTGGCAGATCTCCTGGTCCCACCTGGAGGCTGGCAACCCTAGGCCTGGCAGTAACCTTGGGTTACTTGATACCACCTGACTTCCCTTAAGACTGCTCGGAAATTTCAACTGTTCCAGAATGAAGCGGTGAGGGTCCTTACAGGGACCCCTTAGAGAGCACACATCCCAGCAGTCCTCTCCCAGCTGCACTGGCTCCAAACTGATCCCCAGATTAGGTTTAATGTGTTGGTATTGACCTTTAAAGCCCTAAGGCTTAAGCGGTCTGGGGCCATCATACCTGCAGGACCCTCTCTCCTGGTATATCCCCCAAAGAGTATTGCACTTGGCTGGAAAACATCTGCTGGTGATCCCTGGCCCAAAAATCATCAGGCTGCCCTCAACTATGGCCCTGGCCCAAGTCTGGTGAAACGCTATGCCCAGCAAGATTCAGGCCCTACAAGATCGAAACAGTTCCACAGGGCCTGTAAAACTGAGCTGTTCCACCAGACATATGGTTGAGGGAAGCACTGGTAGTTCATCTGTATTCCATCTAGCCGGCCTCTCCCCCTGCCTTTCCCTCATTTTCTCCGCCTGGTTGTACTTTGTTGCTCCTGTTGCATTGTTATAATATTAGAGGATTTGGTTTTATTTATTTTTCATATTTATAGCCTGTCCTCATTCCCAGTCAAACCGGGCTCAGGGCAGGTTTTATTTGCTAGAGTATTAGTGGTTGGGATATGTTAAGGCGCCAGGTCTTATAGTTATTCAAATGCAGTATATGAGAGGTTTTAATTGTTTTTTAAAATGATACTAGCCGCTCTGAGCTTCGCCTTGGCCAAAAAAGGGCAGCCTATAAATCAATCAAATAAATAAATAATAGCCAAATCTGAGGATACTTAAATCCAGTGACTGGAACTATGAATGGAAAAGACAACTCTTTCTACAAACCTGAAAAATGTGCCAGGTTTGCAGAAAAATATGAAATCTAAGAAAATACATTGGGGGGGGGTTTAAAAATCCCAAAGTGATAAAAGGAGTACCTGTAGCTTTAAGAAATGGAAACTCTCAATGGCTATTGCTAGGCAACCAGAGCATTCTAAGCTTGGTTTCTGTCAGTGAAAGGCAGGGGGAAGAGCAGGGTCCCTTCCAGGACTGTTTTGGCCTTCAAGGGAGGACTTGTTGGGCCAGTCCTGGCAGTAACCACTTGGTGACTTGATACCACCTGACTTGCATGACTCACCTAGGCCTGGCTGCTTGCTACTGTTCAACAGCAACAACCCTATGAAAGCCAGTGTGATGTAGTGGTTAGAGCTTCTGAGTAGTTCAAATCACTAGTGTGCCAGGGAAGCTCAATGGGTAATGTAGGGCCAGTCACATACTTTCATCCTAACCTCCCTCAGATTGTTATTGTGAAGATAAAAAAGAAAGGAAGAGAATGGTGTAAGGTGCTTTGGTCTCCAATGTGGAGAAAGGAAGAGTATAAAGGAAGTAATGCAGCTGAAAATGGGAGGCAGATAAAAGCTAGGTTGGAGAATGGCTAAGAAGGAGAGAATGAGGCAGGGAAAGGGGAGAGGATATGGGGGTTGCTGGGAGGTTGGAAAAAGGAAATAATGTGGGAAGGGGTATACAGGGGGGAGTGATGGGCCCTCCACATTTCCTTGAGGGTTCCCTGTCATGCAAGTGGGCTTGGCCCAGTAACCAGCCGCTCACAACTGGCCCATAGCTTTCCTAGGTAGAGGCTGCGGGGGGGGGGGAGCTGAAGGCAGGGGGGCAGATAAAAGTAAGTTGGCTGTTGGGTGGGAAGGAGAGAAGAAAGCAGGAAAGGGGGAGGAGCTGTGAGGGCTGCCAGAGAAGGGACAGAAGAAATAGTGGAGAGAAGGAAACGAGATCCCCCCCCCCGCAAGTCCTTGCATGTTTCCAATTGTTTTCACTTAAACATCAATAGAGTTTACAACTGTTTTATTTCGAGTAAAGGATCCCCTTTGACCTCAGAGCCACTCTCTCACATTGACCATTCTGTCATTCTACCAAATATAACTAAGACATCCTGTTCTTTAAGACCAACTAAGAATTCTAAGGCAAAAGCCTTTGGTGGTGGTGAAAATAAGTAGGAAACGCTAAGGGAGCAGCATAACACACATTATCTTGGAACACTACTCGCTACAACACCTAGAAATCTCATTCTGGCAACCTAGTGTTTTTACAAATGATTTTATTTAGTGTGTCTCAGTGATTCTTGTAAATACAAAGCTTATTTAACATTTCACATCAGAATGTTTGTATGACATAAAATGCATAGGCCTGAAGTTCTTGTCATTGTCTGTTTATATGTTAAGGTTATGCCATTCACTGGTGGTAGATGAATTCATTTCTTAAACAGCTGCTTTCTGTACTGGCCCCCAATGTTCTGCAGCTTTGTCTGCAGAAATCAAAGGATTTATGCTTTTAAATTCTGTGCTAAATAACAAAATTTAATATTCCACATTATAAATTATGCCCTTATGTTGTTAAAGCAGTAAAATAAATTTAGGAGGTGATGGGAAAATATTGAGTTGTCCCCAAAATTTTATTTTTCTCCAGAATAAAAGAGAGCACAATGTTTTTCACCCACAATGCCAAAATTTTCAGAATTTCTTTTACATCTCTAGCAATACCTAGTAAATTGGCCATTAGAATACATAAACCCTGAAGGCTAAAAAAAACATGTCTGGAGCCGAGAACTAAAGAAAGATTGGCAAGGTATCCTTTAAAGGCTGAAGTATTGTCTTTTCCTTCTAAATTCCATGAAGTTCCATTAAGCATGCAAATCACAATTTAAATAATTGTGTATAATATTTACAGAACTAACAACTGATCTGTCACAATGATCTGAGAGTGCCTTTTAATTTACTGCCCAAGATCACAGACTATGGTTTGTATTTTTCACAAGATTTCCCCTCATATAAGAACAACATTGGTCTGGAATACATCTACGTTCTATGCAGCACCTAATTTAAAGACACTTCATAAAAAGAAAAGATTGACAGTGGAATCCTAAGGGGGGGGGCAAAAGCCCTGAGGAGGCAGCGTGGAACCAGCATAAATGCCACTTGCACCAATTACTTGGGCATTTACACCGATGCTGTGCCACATCTGCTGGCACTGGGGAATGGGCACCAGCACAGCAGCAGTGCACCTCCAGTGCAGGGGCTCATGTCGGCGCCAAAGGGAGATATTCCCGGGGGCAGGGCTGACTTTAGTCAGCTCCCTGAGACCTTTTGCCCCGAAAATGCCCACTTTTGCTGGCGCAAACTTGTTGGCTGTGGTGCAGCCAACCACTCAGGAGGCGGCTCAGCTGCGCTGTGGCTATGCCATCCCCAGCTGTGGCATAACTACCCCCCTTAGGATTGCTTTGCCCACTGTTATCCTTTCACCACACATTGAGAATATGCTTCAAAACAACGTTAAACAAATTGAAAAGGGTTCTTCATATAAACAAGTCAAAGGCTTTTGAAATAAATAAACAGAAAAGGAAAAGTGAACCCTTGTAGGCAGTTTCCAATATATTATCTTGTTCAGATCAAAAATTCTCATGAGAACCACCAGACGTTTTCTTTAACATAACTAATAAATTACCTTAATCTACAGTACATACTGTCTTTATATTTCTAACATTTTGGCCAAATGATCTCCAAGAATCACATACTCCTAGGAAATGTAAATGAAACCTTGTACAGACGTGGCATTCACACAATATACATTCTAGAGTATGAGATTACTCTCAGCCAAACAACTGTTCTAGTCTACAGAACTAAGCAGTTCTAGATAGGACTGCGATATTTTCACAGGTACATGAAAATACTACATTAATCAAATAACCCACTGAAGAAAAATACTACAACCCATATGCTGAACAAATATAAACAGAAAAGAGTCATACTACTTGCAGCCATGATGAGATAAGTGAGATTGCTCTAACCATTATTATAAAATGGTACATAAAAAGTATATGTCAGTGTGTCATTAAAATTTCCAAACACACAATTTTGAAAGCCTAAGCAAAAGCCATTCTTATCTTTTATGCAAGCTATGTAAAAGTATACAATTAATATTTGACTTAAGAATCATATTGAATTTAACAATCATATTGAATTTAACTTCACTGGAGCTCAGCAAGTACCTTAGAAGAAATGCAAGCTTGGCAATAAAGAAATTAAAATAAAAGCCATAATGCTACATATTCCATCACAACTATAGAAATAAAAATAACACTAGTTTTTATTGGTTTATGTTCTTAACAAGCTAACAAAGTTACTGAATACTTTGTGAACCAATGCAAGTACTATTTAAGAGCTAAAGAGTCAAGACATTTTGTTCCCCTGTAAATGAGAAAAGAATAAAGACAGCCATGTACTGAAATCTACTTTTTCATGCAAATAAAGCAGTACACAAATCCATTGGTTAAAGAGGATGAGAACTCCTTTCCCATTCAATTTACTCTTTTCAATTTATTGCACTTGAAACATTTTTTTGGAAAAAGCTTCATGAACCAAGTCCAGTTCTCAAGGTCTAACAATGACATTTAGAATTTAATTAGAGAGCTGTCACTTGAACTAGCATCCAAACTTTTGTGGAAACCCCCAAATCCATACTAATTCAAATATCTTACAAGTCTAACAGAATGCCAATTCTTAGCATGGGAAATAAAAATGGAATATTAACACTGGTGTTAATGAAAAAAATGCACTGTGCGTTTTTTTGGCCAATGTGCCACATTCAATGAAATTTTATTTCCAAGGAATTCTTGTGGGGGGGGGGGGACACACAAATCTCTCCTAAGTGTACGTTTTGTAGAAGGACAAACCACCAGGGCTGGCTCCAGAAGGTAGCAAGGTGAAGCACCATACCCCAGGACTGGAAAAGGGCCCACTGACCCAACAGCACCAACATTCTTGCTTTCAACAGAGTACCCAAAAAGATCAGAGAAAGCATAAGAAAATTCTCAATTTGCACAGTCCACTTCTTCCAAGTGAAGGGGACAACAGAAAACAATTTCTTTAAGGGCCCACAAAAATACTAGGGCTAGCAATGACTGCTGTACTGGCTCTACCATGAAACATAAGGTTCACCAGAGAGCCCACCCAGGATGTTGCATCAGCACAACCACAACGAAAACCATTAGCAGGTACAGCACAGTGGCACTGTACATAACCAATTTATTTTCATGAAGGACAAGTTATTACACCCTTTTGGGTAGAGGCATAATGAAATGCAATATACTTCTGAATCCGATGTTTATTTTAGGATACTTTGTTGGTTGTGTCAAATAAAATATCAGATGTGTGTCAAAAGCAATAATTGCTATTTGGGCAAAAAAATCTAAAAAGAAAGGGGGTACTCCTTTTCAGGGTGAATTTTTAAAGAATTGTCTTATATTGCACTTTCTATTATATGTTTTGTGCTGTTTTTCTATTTTGTAATCCGCCGTCAGTTTAAACAAGAAAGGGGGAATATAAATAAAGTACATGAATAAATACATAAATCACCAAGACAACAAATTGTATGAAGCTATCTTTTTATGAGGTATATCTTTAACCTACATTAGCATGTGTGTTATATTACAGTAACAGGCCTATAAACCATCACAGCTCAGGATTTCATCATGTAAAAGCTACCTGCAACACCATTGTTAAAAGGAAAGAATAAACTAGAGATAATTATTTAAGTTTTGATAAAGTTTGAACAATATAGTAATGCAGAAACTCCAACATGCTTCTATTTGGCTTCCAGTTACTATTGTCTAATCCTGACCTGGATGGCCCAGGCTAGCCCCATCTCATCAGATCTCAGAACCTAAGTAGGGTCAGCCTAGTCAGTATTTGGATGGGAGACCACCAAGGAATTCCAGGGTTGCTATGCGAAGGAAGGCAATGGCAAACCACCTCTGTAAGTCTCCTGCCTTCAAAACCCTACGGAATTGCCATAAGTTAGCTGGGGCTTGATGGCACTTTACACACACTATTGTCGAACTTTGGGACAATTCTTAACTAGTACAAAACCAATAAAATCATATGGAAGCATAAAAGATATAGTATTATACAAATGCAAGCAGAACTGTGTCAGCATATAGCAAAATCTTGATAAAATATGAAAAGCAAGGTTTTTTTTAAGTTGTAACTTTGAAGAATTACTTATGCATAAACAGGACTCTATGTGCAAAAGGGGGGAGTAAATTTACACACACTACACAAACCAAACAAGGCAAAGAAGCAAAAATATAAATAAAAATCAAATCCACTCTTTGGAATCTGTACAATCTTAACAAATTAAATATCCGTCAATGTTATTTATTAAGTAATATTGAATGTGTTTAAATTGAACTGATTCCAACAGTGGATTTGATTAGATTTTTGCTCCTTGGCCGTTTTTGGTTTGGTCAATAGGGCTGTACACAAGACAGCAGACAATGTTTTTTGCAGATTTTGCTTCCTGCAAACATAACGTATTTGACAGGCAAGATGAGGCTTCTGGGACAACGGATGTTCTTGACGTGCAGAAACAATAATATTTCTACATTCCCACAAGTTTCATATCATAGTTACCTTTCTACTATAAAATAAAATGTTCAGTTAAGACAGTTACTCCCTTGGGATAAACATCTGCATCTGTAATAAAGCCTTTTTAAAGGCGGAAATAGAAGCAGGATATCAAGAGGAAACACATGCCCAAGTGTAGGAATATGCTAAGGGGCCTTATGATGTTTACTGAGCTACTATTTCCTGACTCTTTGGTCACAGTTCTTTATTATTATTTGGTGTTTTTAATATGGTTTATATAGCTTGTGCAATTACAAACTTTGGAGTGGTTGTTAAAAGCCTTACTTAGTTTTCATCCATATTGAGACAGAGATCCTTGTGAAATGGGCCAGACGCTACCTTGGCCACCAAAATGTTTATGTATATCACTGTGGCTGTCAGACCAAAAAGTCTGGATGCCCCTGATCTAAAGTTATCTAATTTTAGATCACTTTTTAGTATTTAAACACCACACACTAAACTCCAAATCCACCATATATGTAAATTCAGCTGAAATTCAGTTTCAAAGTCAGCTGAAGACAACAGAGTTCTGCTATTACCATCAAATGTCTGTTCCGAAGAGCCAGTCTACCTGTTACCTTCTGTGCATAGAAGGTCCACCACCACATGGAAATGTGCAATGCCTAGCTTAAAAATGTATATCAGCTTACCAAACAAACTCTCCTAACAAAGGGGAGTTACTATGTCAGTAACAGTCACCCTGAGATCGGCCACTAGCATAGAATTTCCTTAAATAATCAACAGCTGCACATGTAGGCACTTACTGGTGTCAAGGTGGAGGATTGCAAACACAGAGAAAGTAACATAACATTTGGAATAGCATTGCAGTGTCCAAGTAGGTAGAATCTCTTTCTCCCCCTCAGTCATTCTCACAACTCCTGCTTCATAGACCCGTTTCCCAAATAAGAAGACAGAAATCTCTCTCTCTTTTTTTTGGCTATGGCAAGATGATTTAGATCTGCCATTTAGCAAACAGGTTCATCATGGCTTACGTCTTGAAAACCTGCCATAATAGTGGCAGCTCTAGAGGTTTCAGCAGAAAATTCAAAACATTATCAGATTCACTGGTTCTTATGACAATTCATACCACAAAATAAGAGAAAGAAGCCACTCAAGCAGAAACCACTGCTGGAACAATTCTTGTACCAAAGAAGATCTATAAAGGTTAAGTAGTAGAGACCACTCACCAAGAAGCAAAGCTAGACTCCCCTTGCCTCCATACAGCTTGATATCTGAACAGACAAAAAGGGTAATGGGAAGGATTAATAGCAGCACAAAGACAGACTTCTTACATCAGGTCATTAAAAGTTTGGCAAAATTGGGAATTCAGCCCTGATTTCCTGTCTCCACCTGCCAGTCAATCCAATAACTAATAACCTAACACCATCTTCTTTCCATCACATAATCATAATATATATTGGCACAGAGATGTTTTAATGCCTCACACGTTAATATTGCCAAAATGAGGGTCATTATACCTTAGGAAGAGAGGGTCACTGATATTACTGCCTCAAACTACTCCTTTCTGCTCAAGATTAATCTACAGTAACTAGTCATCATTTTTTATTCAATTATTGAATGTTTATTCAAACGTTACATTTTGTCATAAACTTAAAAATGATTCGGCTTGGTGTCAATGCTATGGCTAGCAAGACTGTAAATTATTTTGGTTGATTCAATATTCCCATATCAATATCAATTGCAGTAAGAACTGCAAACACAGTGGGGAAGTGCACCACACAATTAAGCTAGTCCACGTTAAGTAACTGTGAGCCAGCGTGGTGCAGAGGTTAAGAACAGTAGACTATAATCTGGAGAACTGGGTTCAATACCCACTCTTCCACATGAAGCCTGCTGGGTGACCTTGGGCAAGTCACAGTTCTCTCAGAACTCTCTCAGCCAACACAGAGGCAAGCAATGGCAAATCAATTGTGAATGTCTCTTGTCTTTAAAACCCTACGGGTTTGCCATAAATCAGCTGTGATTTGATGGCAAAAACAACAACAAACATTAAGCAAATGTCCAGCCAGCATTGTGTAGTGGTTAAACTGTTGGACTAGGGTCTAGGAAACCCAGGTTCAAATCCCCATTCTGCCATGGAAGTTTGCTGGGTGACCTTGGGCCAGTCACACACTCTCAGCCTAACTTACCTCACAGGGTTGTTGTGAAGATTAAACAAAGGAGAATGACCCTGAAGCACTGCTACCATATGGAAGCACTTTGCAGCACATGTAATATTTGAATAGGCCCTGACACAGATCCTCACTTTCACCCAAGGTAGATAAAAATCAACAATTTTTTGAAAATAAAAGTAAATCAGATTTTTAAAATTTAATTCAGATTTTTTAAAATGAAATGTTTTTTGCGGACAATTTTAAAATGAAATGTTTTTTGAGGAATTTTTTATCCAAAAATAGTTTTCTATTTAAGATGCATTATAGTCCAAAGGTTATTCATCATGAAATAAGGATTAGTTTTTAATTATTTAGCATGAAGCTGTGTATTCATGCAATGTTTAAATTTTTTGGTAAAGGAATTCCATCAATCCATTCACAATGTCATGCTTTTCCAGAAGTTTCTGTATGATTATTTCAAGTAATTGCTTGGTTTTGCAGTTCTCAGAACTGTAAATTTGTGTCTGTTGATATAATATGCCTCTTTCTCACAGCAAAAATGTTATAAAATAAACATACAGAGTTGAGAAAATGACCTTAATCCCATTGTTCCTTTGCAAAACATTTTACACAGAATCAGTCCCTCACCTCTACAGTGCTGAGTTTGTAGAAGTTCAACAAATAGAGGATTGTTTGGAGTGGAATAGATCTGCACAAGGAGCTAAATGTCAGAAGGTAGAAAACCAAGATTTAAATCTAGTCTTACTGACTAGTGATTTAAACTGATTTGATTTAAATCAAATCCACCCTACTTTCACCATAGTTAGGAACAGACAGAAAGGGGAAAATCTTTTGGCAATCTTATGTGTTACCAAAAAGATTAAGGGGTATTATGAAGTTACTAACTGCATTAAGGACTTCCCCCATTAAACAAGTGGAGAAAAGATCTTGGCCCATAAAGATAGGGCAACATAGACAGTAGCAGATCTAGAGTTGTCGGTTCCAGAATCACACAATTCAATCCTAGGGTTGTTTCACATAATCCAGCACTGCTCTAAGCCATAAATCCTTTACCACTGGAGTCTAATAAATGGGATTTAGACTATATTTGGGACTCTCGTCTCCTGGCTCCAACCTACGACTTGCAAGTGAACCCATGCAACTGTTCCCTTCTGCGATGCATTGACTCCCGACCCAGGTAGCCCAAACCCACCCACAGCCCCTCCCCTTCCTCCCAGCGTTGGATCCCAACCCAACAGGGAAATCTTAGGGCCACAAATCTGTTTGCTTACCAGCAAACTCGAGACGTGGAGCCTGCCTGTCCCGTCCCTGAAATAACTCCGGGTCCCCGAGCAGGGCTTCGAGGAAGTCACCCAGGCAGACAATGGGGTCTGCTGCCCCGAGAAGGTGGGCGGATCCGAAACAGGAACGCCCCTTCAAAAGCCAAGCAGTTCCCCCTCTCGGTCCAGCAGCACGAGAGCCGCCTGCTCGGGGAAGGGCCCGGACGGCCGCGCTCTGCCGGCCGAGTGGGCGTGCGACCACCCGGGGGCCGAAGCCGCCCCCCGCCCGCTCACCTGCCCGCCGGGTGGTTCTCCGCAGCGTGCAGCGCCGCCGCCGCCCCGCGGACTCGGCCGCTGCCTCCGTCGCGGCCGAGGCTCGGGGGACTCGGCCCCGCCAAGAAGCTGGGACGCAACCGCCCGCACATCCAGGGCGCGGGGGAGGCCGTGCGGGGCACGCGCCCTTCCTCACGAGAGGCGGCCGCTCGCCGTCACCCCGCCAGCCCTGCTCCTCATTCCCGAGCGGGGCAGAGGCTGCGAGCCCCCGCCGCCCAGCCCGCCTCAGGCGCCACCAGCCCGTCTGGGCCTCTTCCCCCGCCCCACGGCTCCACCAGCTGCTGCTGCTGCTGCTGGCACCGCCCCCACCCCCTTCCCCTCACGCCGACTCCCAGGCTCGCCTCCCCGCCGCCATCTTGCCTGGAGGGTGCGTGGGGCGCATGCGCGGCGGAGGGGATCCCAGCTCCGACGGAGCCCGCGCGCTGCGCTGCGTGGAGCCGGCGGGGCGGCGGCGTGCGGGAGAAGTCTAGGGCGCCTGCGCGGAACACTCGTGGCGCTCTCGTTCGCGGCCTCTCGCACCTGCTGGGAGGACAGCTGCTCGCGAGGAGGGACCGGGGTGGAGCCGGCCCTTGACCGTGAAGCCGTTCGAGAGCCGAGGTTGGGCGCAAGGGGGACAGAACCGCAGATATATTGCCGTAGTGAGCAGATTCCCCATTCTGTCCATGGCTGCATCGGTTGACACGTGCCCAACCCAAGGCGTCGTTATTCTAGTCTATTGTGTGTGTGTGTCTTAAGTGCCGTCAAGTCGCTTCCGACTCATGGCGACCCTATGAATGAAAGTCCTCCAAAATGTCCTATCTTTGACAGCCTTGCTCAGATCTTGCAAATTGAAGGCTGTGGCTTCCTTTATTGAGTCAGCCCATCTCTTGTTGGATCTTCCTCTTTTCCTGCTGCCCTCAACTTTTCCAAGCATATTTTGTCAGATTGCACAGAGAAGCCATTGAAATTCATAAACATCAGCACAACTTTAACAGAAAAGAGGAGAGTTTAAGAATGAATAAGGCTTGGTTTCCTGCCCTGAAAAACCTCCAGACAAAGACAACATTCAACAATAGCCATACAGATTAGTTTTGGATTACACACATTAACAGATCACTTCAGGATACAATGGTTCCATATTAACATACCATACCCTCATTAGCACATTATCTTGATACTTACAGGACAATACTTTTGCAGGACAATACTCAGCTCAAACCCAACCCCTTTCTGACTATATATTACTCTTCCTACACCCTTGACACTGAGAGACACTGTCCTTCAGTGTTACTACTCTGAAGATGCCTGCCACAGTTGCTGGCGAAACGTCAGGAAAGAAAATTCCAAGACCACGGTTACACAGCCCGGATAACCTACAAGAACCAATTTTCCAAGCATGATTGTCTTTTCCAGTGACTCTTGTCGTCTCATGACGTGGCCAAAATACGACAGCCTCAGTTTAGTCATTTTAGCTTCTAGGGTCAGTTCAGGCTTGATTTGATCTATAACCCACTGATTTGTTGTTGTTTTTTGGCAGTCCACGGTATCCATAACACTCTCCTCCAACACCACATTTCAAAGGAATCTATTTTCTTCCTATCGGCTTTCTTCACTGTCCAGCTTTCACACCCATACATAGTAATAGGGAATACGATGGCATGAATTAATCTAGTCTTGGTGCAATATATATATTTGGTGCCCAGAATCTGGAGCGGTGAGAAGAGATGGTCAGAATCCCGCCTTAGCTCATTCTTGCCCTGCATAGAAAACTCTTCCCAACGTTCTTTGCAGTTTGGCGGTTAAATTAGCCAAGTCTAGCTAAACTTATTAGTTGTGAAAGATATAAAAACTGCAGAATTCTTTTTTTTTTTTAATTGGGAATTATTTTGTACAAGTTACTGAACAAGTTATGGTTTCATATTTGATAAGGGGGAAACTACTGTTCCCATATTTTTGAAAATCAAAACGTTCTAAACAGGCCCAAAGCCACTACGAAAATATAATGTAGAATGAGCTATGAGAAATTTCAGTTAAACCTGACTGCCACAAACAATGAGAAAATACATGTTCCAAAACCTGATGTGCAGCCCAGTCCTGTGTAGAGTTACTCCAGCCTAAACCCATAGATCTCAATAGGCTTAAACTGGAGTAGTTCTGATAGGCTTGTACTGACACTGCTCTTCCACTCTTAACTATCCGTATGTTATAGGGTTGCCAGGTTCCCCCCTGGCCACTGGTGGGGGATGGGGGGTTGCCAGATCCAGGTTGGGAAACTCATGGTAATTTGGGGATAGAGCCTGGGGAAGACAGGCACCTCAGTGGGGCACAATGCCACAGAGTCCATCCTCCAAAGCATCCATTTTCTCCACGGGAATTGATCTCTGTAGTCTGGAGATGAGCTGTAATTCTGGGAGAACCCCAGGTCCCACCTGGAGGCTGGCATCCCTAACATGTTAATATATGGCCTTTATGTCTCGCCTATACTAATGGGGCATGGAACACAATTTTATTCCAAGAACTTTGCTACTTACGGCAACCCTGTAGGGTTTTCAAGGCAAGAGACTTCAGAGGTAATTTGCCATTATCTGCCTCTGCATAGCAACCCTGGACCTTCCTTGGTGGTCTCCCAGTTAAGGACTACCCAGGCCACCCCTGCTTAGATTCCGAGATCTGACAAGATTGGACTAGCCTGGACCAAATTTCTAAAATCCTCTGATCAAACATTTTACATTCCATGAATGTAGCTACTTGCTTTTGTTTCATTTTAAAGTACTCTTTCTTGAACCTGTGAACCCAAAACTGAACATTGTATTCCAGATGTAGCCTCCCCCAGTGGCTACTACAAGAGTACAACTAATATTTATTCTGCTGATATAAAGCGAATGCATCCCCATCATTCTTGCAGCTCATAGGCATGTTGTGATAATCCAGTATCCTGATATTTTTCCCCTTCCTCTATTGTTTGTACCTAACAAGCACCCAGCCAACCGTAGAAATAGCTTGCTTGTTCCCAGCTGTATGACATTACACTTTGTATCACTGAATTCCTTTCCTTTTCTGTTATTTGAACTACCATTTGACAACTTTTGGCTTAGTGACTGGGAACACTGTTAATAAGTCTTAAATGAGTCAAAGAACTTTGTGGTTTAATAATAACTGGAAGTCTGATTGCCCTGCCTAATTTATTATGAGTGTGCTGTCTGTGCAATGGCATTCAAAGCCGTGGGATTAGAACAAACCCATTCTTTCAGAGTTTCTAAATATAGATACTGTCCTCCTTCCACAAGATTAGAGTAACTTCTAAAAATCAAAGACATTACTGTTGAAGAAACTGCCTCTTTGCCCACAGCTGTTCTTTCTTCCTTTAATTTTCTCTACTGAACAAGTTGCATTTGCAAAAATAATAGGTTGCCATCGGTTTTGTAATTTGTTCATGTGGGATTTGAAATGCACTCAAGTTTCAAAAGTGTGCATAATTAAATAACACCAATAGATGTCATTCATTTCATATACATATCTCCTTTAAAACAATCTGTAATAACCTTATTTCTAACAGCACTTTTTAAAATGTTTTCTTCTAAAGAACCTTATGGCTTCAGTGGACATTCTTAACTATGCAGTGAAATCTCTTTTGCTCCATATATATATATATATATTCAGAATTGTTCAACTTTCTGCCATTATCAGTTTAAACCAGTGATCTCAACCATGGTGTCTGTTGGATGTATAGTGCCCGCTGATATGTTTCTTGGTTTCCAGTTGTTTCTTTCCCCAAAGCATCAAAGCAAATAGCCACATCAGGCTTTCCTCCACTTCATTGGAATTGCAAGAGGAGGCGTTATCTTTGTGACTGCAAGGACTTTGGAGTTCCCATATGGAGGGCATGTGATGTCAGCCCTCCATAATAGAAGGATGTCCTCGATGGAGGATGCCCTTCATGATAGAAGGATGTTTGACTTGAAACCTCCTAACATTTTTTTGGAAACCTACTTTTTGTGATTGAATTAAGCCCCCATATAGGATTGCCAGGCTTCCTGCCAATTGCCACTGTTGCCCCAATCTCCCCACTGCTGGTGAAAAATAAAAATGCTGCCAGCCGCTGTGCCAGGTACAACCCAGAAGTATCAGTGGGTAGCACTAGGAATCACCAGAATCTCTATGGTAAAACCATAGTACAATCAGCACAGTTGTACCCAGAAGTGATGTAGTGACATCACATGCCCCCCATGTCCCCACCCCCAACTCTTTCACTGGTTGCCCGGCATCCTGTGGTAGGCAGGAGGCCTCCCGCTGAGTGCCCCTAAATAGCTGCCATTTTGTGATTGCTTCCTAGCCCCATGGTAGACATGTTGTTTTGACACCCACTACCTGTTTTCAGAATTCCAGAACTGCCCACAGGTTAAACAAGAATGGAGATCCTGATTTAAACATTGTAAAAAGAGTAAATGTGGTGTGGGGAACATGGCAAGATAAGCATATTAAATACACTTCTGTGTAGGAATTCTTCATTCTATACAGGTCTGTTTCCAGAGTCTATTTGTGATGCTGCAAGATAAGTTAATAAATCTTCCCAGCATTTAAAAAAAGGCAATAACTGCATGGGCCCCCCAATTTGGATCAGAATCATGGTACACGAGGAGGGGAGGTTTAACCCTTTCCCTCTGCTCCAGGGAGGTAATATATATAGTTGTTGTTATTCATTAGTTACCTTTTGCACGAAACCCAAGGCTGCTTATTTAGGGATCCCAGAAAATGGTTCTCACAAGAATTCAGTGGCGTACTTTGATCCTTCTGTATTGAGCTTACTTTTTCACATCACCTATGGTTGTATCGTCCTGAAAATGGGCCCATAAGCACCCAGGCTGTTTCTCCTACATATATTTCTAGCTGTGATCATTCTTGACCTTGTATACTGTGATTGTATGTCTAATATACCCTATGTGATGTTCGGTTTCAGAATGATGCTATCTCTAATTGAGTATCTCACCGCTATTAATCAAGATTTTTTTATTCCCACCTCTTGTGTTGCATGGGAAAAGGAAATAGGCAACAAATGTAATGATATGGTTCCAAAAGTGCTGTTCTCCTCAGGGAAGGTCAGTTTCCTCCCTTATGCTCTACCGTGTTGTATGAGAAAAGTGATATTAAGTTTTAAAATGTTATTTTATTTGTGCAGGCACAAACATAAGCATGGTAATAGTACTTATGTATTTATTTAAAATATTTTTTGTCTTCCTTTTCCATATGATATGTTCAAGGCAGGTTAGTTATGAATATGGAACAGTATAAATTACATTATAAAATATAAAGCTATTAACAACACAACAGAATAAAACTGAAGCAGCTGCAGCACAAAACAGGCAAAGGGAATATATAGAACCCACCTGTTATAGCACTGTGTCAACGCTTGGACAAGCATTTGCGGAACTGCTCTAGTGGTTACTATCCCTCTGCTCACAGTTTGGGTTTTGATCCAACCCAATGAGAATGTAAGATATGGATTACCAAGCTATACAACGAGTTTCCTCAGTAAATAAAAATAGTTGCTTATGAACCACAGATGTTCATGACATTGTAGGGAAGCAGTGGGTTAAGAATGTAACGGATCAAAGGCTAATTAAATCAAAAGAAAGCAATGATTTAAGAGAATCAGAATCAGTTGGAGGAGTGTGAAAATTCTGGCAAGAGTATTTACCCCAAATTCTAGTTTGGAATGTTGGCACAAGAAGGTTCCTCCCCAAATGTGCTTCTACAAATTATTAAAATAAAAATAATGAACCAAAATATCATATTGACCAAGTTGCCATTTGGTCTCTTAAGTAATCACATTTGTGATAACACTTGGGCAGTCTGTCACAATAAGCCTCTATCCCAGGGATCCTCAACCTTTTTGAGTCTGTGGGTACATTTGGAATGCTGACACAGCATGGTGGGCACAGCAACAAAATGGCTGCCACAGGAGGTGGAGCCAGCCGCAAAATGATTGCCCCATCTTAACTTCGGTAACACAGTATCGATCCATGTGCTGTGTTGGCAGTTGCTGCCAAAGCAACATTTTTAAAAAATCTGCAGAGCTAATCAAATCTCCAGTAGTCAATCAGAAGCCTTGCTGGCCAAAAGCCCTACTTGGCCCCACTCACTTCCTGAAAACACTTGCCAAGTGCGAGAAAAGTTGTCAGCGGGCATCATGGTGCCAATGGCCACTACATAGGGGACCCTGCTCTATCCTGAAGGGTTAGGGGGGTAGTTAAGCTTCATTTTTAACCCCATGCCCTTCCTTTGTCATTATAACGGCAACATCTATGTCCCTAATATATATCTGCATTGACATTCTCTGTTTAATTTGAACATGTCCACATTCAAGGCCGTCTTGTCATCAAGGTGAATGGTAAAACCAGCCCCTTCCCCTAATATAACCAGGTTGGCTTCTTTTCCAGTTGTGGCAACAGGGGAATATGTCCAAGATGGCAGCAGGTAGGATCTCTAATGGCTAATTCTTGTGGACATAAGGTTGCCAGCTCCAGGTTGGGAAATACCTGGAAATTTGGGGGGCGAAGCCTGAGGAGGGCAGGGTTTGGGGAGGGGAGGGACTTCAATGCCGAAGAGTCCAATTGCCAGAGCGGCCATTTTCCCCAGGGGAACTGATCTCTATCAGTTGGCAACCTTAGCTGGACATAAAGGGATAATTCCATTCAGGAGGAACCAGCTGTTCTTGAAAGGTTGTTTGGTACTGTCTTGGGAGGAGACCCTTTTCCTACTACATGGTGTGGCTCCTTAGTGACAGGATTAAGGATATACACCTGTGTCACCACTAAAACTTGCTAAAATCTGGCTGCAGGGGAAAAGAGCTACTACAGTGTCAGTGGAAGAGCTCGTTTTTTGTGGTGCTTAGGAAAAGAGAGGAAGAGGTATAAGCCATTCTCAGAAGCCTGTCCTAGGTTTCAGTGGATTTTTGCTAGTTTTAGTGAGGGTGTATTTATATTTTTTTTTAATGATTGCATTAATTTCTAGAGAAGTCTTGAATACTCTTGAGAGCAGAAAGGCAAGACAAGTATTCTGTATTGTAAATAAACCAACAAAGACATTCGTAAGATCGTTATTTTCTAGGAAAGAATGCAGCTGGCATAGCAGCCAAAGTTGCAAGAAGGTGGTTTGTGCTACAGATGTCACTTGAACATTGAATCCCTGAATTAGGGATTAACCCCAAGCTATGAAAATGATCTTTAAGAATAACCCATCCAGCATAGATTCAATGTCACCTCTGTAGTCATCTGAGGCATCAGTCTGATATTCCTAAAAAGAAAGTTGGATAAGGTACTTGAAAATCTAACTTTTTTGACCCTATTACACGTACCCCACTTCCCTGAGCACTGAGAAGTTTCCAGGGTAGTGTTTCCCTTGTTTGGTTTCTTTTGGAAAAGTGAGCACTGGCACGTAGTATTTGCTTAATTTACAAGCATACAAGTACAGCAAAGAGGCACTCCTACAGTGCAGCAAATTGGCTATCTCACCCCACATCCCGGAAAGAGAGATCTGCACCCAAAGGTGCTTCACCCAACTCACTGCAGTCTGCCTCTTTCTCGGAAGCTTTCCAAATCTAAAATTGCTTTATTTGCCTGTCCCTTCAACTGATGAGAGAACTCATCCAAACACTGACAGGCTCCATAGCCATTTAACACTTAAGGTCCATTGAGGCAATCTCTGGAGTCCTTAAGACACATTACCATTCCTTTTATCCTGTAGGCAATGGAGTTCCATGTGCGTTTTAGCACTACAGGTCTCTTGCATTTCCTGAATTCTAGCCTTTTATAGGAAAAACACTGTCCAAAGAGGAAGAAAGGGGAGCCAACCCACCTTGCACTGCCATGCAAGGATGGCTTGTCATTCCAAGATGCTTGTGACAGAATGCCCCCACCCCCCAAAGAATCCAGGAGGCTGTACTTGCATTAGAGGTATTTGAGTGACAGCTCAGGAATTCTGGGAGTGGCTAGTAAAATTGACCAGGTGATTGCCAAGCCTAAAACATGGCTTGCGACCACAAGCAGGCTCATAGGCCCTTTAATGCCCAATGTGTCATACAGCTGTTTGGTAGGCTGGAGCCAGACATAGCAGCTGTTGATGCTCAGGAGACAGGTCCTGCATGGCAAACAGGAATAAGTTTGTGGGGATGGACCAGTCCCCTGGAAGGGAAGTCCACCAATGGGAGGATCCTAGGCAGCCTTTCAAGCCTGTTGAGATGGGGCGAGCCTTTTATAAGAGGGAGGAAGCTAGTCTGTGAAGACACGTGAGAACTTTGCTCTTAACCCAGTATAGAGGAAGGCTGGAGAGCCAGAGCAAGCATATAGCTCTCTTTTGATATTCTGAGTTAGGGCCATAAAGACCAAGGACATACAATATGTTATGATTCAGTAAAGGCAGAGTGGTTGAGAACTGATGAGGACTCAGCCCTTATTTCAGAATAGGTCAAACAGAACCCCTCCCAGTTGGGAGGCAAGGAGTTAAAAGGTTTAGCCTGCATTCTGCAAGGTGTGCAAGCCAAGACCCAGGGAAACTGAGTGAAGTCTGCACTGGTCAGTCTCTGTTTTAAAGTTCCAGCTTTTCTTGTGCTCATTCCTCTGGAATGTCCAGGCAAAACCAGTGACAGAGAGAATGTATCTAGCCTCATGTTTTCCTTATTTTCCTGTGGAGGAACCAAGGCAGCTAGCAAATTAAAAACATGCTTAATAAAATCACAACTTAAAAACAATGCAAACCAACAAAAAATATCATTGAAACAAAACCAGAGCTAAAAGACATACTAAAACATAAAAACAACAATTCAAACTTCGGGAAGAAAGGGAGGATTACTGAGGGAATCCCCAACAAAACAAAAAATTTCCACCTGCAGGCAGGAGATGGCAACAGAAGGGTACAGATGAGTCTCCCTGAGAAGAGTTCCAGACTGAGCTTTGGTGCCACGACTGAGAAGGAACTCTGCTGGGTTGCCGCAGCCTAATCTCCGAAGGTAGGGGCGCCTGAAGCAGCTCCTCCAAAGATGACTGCCGTGGTTGGATAGGTTCATAAGGAGTAGGCGATCCTTCAGGTATGTTGGTCCCAAATCATATAGGCCTTTAAAGATCAGCGCCAGAACCTTGACTTGTGCACAGAAAGAGATTGGGAGCTAGTGTAGATGAGCCAAGACTGGGGTGATCCTGTCCATATTCTCAGACTGAATAAACTGATAATGATCCCATACAACTGTATTCTTATATTATTCCAGACAACAAAAAATACTTTAACTCTCTTAGCCTCTCTTAGCCTTTTGAATATGATCAAGTGTACTATAATCTTTTTTGAACAAGTAACAGAACATTAGAACAATATGCCAATAATTCTGTGACATTGTTTAGTACAAGCATACAATTAAAGAAGAGCAACAGAGCCAATACTGCACTGAATATTTTATTATGTCTCCTTCTGTTTAATTTTAGCCTCATATCAGATGTTAAAGTGCAGCAATATATTTCATTTGGTAGATTAAGGGCCAACTATATATTTAAACAAGAAAATACCCATCAAAATATTCAGATATGCATACTGGAATTGTCTGTTGTTTTTACTTTTTTAATACTTAATTTCAATGTACGTGTGCTAGTTTCAAAGTGTGCATGGGCCTGTAGTTTAAATTTACTGAAACAATTTGTTTTATGTTCTTGTTTATTTATTTAAAACATTTTTATGCCGCCTTTCTACCTAAATAGGGTCCCTGAGGAGGTGAACATAAAATTTAAAATATCAAGATATTAAAACAGCATTTAAAATACAAGTATATATAAAAGAATAAAACCATTCAATAAAATGTATAAACACATAAATAAACAACACAGCCATGGAGGAGGACCACAAACAGTTATTGAGGGTATGCAAAACAAAACAAAAAAATCTTCACTTGCTGGTGGAAGGCTATGATAGAGAAAGACATATGTACCTCTCTGGAGAGGAAGTTTCAAAGTCTTGGCTCCATGATCAAGAAGGCCCATTCTTGGATTGCCACCCATCTTTCATCTTGTTTCGCGTTGATATTGTGATAGCTTCTTCAGACTTTACATTTATATCCGACTGCAACTTCTTTTACATTTATATCCGACTGCAATTCTCATGAACTACAAAGTTGCAGTCGGATATAAATGTAAAGTCTGAAGAAGCTATCACAATATCAACGCGAAACAAGATCAAACCGGGGTCTTGTTACTTTCTACATATTTCAAGTGTATACAACCTGTGTGTATACATTGCATGCGTGTACAATTACATGTACAGCGCATAGTTTTCTCCAGCAGTATTTTCTACGCTAGCTTCTTAGCAGCAATACATCCAAGGAACAAAATAGGATTGGCCAGCAAGGATCAGCTGACCACGGAACAAGTGCATCTTTCAACTTCCGCACTGAAGGATCATACTGCCAGATAAGTGGAATCCCCCCCTTTTTTCCCCCCTGGTGTTCCAACTATTACATTATTACAATTCTGGATGGATGCTTGTTATATAACTTTGAACATCAGTTATATGAACTTTGGTTTATGGACACTTATATGTTATGGTCCATCTTATGCATTCAGTATTGTATGTCTTACTATAACAATTCATCATAAGTTGATATGTATAAAGTGTAATACAGTTTGAAAATATATTTAGAGTGAATATTTAGCGTGATTAGTGGTTGTTTACTGAAAAATAATTTTCGTGTATAGGGATTTCCATAACCTTATTTCAGTACACCTCTTGTTTATAGTAACCTCCAGGTGGTGGCTGGAGATCTCCCACTATTACAACTGATCTCCAGCTGATAGAGATCAGTTCACCTGGAGAAAATGGCTGCTTTGGCAATTGGACTCTATGGCATTGAAGTCCCTCCCCTCTCTAAACCCCACCCTCCTCAGGCTCCACCCCCAAATCTCCAGGTATTTCCCAACCCGGAGCTGGCAACCCTACTACAATCCCAGAGTATTTCCTCCACATTGAATGGGGGAGGGGAGTTAGAGTCAGGAACATTTTCTGCTTTTCATTTTGCCTCTAGAACAGGGACATTCCCTTCAATCTGGCTGAACTTTGAGAGGCAGGATCCCTTGGAAAAGCTGTACAGTCCTTGAAAACTTCAGCTCAGTTGAGTGGAAAACAAAAAGTTTTAGGAGGGATTGTATTTCTTATTGAAGCCATGTAAATGTCCTCTGAATACAGTAACAACCACAAACATTTGATGTAATGATATTAAATTATCTAAATTGAATGTTTAATGAACAAACTCAAACTCAAATAACATTTTTGTGTATAAATTGGACTTCTTTTTCTCAAATGGGTGATATTCTTTAAAAGAATTGAACTAAATGAATTGGACTCAAAGGAACTTGAGCACATTTCACTTGAGCAGGATTATGACCGTGTTTATATTAGACTGCACTATATTGCAAAATTGCTTGTGATGCAGTCATAACCAGAGTTACACCATCCTAAGACCACTGACTTCAATAGGCTCAGAAAGGTGTAACTCTTCTTAGGTTAGGAGCGGTGGACTCTAATCTGGAGAACCAGGTTTGATTCCCTACTCCTCCACATGAAGCGTGCTGGGTGACCTTGGGCCAGTCACTGTTCTCTCAGAACTCTCTCAGCCCATGCAGAGGCAGGCAGTGACAAACCACCTCTGAATGTCTCTTGCCTTAAAGCCCTACAAGGTCACCATAAGTCAGCTATGACTTGACAGAGTGCACACACACAAGTGTCCTGGAGCCCTGACCTGGATAGCTCAGGCTAGCCTGATCTTGTCATCTCGCAGAAGCTATGCAGGGTTGACCCTGGCAAGTATTTGGATGGGAGACCTCCAAGGAATACCAGGGGCATGATGCAGAGGCAGGCAATGGCAAACCGTCTCTAAACATCTCTTGCCTTGAAAACCCCACCAGGGGTCACCATGTCAGATGTGACTTGACGGCAAAAAAGAAAAGAAAAGTGTACTGGAAGTCAAAGGGAATTGGAGAGTTTTGTTCTGAAAGTATTAAAATTATGTAGTATCTTTAAGCTTGGGCAGAAGGTAAAGCATTAAATGAAAACAACAAATAATATGCATAGAGAAAAATATATATGTATACTGATTACTTAGTGAGACTGGGCTAAATTCAATGAAATGAATTCCTTGATTTATGTATGACTTTGGCCCTGGTTTTGTTGAAGGTGCTTGGGACCAACACATTATTCTGAAAATATAAAATGGGCATTCAGAAGTTGTAGGTTCTCCATTGCCTCACAGAACTCTTAAGACCTTTTCCCAATCTACTGGTTCACATTTATGTAAGGAACTAGTCTAGAGGATGTATCAGACATCTTGTATGTAGTTTTCTCTTCGATAGTCTTTCACAGCTCCCAGATGAGTTATTCTCTGGAGACCTGCCAATTTAAATACACCTTCACAGCCTTTCCATTCTGCAGTAAAATGCAACATACACAACCTGTCAAGCTAGGTTCTAGCAACTTGAAAGGGGCATGATATATTGCATGCCTTGTAAATGTTGTGGTGTGACTTCATTTCCTAAGTGATTTCATGTGCTGGCTTGCGTGTTTCTAAATCCTAGTCTAGCAGGTTTGTATTCCACAAACTGGGAGGGGGGACTGTTCAATGCCTTTTGGGTTGAGTATATAATGTATATGGTAAGGTAAAGGTCCCCCGTGCAAGCAACCAGGTCATTCCTGACCCATGGGGTGATGTCACATCCTGACGTTTTTTCTCAGGCAGACTTTGTTTACGGGGTGGTTTGCCTTTCCCAGTCATCTTCCCTTTACCCCAGCAAGCTGGGTACTCATTGTATATGTCTGTTTATTCTTCCCAAAGTCTTTTATCATCCCTTGGACATTGGCTAAATGCCTACTTTAAAAAAATTATTGTATTACATTCATATTTTTTGTTTTCCAAACATAAACTTGACTCTTTTTCTTGCAGATCATCTGCAGAAGTCAAGTCATACTTTCACTCTTTGATGCTGCAGTGGCTAGCCACCCTGTGTTTCAAGTTCTTCGCTCTCCTGAAAAGTCCATTTTATGTCCTGCAATTGGTAACGAAGTGTTGTGAGGGCAAAAAGTAGGGTTACGCTAGAGTAGGCTTTAAAATGAGCTCTAGCCTGTGCCTTGTTGGATTCGTCCCAAGTCTTTCTCCTCTGATGCTCTGATGACTTTTGGTGAGGGACCAAATAGGCCACAGTGCCACAATGTCTGCCAAGGCACGACGAAAATCCATTCCGGGTTTTCCATCCTTCTTCTGGAGAGCTGACTTGCCTCCGTTTCGACCGCAGCCGCTTCGCCGATTGAGCATTATATGTCTCTGTAAATATTACAGCTTGTCGGGTTCAGTTTATTTCTTGTAATTGTTTTGAAAAGGAAATTTTCATTACATACACTGTGTGCCATCAGTGCTTGTCTTTGCTTGCTAACCTCCAGGTGGTGGCTGGAGATCTCCTGCTATTACAACTGATCACCAGCCGACAGAGATTAGTTCACCTGGAGAAAATGGCCACTTTGGCAATTGGACTCAATGGCATTGAGGTCCCTCCCCTCTCCAAACCCTGCCCTCCTCAGGCTCCACCCCCAAAATCTCCAGGTATTTCCCAACCCAAACCTGGCAACCCCAGCAGAAAGGCAGTATATAAATTTTGTAAATAAATAAACTACAAATTAATATTTATACAATGTAAAGTATTACAGGCTACTACATTTTAAAACTGTTCTTTGGTACAGGTTGGTTTTTTCCTCTCTTTTTTTTGCACCTTTTTCTTGATTAGCCTCTTCACCATTCAGCTCAGGGATGCTTGATCCTCCTGTTCCCAATTTGGATCATAATTTCTTTGCAAATTGCAAACAGTACTATTAAACAATTTGGAAAGTGTACTTTTCCCCTCAAACATTCAAAATTGCTTTAAATGTCCTGCACATACTTATTCTTACACTGCTTTTCCCCATCTCACTCCCTCATCCATCATCTTTGTGTTAGAAACATCAATAAAATAATATCAGAAGAAGAGGGGGGGTGTCTGTGTGAGCTGTGTAGCTTATCCTTCTGTTCTAACCTTGCCCCTTTGACCTGACTAACTCAATTTCTGACTTTTGTCTTCTGGGTTTCTGGGGGTTTTGCTGTTGTTATTCTGTCTCTCACAGCTACAATAGACCTACCAATAAAATTATGGACTGGTCATTTCTTCGTCAGAGGGCAAACGGGCAAATTCAGCAGGGAATCAGATACTTTTTTCCCCTCACTGTATGTGTCAACACTGGCCTCCTGGCCAGCTGCCAGCCAGATCCAAAACGTCTTGAAATTTTGGTCAGTTTGAATTCCATGCATATTGTTGAGGCTATCAAATTAGATGCTTGTTTCGAAAACCCTGCAGGGTTGCCATAAGTCAGCTGTGATGGCACACACACACTGACACAAAATGATCAATGTGTACAAAGTAGATTCAAATGCTAGTGGCATTTTTGACACACAAAAAGTCAGCAACCCTAATTTCTAGCTGGGAGTGATCAAAGCTGTAACCAACAGCCCTCACTAGGTGGGGCTACAACATTTCCAAGTGAGGCTAGCTAATCTGCATGGGATGAGAGCACGGGTTTCATGGCTAGGTATGATGTAACCCGAGATTGACAAGGCTTGCCCATTCCTGCTTTAAGTTATCTCTTGCCCCCTTTAAACATCATCCTATCATCTAGTCATAATAGCATGACAGTGCAAACCAACATTTTTTGGGAGTAAGCCCCACTGAATAGGCTTGTATAGGATTCTGAGTGGATCTGTTCTCTAAAGGACTTTATTTGTTTTTAACCAGAATTTTTGATTCAAAGAGAAGTTTCTTTAAATGAAAAATTGTCATGACACAAATTGAAAGCTTGATATTTTAAGTCTTAGGGTGTGTGGGATGGGGGGAGGAATGATCTAGGTGGGCCTAGTGTCCAGGGTCAGAGATCCTTCTGGCCCTAACTGAGAGCAACTGTGGGAGAGGAGGAGAATTGCAGGCTCTTTAGGAGGTGGCAACAACAACCTGACCCTTTAAGGTCTTGCAATTAGGGTTGCCAGCTCTGGATTAGGAAATACCTGGAGATTATGGGGGTGGAGCCTGGGGAGGGCAGGGTTTGGGGAGTAGAGGGATCTCAACAGGGTACAATGTCATAGAGTCCACCCTCCAAAGCAGCCATTTTCTCCAGGGGAACTGATCTCTATTGTCTGGAGATCAGCTGTAATACCAGGAAATCTCCAGCCCCACCTGGAGGTTGGCAACCCTACTTGCAATCCACACTGGCAGTGACAAGGGTTGGGGAGATTTGGAGGTGGAGGAGCAGCCTGGAGGAAAAAAAGTATCCTGCCCCTTTAACAGAGACTTAAGGTAAAGGTAGTCTCCTGTGCAAGCACCGGGTCATTCCTGACCCATGGGGTGATGTCATATCCGGACGTTTACTAGGCAGACTATGTTTACGGGGTGGTTTGCCAGTGCCTTGCTTGGGGGTAAAGGGAAGATGACTGGGAAGGCACTGGCAAACCACCCCACAAAACAAAAGTCTGCCTAGGAAACGTCGGGATGTGACGTCACCCCATGGGTCAAGAATGACCCGGTGCTTGCACAGGGGACCTTTACCTTTTTGCCAGTGCCTTCCCCAGTCATCTTCCCTTTACCCCCAGCAAGCTGAGTACTCATTTTACCGCCAGGCTAAGTCAACCTTGAGCCGGCTACCTGAAACCAACTTCCGTCGGAACAGAGACTTGGGGGGCTGTTAATTACCAGGTGGTGCTGTTTACGTTCATGTCGACTTGGTAACTTGCCTTGAACTACCGGGAAAGCTGTGATACAAATGTTTTAATAAAAATATAAATGCCATGAAAAATTTCAACTGACCATTTCTACACATTAAGCGTCTATTACACGGTCCGGACATAATTTCATCCAGGCTGTTAGCAACCCCAAGCTACAGCGCTAAGGGAATCAGCTACACTCCCTTGTGGGAGAGACTCACTGCCTGGGAGGCATAGTATACTCCTTTTTAATTCTGAAAATTTTCTGTTTCAAGTCATTGAAAATTCCTTGGCATTTTAAAAAAATGTCAACACAGACATTTAAGGCTTTAAGAGGGGAGTGGACATGTTCATGGAGGAAAGGGGTATTCGTGGCTACTAGTTAAAATTGATACTAGTCATGATGCATGCCTATTCTCTCCAGGATCAGAGGAGCAGGCCTATTATATTAGGTGCTGTGGAACACAGGCAGGATGGTGCTGCTGCACAAATCTTGTTTGGGGGCTTCCTGGGGGCACCTGGTTGGCCACTGTGTGAACAGACTGCTGGACTTGATGGGCCTTGGTCTGATCCAGCATGTTCTTATTTTCCTCCAAAGGATTAATATACTGGAGATAGCAGTGTGAGGGTGTTGTTTTTTCCCCAGATTGTTGAAGATGGTTTGAGAAGCCTATCACTGACAAGTCAGTGTTCCTACATCTTGTAAAACCCGTTTGTCAGACTGACTGGAGGAACAATCCTAAGCAGGTCTACTCAGAAGTAAGCCCGACTTTGTTCAATGCAGCTTACTCCCAGGTAAATATTGTTAGGATTGTAGCCAGAGGAACCCAATAAATTCCTGGGTATAATAAGAGCAGTGATTCTTTTATTATATTACTGTCAAAAACTATAATTTATCTCCATGTGGGTGTACTTATATGGTCTAGTCAGTCTCAACTTGTAACTTTGCACTGATACTCATTTTCGACGTTTTTATAGCAGAAGGTGTGGTAGAACTATATTCCTTCCTTAGTCCTATTGAAAATTCTTTCACTTTCTTATAACATGATTGGATGAGCATCTTCCACTACCACTATTATATAATTAATAATAGAATGTACTTATTTGTTTAGATTTGAACTCTGCCTTTTGCAAAGGATTGAGAGAGCATATAATAGTATATTATAGAGCTTAAAAAAACTATTATTGTATTCCCAAAGAAGCAGGTGAGTTTGTGTCAAGGAACAATATATATATGCATAGTCATGAATCCCGCAGTCTCACCAGCCTGGGTATTCATGTTCTTATTAGGGGACCTATCTCATTCCTAGGTGAACAAATTTTAGTCTCGCATTGGTCCAAAGATTTGTCACTCTTGCAAACCTTTTAAAGGCCAATCTACAACTGGTAGCTTTTACTTCTGCGCATAACGGACCTGTAAATAGTTTTAACAGTTAGGCCTATGCAGAATCCATGTATTTTATGTCCTTTTATTTAATGAGTATTGCTGTGGAATTTGAACTTCTTTTTCCTGTACTCTCACCCTTTGAACCCTATTAAAGCAGTTTAAATCATCTTTACTGTAGTTTATTTTCCTATGCTTAAACTCACATCCCCCAGGTGCCAGGATGCAGGAAGTAACTGAGCCAGTGACCTCTCCCTAAAAATAGATGGAGGGGGAAAGGTGCCAGTGTTGGGGTATTAAGGGAACATTTCCAAGAGGAAGGCTGTGAGACCCTTTGTTATACACACATAATAGACGTTCTTCAGTCATTTCAATTGCTAAGACATAATCATTTCTTTTTTTTTGTTACAGCAGTCATTGCCAAGTGAGTTTGATAATGCTAGAGTATAATTTGCTGACTTAATATTCTTTGATACCATATTTGCCCCAAAGGAAGATAATCCTGAATGTAAGACGCACCCCCCACCCAGGTTATATACAAAAGGTTTTTTTAATCATACACATCTGTAACTTTTATGCAAATTTAAGATGATCCCTTATTTTTCTTCCTTTCAGGTAAATGGGATTATAAAAATAAGTAGATAAATATAATTTTATAGACATGCTATGCTATGGACTTCTTAATCAAGTAACTGCACAAAACTTATTTTTGTTCTACTAATTTCAATAGGAAAATCAAGCATATTTACATATCTCGCATTGAAATTAATGGGTCAACAGTGTTTAATTTTTTACCCATTATTTTGCAGAGGACAAAGAGAAAAAACCAGCTACTGTGTATTTGAAAAGGTGAATTAATGAACATAATTTTAAAATATCAAAAATAACTACAAATATAGTAGAAGCTGGTGTGCAAAGTGAATCCAAGATAAAGTTGTCCTGTACTTGGCTTAGTAACTGCACTAACCCATAGTATAGAATAGGATGTATCATTCAGCTGTGGTTCCTATACTATTTATAGCCTGAAGCTCTCCCTCCTGAGGTACAAAGTGACACATAGATAATAGGGTGTTGTAATCTGATGTGTCTGTTTACCTTTTGAGTAAACTGTGAAAAGGCATGATTTTGTGGTAAGGAAGCCAGGAAACAGAGGGCATCTGTGACAGTCCCAGGGATGCAAGGCTCTCTTCAGGGTTTAGGAACTATGGCAATGACTGTTGTAACAAAACCAGGAAATGATTATTTCTTGCCTGTCAGAATAACTTAGAAATCCCTAGGAACTAGAAGGGGGTGATGGATGCTTCTACTGCCTTCAGCCATGGCCCTGTTTAAACCAACAGGTGTTGCAGCTCACCTGCTAGCTCATTTAGGACCCTGGTCAGTGGTCCATTTGCTCACTCCTGCAGAGAAACACAAATAACTTGGAATTGAGGGTTGACCCTCTTCTTTCTAGTGGTGCTGAAGGCTTTCCAGTGCATATGCAGGGACATCATTAAAAAAAATGTTGCAGAAGCTTATTCCAAGTGAAAGCAAAGAAGTTTATTTGAGTACAGGAAGTATAAAGAGAAGGAGGGGATGAAATAAGTATAGGTCTGACCAGGAAGTCAAAAACGGACTTGGACGAAATCCACAAAGCAGGAAGAAAACAAAAGCCTAAACAAATCAGCCACACCATTGGCTTAATTTCCAGGGCGAAAGTGGGGCTCATCATCCTCACCTGGTTAAGTGGGGTATTCATGGGCCAAAGGATAGGTGTGGGGAAATCATTGGTTGTTCCACTAGCTGGCCCAGTTATTGAGCACAAGCTGACCTGTCAAACTTTGGGGCATGCCTCTTCCTGTTTCCTGGATGTGATCTCCACCTTCCATTGGGCCTTCCTGCCAATTGGCAGCACGCTGGGGTTTTGGCTACACCGGCAAACCATTTCATCTTAATTACAGTGGAAATGGGGATTTTAGGGAGGAGTTACTAGCCTATCACTGCAATTGTGAAAATCCAGATCAGGGCCACCCACAGACAAGGTGAAGGTCTTTATATGGTGGACTCTCCAAGCATGCAGAAAAACCTAACATTGTAAATCAACCAAAAGCCTTCCTTCCCCACCAAAATAATTGGGTTGATGAAGACTGAAAATATTCCAAAAGAGATGGAATGTTGAAAGTAGTTGAGTATTGGTAAGGAAAACTGGGGTGTGATGCAAATATCACTGTGCTCAAGACCCCAAGGGCTTAGAAAATCTCACAGGGAGAGATTTTTAGGGGTGAGAAATTCCAAATGATATAACATAATAATAAGATAGCATAAAATAATAATAAGACAAATGCATATTATGTAGAATTAAGGGTAAGGAAGTCAACTAGAATTCTTAATTGTAGCAGATTGGGAAACATTACAATTACTAATGTTAGTGAACTAATGGGTGAATGTTTTACTTAAGAAAAGGGTCAATGTTTTATTCAAGAAAAGGTAGAGGGTAGCGGTTGTGCCAGACGAGGATTAAGATGTGATGTATATTTTCCTATTCATTTTCCCCATCCCCCCTTTTTTTTGTACCCTGGAAAATTCAATTTAAATAAAAATAATAAATAAAATTATTATAATAAAGAAATAAATAAAATAAAAAAGAGAATCTCACAGGGAGAGATTTTTAGGGGTGAGAAATTCCAAATTGTCCCATCTTTCAATGTCTCAGAGGGGCATTTGCAAAAAAAACAAAACGAAGAAAATAATTTTAAGCCCTCCACCATGTCGCTGTGAGAAAGCTGCAGTTGTTTCTGACAGAGAAGAGAGCAGAATGAAGCAGCACACAGCAGGAAGGAGGAAAAGTATAGCCGTCAAAATGTAACCTCAAAACAGATTATCTAAACGCCTTGTGTTCTGATGACTGCTATAAGTCTGGGGCCTTCTACAAAGGGTTTCTTTGCTCCAGTTAGAGACTCCTATGCACTTAAAACATTTCAAAGGTACTTTGTTCCTCTAAAGAAGTATAACTTGCTTGGCGTCACAAAAAACCTAAAAAAGTTTTATCCTCTGTTCTCCCCTTTCTTCTGCTTCCTTTTCAGGAATGATTCTAAAATAAGTGGCTTTGAGTTGCTCATGGTAGCTACATTTTGCTCCCCCTCCCCATATATATACCCCACTGTGAAATATACATAAAACGATGATTCACACAAGCTTATCAGAATGTTAACATGTGATTTGGGTTTAGGTGTGCAGCAAAGTGGTTATGTGATCGCATCATGAACATCTAAGCCTTGTACATTTTTATGGGTAACCATTTCTCCAGCATGCCCTGACCTGGATGGCCCAGGCTAGCCTGATCTTGTCAGATCTCAGAAGCTAAGCAGGGTCAGCCCTGGTTAGTATTTGGATGGGAGACCACCAAGGAATACCAGGGTTGCTGTGCAGAGGAAGGCACTGGCAAACCACCTCTGTTAGTCTCTTGCCATGAAAACCCCCAAAAAGGGTCGCCATAAGTCGGCTGCGACTTGAAGGCACTTTACATCACACGCACTTCTCCAGCATAGCAGTTACTTCTCTTATGGCTACTTTATGGTGAATGATAACATGGTAGCCTGCTGTGAAAAAAACATTCACTGCAGCAGTCACATGATATGACCTGCCAGCGTCGTGTAGTGGTTATAATATCACACTGGAATGCGGGAGACTTGGGCTGAAGTCCCCACTCAGCCAAAGCTCACTTGGGCCAGTCATTTATTTACCTTATTTATAGCCCAGCATTTTCAATGAGATTCAAGGCAAATTACAGTGTGCAACAAGAGAGGCCTACACTGGAGGCATTAGCCTCTTGGTGCCCACCAAAGGGCTACAGCACTAGGGCTCTTGGCTCGCGGCACACAGTTGGGGCCTGGCCATTGAACACAATGAGTGGAAGAAGGACCACCACTTCTGGAGAGGAATAGTGACACCAGTTACATACCTAGAAATCAGAAGCAGCATTGACAAAGAACAATACCTGTTGAACAATGCTAACATCAGCACATCATGACTGCTGTGAATAGGGTTGCCAACCTCCAGGTACTAGCTGGAGATCTCCTGCTATTACAACTGATCTCCAGCCAATAGAGATCAGTTCACCTGGAGAAATGGCCGCTTTGGCAATTGGACTCTATGGCATTAAGGTCCCTCCTCAAACCCCGCCCTCGTCAGCCTCCGCCCCAAAAACCACCTGCCGGTGGCAAGGAAGGACCTGGCAAGCCTAGCTGCGAAGATAAAATGGAGGAAGAGAGAACCGTGTATACTACTCTGAGCTCCTTGTAGGAAGGGCAGCATAAAGCAAGATAGGCAGAATGTTTCACAATGTGCCCAAGCTTGGGACAGCATTCACTCAGCCTGCTTTTAGTGTCATACGAATTGGCCCTGAAATAAACCCTCAGAGCATACAATGTTGCAGTTTTTCTTGGGTTGCACCTTTTTAGCACACAAAGGACTCTATTAAACTAGTATGCTCAGCCTTCTTACTGACACATTAGTTCTGCATGTGTGTGGGATTTTTTAATGAGGAAGGATTCAAACAGGTGGTGCACATTCTACACTCTGAAAAGAGATAGCCCAGAAAAGCTGTGTCAAAAATGTTCCCTAGTCATTTTCTTTCTAACAGCAAATGTAGGACAAATTCACAGTTGTTTTGACCTTCTCAAAGGAAACTGCCTACACCCAGTTATGTTCATCAGTATTCAAGAAATCTTCAGAAACAGACTCAACCCTGCTATGCACTGACACTCCATTAATTCAGTCTATGGAGTCCTGCGGAGAGTATCTTGGAAACAGAGCTTAAACACTGGGGAAGCATATTATTAGAGAAATGATGTGCTGTCTGTTTTGTGGGGATGTAATTGGAAAAGCGACATCCCTTAAGAGCTGTTTCGAGTGCCCCTACCTTCTGAGATTAGGCAGGTGGCATCCCGGGATGGGCCCTTCTTGATCATAGCTCTAAAGCTTTGGAACTCTTTTCCCCCCGGAAGATTTGTCAGCCCCCTTCTGGTTTCATCTTCTGCCAGCAGATGAAAACTTTTTTGTTTTGTTTGGCATTCCCTCAGTGATCTGTTCTTCCTGATCAATGTTTTAATTGCTGTTTTTGCCTGTATACCCATTTTATCTCTATTTTTATTTTATTGATGTGTGTTTGGGTAGGAGCTGATGTTTACGGTTTTTTATATGTATGTTTTAAGCGTTGGCCACTTTGGTGGCCCTTGTGACAGCAGAAAGGCGGAATATCAATTTTATAAAATAAGCAAATAAATATTTTCACATTACCTTTTCCTTCCAGGTTACATATGTTCACTGTATCAAGGACCTCTGACTTGTGAACCTTCCCAAAACCTTCAGCCTTTCCTCGCTGGGCTTGGTCTCTGGGCCCCTGACCATCGTTGTCACTCTTCTCTGCATCCACTCCATTCTGTCCACATCCTTATTGATGTGTCTATTCTTGGATCTGCTCGCTGTCCTGTTAAGCAGATAGGATATGGAAGTTCTTGTTTGAAACTTAGATTTTCAGGCATGTGGGGCCTGATTTGAACTGGGGAACATGGGAAGAGGGTGCTTAAGCCTTCCCTAGGAGTTGCTATTTCCCCTGTAGAGGTAAATTTACGCAACTGCAGACAACAACAGGGGCTATGGTTGCTGAAGGAAACAAAATAGCCCCAGTACTATCAATGTCCACAACCTTCACACCAGGCATGCAAGTTACCATACGGTCACATTTTTAATTATTCCTAATAATTGAATTACCCATTATCAAACATCCACCTCCCCCCAATCTCAGAGGCGATACGAGAGGATATTGGTCTGTCATCTGTGAATGGGTTCCATCTAATGAATCATGTCCCTCCTTCTCAGCCTGATGTAGACAACCTCATGACCCTCAGTCTCCATGACACCAGAAGAGCTGGCAGCTCCAGAGGGACTGTTCTAGTAGGCCCCTCAAGGTCTCCTCAACATACTCTCCCTCAGATTGTCCAGGTCAACAACCCTAGCATCAAAGGAAAAAACAACAACAACCTTGTTCCCTGAGAGCCAAGAAGTCCATGCATCAAGCACACACCTACAATTTCTTCCCAGTAACAGATAATAATACATATGCCTCTCTCTACACATTGCCCCCACTGCCATGGTTTGGTTGTTTAAAGATGCTTTAGGGTTGAAACAGGATGCTTACCTGAATCTGTGCAAATTTGTATAGCAGGAAGGGTAATGTGGTACACTGCCCTCCTTGTTGATGTGAAGCTTGTATGTTTTTTTTTCCAGGAAACTCAGATTACAGGGGTTCTTTCCTGCTCTCTCGCAAACTCCCTTGCTAAACTCCCAAGCTCATGTCCCCTGGGTTTGGTTTCAGTTTTGGATTTTGGATCACATTCCTGTTGCTTTAAATGGGGAAAATTCTGCCTGTAACTTAATTCTCTTCCAACCACCTGGGCTGAAATTCTTAGGAATTGTACCCCTCGCTGCAGAAAACCTCTCTTCCAACCATACAGAAGAAAACATTCCCTTTGTAGAGGGAAATAGGATGAAATTGTCAGGGCTAGCACCCTTCACCCAATGAATCTTTTGTGCCGTATTGCAGACAGAGAAGATGAGAAGTTTCTATTTTATAGTCTGTTAAATTATCCTTGTAGAGCAGGGACATGGAGATAGATAACAAGTTTTTCTTTGTTCTCTGCTACAGGCAGGTAGAGAATGAAGGTCTTTTTTCAAGCAGGACAACTGAGGGGTGCAGACAGCAAACCCAACCCCTGCATGAGGTTCATCCAGTGCTTACAGTGGCATCCTAAGCAGAGTCACATCCTTCTTAGCTCATTCATTTCAATAGACCTAGAAGATTGCCAACCTCCAGGTGGTGGCTGGAGATCTTCAGGGATTACAACTGATTTCCAGGTGACAGAGATCAGTTTACCTGGAGAAAATGGCTGCTTTGGAAGGTGGACTCCGGTATTATACTGAATTGAAGTCCCCTCTTTCCAAACCCTGCCCTTCTCTGGCTCCACCCACAAAATCTCCAGGTATTTCCCAACCCAGAGCTGGTAACCCTTGTTTAGAACAGCACTGCTAATCTAATTTACTCAGTACTGTGTCTGTCAAGGAGCCAGCAGCCTTGCTTGGGAGAAATTAATTACTTCAGGCAATGAATGGTACACTGTATCATGAGATAGGGTTCAGGGGTTTTAGCTCCTTTTGCCTGCATGCTCCATTTCAATATATATATAAAAAGACACACACCCCTAGCCTCACTTCAAATGCAGACAGGTAGGTTTGTGCATAATTGGATTCCCTCAGGCTGTTTTTAGATGAGCAGAGATCTCAGATATCCATCTGGAGTTTCTCTCACAAAGGCTATTTATGCATGGGAGGTTTTGCCTTGGATTTGCAGCTCTCTACATGCACATTTTCCCCATCTGAATTCTCAGAACTCTGCATGGAGTTCTGAGAATTTGGATGGGAAAAATGTGCATGTAAAGAGTGGCAAATCCAAGGCAAAATCTCCCATGCAAAAATGGCCAAAGGGAGATCTTTTTCGTCACAAACCTCATGCCTCTCATCACTGCTTGTGTTTGCACCATGTGTTTCCTTTTTAACTTTTGGGAAGGGGAAATACTTTACTACTAATTTGCAAAGTGGGAGGGCTGTCACTTTCAATAGGGGAGGGAGAATGAAGCACCAGAAGAGGAGCATTCGGCTCTTTGCCCCCCCCTTACAGAGTGTATAACAAAATGAACACTTCTAACACTTTTGTCTCTTGTCTTTCTCTCCACCCACCCTCCTGCCTTCTACCAGCAGCTGTGAGCAAGATATTTGCTCATAACATTATTAGGCTAGGTCCAGATAGGTGGAAGGCCTCAGGTAAGAAGCACCCCTTTTATATTGAGCCCTCTCCAGGTGAGTGAGTTTACCATGTCACTGGGGAGAAATGCTGTGCTCAGAAATACACAACAGGGATAATGTTGTGGAGAGTGAGGTTGGGATTAAAGTTCTGATTGGCTGGCATGCCTGCTACATTATACCTTCCCCATGATGCATTCCTCTTCCCTTTGCTATCCTGTAGCAATGGACATTTCAAGACAGCATGGAATTAAAAATGAAAGCCGAGTACAGCCACAGACATGGCAAATGAACAGATCTAATTTAGACTGTCTCCAAAAGTCTGTAATAGTTTCATTCAGATTAGATAGCATTCCAAGGTTAACGGACAGTATATTCAGGTCAGCCAGGATGGTGTAGTGTTTAGTGTCAGACTAGGATCTGAGAAACCCAAGTTCAAAATCCCCACCTGCGCCATGGAAGCTTGCTGGGTGACCTTGAGCCAGTTACACACTCTCAGCCCTGACCCTGGCTAGTGTTTGGATGGTAGACCCCTCCCCCCGACAAGGAATACCAAGATTGTGACATGGAGGCAGGCAATGGCAAACCACCTCTGAACATCTCTTGCCTTGAAAACTCTTTGGGGTCCCCATAAGTCAATTGTGACTGGATGGCAAAAAAGAAAAGAAAAAGTTTTCAGGTCAGATGCAGATCCTTAATGTACATAGTCAGAGACATTTCAGTGACAAAAGGTTGAAACCTGTGATGCAAAGGCTCCTACTTTATACCAGACAGCAAATACAAAACCAAGGCATAACTGATAAACAACAAGAATGTAGGAATTTGCCATTTGCACACTGTAATGTGGGAGAAATGTACTATGCCTATGGTACTGGGGGTGGGGAAGAGAGAAAGAATGAACAATGGTATATGTACTTTGAGAACAATATAGTTATTGCATCATCACATCTGGACAATGTCTACTCAAAAGGAATTTTCCCTCTTAATTTAGTTGTAAAGACATTCAAGAGCAGGAAGCATTTTATTAACTAACACAGTGGCTTAATTGAATTGTGGAACAGATTAATGTGGCATCTTTCCAAAAGTCCTTGCAAACAGCCTTTGAATATTGGGTTCTGAGCTGACAAATGAACCAAATAAAATCCCTTTTGCAAAGTGCCCCTTTGCAAATGCACCACTGATTCAATCGCATGGACAATTCATTCTGTTAGTCTTCCTTTGAGAAGACAATGACATCAGAAAAGCAGTAAAGCACAGAGCCATAAGGCTATCAGCTGGGCTGCCAGGAACCACTGTCAGGAGTAATTTATCACACCTTAGTTATCTTTCAAGACCGTCACTGAAAAAGGAGGGAAAAGATTCCACTAGGAAGTGAGGACAACAAATTTGCCAGCACCAAGGACAAGGACAGCTCTTGCCTTCCTAGAGACTGGAGACTGCAACATAATACAGTCCCTATGCCACAACACCAGAAACATTAATTGTGCCTTCACATGGTTTCTACAGGCTGCAACAGAGAAAGAATCACATTTAAAACAGTGATGTTGTCTCCTATGTATATTAATCTGTGGGGAGGGGGGACTGTTTCATTGGCTTCATTTTATGGACACAGTCAGATTAAGTAGTAGTAATATAACGTGTTCTTTTCTTTTTTTAAGTTTTATTGTTAGTGCAAAAAACCACCACACAGGAACATAAGAAATTAAGGGGAAAAACACTGCATAGATACAAAGACCAAAATAAAAAAAATCACAAAAATTACATAGACCAAAGAAAAAGACCATTCTTGAACTTCATTTGCAAACCCCAATGGGAGCAACAATACATCCCACTAATTCTCTGCTCATTAAGACATAAAATATTGGTTTACCTAATTAAATTATATTACAGTCAGGGTCTTTTAAAGATTTCCTTCCACTCCTCCTCACTCAAATTCATTTTTAACTCCCCTTCCCATATCCTCTTTAATGATGTTGCAGTTTTACATTCATTGGCTTCGTTTTATGGACACAGTCAGATTAAGTGGTAGTAATATAACGTGTTCTGCTACAATAGAGAGCCAGAGTGGTGTCGTGGTTTGGAGCTGAGGACTCTGATCTGGAGAACTGGCGGAGGCTAATCTGGTGAACTGGATTTGTTTCCCCACTCCTACACATGAAGCCATCTGGGTGACCTTGGGCAAGTCACGCTCTCTCAGTCCCACCTACCTCACAGGGTGTCTGTTGTGAGGAGGGAAGTTGATTGTAAGCCAGTTTGATTCTTCCTTAAGTGGTAGAGAAAGTCAGCATATAAAAACCAACTCTTCTTCAAATAAAAGCAGAAGAGTGCTTTAAAAGTCATACAATGGTATCTGAGGTTCTTTGTATCTCATGACCAGGTCCAGAGGCAATGCCAGAAGGGGGCAAAGGGAGCAAGCACCCTTGGATTAGTAGCTGGCCTTTTCCCTCTGTTGCTGGACCCCTGAGCTTACTTGAAGGAAAAGAGGATTTGCGGGTGGGCAAACAAGAGACTTCCACCACAGCCAACATTCTTCCTCAACCATACCTATCCACCTCTGGTTTGATACTCCTTGGGTAGTGGTGAACCAGCCGAGTCTGATGTAGCAAAGCCCACAACGTACATTTGAATTTGCTCTAAGGATTTTTAGAAGGAGAATTTTATAAAGACGGCAATAGCTACACCAGACACCAGGCAGTGCATTTGTCACTCTGTGTCATCTCATGCACACCAAGCCATTCTTCCTCAGCCTGTGAGCAAGTGTCTGGAGAATGGGGGTTCAGGGGTGAGGATGGAAGCATCCAACCAATGATGAGGGCATCTTTTGATAGATGTATTGGTGCACCAGCCTTTTTGTGGTTGTGCCCACCACCCTGTGTCAGAATTCCAAAGGTGCCTACAGGCTCAAAAAGGTTGGGGACCCCTGCAATAGGAGTTCTGCTTTTCCCTTCCCCCCACAGGTCTATTATCACTACATGCTGCTTGGCATCCAATTGTACAAATAAACACTGAGCAAACCAGTAATGGTAAGTAAACACTGTATTTTTAACAAAGTCTTACAAGTTGGGGTTAGTTTAAGTCATGCTATCCGTATTATTTAACATAAGTACATTTGCACACAGCCTCATGGGAATCATAGTTACCCTCATATAATTTTATTACCTGACCTGATCATCCATGCCCTTGGGTAGAATCATCTCATACGCTGAGCAATGCAAAAGCCATGGCAAAGCAAGGAAATGAAATTCTACCACTGTGGTTACTGTGCAGCTGCAAAATTGTTTGACAGCGATTCAAGGCAGTCAGAGGGCAGGCAAACAAATTGGCTGTTTGGTTCATGAGTAATCCTGACTATTGAACCCAGTATGTTCAAGCTGTCCAACATTTCACCATGAAATTTTGTGGCATCCCTAGGCAGAAAATCATAAAAGAATATTATTTGCTCCTGCATATAAAGATATACCAATCACATACTAAACACGTGTTTCTTGAACAACCCACAGTTGAGATGTACCTTAACTCATAAGGCCAGTGCCTGGCAAGATGACAGTAGAGACAATCGCCATCCCCACCTCACAAGTTGTAAATGCAAATGGAGGCTGACAATTTCTCCTTCCTCATAAAACTTGGAATTGCCCTGCAACCCCCCCACCCCCCCAAAAAAACTATTAAACTGCCATTTTGGTGATGAATATGAGGTGAATACTTATAACTGGATAAGATTACATGGAGATGTTATTGCCAGAGGGAAGTGGCTGTGTTCTTTTTGAAACCTGAGGTGCAGCACTGTACCTGTGGCTCTGAGGACTTGAAAGGTCTCACACCAGCCAACAGGTTATAATAATGATGGATCCTGGATGAAGGAAGCAAGTTGACCTCAGTTTTCATGACCTATTTCCACTGATCCTCTGTGAAGCATCATTAGAGTCATTTGAATGAGCGTCAGTGGCCTGATAACAGAGCGCACACTCTTTACTCAGATTCCAGCACTTACGAAGAAGATCACTTGAGGACTTAATTAAGTGCTTTGCACCAAATAGTCTCATTAAAAATAGGTTCCATCAAGCACAGCTGCAAACGCAGTAATTAAAGAGCTGCTTCCCTTCTGAGAACTAGGCAAGGAATAAGTTTCATATCCTCTTTAATAGATAAAAATGCATGTCTTTCACTCTCCCTTGCTTCTTCCTGTTCAAAGAGCTTTAATGCTTCCCTCTTATCATTCTATTTAATGCACCATCTGTTCATTTAAGGCTTAGTATTTTCAGCTGCGATGTCAGCAGAAAGTGTACATTAATCAAACATTAGCACGATTGAAACAGGTATTATCTAGAAGAACCCAATATATAAATTTTGACACTTTGGTATTCCTCACATATCTGTAGAATGCTGTGTGGAGGAATGGATGGTGCTCAGAAGTCATGCCTAGAGCCTAATGTTTAAATAACAGAGTGGACATAGCCAGGCTGAGGACAATTTCCTTGTGGCCTTGGGGAAATCTAGAATAGACCTGGTTGTTTTAGGGGGTTACTGCATTATGTATTCCCAGGGATGTATTAAGAGTTTGAAAACATAAAAAATACTGTTCGCACTTTCTATGTATTCCCAGCTATGTATTAAGAGTTTGAAAATGTTATAAAAAATACTGTTCGCACTTTGTTTGGCTCCTTTAGCTGTGAAGACGTCTTCCAACCATTTTTTAGCCGTGGTATCCAAAAAACCCTTTAAAGCGATTTTTTTATAACATTTTCAAACTCTTAATACATCGCTGGGAATACATAATGCGGTAACCCCCTTAGATAGCCCAAAACAAGAGTAAAAATAACACAGGAGGATAATACAAGAGGAATTGAGAAAAAATGCACCATTACATTTTTTTGACAATGACAAGATTTGGGAGATTCAAATATGATTTTTATTCATTGCTCAGGAAGGGCTCTCTAAGGGAAATTATCAAGTAAAAGTGGATGGTAGCAGCATCAGGCTGAAGTTCATGGTGACCCTCTGTAGAGCCATGAAAGGACATAAAATAAACATCAACAACAGTATCAATTAAGGAAAATATATGACGGTTTCTGGCATCAATGTTCTGTCAGTGCTTCTGATGAAAAAAGTATTTTGAGATGAAACCAGTTACTATCAGCGCTTGAAAATGTACTTCTACTGCATTTCCCTAGGAAATAGATTAATTTCTGTAGATTTCGATGTACCTTCTCCCTCTTTAGAAGGTGATATAATGTAATGTGACAGGTGTCACTTCAAGAGAGCCAGATGATATTGGCTGTGCAAAAGATCCTGTTAATTGATCCTGTCCTGATATTGTTAGGCTTGTGAAAGCCAGATCTGGATAAGGGTCCATCTCTGTTTTAAACAAAATCAGATCAGCTATTTCTAATGCACAGGTCTATGCCTGTGCTTTTAGGTGATTTTTAAAACCTCAAGGCAATACTCGTTGTTACAGACCTAAAAGAGTTGATTCTACAATGCCACCACACTTTCTAGTTGCTAGGTAACAGTGATCTGCCTTCAAGCTGCAACAACCAATCAGTGCATTCTGAGGATATCATCCTTCTGAAGTAGGGGCTGAACTTGAAGGTAGGGTCAACAAGAACCATATCAATTTGGAAATCCCTCAAAAGAGAATAAATTGTTTATTTTATCAGTACAGTTTGAAATGGGATTACTGCCATTTGACTTCTAGTTCTATTTTAGATGGATTTCAATCTACTGTCTATACATGAAGGCTATTTTTGATACTATATAGAGTATGTATGTTGATTCTGAAATCTTACAAATAACATAATTTACTGTACCTGCTCCCGTTCTCAAAGGAACTCCAGGTAGCATAAATGGGGTTTCATTCAAACCTTTGAGGGGAATTTGGTGAATGTGATAAATGAATACCATCTAGTGAACGTCATATCTGAACAAGGACTTGAACCCCCACCATTTTAGTCCATTCAGCACTCAGCCCACTGCCTTATACTTCATATGAAGCTGGGAATGGAATACAAAAGAAGCAATATTTAGTAGCAATGTGGATACAAAATTAGATAATGACAATCCAAATGGAATTCTCTATTTTCAAATCTGAAATCTTAAAAAAAAACAACCAACATCTAGTAATTCGAGAAATTACTGTTTTTCTGGAGCCTTTGCTGTCTGCTTTTCACAGTTGCATGATGAGAAGGAAATGAGTTGGGAGGAGCAGAATGAGGAGAGAAGGTATGGTGGGTCAACCTGTTGTCACCTCCTCAGATGAGGAGGAGGGAGTCAGCCTCAGACTCCAGCTGATAACAGAGAAACAGTCACAGCCAGAAGCTGCTGTACTGTGCCATCAGCCTTCTAGCTCAGGAACTCAAACCCAGCAACCGGCAGCCTCACCTTTAGGGTTGCCAGAACCTTTGAACAACGAAGGAGGTATCTATGAAGGGAACTGCAGAAAGACAATGAAGTGCATGATTGCTGGCTCAGCATAGATCAATTACTGACAACAACGCGGAGGCAGAGCAAGGCTGATGAATGACACCTGGCTTGGAATGCTGGAATAGCCTAGTTAACTGCAGCTGGCCTATCCATCCCAGTAAGTCAGTTTCCTATTTAAGAAACTAGCGGAGCAAAACTAGTGTGGGAACAATGCATCAAAAACCCTTACCAAGCCTGCCTTTGTTTCCATGCTGCACTTCAGACTCTCAGTGAACCTGACTCTTCTGGATTGGACCTGACCCTCTACTGCTTGACCCATTGGACTCTGGCTTATCTGTGTTTGACCTTGGACTGAACCCTCTGACCACGCTTTATGTGGCTTGCTATCTGCCTGACTCTGGACAGAAGGACTCAACATCCAGCAGCTGACAGGCTTGCCTTCCATCCGGAGGAGTTAACAGATGTTCTCACCAAATGGACAATCCCCAAAGTGTTCCTATGAACATCCCTTCTACTGTCCGATAATCAGTTTACTGTCCCAGATGGCTTGGGGAAGGCTTCCTTGATCATCTACATACTGGGGTATTGTACGTACAGACAAACATTTTCCTTGAATTGCTCTAGAGGCAGGTGTAGCAGACTCTTCTGAGAATATCTTTAATGTAATTTAAAATCAGCTGAGCCATTACTTGGATATAAATGTCCCCCAGCTAATTTCAGTAGGATGTCCCATTCACATGTGCCCAGCTCTGCGTCACAGGAGCAGAAAGGACATTACCAAGCCATCTATCAGGGAAAAGGTAGCCTAGGGCGGGCCTAGATTTAAGAACTTGGCTGCTGAACAGCAGTAGAGCTCTCTGGAAGGTCACTTACTGGAACTGCAGAGACAAATAACTTCTCTCATAATACCAGAATGCGGGGTCATCTGCTGAAGCTGGAGGTGAGAGATTCAAAACAGATAAAAGGAAGTATTTCTTCACACAACGCTTAGTTAAATTGTGGAACTCCCTGCCCCAGGATGTGGTGATGGCGGCCAATTTGGAAGCCTTTAAGAGAGGAGCGGACATGTTCATGGAGGAGAGGGGTATCCATAGCTTCTAGTCAAAATGAATACCAGTCATGATGCATACCTATTCTCTCCAGTATCAGAGGAGCATGCCTATTATATTAGGTGCTGTGAAACACAGGCAGGATGCTGCTGCAGTCATCTTGTTTGTGGGCTTCCTAGAGGCACCTGGTTGGCCACTGTTTGAACAAACTGCTGGACTTGATGGGCCTTGGTCTGATCCAGCATGGCTTCTCTTATGTTCTTATGATGTTGTATCAATGGCTCCCAGGTAGCAGCTGAGGGATTTCATTTGTAGTTCTGGCAGCTCCTCCCTTCCTAATGTGTCAATGGAAGTCTTGATACTGGAAGCGATTATGTCAGCATCTCGTCTTCTGGAGATGAACTAGAGGAAGGGAGGCATTGCCTGCCAAGTGAGTTCTTTCCCTTCTGAAAATGGCTTCCATCCATAATAAAAGGTATTAGATTTCATTCTATTCAGTTTGCCCTTGTCATTATTCCTGGGGTGTAGGGGGGTGACTGTGGGTAGCCTGGTAGCACACGTAGACCCAAGGCCTGGGTCAGGTGGTGCATTCTGGGGGCCCAGTATTTGGTAGTGTCTGAAGGCAGAATGTCCTCCACAGCTATAGATTCAGAGCCTCCAGATGGGAGTGTTATGTACTTCTGAAGCCAGGATGTACTAAGGCCTGCAAAGGGCTCTACCTTATCCTCTGAGCCGTTTCCAACAGATTCAGAGGCTCAGGTGCAGACAGCTGGCAAATCCTGACAATAGGTAAAGCAATTGTGTGTGTGTTTATTTTTGAACACAAGCAGAATACTTAGATAAGGCCGGTTCCTTTCAAAACCCTACTTTAATTTGCCCTAAATTAATAGTGGCTTTCTAAGCCAATGAGTCTACTACTAAATTAAATTGTTCTCTGAAGTAGTGACTAAGGGCATATCCACTCAGGACATGCAACATAACCCAATGCATTTTTTATTTGAAGAAAGTCCTACTGAATTCAACATACTTAGCCCCAAGCAGAATGGATAAAAAATCATTTTTTTAATTAAAAAATCAGATTTTTAAAATTTAAATTGGATTTTTAAAATAAAATGCTTTTTCAGAAAAAATCTATCTAAACGTAGTTTTCTATTTAAGATACATTATAGTCCAAATTTTATTCATCATGAAATAAAGATTCGTTTTTAATTATGTAACATGAGGCTGTATATTCATGCAGTGTTTAAATTTTTGGGTAAATGAATTCCATTAATTCATTAACAATGTCATGCTCTTCCAGAGGTTTCGGTTAAGATTATTTTGGGCAATTTTTCTATCTAGAAGATATTATCACAAAGGCTTGGTTTTTCAGTTCTCAAAACTGTGAGTTTGTGTCTGCAGAGAACATGCCTCTTCTTCACAGCAAAAATGTTATAAAATAAACATACAGAATTGAGAAAATGACCTTAATCCCATTGTTCTTTTGCAAATCTATGTGCACAGAATCAATCCCTTATCCCTTAAATGCTAAATTTCAAGAACTTCACTGAATACAAGAATGTTTGGAATGGAATAGATCTGCTCAAGGAGCTAAGTGTGAGGAGGGAGGAGCAAGCAGTAAAAATGAAAGTGAAATCTTTTGAGCAGAATACTCCACAAGTCTTGATCTCTTTGTGCGTATAACATGAGGTTTAACTTATTATTCTCTCCCTGGAGGAGAAAATGTATAATGGCAGCAGGTTGTAAAAGAGTGTAGATTTGAGGGTGATCTGGCTGTGACATCTGTCACCCAGTGATCGCCAGGGTTGATTCGGCTGATCTGGCTGGCTAGGCGGGTGTCCCCTCCCTCCCTCACAGCTCCATGTGTGTCCCTCCCGAAGCTGCGCGCTCGGTGGAAGAGGACGACCATCCCAGATAGAAGGAGTGTACTGTTCTTCGGTCAAGGGTATATGATAGCTGCGCTCCCCTGCTAGAACCTCCAAACAAGCTCAAGAAAAGATTTAAATCATGGTTTAAATCAAATCCATCCTGCTCCCAAGTCAGAGTGCATAAGATTTCATAATTAAACTAGCAGTCATTCCTTTTCCCCATGGAAGTCCAGAAATTAAAGGCCTAGGGATTTCTAACAGATAGTTCTAAGCTCCCACACCAGACTACAGTTCCCAGAATTTGTTTGGAAGAAGCCATGACAGCTAAAATAGTATTTGTATTAATGCCACAATCCAAGCAAATGTTCAGTAACGTGAAGACAACTGTGGCCTAATCATGCATTTTGTTTCCATTTATTTCAGTGGGCCTAGAGGTCTTTCAACTCCAGCAACAAAAACAGGTTTCCTACCTAGCTCTAACTCAACTGGGAACCACAGCCAATCCTGGCTCCCCATCATATGATCCACACATTAGTCACCTAGTCTTATTCATTTCAATGGGATTTATTTCCAGTGACATATGCTTTTGACTGAAAACTATCTTCACATAAACATGCTTAAGATCAGGCTGTAAATCCATCTTCCATTTAAACCAGTATCAAAGTTCTCTAATTGTGACAAATGGTTTTTGTTTCAGGCAGGATTACTCTAATGTGTAAGTTCATGAAGTGAATTCATAAAGAGGCAATCATAACAGACAAATCTCTGGCAGAATAACTTCACTATTGAACATAAATATGCAATCATTTCTAAGTGGTAGAAGACGACATATAAACAACAATGCACATGTATACTACGTATCTACTAGAAAGCCAGAGGAAGGCAGCACAGACATCCATATATGGGACTCTTACAATCACTCCAGTGCAGGAAGTATGTTACACTATGTTCAGTGAGGCTTACTCAAGACTACCAGATTAAATATACATTCTCTTTCAGAAACATTCAATGCTTAAAACACGCATTTTATGTAAAGGGAGAAGATGATAAAACCAGTTTGACCCTAATAGGCTGCTGTTCCATAAAACATCTTTGTTGCCATCTTCCGGGCATGAAGTAGGCATCACTGGGGGATGGGGAGAGGTAGTTGTGAATTTCCTGCATTGTGCAGGGGGTTGGACTAGATGACCTTGGTAGTCCCTTCCAACTCAATGATTCTGTGATCTCTGCAGTCGTCGGCAACGTGATGTCATCACTTCTAGTGCACACTGGAAATAACATCACTGCATTTTGGATGCCAGAGACATCAGAGTAAATATACTGCCCTAAGTTTCAACACACCCTCACCAGAGCTGGGAAAGAGTGGGGCCAAGTCTTATGACTCTGAACTCTTGGGTGCAATGTCCAGCATATCTTCCCATAAATCCTCATAATCATGTGGCCATTTTTCATGTTGGCACAGGAGGTTCATAGAGGTCCAGCATATCTTCCCATATATCCTCATAATCATGTGGCTATTTTTCATGTTGGCACAGGAGGTTCATGGAGGTGCACATCACTGGTGTGGAAACCTTCCACATATTCAGGAGGTCCCATCTTATAAATAGCATTAAATATTATAGTGATGTGTAGGGACTCCCCATGTGGCTGGGGCCATCCATGCAAGTACAATAAAGTATAAACACACTCAATTGTCAAAAATGGCAAGAGTCCAGTAGCACCTTAAAGACTAACAAAAATATTTTCTGGTAGGGTATGAGCTTTCGTGAGCCACAGCTCACTTCTTCAGATACAGCTAGAATGTGAATCCATCGGTCTTTAAGTAGAGGAACAGTATGTAAATGTGAATAGCAGGCTTGATGGGATTAGGTGTGTTATGCAGAAGAGTCTGTGATGTCCAGGGGAGAGATGGGTGTGGAGAAATCAGCATTGGTAATGGGCCATGAATGCAAGGTCTTTATTCAGCCCAGGTAAATGCATTGACTTTAGTTTGAATATCAACTGTAATTCAGCAGTTTCTCTTTCCAATCTCCCTTTAAAATTCCTTTGTAAGAGAACTGCTACTCTTAAATCTGCAACAGAATGTCCTGGAAGGTTGAAATGTTCACCCACTGGTTTTTGAATATTGTGGTTTCTGATGTCAGACTTATGTCCATTTAATCTTTGTCTAAGAGACTGACCTGTTTGTCCAATGTAGATTGTGGAAGGGCATTGCTGGCATGTGATGGCATAAATCACATTAGAAGATGAGCAGGAATATGAACCTGAGATAGTATGGCTGACATTGGTGGGTCCAGAGATGGTGTTCCTAGAATCTATATGAGGGCAAAGTTGGCACCTTGGTTTGTTGCAGGCCTTGGTGCCAGAGTCCATGTTCTTGTTAAGTAGTTTATCATCATGGGTGAGAAGTATTTTTGATTGTTTGGAGGATTCTGCTCGACCCATGCATTTAAGATTTTCTAGTAATGATCCTGCTCTGTAAATTGAAGAAATACTGGTAGCCTTATAAGACAGAATGTTGCTCCCAAACGATCAAATTCATTGCAGGTTGAGGTTTGGCCTCTTTTCAGTAAAACATGACAATCATATGTAGAGGAATATTTTTGGTAAGGTTAAGCTACTTACATTGATTTTATTGCTGTTAGTTTGATCTGATTTTATGGTTTTGCTAAGTTTGCTGTGCGTTTTATATCACTGTTTTTATTGCTTTGTACAAAAAACTTTCTGGAACAGTTTGATTATTGGTGCCAGGTTTTTGTTTTTTATTGTGCTTTTTAAAAAAGCTTCAAACTTGGATTTCATCCCATGATTACTAGCGCGAGTGTTTTGAAAACAGAAAGGTGTGATTAAAGTAAACTAAATAAAAGGCCATTTTGTATCTGATTAGCTATAAGCCTAAAATATAACTGAAGAGGAAGGAAATATTCTATTAATAACATCATTATACATTTGCATCACTCAACATAAATTATTTTTTCTCTGGAAAAAAACAAATTAGACTAGGGCTCTCTTATAGACATAAGATTTCCTGCACTATTGTGTAAATTACTGTATATTAAATCACAGAATGATTAAATCACAGGACCACAAAATTTGATTGCGGTGGCTGTTTTCAGATCATGACAATGGCAATCTGTTTCCTGCATTTCTGTTTTATTAGTGAAGCATGACTTCCCATGAAATAAGTTTGCTATTATGTATAAATGATTGCCTGTCATACAGATACAAATTTATGCTGCAATCAATGTTGCAAAAGGAAATTGCTGTCTATAAGAACATTAGTTGATGTTTATGCCATGATAGAAGGTTATATTCTAACCAGAACTACCTTTTTACTCCGAACTTTTGTTGTCCAGTGTTTTTCAATGTTAGTTAATAAATGTGTAGCAGGTGGTATTTATTGCAAAAAAAAAAAAAAAACCCAAACCTATTTCATATTGGGATTTTCTATTTATATGCACTAGAGGTCAATTGGAGAACCAGTGTGGTGTAAGGGACTGAATGTTGGATGTTTCTGGATTGTGATTCAAATCTCATGAAGGTCACTGACTGGCCTTGAGCTGTTAGCTTTACCTACCTTACAAGGCTGTTGTCAGGATAATAAAAAATAAGGCCAAGGCCGATGGGGCAAAATAGAAGCTGTTCCCATTTTATTCGATGCCATTTACTCCCAGGAAAGTGTCCTTAAAACTGGAGCCTTTGTATCTTGTCTCAACATACTGTAAAACTGTATTTTCAGCCTCATAGCTAAAAGTTTGCATCATTTTAGAATCATGCTGTTATTGATTTTTCAGATTTGTATCCCTCTATTGGAAATAACGATGGCATATATGCGGATTACTTGTTTTATCCTGACAACAAGGAGAAATAAAAGGGACACACCAACCACAGGAGATAAAAAATAAGACCAAGGCTGATGATGCAAAATAGGTAAAAATATATTTTATTACTCAGATAAAAATTCCCTATGCATTTCGCCCAAGTGGATTCTTCAGTGTGGTTTGTGGTTAAGGGTGGTGGTTTGGAGAGAAGGATTCTAATCTGGAGAACTGGGTTTGATTCCCCACTCCTCCACATGAGCGGCGGACACTAATCTGGTGAACTGGGTTGGTTTCCCCAGTCCTACACATGAAGCCAGCTGGGTGACAGCTAGTCACAGCTCTCTCAGCCTCACCTACCTCACAGGGTGTCTGTTGTGGGGAGGGAAAAGGAAGGTCATTGTAAGCCTGTTTGATTCTTCCTTAAGTGGTAGAGAAAGTCGTCATATAAAAACCAAATCTCCTGATACCCACCCCAAACCCTTATGCAACATGAACCTCAGAGAATGGAGGACTGGAAAGGAAAAGGAGGAGAAAAGAGACAATATGAAAGGTATGGGGAAATGTCCTTTTGTGTGTGTGGATGTCATTTGGTGTGGCTTATGAGCATTCAGATATCTGATGACTAAACTGGTCTGGAGTTTACACAACCCCAGAGGTTTGATGTTCCAGAAGGGATCACTTGTTAAGGGATCCAAGTAGTAATCTGGGCAGTGATTGCAGCAATAATCCAAAGGAGATCCAGAGAAGAAAGCATGTGGAGCAGGACTGAGTTTGGCAAGTGATTGAGGACCCAGGGAAAACAGTTCAAAGCTGAGCACAAGTTGGAGTGATGAATGCAGTTCTTGTTACTGAGTGCAAAGACTGAAATAAACAAAGTTTTAGTTCCCCTCGCCTTGGAGAAAAGTGGGAAGTCAAGAGACCCAGCTGGTTTCATGTGTAGGAGTGGGGAAACCAACCCGGTTCACCAGATTAGCATCCACTGCTCATGTGGAGGAGTGGAGAATCGAACCCAGTTCTTTAGATCAGAGTCCTCCACTCCAAACCACCACTCTTAATCACTACACCATGCTGCTCCAACAGGAGAACTGGAAGGGAGAGGTTTAGAGGTGATACCAATGCAGGAGATCTGGGGTCTGCCAAAATTTTTAGCAACTCCAAGGTGAATTCAGTAGAGGATCGGGGAACAATAAATCTTCCATTTTTACAAACGTTTTGACACCCTAGGATTAGGGTTGCTTACTTCCAGGTGGTAGCTGGAGATCAGTTCACCTGGAGAAAATGGCCTGTTTGGAAGGTGGCCTCTATGACATTATACCCCACTGAAACCCCTCTCCTCCCCAAACTCCGCCCTCTTCAGGCTCTACCCCAAAATCTCCAGGTTTCCTCCCAACCTGGAGCTGGCAGCCCTACCCTAGGATCACATAGCATTCACAGTTATGTTTTTCACCTATAAAGCCCTTTTCACCTATAAGGCCCAGCATACCTAAGACAGTCTTCTTTCTAGTATCCTGTGACAGTCTCAAAGAATTATGCAACAGTGCCCTCTTGAGTGTATTTTTGGATCATCAAGCTAAAAACACAATGACAAACAGAAACTTGTGGTCCACACTTCTCCCTGGACTCTGGCTTTTATATCTATATCACTTTTTTCTCCATTCCCTCCTAACCCCCTTCACACACACTGCTTAAATTCTGCTTTGCCATATCATTGGATTAAGAGGTTAATATTCTGTTGTTTCATGCTGTGTCTCTTTCTGATTAAAGCTATCCTTTATTTCAATATCAATTGAACCATTTTCTTAGTAACGTGGTCATTTTAAACTGCATGAGATTGGAATAGGTATATCTAGTCACATGACTGAGCTTGCTTGTATGCTATTTTATCATGGTTCACCATTGTGAAGTATGTTTGTTATCTGCAAACGTATAAACAAATTAGGAAAGGTTTCCTTTTATCCACATTATAAATAAAAAGATAGAATAATCTAATCTTTTGGTATGACAAACAAGGCAGACATCTCCTGCGCTGGCTCTTGCTAATTCTAATTGATCCATAAGAGAACGTTGACTGTCTGAAAGCAAACATTTGATTTCTTAATGGCACTGAACAGAAAAAGGGGGGGAGACACATGCGAGAACATTTAGTGGAGTAATTTCTAAAATGCTTCTGCAAGATTTGCTCTTTTCCAGTTGTGCTTAAGTTAAAAGGAAGTACCCTGGGAGTTCAAGATGGCGTCAAGATAGGAAGCTCCTCTGTGAGTTCATGTTTTTAGTTGCTTTATCTCCATTTGGTCATCAAATTTTAACTCTTAACTTTTAACTTATTAGCCGCTACAGCACTGGGAGTGCTGGGGGAGCTACTACTATTTTTAATAAGTGTGATTGTGACTGACTTCAAAAGTGTTATTGCCGACAGTTGACTGATAAGCTGCCAAGGTCGGGTCTGTTCTGAAGAAGCTGCTGACTCCCTAGCAGCTAATTCAAGCCTATTATTCTCCAGAAACCTAGAGAAACAGCTGTTGCAGCCTGAGAATTGTTTGTTGCCGGACAGAGTGACATTGGTAAACGGAGCTGTAAATAAATTGTAGCAGTCAAATAGTAAGCCGAACTATCATGGCTGGACGGTCACATAAACACAGGAGAGAGTCCGAGAACCACCACCCCCCTGCATCTAAGCAGAACAAAATTGATGATTTTTACATTCTACAAGTTCCTATCTCGAATTGGTTTGCAGCTCTGGCAGACTCTCAGGTGGGCCAGGAGGAGTCAAACTTCACAGAACTGATTAACGAGACTGATAAGGACCGAGAAGGAGATGGAGGAATGTGGAGTGGTTTGGAAACACCGACTCATGAGTAATTGGGAAAGATTTACTTCAGCTCACAGCAAAAACAGTAGACTATATCTGCAAAACGCTTGGATTGCTGGACACTAAAATGAACAACTTAATCACCCTGCTCTCAGACCCAGCTGGAAGAGATGTGGGCCAGAGGAGTTGTGGAGTATCTAAGGGACTTTCAACAAGCAAATCTGCAGCTGCAGCTTCTGCCTCTTCTGCCTTAAAATTATCAACAAAAGCAGAATCAACACGGCCTTATGTCAAAGGACAGGAGACCTACCGTTTAGTACTTGAACCAAAGGTTCAAGGTTAGCTTATTAGTGTGCAAATATAAAGGGAAACGCTGTTCTTCCCTTGTTAGTACTCTTGTGCTGGGACTGAAGTGGGAAGGTCCTAGATGTAATCTGTATCTTTGCGCTAGATGAAATAAACTACCATTGGATTCTTTAACATGTAATGAAAGTATTCCTGGCTCAGCTTAATTTGGAGACATTGATCTCAGTCCATGAGTTCAGTAAGCACAAAACAATATGGCATCCCAACAACAGGCAGGTGGTGAGGCATTACTAATATGCGGAATAGGCTGGGCCCTCTGCCAGACGGTGGCTCTCACCCTGCCAGCCCTTGACACTGGCCCTGCGGTGAATTAGCATTATCCAGGTTGACTTCAGCGTGTACAAAAAGTCCATTCCTATCCTAGGTGAAAGCACAGGTAATTATTTTAAATCCTGGAGGAAGTTCTTATAAAAAGAAAATGATCAAAAACTGGGTTTTGGTTGATAGCTGAGCCCTGAAGTTATTGCTTACTTCCCAGACCACGCCTTTCTTCTACGTAAACAAACATGCATAGGATAATGCTGTAAAAGCATAAATAGGCAGGGTGAACAGATGAAACTTTTTGTCCACAACCAACCAGAGATGCTTAGCTCAATGTTTCCACCAGGAATGTGCAATCACCCCAGCAATCTCATGTGAGAAGTAGAGCATCACTCTCCTGTGCTACATTTAGCCTTGATGGTGTTTCTTGAATATTTCCTTTTAAAAAAAATCTCTTCATGAATTTCTCCTTTTCAAGGCATGGGTGTAAACAATATCATCTGATAAATAACATCCCATCAAACCTCTGTTAAGGGGGCAGCACATTCTTCTTCAGGCCTGTTAGCAACCCTGGGTAGGGGCATTTACAGTCAGAAATGTTTGTCCCATGGAAATCAAGAGCAATTACTACTGGATTGATATTCTAATACAATTAAGTTTAATTCTAATATTTTTAAAATCTTTTTTTTTAACGGCTCAAAATTAGACTCTGGTTCCCTTTGTCCCCAGTGGGAAGCCTAAGCATCTTACATCATTCTCCTCGCCTTCATTTTATCCTTACAACAACTCTGTGAGAAGGGTTCGGCTGAGAATGCGTGACGGGCCCAAGGTAACTTAAATACTTTCCTGGAGAGTGGGGATTTGGACCTGGGTCGCTCAGATCCTAGTCTGACACTCTAACCTGTAAAAAACACTGACTTTCAGCTTTCCTGCTTTCCCTCCCCAGGGCAGCCTCTGACTAAGACAAGTCTAGCCAAGTTGCAAAAATCATGCGGTAGCAAGTCATTCAAGTGAGCTGTGTGGAGGCCATTGTTGGGTTAGGCCAAGTGTTGCAAAATGTGTGTGGAAGCTGCTGCTGGGCCTGGGAGAGCTGTTTGTGATCCAGTCATAACCAGCACCGAATCTGGGTGAGTTGCACCAATTACATGAGTTGCCTGGTGGCTTGATGAGGCCCCCTCCAGGGCAGGTGAGAGGGGAGCAAGAATGGACTGGGAGGCCAGAATAGCCCTGGAAAGGATTCTGCCCCCCTCTCCTGACTCTTACTGACAGAGACCATGGTTTGAAGGTTGGCAGTATTGTGGTAGCCTCCTGATCCCCCACTGCCACTGAGACCTCAGACATCCATTTCTTAAAAGGACAGGCACTGTGCTTTGTGAGGCTTTAACAATTTACTTCAAACCCAGGTCTTTTCTCAGGTTTGAAGAAAGATTTGTCTTATCTGTTCAAGGCTCTAGTCTCTGGATTTAAATATCCACAGATGGGGACACTTGTAGAATTAGATATATTGATATTTTACTATGGATTGCAAAATAATTGGTATTATGAGCAATTTTGTAGAAATGCCAGTGTCAGCATATGAATTCCTGCTTTCACAATCAGTGCTTTGACTTTGATTATTTTCCCATCATAGAATCACGACAGATTTGTAATATTTGTACAAGCTCTGCCTATTCCTTTTTTTTACAGGCTTTGGTTAATAGTTTGTTTGCATTAAAATCTGACCAGTTCTTTACAATTACAGTGATCTACAGTGAAATCTGAAACAAGAGTGACATCTGGTGTTCAGAAGAAAAGTTGATTTTCCTTCCTTGCAGCCACACCTCCAGCACATACAGAAACTACTTGTATTGATCCAGTCATGCATTCCAGGAATCATTATATGCAGCAGTGCAATTACTAAAACAATAGATTGTAGCTGACCTGGGCTGCGGTTCAGTGGTAGAGCCTCTGGTTGGCATGCAGAAGGTCCCAGGTTCGATCCCTGGCATCTCCAGTTAAAGGGACTAGGCAAGTAGGTGATGTGAAAGTCCTCTGCCTGAGACCCTGGAGAGCCGCTGCTGGTCAGAGTAGACAATACTGACTTTGATGGACCAAGGGTTTGATTCAGTATAAGGCAGCTTCATGTGTTCATGTGAGCACAGTTATTCAGACACTATATGCCTCCCTTGTTCTATGACTCTTCTCTGACTCCTTGCTTCATCCATCTTGCTTTTCCTCTTGCCAAACGAGTCCCTAAAGCCAATTAAAGGCCCAACTATTTTTAACTCATTGGAAACCTGCAATAAACTGTCTTGGGTCTAGGTGGGTCTTTGTTACTCTTGCAAGTGAATATGTTGCCCTCTAGTGGTCATGGGCTCATCTGCTCCAACTTTATTATAATATTGTCTTCATGTCTTGCAAACCTTGGAAACAGCTAAGGGATTTTTGGAACAGAGCTAAACAGATGCACCCTTCCCAAGGGAGCCTTTAAATCCCCCAAAGCCACTCGGGTATTACCAGAACCCCTCCGAACAGCATCCAATTCAATGCAAGGGAAGGGAAAGCTGGAAGAGTCCCCATATATGGGTGGAGGCATTTTAGGTGCATGGAAAGAGGACTTTTTGGATTCTGGCCAAATACTTTTATCTTGTGTAGTATATTATTAGCAGCTTGAAAATGGTGTTTTAAACACAGCTGAACATTTCACCTTAGCATTTGGCAGTGCTTTCAAAGTGTATCGAAAGGTCTCCACCATGAGGAAAAAGGTAAGAACATATGAAGGCGAAGGTTTGGAACAAAAAAATAAAATAAAATAAAAAAGCCCCAGGCCATTATGAAATTATTAACATGCCAAATTATCCTGGAATGTTGGTCTGTAATAAGTCATTTCATGACAAGTCAGTGACTAATCTCTATAAATCAAAGTTACTGCACCAATGAAACAAGGCCTCTAACTACTAGCGACCTAGTAAGTCACAAAATATAAATTATTAACACCAATTAAGAGTTCTGCTCATATTGCAGCCCGCAGCTGGCCTTAAACGACAATAAAAATGTTTTGTCAAGAGGACAGTTCTGAGACCTCAACAGACTCAGCAGTACCAAATACCTCAGCTGAGCTAAGGAAAAGGTTTAGACTGGGACACCATTGCCAATTCTTCTAGCCATGGAGGTTCCTATTTTACACTTCTTCTATTGTGGGCTTCTTTTCTGTTCTGAAATAAACATATGTTAAAGGGCTTCGCTTTGGCTGGATCATGCCTATGCTATGTTCTTTAGACACAAGCTGCATGGCAAATTTAAACCACAGTTTTACAGATCTCTGACAGGAGATAATGCATTTACTGAGACTGTATAGGACACTTACGAAAGACTGAAGCAGTTTCTTCAGGTAAATTACTCAAATATTAAGAATCTATTGAACGGAAGGATGCAACTCTTTCTTCAGGTAAGTGATTCACATATAAGGATTTGAATTTTTATGTTAAAAATCCCATTACTTGAACACAACAATCCTGTCTAGAAACTAATCTTTAAAAAGAATGAAAATGATTTTTAAAGTATCAACCAGTACAAGGTAAAAAGCAGCATAGACTATCATTTGAAAACAATTGTGAATATGTCAACGATCTAACAAGACAAGGAGCCCCGTGGCACAGAGGGGTAAGCTGCAGTACTGCAGTCCAAACTCTGCTCACGACCTGAGTTCGATCCCAACGGAAGTTGGTTTCAGGTAGCCTGCTCAAGGTTGACTCAGCCTTCCATCCTTCTGAGGTCGGTCAAATGAGTACCCAGCTTGCTGGGGGTAAAGAGAAGATGACTGGGGAAGGCACTGGCAAACCACCCGTAAACAAAGTTTGCCTAGTAGACGTCAGGATGTGATGTCACTCCATGGTTCAGGAATGACCCGGTGCTTGCACAGGGGACCTTTACCTTTACCTTACAACAATCTAAATGAACAAAGGAACAGTTGTTAGAATATGATACATCTTGGTTGTTCTCCTTTAACGGTGAAGTGGGAATATTGGCTGCTTTTCAGTTGCTTTTTGGCATTAAATTCAGTAATGACAGATCACCATTACTTCATTCTGATACTTGGATGGAATGACCAATTTTAATCAGTCTGAAAATAATGCCTCTTTGTCTAGTAGATATCAAATGGGGCAGTAGCTAGAAATATCACTCATCTGACTAGAGTTGTCTATGGCATGTATGCCATAAAATTCAATAAGCTCGGAGTACAAGGAAATCTTAATGAACTCAGTCATCTCAAGAAACAGCTGTCTGAAAATCGTAGACATTAAATGCCAGCTGTATACTCGCTGAAGTGCAATTTACATTTTTGTTGCATGATGCAGATCAACCTTCACAAAAATGAGAAATAACAGTTTCCTATGCTATTATCTAATCTTATCTAATGTAATTGCATAAAATTGAGCGTTTTCCTTTTTGGTGATGACATGCCTTGGTACCCAGTGCTATTCATACAGTACAGAATCTCAAAAATGATACTTGTAGCAATTATGAGTTTAATACAAAATAGAACATCCAAGATCTTATATGTATGCTTCATATATCTTTAAAAATCTCTGAGGACCTGAACATGGATAAACCATATTTTAAAACCTAAAACACATTTTAAAGCAAAGAACACAACAAAGAAACCAGGAATCATTTATTTATTGTATGTTATTTTCAGTCCATTTTTCTCACAGAGACTGGAGGTAGATTACGTAGTGTAAGCCAGTACAATCAACAGGGTGAGGAGTCATCTAATAAGCAATTTAATAGGACTCGGACTGCGGAAGTCTGAAACAAGGCATAAACATTAAACACGACATGTTAAACAATGCAAAAAATGGTATTATGTAAGCAAAAATATAATGCAGTAAGAGCAAGATAAAAAACAGCCAGCAACAGATAGTACATGTTAGTAATAGTGTCCACAGCCCCATTCCTTCTATTGATGTGTCTTCCTGAATCATTCGGTTGTAATGCAGCCCTGTTCCTTTATAAAAATGCCCTCCAGAACAGTTCTATTTTACATAGTTTGTGGAAATCCAGAAGTGTGGGAGACTTGCTGATCATCCCAGGCAGGCCATTCCATAGGGTGGGGGCCACTACAAAGAATGCACATGCGCGGACAGTCGTCAATCATTCCCATTTGCAGGGTGGCGCCTGTAGAAGGCCCTGTTCAGATGAGTGAAGTTGTCATGGCGGGGCATAGAAGGAGAGGAGGTCCTGCAGATATGAGGGTCCAAGGCCATGAAGGGTGGTGGCTGGCGGCAGCTCCCACTCTCCACTTTCCAACCCACCTGCTGTGTCACTCCTGCCTCTGCCTTTCTGGCTCAGGTGACAACTTCTGTCCTGCATGTGGTGGCCAGTACCTTGAATTGAACCTGGTAATCAATTGACATCCAATAAAGTGACTGCAGAATGGTTGTAATATGCATGCACCACACTGATAATAACCAATTTACAGCATTCTGAACTAACTGGAGCTTCCAAGTTGGTTTACCAATCCAAAGCATATCCCCTGATCTGCTTCCAAACATTTTAACTAGATAGCACGATCTGCTCCATCAAAGGCACTTAATAAATCAAGTAGGAGATCATCAACTAAAGCCACCAACACCATCTGTGTTCCATGGCCTGGCCTAAAGCCACACCGAAAAGGATCCAGAGTGCATGAGTTATTCAAGAAAACCTTGAGCTGTTCTGGTACTGCTCTCTCAATCACTTTGCCCAGAGAGGGCATATTAGAGACAGGATAATTGTTTGCATCACTTTTCTATAAGGTTTGTTTTCTAAATACAGGATGGATGATCACCTTTTTAGTGAGGGAATGTGCTGAGTCAGTGACTGATTTCTGATAGACTTCAGTGATTCATTTATGTGGTCCTTATATGATATCAGCAACCAGGATGGACAAGGATTCAGAGCCTTCACAGATCCCAGGATCCTGTCATGGTAACTAGGTCAAAACGATCCATGAACAGACCTATCAGTAAAAACCATCTTAACAAGATAGGGTTTTACTACTTCCCACAGAAATCAAAGGGAATTAAAATAGTTTAACTTTTGTCAAGCGTGTACCCCTAGGTTTTCTAACAGTCATCATGACAGAAATGAATCAGGTTAGGCAGTGGAATAATCATGGATGGCTCCTGAGAGGAAAGCTGGCTACATCCCTTAGCCCACAGAAACCCAGCTACTGAAGAGGAAGATGAGCTTTGTTTAGCAAATAATCTGTCTGCTGCACTGCAATGTAAACCTGAAATCTGAACAGAAGAATAAAATATTTAAAAAGAAACAATTAAGTGTAGACATTTGTTAGGGATGTGCACTCAGACGTTAGCTATATGAAAAAGCCATGTTCATTATCACTGGTGTTACGAAGTATGCAAATGGTAAAAACAATGATAATTTGTAATCTCTAGAATTCTTCAGAAATGTCTGTTGTAACTTCTGGCACATTATGGGGAGGAAGACAGTGAGAATGGAAGGGGGAGTCAGTGAGTGCACAGATAACGTTGGAAGGCATATTTTCCAACCAGAAGATGTTAGCAGATGTTCCTGCCAAAGCAGATTACAGCAATAAGTATGTATGTGCCCAGAGTTCCACCAATCATTAAACCCTCTCGGAAGCTTAAGGATTTGGATTTAATACAAGCTAGTGTCCTGCCTATATAAGCACGTGTCTCTTACTGAGGCTAGTGTTTGGGTTTTTGTTCTGTGCCTTCCTTTTCTATTGGCATTGGCTTGCTGCTATAATGTGCTGTATTGTGTGCAAGTATGATTTGATGTGCTGTGTGCACCATTATTTTGGTAGGGTTTGAGGCTTTCCCCCCTTTCCCTTCTATTTAATACCAGTTGAATATAATCACTTGTCCATAGTTTTCCTATGTGTTTTTCTGTTACTGTAACGGCTTGCCTTGCACAAAATGGTGAATTATTGGGTTGCCAAATGCAAGCCACTAAAATCAACAGAATCAGCAATGAATGAGGAAAAGAACAAAAATAATAAAAATGAATGAGGAAGAAGATTTGGTTCCTATACCCTGCTTTTCTCTACCTTTAAGGGGTCTCAAAGCAGCTTATAATCACCTTCCTTTCCCCTCCCCACAACAGATACCTGGTGAAGTAGATGGGATCGAGAGAGTTCTGAGAGAACTGTGACTAGCCCAAGGTCACCCAGCAGGCTTCATGTGGAGGAAAGGGGAATACAAACCCAATTCACCAGATTAAAGTCTGCCGCTCTTAACCACTATACCCCCCTGAACAGTTTGAAAAGAATTGTCTAAGTACATTCCTTTTGGTTATTATTCAATACAGATTATTCCGCTTTCATACGACAAGTCACAAATAAGTACCCACCATCATTGTTCCCGATACTTGTCTGGATTTTTATTTTAGCCCTAGAAGAGGCTCCAGAGGCTCTTCCCAGCAAGCTCCAGAGGATGGTGATATCATGGGATTGGGGTGGGGGGCTCTCCAAGCATCTTGATAAGCCCTGCCTTTGGGGTGTGGGAATCCTCCTTCTACAGGCAATGAGCTCCTTTTAGCTCATTCTTGGGGGCAGACAGTCGTGTTCATTTTAGATGGTGTACTATTCTGCTTTCAAAAAGATGGAAAATGTGGAATTCTTCATTTTTCTTCCCCTGCTTAAATTGGTGGAGGAGACTATTCCCCTCAGTTTACTCCCCTAACGGTAATCCTTAGAACTACAGAGATCTGATGAGAGTATCTCCGCATAAGACTTAAGGTTGCCAATCTCCAGGTGGCACCTGGAGATCTCCCTCTATTGCAACTGATCTCCAGATGAGAGAGATCGGTTCACCTGGAGAAAATGGCCGCTTTGGCAGTTGGTCTCTATGACATTGTACCCAGCTGAAGTCCCTCCCCAGGCTCCACCCCCAAAATCTTCAGGTCTTTCCCAACCCAGCGCTGGCAACTCTAATAAGACTGAATTGTAAGACTGCTATGCTACACACTTTCTTGCAAGTAAATTACACAGAATATAGAATAACTTATTTCTGAGTGAACATGCATAAAATTGCCCTGTACAGCAGGCAAATGGAATATCTCTAGTGTAAATGCTTTACATTCTACCTCCTCCCTTCTCTAAAACTCCAGGAACTTCTGTTATCTGATTCAGTTATTTGTATGCATGGGTTCTGCAGGCAAGACAGTATTTCAATGATGCTGTAAATAAAACAACCACTGTTTGCTCTACTGAATATATTTCCACCGAAAAAGTTGAAAGGGGGGGATTTTGTACTATATTATGCAACACTAAATTTTTAGGTGCCCCAAAGCACTACGAAGAGGATCATTAATCCTCAGCCACAGTAACTTAGACCACATTTCCTCTTCAATGTACAGCTTAATCACCATGCTACGAGGAATTAAACATTTATCTGCAGATGTACAATACATCCTGGCAGCGTGATGATCAGAAGGCAAATCTAGCCAATGCTCAAGATGGAAAGCTAATATTTGCTTTCTGTAGTCTATTTTGGAATGCCTGAATGAAAGACAGAATGCATAATATGGAATGTTTTTTTTTTGTTTCAAAAGCCAATAATATTTCACCTGGTTTTGATTTACATTATTATGGAAAGGCATTCTAAAGCAAAGAGAAATAATATTTACGTGTTGAAGAAGAATGCTGCCGTCGGTATAAGAGTGTTCCTAGGTTCAGAGCAGTGCAGAAATCTTCAGACTCCAGGTTATCCTCTTTTCAAGCATGAAGCCATCTGCAACACTGAAGTAAGAAGCAACCAAATACCCATCCATGCCACTTCTCCACCTTAATCCTAAACAACGCTTTCATGTACCACCAAAAATCAGACTGGCATTTCAGCAACACAGATGTGCTGTGATGCAGCACTGCAGTGGTAGATGAGGAGTGAATTCTTCTGGGGCAAACATGATTATCTGCCAGCACCAGATCAATGTGTTGCTCCATGATTCTATGTTTTATGTGTCACCAGTCTGAGCCTGGTTTTATGTAATACGAAAGTACATATTCTTACTTTTTGGTAGCTGGTAAATAATCAGTAAGTGAACAAAGCTCCTCCTCCTCACTCTTGGGACAAGACTAATATAGCCTTCAGCATTCCACAATGACCATAAGGTTTGTCCATCTATTTATGGCCTAGGCTAAATGCTTCATGTACGGTCAGTAGTCCAGAACTGGCACCCAATGGGAGATTGTCCAGGCCAGGAACCTACCTGGTCAGCATCATGCTGATGCTGCAACATCACTTCCAGAACAAATTGGAAGTGACTTCATTGCCTCAGCACAAAACTGTGTGTGTGTGTGTGTTAAGTGACGTCAAGTTGTTTCCGACTCATGGCGACCCTATGAATCAATGTCTTCCAAAGTGTCCTATCCTTAACAGCCTTGCTCAAATCTTGCAAATTGAGGGCCATGGCTTCCTTTATAGAGTCAATCCATCTTTTGTTGTGTCTTCCTCTTTTCCTGCTGCCTTCAACTTTTCCTAGCATGATTGTCTTTTCCAGTGACTCTTGTCTTCTCATAATATGTCCAAAGTACGACAGCCTCAATTTAGTCTTTTTAGCTTCTAGGGTCAGTTCAGGCTTAATTTGTTCTAAAACCCACTCATTTGGTTTTTTTGGCGGTCCAGGGTATCCGTAACGCTCTCCTCCAACACCACATTTCAAAGGAATCTACTTTCTTCCTATCAGCTTTCTTCATTGTCCAGCTCTCACACCCAACAAAACTGTAGGATTCACCAAAACCTATGGTTTAACCATAGAGTTTGGGATGAATCCTAAAGCAGCGCACCGACACAAATATTGTTACTATCACGATCTGTGCATATCGAGCGAGAGAGAGAATGCTTTCCAAAATGTTCGATTGGAGTTTTAATTTTTCTTCTTAGTTCCTTTACTTATTTTACCTCAGTAGAAATGAGACAACAGAGGCTTTTTCAAGTTAACAATCAAGTAACAGAGATTTATTAAACACTGTACAAGGGATGGGCTTGGAGGGAAAATGGTAGGTAGGGAAGGTATAGAACCAGAGCTAGTTTATAAGTTTTGCTACAGAGAAGGCAAAGATCTTAGATGGCTTAGTTAGTACAGAATTACAATTCTTAAATTAAGTTCCCAAATTCAGATCACAGAACTTCCTATAGATGTTCCTATTCAGACTCTGCTGCCTAGCTAACAGGGAAGTATGGAGATGGTACAATCTCTCTTCCCCCAGAGAACAAAGAAATATGGAGATTGTTCTTCAAATCTCTCTCCCAGTTCTCTCTATAGATCTACCCCACTTTTGTGGCAGTAATCCCTTAACAAAACCCCGTATCTGGAATACCTCCTTCCCAGAGCCTATTCCCTTTCAGTGACCTGAGAAAGGGACCCTTTCCTCCCAATCTCTGCCTGTCACTCCACAGGAGTTGTTTCACAACCAAATAGGCAAATTACCAAAAACAGACCCTCTCCCTTTTTTCCAGAAGAGTAAGCCCCTTAGCTCTGCCCATTTCCTGCCAATTCTCTCCCCCACCAGCTTCTCTCAAAGATTAACTCTTCGTTCGTCACAGTTCCCAAGGTTTGTTCCTAGAAATAGAACACAGACTAGGAAAAGCACCAGAAATGAAGCTATTAGCTAAGCAGCATAGTGAAAAATCCTATGAAATAAAAGCTTTTCTGTTAAAGAAGAAGCAACAGCAGCAGCAGCCGCTGTCTAGAGGAGATCTCCTTGTGACTTCCTGGGTCTTCTACAGGCTGCACGAGCTACTGTGCAGCAGCCAGTGAGTTCATGAGTATTTCATGAGCCAGCTGTTGAAGAATGCTGTTCTAGACTTTTTAATGGGCATGGTTCCAATGACAGTACCTTTATGTCTATAGTATAGCTGATATTATCAAGGGATATCCTGTTAAAGTTAGGAGCATGGAAGTTATCAGTGTCAATGCCTCTTTGTAAATTTTGAAATTCAATTTTTAAACACTACTCCATGTTACGCTGTAACCTCTATATAATGATTTTCTAACATATTGATGTCTGGAAGCCACACATCTTGTTCTGCAAACTGACCTGTAATTTCAAATTTTGAGGACACAGTCTAGGGTTGCCAGGTCCCTCAACCGGCGGGAGATTTTGGGGGCGGAGCCTGAAGAGGGCGGGGTTTGGGGAGGGGAGGGACTTCAATGCCATAGAGTTTAATTGCCAAAGCGGCCATTTTTCTCCAGGTAATCTGATCTCTATCGGCTGGAGATCAGTTGAATTAGCAGGAGATTTCCTGCTACTGCCTGGCAGTTGGCAACCCTAACACAGTCTGATTACTCCACTACAGTGACAGGCATTTTGCACACACTTTGCTTTCAGGACAGGTTCTAAAGCTGAACCATGATGAGCTCCGACTAAAAATCACTTAAGTAATTTTAGACTCTGGACTTAATGATTGTATGGGGGACCACCCTTTAGATGATAATGTATACTTCCAATGCAAATCTACTGCTTGCTTTTGCCCTCCCCCCATCTGAGCCCATGAACTGGAGCCCTGAATTTCTGCCCCGATGTCCAGCCTAGATGACACCACTGAATGCAAACATTAACCATTAGCTCACATAATTATCTGAATTGGTAGAGAAAGCCATAGTGTCATTGTTTGTTTCTCAGCTTTTAGATGTAAATGGCAGGACTTTTGAGAATTATCTTTATACAGAAACATAGCTCCCACCACATAACATTTCTGATTCTACCTTTAATAATGATTTTTTGGTTATTCCTTATTCTTCTATTAATAGAAGAGTAGAACTGCCACTAAAACACTTTATGGGGAAACGGGCCCGTACTCTTGACTTTCTGAAAACAAACTACATTTTGAGATGACATGGTAGAATTTACTGGTTCCATTCCTCCTGCAGATTTTACCTGCCTTTATCCAAGGGAAGAAAAATGAAATAAAAGCATGGCTCCATTAATAATGTTTTGCAGTTATATTTAGCATTACAGTAATTACAGACTTGACAAATGTAGGTCACAAGGACTTTAATTCAAAACTAAAAAAGCCTACTAACAATTTAATAACTGTATATGTATAAACTGAAAAGTTATGAAATTAAATGGCATTTTAGTTATGTGCTTTTGGCGGGGAAATAAACTACTCAACTGTAACCCTGTTCCTCATAAACTGTATGTACAACACAACTGAAAGAATTCATTGCAATGTTTCTCTTGAAGCATATCTTTATTTATATTATGCATACGATTGACAGGTCAAATTAGCACAAATGTTAATATGGGGAAATGACAAGGAAGTCATGAAAGTATGTCAAGAATAATATCTTGATTGTTTGTAAAATATCAATAAACATGACCAAATCTGTGGATACTTAAATCCAGAGATTGGAGCTGTGAACAGACAAGGCAGACAAGCAAACTGCAATTTGCTGTCTAAAAAAGTTGCTTAATAGTTCTAAAACAGAAAGATCAGAAGACACAGGCTTAGAAATGGGGGAAGAGTGGTGATGACATTCGGACTTTAGCCCCAGATTAGAGATGCATCTCCTGTTTTGACAATAATTATTAAAATGGCAGGGAATCCTGCACTATTTTCTTAAATTATTCACACATCTGAGGCAAATATAAAGCTTCTACTACAATTTCTGACACTGTAACCCAAATTAGAGGCCAGCTTTCAATGAAAATAGCACACCTGAATAACTCTATGACTAACAGTGCAATCCTAGACAGAGCTACTCCAGAATCAGCCCGATAGGACTGCACTGCAGATGAGTCCGTGGTTAAAGTGAGTCTCCAACAGGGCTCACAACTCTTGACCTGGAGTCAGAAGAGGGAGCTATACAGGAATGTGAAATTCATTAGCTTTTTTAGTGTTAAAAAAAGAATAAAGCTGTCTAATGAGAAATATAGTTGAAGGCACTCTGGGGAGGAGGATCCTGTACGTTTGAGAGACGGGGATGTGAGGTGGGAACTGGCAAGGAACAGTGAGCCTGTCACTGGAGCGAAATATTAGCTTTAGAAAATACGTAAGAAGCTTTAAAAGTATTTTAAGGCATCCCTGCCTATGAATTTCTGACTTGTTTTTATGATCCTGTAGACTATTAAATTAGTATTTAGCTTGCATATAGTTCAAATAGACGTTTAACCCCCAAAGTGTTATAGACCGATTACATTTCAGATAGAAACATTTATTTCCAAAGAACAAGTACTCACACTCCTTCTGGCACATTCAAAGTACTGGGCTTATTGTATAACAGTGTGTTGAAACACTCCACGTTCTCTCGCCCATTGCCTTTTTTCCTTGGGGGTGAGGTGGGGCAACAGGTATACATCGCAGTGGCCTGTTAGGTACCATCTAGGCAGGCACTCCCAGAAAGAAATCGCAAATGCCTCGGAGCAGCTGCATGAGGCGGCAATGTGTGCAGACAGGCAAGGACATGCTGATACAGAGCAGCACAATCTGGCATATATGCCTTCATTAGTAATGTGTGGGCCAAGCTCCTTGAGGACTGTTAACAAATGAATTCCGCTCACAGAACTCTCAAGATGTGTAGTTTTGCTCTACAGCTTCCTAACCTGTATTCAGCATATTAAAACCACCATATTCAGTAGAATATACTGTCCATTCATAGAGGAGAAAGAGCCCCACCCCTTCCCAAGGTATGCCACAAAGTCAGACTTCATACTGTCCCTTTTATTAGCCCCATGCTCTTGCTATGACCTTTTCACAAGTCCAAAGAGAAATGACTATGGCTGGATCCATATGCTATCTTTTCCAGTGATCTCTCCTGCCAGTTATTTTTACATTGGTACACCTATGTAAATGTGTAATATAATTTATGTTAATTCATCTATAGGAATGTGTATGTAAAAGCAGCCTGCTACTGCTGCTTGCTAATTGGCAACACCTATAGCTCAGCCATGTATTTTCTCCATCACATACCATTTGCTGCACAGATTTTATATCAAACATATAACAATGGGCAAAAACTGACGGTCGCTTTATCCTCCTTTAATCCCTGTTTCAACCAGGATTCAGCCAGGATCGAATACATGCGTTTCACTTAATGTGCGTTCGCTCCTGGCTAAAACAGGGATTAAAGGAGGATAAAGCGACCATGCGTTTTCGCCCAATATTGTACCACCTCCCAAGATGATTATACTCAGTGAAGTCATGAGAGGATAATCTCCATTTCCTATAAGTAGCCACCTTCTTTGTGGTGGATGAAGGCAAGGATTACACTGGATTGCATGCCTGTAGTAAATACCTTAGTGAAGAAATCAGGAGCACTTCTTTCCAAATAAAAGTACAGGTAATGTTGCTCCTTCCTGCTTCATATATTTAAATCAGCCAAGCAAAGATCAGTTTTGTAGTCAACTTAGGGAACAAACGTGAGCAGGTCTACTCAGAAGTAAGTCACATGTTATTCAACAGGGCTTACTCCCATGAAAGGGCCCTCGGGACTGCAACCTTAGCCCTGGAGAGACTTGAGTTCAACTCTCAGCATCCATATGAAAGTGTAGATTTCTGCCTTCAGACAGCAAACCCCACAAAGGAGTGCTTTTTCAAAGCATGAGCAAGAATGAAACCTGTAATAAAGAATGCAGAACTGCCTAGTGTCCTCACTCCACACTATTCATGAGTGAGAAACCACTTTCAAAGAAATAGTATTGTACCTAGAAAAAAAAAAGTTGACTGGCTTTCCTGATATAAAAAAGTTTGGTTCAGTTACATTATACCGACTGACTGTGAAGATTCCCTTCTAACAAGAGGTTTTAATGGCCATGAAAGCTGTAAAGCTAAAGAAATGTGCACTACCCAGCAAATGACTGCAGGAGAATTACTCAACTTTAAGGTTGACAATGAGGAAACTGAAATTGTTCCTTGGCTTATCAACCAAAAAGGGAACCTGCAGCCAAGAAATCAGTCTGGGAAGGGCAGCCATGAAGAAGCTAGAAAAGATTCTTGAGTGTAAGGATGTGTCACTGGCAACCAAGATCAAGTTAATTCCTGCCATTGTATTCCCTATCACTATATATGGGTGTGAAAGCTGGATAATGAAGAAAGCTGATAGGAAGAAAGTAGATTCCTTTGAAATGTAGTGTTGGAGGAGAGTGTTGCGGATACCGTGGACTGCCAAAAAACAACAACAAATCAGTGGGTTATAGATCAAATCAAGCCTGAACTGACCCTAGAAGCTAAAATGACTAAACTGAGGCTATCGTATTTTGGTCATGTCATGAGAAAGCAAGAGGCGCTGGAAAAGACAAGAGCCAAGGTAGTGTAGTGGCTAAGAGTGGTGGATTCTGGTCTGGAGAACTGGGTTTGATTCCCCGCTCCTCCACGTGAGCGGCAGAGGCTAATCTGGTGAACTGGATTTGTTTCCCCACTCCTACACACGAAGCCAGCTGGGTAACCTTGGGCAAGTTACAGCTCTGTGAGCTCTCTCGGCCCCACCTATCTCACAGGGTGTCTGTTGTGGGGAGGGGAAGGGAAGGTGATTGTAAGCCGGTTTGAGTCTCCCTCAAGTGGTAGAGAAAGTCAGCATATAAAAACCAACTCTTCTTCTTCTTCAGTCATGCTAGGAAAAGTTGAAGGCAGCAGGAAAAGAGGAAGACCCCACAAGAGATGGGTTGACTCTATAAAGGAAGCCACAGCCCTCAATTTGCAAAACCTGAGCAAGGCTGTTAAAGATAGGATGTTTTGGAGGATTTTGATTCGTAGGGTTGCCTTGAGTTGGAAGTGCTTAACGCACATACACCCCCCCCCAACAAAACATTAAACACAATCAAATCCCATTAGTTTAAAAGGAAGAAAGTTAAGAACGAGCTTAATTTCCTAATGGCAATCATTACGGACCCACTTCCCAGGCATAAGCCAGAAGGAAAGGAGTATCCGCACCTCGCATTCATTTTCATGAAACGCGTGGGGACAGTTCCATGAGAAATACGTCAGAAAATCAAATTCTTCCACTGAAACATCATATAACTGGAAGGCAAACGACTAATCCTCGGCACACTCGCACGTTTTCAAAAAAAGTGCTTTCTTAAGAGCTAATTTCTCCTTCATGTCAAGGCTCCATTAAAAAAAAAAAATCTAGACAGCCTGAGCCACCCAAAGCCTCTTCCATTCAACTACACGCAGTCAAGGGGCCTGAGTCCAGTAGCACCTTAAAGACTAACAAGAATATGTTATTCAATGGGCTTTGCTCCCAGGAAAGTGTACTTGTACGTCTATACCCACTAGACTTGGGAAGCAAAATGAATGCATACAAGTCCACTGATTATGTCAAGAACTCATCAACAAAACATTCTGCAAAATCTTCTGAATGCCTACATGTTTGTATTGTATCACACGCTAATAGCCTCGGGTCCAGAGATCTCTCAACACTCAACTAAACCATCTTAATCCCAAATCTAAAATACAACAAGGCCAAGTAAACTGATCTCACCAGAATAAGAACCACAGGCACATTTTATGAGACCCATTAGTTTCAATTAGAATGCACCTATTGGTCTCCTCTTGTAAATCAATAGGTTCTCAGTCTTGGGTTGGCAACTGTCCTATGGCATTAACTCCGCACGAGTCCACAATGACTCTGGTCATTTTGAAATCAAAGCACACAAAGCTCACTTCGTGAGCTGCGGCTCACGAAAGCTCACACCCTGCCAGAAAATATTCTTGTTAGTCTTTAAGGTGCTCTTGCCCTTGTTTACTCCTGGTTACGATTGAGGGATCTCCTGGTCTTGCCAACCGTGGCTTCAACCTTAGCTTAAGCAGTGGTTCCCAACCTTTTTTTGACCAGGGACCACTAGGATTTTTTTGTTCGGTGCAGGGAGGGACCCCAAGGTTCAAAATAAAAATTCTGAGAATTTGAAAATAAACTTTAATCATAACTGTTAGTTTAACATTAAGCTTAGAATAATATTTGAATATATATATTTTATAACAGAGAACTTTTAGTGGAAAATATTAATTTATTATGGGTTTATAAGTTTGTTTTGCGGACCTTAATTTAGTTCTCGCGGACCCCTGGTTGGGAACCAGTGGCTTCAAGACTAACAAGAATATTTTCTGGTAGGGTATGAGCTTTCGTGAGCCACAGCTGTGGCTCACGAAAGCTCACACCCTACCAGAAAATATTCTCGTTAGTCCTGAAGGTGCTCCTGGACTCTTTCTCTTTTCTACCACTGCAGACAGACTAACACGGCTACCCACTGGGAATTATCTTCAAGGGGCCTGCTCCTGCTGCCGCTGCTGCTGCCGCTGCTGCTTCTTCTTCTCAGCCAATCGCAGTAAAGTGCAGTTCTGGGGAAACGACCAGCAGGGGTCGCTACTGTGCCGGCGCAGCCGTGCTGCCTGCGGAGCCGCCAGGGCAGCAGGCGGGGGGGGGGGGAGAGAGGTTGGCAGGCAGCAGGCAGGAGCCGAAGGGAGGGACGAGGCGCCGGCTGGCGGGGCGGCGGGGGTGCCCGCCCAGCAGCCGGGCAGGGAGCCGCCGCGCCGCGCCGCGCCCCCGAGGCTCCGCTCCACCGGCGGCGGCGTGTTGTGACCCCCCGACAGCGGCCGCCTCCGCCGCGGGTCGTCCGGTGCGCGCTCCCGGCTTCTGCCGCCCCGGGACGTGCGGGCGAAGGAGGAGCGGAGCCGGGGCAGGTGGCGCGCCGCCCGTCCGCTCGTCCGCCCGTCCGTCTCGGCGCTGCCGGCCCCGCGCCCTGCCAAGAGAGGGGTCCGGCTGGCTTCATCCCCCCCCCCCAACGGCGCAGGTACTTAATGGGTCGCCCCCTTCCTCCAGGCTGCGGTGGGCAAGGCGCCTGTTTGGCCCCAGCGGCCCTCTTCGGACCCAAAAGAGTCGTCCCCGGCGGGGGGAGTGCGGATCAATCATGGGGTGTGTGTGTTAAGTGCCGTCAAGTCCATTGATGCACGGGAGGCTTTGCCTTGGATTTGCTGCTCTCTAGATGCGCATTTTCCCCATCCCAATTCTCAACACTCGAAAAGAAGCCCCCCTGCAGAGTTTTGAGAGTTCAGATGGGGGAAAGGTGCATCTACAGAGCAGCAAATCCAAGGCAAAACCTCCCATGAAGAAATGGCCATGGCGACCCTATGAATGAAAGTCCTCCAAAATGTCCGATCTTTGACAGCCTTGCTCAGATCCTGCAAATTGAAGGCCGGGGCTTCCTTGATTGAGTCCGTCCATCTCTTGTTGGGTCTTCCTCTTTCAACCCGAGGAAAAGGGCTCGGGCCAGCCCGTCCGGGGTGGGGTGGGCAGCCCTGTGCGCCGAGGCGGCGCAAGTGCAGACGGGGCGTCCGCAGCAGCTCTTCTGCGCCCGAGTCTGATGCATCACTGTCGGCCTGGGCTGATGTGATGTTGGGTTGCGTTGTTCGGAAGGGGTCGCGCTCTTTTGCCCTGCGGCTGAGGCCGTTTCCGCACGGGAGGTTCGGCCTTGGATTTGCCGCCCTTGAGATGTTTCTCCCCCCCCCCCATCCAAATTCTCAAAACTCAACAATAAGCCCCCGGGCAGAGTTCTGGGAACTTGGATGGGGGCAAATGGGCACCTGGAGAGCGGCACGTCCAACCTCCCGCACATAAATGGCCGAAAGGCCTCCTGGGCTCGAAACGTCCCTGGTTTCTCATGGCTGGACAGGGAAGCCCAGGAGCCTGCAAGACGTTCGCCTGGTGAACCTCCTCATCAACTTGCCTGAAAGAACTAAATATAATGTGACTACCTTGATGTGAAACGAGGACTACTATTGCCAGGCAACTAATTTATTTTCTCTCTTTCTCTATACCTACAGGGCAGCAAAAGAGAGAACTCCAAGTTATTTTGCTGAACGGCTAAAGCGGATTATTCCTGTATTGTTTCGCTCAATACCTTATTAACAGCTGGAGCCACAACTTCACAAGGTCAAAGAATAATTTGCTCTGTTCAGCTTCCTTGTATTTGGCTCAGCGACCCAGATCATTATTGTTTGCCGGTGCGGAGTTAAGCGCTCTCTGGGTTTCCCTGATTCCTGAGACCTTCATCTCTTATTCCCGTTTGCCCTCAGACATCAAAGGGCGGAAACAGCCATGGGCTGCTTCTGTGCGGTCCCAGAGGAATTTTATTGTGAAGTTCTGCTTCTGGATGAATCCAAATTGACCTTAACCACCCAGCAGCAGGGGATAAAGGTGAGTGTGCAGCCTGTTTTGTTTTCCCTGGAGTTACCCGGGTGCTTGTCGATAGTGCTTGAAATGCTTTGTCTGGAGTTGAGCAATAGGGGGCAAATCTGCTTGGAAACACTGTTCAGAGAGAGAGAGGGCTTATCAAAACAGACTTGCATGTAATTACCAGGAAATGGCCATGTCAAGAGGCATTTGACTTTGCATCACATTTCATTGCCTGAGAAGTAGGTGAAATAGATCCTAGAAGCAAATAAAATCTTAATAACTTCATGTTACATAAGTTTGTGGTAGTGGTGCAAGGTCTTTTGAACACTTTGTTTTTGAGGTGGCTCCTTTGCATTATGCAATGTACTTTGCACTGTAATTTTCAGGAGTTTTGAGCCTTGTATTATATAACAAAAGAAGCACTTTTAAAATACATCTACGAGCAAGGATATGTCTAATGTTTGCCTGATATATTTATACTTTGCTTAATAAGTAGGCATTATAAAGGTACTGAGTGTCCACGGAGGAGTTTGCTAGGCTCCAATCCCTCTTAAGAACATTCCTTCTTAGGTAAATAAGAAAGGTAAATATGTTGCCATGTGCTTCATGTTTCTGTTGGGAGTAAAGGTGCTCACACTGGGCAGGACAGTATGCTCAGTCTTTCACATCTTTATCAACAAATATAGCTTATGAATGCAAATTGACAAAGTCTTCTGAATGCAAAATCTGCAGGCACCAGTCCTGTAAATGGGCATTTTTCAGACTTTAGTCCGGTATTACCTATGAGATGGGTGATTTTTCCAACTTGCCCACAGATCTTATTGGTAGATTTTGTTTCACATGCAGCTTATTTATTATATTAATATCCTCCTTTCCTTTGTGACTCAAGATGAATTACAATTCTAAAACAAACCCCTAAGTTAACCCTCTCTGGTGTTAGCATATATAAGTTTCCTAGAATCATAGAGTTGGAAGGGACTACCAGGGTCATCTAGTCCAACCCCCTGAACAATGCAGGAAATTCAAAACAACCTCCCACCCCAGTGACCCCTACTCCATGCCCAGAAGATGGCAACAAATATGGCATCCTGTTTTATGGAACAGCAGCCTGTTAGGGCCAAACTGGTTTTATCAGTTTGCATAAAATGAAAGTTTAAGCATGTATGTTTCTGAAAGAATGTATATTTAAACTGGTAGTCTTGAGTAAGCCTCACTGAACATAGTGTAACATACTTCCTGCATTGGAGTGATTATAAGACTTCCTCTGGCTTTCTAGTAGATACGTCGTATACATGTGCATTGTTGTTCGTATATCGTCTTCTACCACTTAGAAATGATTGCATATTTATGTTCAATAGTGAAGTTATTCTGCCAGAAATTTGTCTGTTATGATTGCCTCTTTATGAATTCACTTCATGAACTTACTCATTAGAGTAATCCTGTCTGAAACAAAAACCATTTGTCACAATTAGAGAACTTTGATACTGGTTTAAATGGAAGATGGATTTACAGCCTGATCTTAAGCATGTTTACTGTGAAGATAGTTTTCAGTCAAAAGCATATGTCATTGGAAAAAGTCCCACTGAAATGAATAAGACTAGGTGACTAATGTGTGGATCATATGATGGGGAGCCAGGATTGGCTGTGGTTCCCAGTTGAGTTAATGCTAGGTAGGAAACCTGTTTTTGTTGCTGCCGTTGAAAGACCCCTAGGCCCACTGAAATAAATGGTAACAAAATGCATGATCAGGCCACCGTTGTCTTAAAGTTACTCAACTTTGTCTTGGATTGTGGCATTAATACAAATACAATTTTAGCTGTCATGGCTTCTTCCAAACAAATTCTGGGAACTGTAGTCTGGTGTGGGTGCTTAGAACTATGTTGGAAATCCCTAGGCCTCTTCATAGTCCTTATAATTTCTGGGCTTCCATGGGAAAAAGGAGTGACTGCTAGTTTAAGGATGAAATTCTATGCACTCTGACTTGGGAGCAGGGTGGATTTGATTTAAACCGTGATTTAAATCACTAGTCAGTAAGACTAGATTTAAATCATGATTTTTTGCACTCTTTTATAGCCTGCTGCCATTAAACATTTTCTCCTCCAGAGAGATAATAATATGGTAAACCTCATGCTATACGCACAAAGAGATCAAGACTTGTGGAGTATTCTGCTCAAAAGATTTCACTTTCATTTTTACTGCTTGCCCCTCCCTGCTCACACTTAGCTCCTTGTGCAGATCTATTCCATTCCAAACATTCATGCATTCAGTGAACTTCTTGAAATTTAGTACTTAAGGGATAAGGGATTGATTTTGTGCACATAGATTTGCAAAAGAACAATGGGATTAAGGTCATTTTCTGTATGTTTATTTTATAACATTTTTGCTGTGAAGAAGAGGCATGTTCTCTGCAGACACAAATCCACAGTTTTGAGAACTGCAAAACCAAGCCTTTGTGATAATATCTTCTAGATAGAAAAATTGCCCAAAATAATCTTAACAGAAACCTCTGGAAGAGCATGACATTGTGAATGGATTAATGGAATTCATTTACCCAAAAATTTAAACACTGCATGAATATAAATATACAGCCTCATGCTACATAATTAAAAACGAATCCTTATTTCATGATGAATAAACTTTGATAGATTTTTCCTGAAAAATCATTTTATTTAAAAAATCCAATAAAAAAAATCTGATTTTTAATTTTAAAAAATCATTTATTTTTATCAATTCTGCTTGGGGCTAAGTATGTTGAATTCAGTAGGACTTGCTTCCAATAAAAAATCCATTGGATTATGTTGCATATCCTGAGTGGATATGCCCTTAGTCACTACTAACTTTCACTAATTTTTACTTTTTATGCTTCAGAGAACAATTTAATTAAGTGGTTGACTCATTGGCGTAGAAAGCCTCTATTAATTTAGGGAAAATGAAAGTAGGTTTTGAAAGGAACTGGCCTTATACTGTTTTTATCTTATTTGCATTTTGAACATAGCGCCATAACCATGTACTGTGTAATGAGTTTTACTTCAGATAATTTACATGAGAAGAGTGTAAAAGAATGCAGTAATTTATTTTTAATTCATACCTGGGGGATAAATTCTAATGAGTGTGTCACACTGAAATGTCAGAAAAAAAGACATCATCCCTGCAGCATAATTAAAATTGAAAAGAGAAGTAAAATCCAGACAAGTAACAGGTTCTCATCCTTGCATACACTACAAATAGTTTACAAGTTGGTTATTAATTGTAGGGGTATCACCATTTTGCAAGCACTGTTAGTTTTGTCTTCCTTATATGTAAATATTTCAGGTAGTCCTCTTAAAAGGTATAGTACATTTGATAACATCTTGAAATCTCTGTGAGTATGGAGTTTGTCTACCTTGTTCCATAGTCAAGACTTAATATCTTTAGAGTAACAAATCCTCTATTTATGTGTGTGTTTATTCATTCAGCTAGATTCGAGTCCAGTAGCACCTTAGAGTCGAACAACACTTTCGGGGTATGAGCTTTCAAAAGTTAAAGCTTCCTTCATCAGATGTATCTGATATTAGATTCATAAGCTTACAAGAATCAAAGCTCTCTTCATCAGATGTATCAGATACATCTGATATATTTGACAAAGAGAGCTTTGACTCTCGAAAGCTTATACCCTGAAAATGTTGTTGGTCTAAGGTGCTACTGGACTCGAATCTAGTTGTTCTACTGCAGATCAACACAGCTACCTTCTAAAACTTTATTTATTCAGTTATGCAGCTCTTACAGTCATATCGGATACCTATGCAATCCCTCTTTCCCACTTCAAAATGTCCTTGGGTGGAATGTTTTTGTTTATATACAGCCCCCCCTCCCTAAAACAGATTTTCATCAACCACAATGGACCACCCAACAGAGATACATACCCAGGAACCAAACTCTGCAACAAATCTAGATGCCTACTCTGTCTCCATATACCCTCATGCTATAGTAGTACTGATAGCAACTATATGATGTTGGACTTATTCATTTACTCATCCTCCAGTGGAGTATATGCCACCATGTGTCAACATTGCCCTTCTGCTCTCCGCAGAGTACAAATAGGTCATTCCCTAAACAAAAAAGTTAATAAGGACAAATCTGACATTAAAAATTTCATTATTCAGAAACTAGTGAAAGAACACAATCTTCCAGTTACTGCACTGCTGAGCTAAAATTCACCATTCTGTAGCGGATTAAGTTCAAAGGTAGAATCATACATGGAAGTATTGAATTAAAATGTATTAAGAAGTTTGTCGCAGTCTCTTCCCTTGCTGCCTACAAGGCTGAGCAAGCACTTGAGATTTCTTAGTTGCTATAGGTAAGGTAAAGGTCCCTTGTGCAAGCACCAGGTCATTCCTGACCCATGGGGAGACGTCACATCCTGACATTTTCTAGGCAGACTTTGTTTGTGGGGTGGTTTGCCAGTGCCTTCCCCAGTCATCTTCCCTTTATGCCAAGCAAGCTGGGTACTCATTTGACCGACCTCGGAAGGATGGAAGGCTGAGTCAACCTTGAGCCGGCTACCTGAAACTGACTTCCGTCGGGATCGAACTCAGGTCTTGAGCAGAGTTTTTGACTGCAGTACTGCAGCTTAACACTCTGCGCCACGGGGCTCCTATAGGTGCTGCTTATTCTAGCAAAGCTTGAGACTCTCCACCCGTTACTGATACTAACCAGTTTAGCAAAACTATTGAATGGTCTCTTGCTTAGATAGAAATTTTAGGTATGTATTTTTCACCCTGTACTTTGTGTGTTTCATGGCCTGTGAACCCTGCTGTATTTTTAAAAATAATACCTCTTATATGAAAGATCAGCCTAGTGAAGGGACATGCAATGCATCTGAGGAAGTGGGCTCTAGTCCACAAAAGTTTATACTGGAACAAAAAATGTGTTAATCTTGAAGGTGCTACTGAGCTCGCTAGTACGAAACTCATCCTTTGAGACCGTACTTGAGGTCAGCACTTGCAGGATATTTATGAAGGTATCACGTACAGCAGAGCTGGGTGCTGTTTATTCATACAACATTGGGGTTCTGAGAGACTTATTAGAGGAGAACATTATGTGCAGGTACACAAGAACACAGATTTTTTTTTTTGCTACCTTAGATTTATGAGTGCTGTGAGGACCTAAAATGGACACAGTGATTTTCA